>NW_024704767.1:3872500-5072500 GCF_018977255.1 Callorhinchus milii | reverse complement strand
AAATTGTTCTGGCATCACTCAATCATTTGACCGGCATCATCTCAAACTGAACCTCGAAAAGACGTCAGGGTGGGTACAACGGGCAGTAGTATGGGCACCTCTTACGGGTTTAGCCTTAAGACGATTGTCTTAAAATTCAAGACAGTACAGGATTGGGGAAGATTCTTGAAGTTTTAAATTTGGAAGCCAGTTTTCCATAGTTCCTTAAAACTGGAAACATTTGCTTCCAGTTTATGACTGAATTCAAGAATTTTACAAAATTCTGCACTCTTACGTTTTAAGTACTCCAAGACGCTATCCTTGGTGAAGAATGCTGTATAAATGCTTGTTGTTGTTGTTTACAACAAAGGTTTTAAGACTAGGTTTATGAGAAATGTCAGGCCTCAGATTGGCTTCAGTGTGGGCACAACACTTAAGCAAATATGAACTGTTGTTGAACTAGTACAAGCATCAAATCTGGCTTCATTTCATCTTTATGCCTGAATGGTCACACAGAGAAGTGCAGTATTCTTATTAGTTTCTACAATAATTAACCTGAAGGGCATGAAGGTTTGCACAACTGACATCTTGGTTGTATGTGGAGATATTATCCATCTGGATCGAATAAATACCACAATAACTTAATTCATCAATGAATCAGATTGTCTGTTTGCATTTTAGAAATAAAAAACATGACGAGCCATGTTGCCCATCTTTACATCTATCTATTAAACGTAGCAAAGTGTGCTCCACTAGAAATTCCAAATGTACACAAAGCTTTGAGCTCGTTTTCAGACTACAGTACAAGGTAATAGGAAGCTCCTGGCTGGAACTGAAGCCAAGTCTGCAGCTGGGGAAAATATAACTTCATATCCAGTATAGATATAGAATGGAATGCACTGTAATTTCTATTTCCTTTTGAATTCTGCAGCATTTTAATGAAACTGAATGTTGTCTCAGCATTAATTCAGGCAAAATAAGAACATTCTCATCTGATCTGATGCATGAATTCTTGCATCAAGTATCACTCTCTGTGAAATGCCGATACAGGTCTTGAATTGAGAAGCAATATTTTATTGAAGAATTACAGGGCTTGTTCCATATGATTAAAAATTAAGACATAAATAAAACATAAATACAAATTGTAGAAGGAAAAAAAATTGTGCAGTGGTGCTCGTGATTAATGAACCTAATGGAAAATGTTCCCAGAGTTTACCTTGGCTAAACAATTACATTAGAAGTAAAATATGAAGCTGTTGTTTGCAAGATATTAATTCCAGCCACGACATGCTAACAATAGAGATCTTACTGTTCTTGAATGGATAGATCACAATCTTTAGTTCTGAGAGTTTCTTTAGATCTACCTTTCTTTGGATTGAGGTATTACAATCTTCACAGGCACAATAAAGCATAATAGAACCATGTCTTCAAAGGATACATTGGCTAAGTATAAAACAGTTGCAGTCTTGAGACTGTGCCATACTCCCAGAAATGAGCATTGACTCTTAAAGCGCCTGATTGTGTTAAAAGCAAGGGACCACATTTATCTATACTGAAATCTTGGCTGTGAGTGTAGATGAACACAAACATTGAAATGGAAAGTTACCCAAATGAATGAAGATCAGAGTTTGATGACCCCGAGCAAAAAGGTTAACCAATCTTTACAATAATGGTCCTCCAACCCCCCTCCCCACCCTTAATGAATATGAAGACAAATTATCAGTATCATACATCATGGTGTACTGTCTGTGAAAGTTCTGTTGTATACAGTATAAGGTGTATTAATACATCCTCCTGTATATACAGTATTATACAACTGTGGGCCCTTTGTTTTAATTACACAGCATATCTCAGGTCCCAATGCCACCGATGAACCATTTGGGCTTGACACCTATGGTTTCTGATCCAGTATTAACCATGTCAACATGAGGAGATCAGATAAGAAGGTTTAATAGGAGAGTCACTTCAGCCAGGTAAGCTGAGGAGAAGCAGAATTTCTATCAGCAATGGAGACTGAACTATATTGCAGCTTTTGGACGGGAAAGAGCCGGCAGAATGAACAGGAGAGGAAGAAACAAGACATATTCGTCACATGTTGTCATTAGCATTCTTGTTTGTAATTGGGATAATTTAATAATGTATAATGCATTTTCCTTAATCAACAGATTCTAGCTATATAGACCAAACAGTTGTTAAAATCACTACTACTGATATGGGATATTGATCCGACGTTGTATGATTGGATAGCACTGTGAGAGATAAAACAGAAGTGTCTAATTTTCATGTGTTTGTCTCACTGTATAAAGGCAGCAGGAAATGAAAACCAGAAAGGTATGAACTAGTTAATGAAGAAATCTTATCAATGGGAATCTTTGTTAAACAGATTATTTATTTCAATTACAGATTAATTCCGAGTATGCACCCTGTTGTCAAATGTGCTGGTCGGTGGAAATGTCTTTCAAATCCAGATGAGCAGATTGTTCAGAGCAGCTATGCTTATGCTGATCATGGATGTGGATTCATGTCAGTGAGAGCAGATCATATGCAATAGGATTCAGTGGACACAGCACCCGAGGGAAAACATGTCGAGGAATATGGAAAGTTTCAATCAAGAGTTCAACAGAGGAGTTTAAATTGGCAGTCTCTCTCTCTGTCTCTTTCTTTCCTCTCCACAAATGTGTTCCTGTTCAGGTTCCTCCTCTTCTGATGGAAATGACTCATGCCAGGGTTTCTCAAGTGCTGGTCATTTCCCAGCAATTTACCCAGATGAGGCTAGGTAATGAATATCTTCAGGCTACTCAACTGCTAGGGTCATCAAAGCTTTCACCGATCCCATCATTAGCAGCTTACACTGGCATGTGTCTGCATATATCTAAATTCCCACCAGGGTGAAAGCTGCTCCAGAGGTGGGGTGCAATGGGAATGTGATTGCAGCAATTAATACAATTAAGTTGGTGTTTTGGCTGATAAAGGGAGCAAAACCTGCTTTGTTTGCATTCTAAGCACTTCAGTCAGACTAAGTTGCTGCGTTATAAGATAAATTTGCAGGCAGCAATGTACTTAATTATTCAGTTCTTTAATCTCTTTTAACTACATAAGGTAAACCCAACTCTGTTATTACTGAATGCAAATGTCTGGTTAGAGTTGGGCTAAATTTTGCATCTCAGATACTTCAAATCAATTGTGATTTTGCTACAGGGGTTCAGTAGATGTAATAATAGGTGTAATAAGAAATAAAAACTCTTGCAATTGATATAGTATCTTAGGTCATTAAGATGCTTAAAGCGCTGCACAAGATTTACTGTAAAGTGTAGTGACCCTGTATTTGTAGGCAAATGCCAATTTGCACTCAACAATGCTCCACAAAATAGCCATGCCAGATTTTATCTGGGGAATTGTTTACCAGGGCCCTGGGAAAAACTCCTTATGCTTTTCAAATAGTGCCATGAAATCTTTAACGTCTACCTGAACATGCAGACGGGACCTTGGCTTGATATCCCATCCGAAGATGTAATTAGATTCCCGGCATGGCGAAACTTTGGGCAAGTTTTCTTACTCCACACGCCTGATAATAATCCCTCAAGAAAAAAAACAATAATAAATTGGTCACTTCAATCCATGACTGTTTGTGGGACGCTGCTGTGTGCAATTGGCTGCCGCATTTCGCCCACAAATATACAACAATAACAACAACAAAAAGATTCCATTTATTGAGCGCCTTTCACGTCGGGAGGACGTCTCAAGGCGCTGTACAGTTGGGTCAGGACCCGAGCAAGGGGGAAATGGTCAGGGTGAGGGGAAGGAAGGGAGGGAGCGAGGACGGGGTAGAGAGTCGAGAGGGGAGCTGAAGGCTCGGTCAAAGAGAAAGGTCTTGAGACCGGCCTTGAAGGAGGAAAGGGAGGAGGCAAGGCGAAGGCACTGGGGGATAGAGTTCCAGAGCCGAGATACAGTCCAGATACAGTCAATTCATTTTACAGCATATTCTGTGAAGTGCTTTGAGACGTCTAGAAAACGTGAAAAGCACTATATCAAATGCAAGGATTATTATATCTAAATGACAGCTTATTTGGGACACAAGGTTGAGTTGCAATAATCCGTCAATGAATGAACAGTTCTAATATTATGATATAAAGGTCCAAATGCCTTATTTGAAAAGCGAAATTAGTTTACAGTGGAATTTAAATTTTGTTTACCCTAAGTCATTATTTTCAATACGTCGTATTTATTGTGCCACTAAAATGCAGGTTCAAACCTCTCATTCTTTTCCTCTGTAATACACAAAAGAGACACAAGGTGGTGGAAAAAGCTAAGAGAAATGTTTTCATGCCCTCGTGGTGAAATCAGACAAAGGAGCGACCGTGGCTTTGAAAGTGATAGGATTATATCACTGATTCTTCGAGGAGATGGAACAGTGAATAATGGACACACATGATAAACGGTTCACTGATTTCTCAGATGTCAGAATCGATTTACTAAAATACTAACTAACATTTTTTTTCCCTACAGATATCATCCATGTTTCTGGCGTTTTATGCTAGTCTTTCCCCCCGCCCCACTGGAGTTTCATGTGCTGTCTTTGTTGCTATGTCTTCTGCATAAAATGCAAAGAAAAATAGCAATCTTTGTAACAGAGCCAGTGATCCATAAAGGATTAGATTGCAGGAAGCATTATTGATCTGTTCAGTTTTGGTTCTTTTGTTCCCTTGAAAGCTATAATATTATTAGGGTAGTGTGTGTACTCATATTTATTGCTGGGAATTGTGTGTAATTCAGTCCATTCTAACATTCGAACCTGTGTTAGAAAACTACAGTTTCCAGTAAATAAGGGCAACAGGAGTTTTAATATAATTGTTAAGTTACTCCCTTGTTCTGCTTGTTTTAACACAGAACCACTAGAAGATTTTAGGATCAGGGAATATCTTGTAACACTGTAATTAGCATTGATGTAATTTCTGCAGCACAGCTGGGCAGACAGAGAGAAAGTGCTACAATTCCATTTACCTACTAATTCTGACAGCTTCCTGAGCACTCAAGGCAAATGTTGGGAGGTGTTGAAAGACCTCTTGTAGGTTATAGCTTCATCATTAAATGCAGCAGATATCATCAAGTCTAGACAGTGATGAGTTTGCAACCCAGCTCGGATTTAAAAAAACACACTTTATCACTGGAGCACATAGATTTTAAAATAATTGAAATTCTCAACACATGACTCAGTTAAAAAGCATTATGTCATCTTTTTCGTTACTTCAGGCAAGAAAACAGATGACAGAAAGCAGCCTACCCTGATAGCAACATTACCAAATGCTGACATTACCATGTGATGTTGCCATATGCTCAATAGCAATGTGACAGCTATTTAGAATAGATGTCATTACTGCAAACTGGTTGAGTTGGACCAGGCAGCTCAGAAGTGCTGCAAACTTACTGGCTGGTGGAACACCACAAATGGCCTTTGTCAAATACTTCTACGCGTCTATGCGTTTGCTCATGCACCAGGTTCCCGCTGCTGAAGTTCCTCTGCATTTGATAGCATTAGTGATGACAGCGGACAGATAAAGTCAATCGCAATTTTACAACAAACACTCTTTTTATCGGATGGATTAATCTAAATGGATCGCCATCCATTATGAAGATAACTATCCGATCCATTAGAAACTCTATTACTTCTGAAATGTTTCTGCCGTTATTTATTTTATTCAACACCATATAAAGCGTGAGAGCCTGACACGGCAGTGGTTGCAATCACCCATCTGTTTGACAAAATAGACAATAGATGAGATGGGGCTTAGGACATTCTGATTCTCTCCTGCCTGGTCCTCGGAAGGCAACCTACAATCCCTCGATAAATGCTTGCAAAGTTGTGGGATTTGCCACATGCTAAAATCACTGCTGTAATATGATAATCAGTGGCCAAAAGAACTATAAATTCTGATCTTTCACCCGATTATGTTTGTCATAAGGTTTTACTGTCAATTGATGGTTTCAGCGAAGAAACTTTTTGAGGGAATCCTTCAACAAAGAAACTGTTCAGCTGAAAAGTTTGTTATAATAAGCACATTTCCATGAAATGAGATCAGTTGTGCATGCATGACTGTACGTCTTTCGGATTATGTCAAAGGCACAGAAGAAATCTTACAGCAGAATCCTATGAGCCCTGCAGCAAACTGAATTGGATATTGCATCTACAAGAAAGTGCTAGTCCTTGAAATCCCATAAATACATCTGTGGATTTGTGTTGGATATAGAAAGAGAAAATCACTTTCAACACTAATTTCATAACACAGTTACAAAAAAGCATTAAAAAGTTAAGTTTACTTTGGGAACCCGTTTCTTAAAACCCAAGATTCAAGTCCAGAAATGATCATGTAATTTGATTTATCTCAGAACTTTAGCGAAGTCAAGTGTAAGTTAGAAAAATAATGTGAAAACCTAATGTTAATTTTGGCAGTGCAAAGCACCTTTGAAAACCTTACCTCATGGCGGTCATTAGGATATTAAGAAAGAAATATAGTGGGATTCTTTACCCTGTGGGTAATTAATGACTGAAACAGGTTGCCAGGAGGGGTGGTTGAGGCCAGGAAACTGGACTCATTTTTAAGAAACAGTTTTAATGCCGTGATGCGAAGTTAGATATTCTGGAAGAATGAGTTCAAATACGCCAAAGAGTCTTTTTCATGCAAACCAAATTTGTGACCTTGTGAAATCTGCTCATTTACTGAACACCGGATAAGTCAGAATTTTTCACTCTAAGGCCTCATGTGCTCAGTAAAATGCTCAGTAACTAATCATTAAGAAGCACCAACAGACTCATAACGATTAGTTAATGAAGTCTTTAGTGCATATTAATGGCCAAAATGTGCGCAGAAGGCCAACATTATTACGAAAATGTGCTCAGACCAGGAGCAAATATTGCAGAAATGACAACAAGAATTCACTGAAGTTGACAGATTTTAATAATAATAATAATAATAATCCTTGCATTTGATATAGCGCTTTTCACGTCGGGAGGACGTCCCAAAGCGCTTCACAGAACACACTGTAAAGTGAATTGACTGTATATTTGTGGGCGAACGCGGCAGCCAATTGCGCACAGCAATGTCCCACAAACAGTCGTAGATTGAAAATGACCAATTTATTATTGTTTTTGGTTTTGGAGGGATTATTATTAGGCGTGTGGAGTAAGGAAACTTGCCCAAGGTTTCGCCCTGCCTGGTATTTTGTCATTACGTCTCAAAGAGCTTCACAGGAAATACTGTAAAATGCAGCGACTGCAAAAAAATGTCCAACAAACAGCAAAGAAATAAATGAACAATTTTTATCTAGGGGTGGGAGGAGGGGACGTGAGAATTATAGACCAGGACACTGGGAGAAACTTCCTTCTCTTTTAGAATAGTGGGATCTTTACAGTCTAACTAAATAGGCAAACCAGTTATCAATCTAAAATGTCATCTGAAGACTCTATACTCCACTGTTTAGTCTATATTTTGGCACTGATCACTGTACTTGCTTTTTATTGCAATAATAATCCTTGCGTTTGATTATTCTCTAAAACTCTTTCCAGCAGTTCACGTGGAGCTGGATGATGGAAGATACATCACAGAAAGAAAAAGTAGTGTTGACACATGGCAGGTTTCACAGTTTGGGAAAACTGTCAAGACAGATTGACTAAGGGAAAAAAGAAAGATGGTACCGGACTGTAATTCTTACTTTATTATTCACTGTATGCTCTATTCTTGAAGAGCTCAAAACAAACTCAGTACAATTTAGAGAAAAGAAATGCAAATAAAAATAATAAGCGCTCTGGGATGCTACCTTGCACGAAGGGTGCTATATAAATGCAAGTTGTTGTTGCAATAATCCTTGCATTTGATGTAGCGCCTTATCACTGAGACGTCTCAAAGCGATTCACAGAATATATTGTGAAGTGAATTGACTGTGTATTTTGTGGGCGAAATATGAAATGTACAGTCATATTTACTTCTGACATATTATTGAAAACCAATTTCACAATCCCCGTCTGTATATGGAATCTTAATGAATAATTAAAAGTGTAGAAATATGGGGTGAAAAATCCTTACTACTAAGTTTTAAAAAACCTAAAGGGTTTGTCAGCCTCTTAATATCAGTTTTGTTAGTTCATGGAAATCTCATCTAACAATTTAAACCCTCATGCATTAGTCTTAATTGTACCACCAAATGTTAAATCTTTTAATGGTTATAATCCCGCTGAGCGCAACAAAATATGGATTAGTTTCCATTGTGTATAAGTCACTCTCCGACATGCGTTATTGCGTTGGGTTGAAATCCCTAAAGGTTGCTCCAGTATATAAATTGCCCTCTGTATTTACAAATTCAGACAACAAAACAAACACTAATACGGGTTGTACATAGGATTTACATGTTACAATGCTGTTTGCTTTTATAACGTGAGATGGATGAGTGCCCAATTACTACCTCAGGTCAAATGAAATGAATAGCCACTGGAGGGAAATTTATGACATGTAGCAAACCTATGTACGTCTCACAGAAGGCCATTGAGAGATCCAGCTTTCCAGTTTGTGGACTGGTGAATTCCTAAGGGGAAGGCGACACAGAAGACCAGTTGAACCATTTACAGTTCTTGTTATTCTGAACTAATATTAGCCCTCTGAGATCATGCGTAAATTGCCATTATTCTTTTCTATTAAAATAACACTCTGGACGCTATGTAGTATTGCATCTATTAAAGTGTTGTATACTGATAAATTACACATCAGCAAAGGGGGTGAAAAAGGTTGCAGTAACTAAAGGGGCCTTTTCCAGAACACTGACTAAAACTGGCAGGTAATACCAAGGGGAGCAAGGGAACTGTAAAGAAAATGTGCCTGACACCAATTCTGTTTTACAACAAAGATAGGTCAACTTTGTTATGTAAAGAGTCAGTTTGCCTGGAACCCTGCAGGTGAATGAATGGGGGAAGTATAGGCGTTCACTTTCTATCCAATATAATGAATTGAAGAATGAGCTTGTGTTTGTGTATAAGAAGTTTATTCTCATCCTTCCAGAATACCAACCCCAACATCTTCCCATTAAAGCATCAACATGTTAATTAAATCCGTCTGGTTTACTCATTTACTGGACTCACCCATCCTTCCTTGTAATTCCATCTGAAAAGTTGAAAAGAAATTTTCTGTTTAAAAATTTCCTTTCATAACCTGAACCTGTGACCTCTTGTCCAACTGCTTCGGTGTTTCTGAAAGTAAATTGGCAGGTTATGACAGAATAGATCACAAATTTCTGCAAAACTAATGTATCGCATTCTGGTATCACAGTGATGGTTCAGACTGAGCAAGCCGAACAATGTTTTTTTTACCATCTCATTACTTTCTACTTTATGCTACATCAAGCAGGCTTAGAATAGAAAGCGTGCTTCCAATTGATGTAAAGAAATTTGATTGACAGGAAACGCTGGAACTCAACCTTATGACCTCCTGGTTGGCAGTCATATCATACCGTCAACCGTTCCCGTAAAGAAATATAAGAACTGAGACTTAAAAAAAGGCAATTAGTCAAAAAAAATCCAGATAAATTAGAATTATTTTCTCCTCTTCTACTGGCTTGGGAATATCTATAGCTTTTTTTCTCTTCCGGAATTCATGGATTTATGCTGCTTTACAAAAATGTTTAATTCTGTTGAAGAGATTACACAATTTTTTTTATTTAAGTGCGCCAGACAATCTTTAAACCAGTTGTATTTGACGACAATTACTTGGAGTATGTGTATGATGGGATTTCTGCCCTGCTTGGAGTGTGGCTGTTGCGGATCATTCCTGGATGTGTGGCTGTGACCTTCTAGGACTCTTCATGTTTTCCTCGATGCAAGGCATCAAAAGATGGTCCTTACGGGCAGACATCAGTCATTAAAATCCTACAGCAAAAAACGGAAGGCAACTCCAGGGCCTTGCTTGCTCGTCTGTCTAATACGGTTAGACTCACCAGAGTCATAAATAATTGGTTTCCGTTCGTCATGTTGTCATAGGCCAAAGAAATCCTCTAATGTTTAGCTTCACACAACTTGATTCTGTTAAATTCTAGTCTCCGGTTGGTGTGGTCTGACAGATGAATAAACCACCAGCAATTTCACTGCCAATCCTTTCAGGCTGCATGGATAATGATTCTGTAACATATTCAGTGAAGCAGCAGGAATATTTGGCAGGCCACATAACCTGTTTATCCACTTTTGCTTTGTAATCTTTCACCTTAATTGTTACAGATTTATGACTACTTTGAGAAAAAAATATTGTACAGTATTCACAACACAACATGTTTCAAAGACCGTCTTTGGGACAAGATTTGGATCTGGCATTGTTGTGTCTTTTCGATTGCCTTTATTTTAAAATTGTTTTTCCCCTTAAGACAAAAGGAAATCAATAACAACAAACAGAACAGCGATTCAAGGCACGCAGATGCATATCCATAAGTGACATCGCTTAAATACTGTTCTTCTTCATTTCTAAATCATTTTTATATACAAATACAAGTGCAGCTTATGTTGTTGATAGAAAATTTGCAGTGGATTGTAGTGGATTTTTAAATAACATTTCAGAAACAAGTAGCCTAGCCTTTGCTGTGCCAAATCCTCCCATTGCTAATGCAGACAAGTAATGTTATGGATTTGTGTGTCTCTACTTTCTGCTGCTCTGGTACTGCAGGGAGAACAAAGCATTTCAGAAATTATGTGACAATCATAAACCCTTTCTCTCGGAGTCTTTTCATCTAACTGTAATGATTTTTTTTCAATGTGCCGAACACAACCCTGTTTTTCATTTCACGTGGCAGAATAATATTGTTTCCAGCTGTGAAAAAAGAAAGGAATCATCTAAATCTCTTTAATGTGGTGGTGCTTCAGTGCCCTGCACTGTTTACATTTCCAGTAACAAATACCAGTAACCAGCTCTGCAGTCTCAGCAAGTCCTCAGTGCAAATGGGAACACAAAGGAGGCAAGGGATTGCCATTTTAAGCACCTTCTTTAGTTGGCAAGATTTCGGTAGATCTGAATCTGAGATATTGGTTAGCAAAAAGCAATTGCCTTTCTGACATACTTTTTCACAACTTATAGAGCAAAGTTTTAAAGAATTTTAGCCCCGTCGGGGGTATTCTATTATTTTATGGGTTGGCAGTGCGCGTGAAGTCATTTGTTTAAAGAAACAAAAGGAACCTATAGTGGAATTTCATATATCCATATATCATTGCACACATCACATAAAAGACAAAATGAGACAGATGAGAATAATATGTACACATACAAGGGATTTGCCTTCATTTTAAAATACACCGATGCATTCAAAGTTAAAAGTGACTTACAATTTGGGAAAGGGGACTTTCTGGACTGCTTTAAGCTCTGGAATGTTAATGCTTAACTACCATTAAGACAGGCCTTAAGAGCAGCAGAAGCCTAAAATGGGGAAGGGATTCAGCTCAAGCAAATGCTGCCATGTATTCATTCCATTAAGCAGACACCTTTGAAAGGTATATACCTTAATCTCTAATCACAACATCAGGCACTTAAAGTGCCGAGGAATTAAAGTTCTTTAAACCAAGTGTAATCAGGTTTACATTACATGATAAAGAGATTAATGCCCATTTACTCTACTACTGATAGCAGCCTCAAACTCCAAACTAAATGAGATGGCTACAGGGGGTGTTAAACTCACCTTCCAATGACACTTCTGATGATCACAAGAAAGGATTGGATGGAGAGGAAAATCCTTTGGCCAATCTGATTTCATTCTTTCAGAATAACGTCCTCCCACTACTGCATCAAGCTGTGTCTTAAATGAGTCCAGCATTCCTGTCCTTAATCACCCTGCCATGTAACCTGTTTTAGTCATTCATGAACTTCTGGGGAAAAAAATACTTTATGCTGAAATTCCCCTTTGCAACCTTGAACCTTTGCTCTCTTGTTCTGCTGCCCTGGCAGAGAAGAAAGCAAAATTGATGGCCTGAGCTACAATTTTAGCCAAGAATTATTCTAATCTACCCCATACGGATCAGTCAAGTTGCTTTGTTCCCATAGCCGTGCACATTAACTTCCTGAGTCACTTGGCCCTGTGGCTGTGCAGGCAAAGAAATAGCCCAGCAAGAGGAGTTGCCAATAGTAGCACAAACCACTTCCTGAATCAGTTCTGAAATATACATCAACATAAATATACATACAATGGCTACTTCCATTGAATCCCATCGGACTGGCCTACCACATCAGCAGAAGTTTTGGGAAAGTATAGCGAATCATTCTATCTGCATTTCACTGCAGTCATCACAAAAGATAATTGTTCTTCATAAGCTTGTTCAACTTTATTCTGACCCTTGTTTTTACTTAAAGTACTGAAATTTCTTTCAATGAAATAGTCATTCTGTTCTTAACTGATGTTCAAAATGCATATTTTAAATGAACTGAAATATATTGCATGTTATTCAGAAGGATAACTAACTGTAGAACATTTTGATTTTATATAATAATAACTAATTATTGCATTTGACATAGTGCCTTATCACGTGGAAATGTCTCAAAGCACTTCAGAGTTTCTCGGTTCAATACACTGCTTCACCCCCCACCCCGCACTACATTGGAATGTCAGCTTGGACTCTGAGCTCAAAGTCCCAGGTATCCCTAGCGTCTCTATGTTTAAAAATACTCTTTGACCAGATGGATAAGTGACATCTCTATCCACACATTTATACTTACTCTAGCAGCAGATCACATTAGCAACGTCAGGCTCACACATGTATCCTTATGTGTAAAAAGGTTTTCCGTTCCTGCTGTGCCTTGCCTGTGTGAACAGCCTGAATTTGGTGCACTTGGACTCTTGATTTCCGAGCTGAGTTGAGAGTTAAAAATAAATGAAACGTAAGAAAGCTATGCAAGTATGGAGACAAATGCTACAAGTCTCAGTACAGGAATAGGTTTGTACCAGTGAGGCAAAAAAAACTAGAAAAATGTTTCCATTGCAATACACGACTTGATTCATGTCAGAAGGAGCGTTAATCCTCAGAGGTAAAGAGAAATGATAATAATCCTTGCATTCGATATAGTCCCTTATCACATTGGCAAGATGTTTCAAAGTGCTTCACAGGATTTTACTGTGAAGTACAGTGACTGTGTGGGCAGCAAATTTGCAAACAGACATGCGCCATGAACAGCCATGAAATGAACGACCAATCTTATTTGGGTTATTGTTGGCCAGGACATTGGCCGAAACTCCCTTCTCTTTTCAAACAGTGCTATGGTATCTTTAACATCCACCTGAACAGGCAGAATTCAAAATTCCAACATGTGTCTTGAACTGATAATTTTCTGATCCAGAGACTAGCGTGAGCCACGCTGACGATTTATTGCACAGTGTAGACCCCAGTTGCTAAAGTTATGTTCAAAGATTTAGGAGCAGGATATCCTTCTCTAACCAAATACCCCAAAGTCCATTGAGAATGTTCTCCTAACACTTCAGGTCATTCTGAAGTTATTTATTTTGTTCACATTATTTGTGTGTAGTAAAGATAACTTCCTTCTCAGGGGATTAGTTACAACATGGGGTGTTAGTCAGAATTTACATCATAGTTTGATTGTAACTCACTGCACTTAACATGCATGAGTTTTTCAACTATTCCTACTGTCTTCTGCTCTGAAATAGATTAAGTAATTTGGAAATTTACTGGTTGGTTAATTTACATGTAAATTTGCATCTAAATATCCCAAGCATTGGTTTACATAGAGGGAAAGAAACCTGGGGAGGGGGTGTGGAGAGGAAATTAAATCTCATTTGCCATTTGCTGCAAAATATAAAATAGTGTGGAGTTTTAGATTTCAGCGCTAAAGAAAATTGATCTTAATGCATCGCATTCGGCTTTATAATTTCAAACAGTCAATAAATGTAAGGGTAAGGTTGTGAAACCAATTCATTTCAACACTGAAGTTCCTAGAACATTGACTAATTGGTTTTAACATTAAAATTCCTTAGGTGTTCCCTTTAATCTGCTAGCCCACTACTTTGTTCCTGTAATATTCCTGTGCTGGATGAATATTTTAAGGGTGAATATTTTAAGGACCTAGTGAGTGCTACAACTGCATTTGGACAACATGCTGCTGTAAGAAAATGCACAGGAATGGCAACCAGGACTCCCAAGGAGATAGGAGCTGCACAGAAAGTTAACTGAAGGGTGCAGGAATAGAGAAGAAGTTACCCAGAGTCATGGCTGTTCAATCACTCCAAAGTTCCTTTATCAGTTAGCAGAGCTAAGAGATGTAATGTAACAAAACCCATCCAAGTGAAGTTCAAAAAGATTCAGCATCAATTATGTTTATTTCAACCATCTTTGTAAAGTCCACCCAGTTAAGCTCCTTCTGTGCTGCCATTTAATCCTGACACAGAATGCTTCTTCGTTCCAGTGATATAAATGATATAAACTAGGCAGGCAATCTGCCATTGCAAGCGGCTTCTTAAAAAAAAATTGGCATTTAAAATATTCATAAAGTTTCCAGTGTGATTGTATCAAATGCTGAATCATTTTTACCCCACTCCATTTATTCTGCTTTTAAAAAAGGCTTTGTTGTGCTTTCTCCCAGAACAGCCTGTGTCAAAATCTGAGCTTTAAAGGTAAGCGGAGGCAACTTCGAGTACCTCGACCAAAAAGAAAAACTCTTTTGACTTTCCCTTCACAAACACAGGAACACCAAGGCAAATAGTTAGGAACATAGGAAAACATGAATTGCTGGACAAAAAAAAACAAGGTCCATCTAATCTGCCTTCTACCATCCTAGTAGTTGCATGCTACAATATGGAGATTTTGATAGTAATAATTAATCTGGCTAAAATCAGTGATCTCAGCCCAAAGCAGTAGGTAGTGGGTTTATTAACTGAGTCTTTTCACTAAGTGTTTAACACATTATTTCATTTTATAATCAGACACAATCAGTAAAGTGATGAAGCCAGCATTTCATCAACCAATAAGGATCTGTGGTTGGCAAGCACGATGTTTGACCTGGTCGGTTTAAGATCCAAATTCCTAAATAGGCAACACTTGTTCCATTGGAAAAATCTCCCTCCTGAGGTCAGACATTGTAAAAGAGAAGTTCAGACAAAGGGATTTCCATTGATAGGTGGCTTACATAGAACCTTCAACCTGGTTTAGATCTCTTGACGGTGATGGGTTTCCACATGTGTCAGACACCCAGCTGACCAAAAACAACTTGCACTTGAGTCTAGGAAGGTCAAAGTGCACTGAAGACATGTAAATGCTTCCTAAATGAATCCAACAAGAGGAAAACACATGAAAGAAGTAAGCTTTTTTTCATGAAGTTTTAACTTGACGACACATGCAACATCAGATTTCTTTTTTTAAAACATCCACGTGAAAATTTCTGCCTGCTCTATTTACAAAGAATGGCGAGTACCTAGGCTTGTTTTCTAAAGTCTGAGTCTGTTTGGGAGTTCTCTGTTTAAATAGCATGTGCACCACGCTATGCAGTAACTAACTACTGGAACAATCTTTGCACATACTGAACCAATGTGACAGCCACATTGTCAGAAAACTGGCCTGTAGCTGATTCAAAATAAATATTAAATGCTCTTGTAGTGCTGCGATTAATTGAAGTGCCAACTACAGCATATAATATACTACTGTAAGTCACTGAAAAAAAGGAATGATTTTGAAATCCTTCTACCACTATAAATTTGTGCCATTTTTAAAAGATTTTTTCGCCAGTTAAGTTTCACTAACTGCAATAATTTGGTAGGCAGTTGTGAATACTTCATGTGTTTCTGCAAACTATAAAGTTAAGCAGCGAGCACTGTATCTGACTCTTATGCTGTGAAGAAAAAAATTATAAAATACAGCTCCCTTGAAAATAAACCATGAAAGAATTTCAGATTTTCTCCTGAAGATATATGATTAACATATGTTTCAATGATTCTTTAGAACAATTTTCTTAAGGGGGACTGACCCTGTCAAGTTTATTAATGTATTCGCGACACAGGCTTCTACAAAGTCTTATAGTCATGTGCTGACTGCTGTGTTTAGCAGAAATGCAGGAATAGTTTGTGTTTAAGTGTGTGCGTGTGGTGGGGAAATCAGTATTTCTTTTTACTTCACTGAATTTGGGGTCTAAAGTGGGGCTGAGACCCTGTTCATTCACCAGACATTTTTAATACCAGAATATCAGATGAAAAAAAACTGGAATGTTTTAAATGACACATTTATCAATAATAGACTTGGTCTGAGGTGTTTTGCTGGGGCAGAATAAAGTTCTTCACAGAGGAGGAGAATGTCTTTCCCTGTGAGGAGTTCATTATGGGGTTTGCACGCACAAGAAGGCCATTTGTTCTGCTGTGCTATGCTGTGTGTCTGAAACAGCTATCCATTTAGCCTTATACTCGTGCCTTTTTGTCAATACTAAGAAAAAAAAGAGGCCTGGGATGAAGCTGCTGGAAGATTATCCAAGCTGCTTTGCTTGCCCTACGTCTGCCCCACTCAGCTGAGAGTGTATGCTCTGTATTCACCCATGCAGATCAACCCCCTGCAAAAGGGAGAAAAGAAGGTAATGGAGGGGGCTGCACGTGGTGGAGCTCCTAACACAGCGAGACAATCGTCACTTTACGTCCGCAACATATTGTGTGTGCTGTTGCCCCATTGATGCTTCGGGTAGGATTCGTCATTGGTGCACAAGGGTAAGAGAAAGGGTTACTGTGCCTTACGCTGCATATTGAAAATGAAAAGAACTGAATCTCTCCAATTTTAACTCTGATCCTTCAAAACAGTAAGATAACAAGTTTCCATTTGGTAAGATGACACAAACAACCTTTTGTTTCTTTTTCAGTTTTGAAGCTAGCATTTGGGCAAGATTGTGTTACCGTCAAATCCTCGCCCCGTCTTTGACATATCTATGTTCAATGACCTTGTAAAAGTCTGGCAAGGCTTGTAGAGCCCTATTGAAGCTGGCAAATGATTGTGTTTATTATTACTTCTACAGAAGAACTGTATTTGCAATTAACCTTTCTACTAAAAAAGGAGGATTCTCTGTTCATTAGAAGATTGGCCACATAGAAGATTATAAGCATTCAAGTATAGCTGCCAGTCAAACAGTTTTTTTTTCCCCTGGAACCTTACACACAATTCATTTTACACCTCCTTATCCACAAATTGCAGATTCTACATCACTAACCTCTGACACTCACTGCTTCTAACCACCCCCTACCCCCCCACCAGTACCTCTCTATCTGTCTTTAAATCCCATCTTAAAACCTACCTCTTCAACCATGCCTACCGTCACTTCCTCCATTCCCCACCCCCACCTTGTTCTCCCCTGTTCAGTGCCTGACCCTGACTTTGAAAAGTATTCCGAGCCGTTATCCTATATGAAGGCTGTGATATAAATGCAAGTTGCTGTGATATATTTTTCATTCAGTCACTTTAATGACATTTAACTACTGCTGGACATACTCTGAACTACATGGTATTACTTATTAATCGTGTGAGTGAGCAGGGATAAAAACATATTAAATATTAAAATACATCAAATTAACGCTGTATGCAAATATAAAGCATTCTCGGTAAGGGAAGAAGCAAGGACTAACAATACATCATAGCGGACAATTAAATCTCAACGATTGCCTCAGGCTAACCAATTTGGTGGTGCAATTCATCCTTTTGAATTTGTTTTTCAGATTAAATCATCGATATCCAGACCATTAATATGCTGTGCATAAAGCAGTTTTGCATTAAAGACACTTTTGCATTTTAAATAACCTTTGGATTTCAGCATTTCATTTTGATTTTATTAGAAATTAGGCAATTCATGTTGTAAAATTTAAAAGCCTTTATTATTCTCTTCCTGAATGAATCTTGTATTAAATGACCAGCTTGCTCCCCTTTGCAAATGCAATCTACAAATACTGGCGATGGGTTAGTGGCATCACAATAGGTCAATTCTCCTGCTGTTAACTTTACCACAGGGTTTTAGCTTAATACGGTTGGGAAGAGGGTGGAACTAAGAAAGAACTTATTATAGGAAGTGTTGTGTCACCAATTGTTTTCAAACGCTCATGTCTGAAGCCCATAACATAACATAAACATGATATGACATAGCATAACATGTAAGAGCAGGAGTAGGCCATTTGGCCCTTCGAGCCTGCCCCACCATTCAATCATGGCTGATCTTCTAATCTAACTCCAGCTAATAACCTAACCCTGCCTTATCCCCATATCTCTTAATCCCTTTTGCAATAAAAAATCTATCTATCTCAGTCTTGAATATGTTCAAGGATTGAGCATCAACAGCCCTTTGGGGCAGTGAGTTCCATACATTCACCACCCTTTGAGTGAAGAAGTTCTTCCTCAACTCAGTGCGAAAGGTGTGTGACCCCTGGTTTTAGTTTCTCCAACCAGGGGAAACAATCTCCCACTATCTACTCTATCATGCCCTTTGATGATCTTATAGGTTTCTGTAAGATCCCCTCTAATTCTTCTATATTCTAGAGAATATAGGCCCAAATTGGTCAGTCTATCCTCGTAACTCATCCCCTTTATCCCTGGTACTAACCTAGTAAATCTACGCTGCACCCCCTCCAAGGCAAGTACATCCTTCCTTAAATAAGGAGATCAAAACTGATGCAACAACAGCGAATTACATTTATCTAGCGCCTTTCACGGCAGGAGGACGTCCCAAGGGATCTGCACCCGAGCTGATGGTTGGGATCAGGACGGAGCGAGTTAGGGGTAGATGGGTGATCGAAGGCACGGTCAAGGAGGAGGGTCTTGAGATGGGTCTTGAAGAAGGCAAGGGAGGCGACGAGTCGGAGGGCCTGTGGGATGGAGTTTCAGAGAATGGGGGCAGAGAGGCTGAAGTTTGGGTTGAGATTCTTCCTGTTCAGTTCCCTGCAAGCCAAAGCCTTAACTGGCAGGGTAGACTGAGTTCTAAGGTGCTGTGTTACACTCTAAATGTTTGGACCCTCTAACAGTCAAGAGTCCTTGATGAATGACCCAGAGCATTTGATTGGCTTCTTACCTTTGCGCCTTACTTACCTGCTCAAAGTCATTTCCTCATACCCCACCCTTCCTTGAATGTCTTGAAGATCTTGTGTGCTTTCTTTGGCTGCTTTCAATGAGAGGATCTGAAAAACAGAAGTCATCCTTTAAGCATAAAAAGTTGGCACTCTGCATAGATATAGCCACATAATGCTGACACCTACTAAAATGTAATATTTCACCGTCACTGATTCGGGCACATAGAGCAGTAACATAGAGCAGTAACTTACACACTTGTAGGTAAATACAAAAGGTTCCTGTTCGAGAATATGTTTCAGCTTTTAATGGAGTTCCAGGAGCAGCTTTATACAGTGATTCCATGCACCTATTCGTTTTTATTGGAATAAAGGAATGAAGGGACAGCCAAGCTATTCTGTTGCAGCACCATGGCCATTTTCAATATAACAGCAGCCAGCAGGCCAATTAAACACTTGTAAAAATTTAATTACATTTAATGAAAAAGAAAATGTTATTGTTGAGCTCTCAGCAAATTGATAACATATGGCCATGAAGCTCATTGAATATTTTGGAAGAACACAATATGTAAAATTTTCAGTTTTAAAGTAATTCATGGTATGACCGTCAAATTAGTATTAATCAACACAGCTCTTATGTGATGGATGAAAGCTGATCAGAACTGCGTAACTTTCCTGCACTATAAAAACAGAGGAGGCAGGAAGCTCATAAAATAGAACCATATTGGTTTTATTTACTCACAAGTTCGTTCACCCGTTTTGCCTTATAATAATTCAGCATTAGTCAACAGATTGCACTCTTTCCTCCCTCTCTCCCCCATCACTTTCTGTATCTTATAATCTCTGCGTTCCATGGATCCCAATTGGCAATTGGCTGCTGCGTTTCACCCACAAAACACAGTCACTACACTTCACAGTAGCATTTTGAGACATCTTGATGACGTGATAAAGCACTATATCAAATACAAGTATCATTATTATTATTAGTATTATTATCCCCACTCAGCCAACACCACTCTGATAGTGAAGGTGGGCAGATAACCCATTGCGTGACCATCTGGCAGTGCTGTCCTGCACAGACAGCTTTAAGCACTCCAAGATGCCGTCCGGTGTCTCGGAGGGCACTATATAAATGCAAGTTGTTGTTGTTGCTGCAAGAGGTTGATTTGCCACCAACCTCCATTCTTCATTCCTTCAATTAAGTACATTGTGTTACAACATTCATCTGTTCAGAATGTTCCGGCTCAGATCAGGAAATTACCATCTGAGAAAGGTGGAAATGAAATCTAGTGACTTCTACATGTAGCACAGCAAGTGTGTCCCTTGGGAGCACTGCTTACAGCTAATGGGGGCGAGGAGAAATGATCACTTCACAAGCCATATATTTACTTCCAATTTCCTATCGACAGTGACTGCGAACAATATAAGTTAATGAATGCATTACCATACATCCAGCCATATAGCCGAGATTTCAATCGCTATTATCATTTCAATTAGATAGCACATTAAGTATCAAGATAAATAATGATTAGCACATTTTTGTTCTACTGAATGTACTGTCAGCACTACATTTAGTTACATATAATAATAATAGTTACATATGAATGTAGTTACTTAGCTCAGAGGCAGAACATCGTTACTCCAGCGCATTTGAATCCAGTATTAAATAGCTGACAACTGGCCATGAAAGTCTCATCAGAATCCTGTTTCTTAACGAGTGACTTAAGAATATGCAACTGTTAATCTGATCTTGTAATCAACAGCCAACTTGCTGTTTAAATAATCAAAAATCAATAGTACTCATGACATTTGTGTAGTTTTTTTGAAAATGATTGGAATGGGTATTGGTGTTAAACTTCTGCCGTTGTTTCGTAGGCCCTGTAAAGCTGCTGTCAATCACAGATGGCAATCTGACATCTCACACACAACTGGTGTCATCACAGCACCCTATAACCCCATTACCCATGATTGATTTTAACCTGACAGGCCAAGTGTAAATAGACAGCTGGATCTTTATTTACAAGCATTCAACCCTTAAGTTGCTAAAAAAAATCTAGCAAGCAGTTGCACAAGTCATAGTGACTGTATCTGTCTACCAGTGAGTAAGGAAATGAAAATGGCAACATGTTAGCAGGAGCCTATTTAACAAAAAATGGAGATTGAAATTCTACCTTTGTCTAAATTTACTCTATTTAATGTTTTAAAGCATCCAATGTTTTTGAATTGAGTCCTAACTTTGAAGCCAGTTTAGTTTTAAAAGAACATAGAAATTATACTTTAAAAATCAATACTGTATTTATGCTCTGTGCATGCCAAGTAGTGGATTCATTGATGGGGGCTAAGTGTTGCTCTCTGTTACTTTTCATCAGGTTTCACAAATGTGTCCTTGTGCATTCATATGCTGTATAATCCTCCTGTGATCATTTCATTTTGCTCTTCATGTTGCATGAACTTACTTGCCACAACAACAAACCTCTGAGATGTAAATGTCAGAGAAGCTCATGAAAGTGAATAGAACAAATGTGTATTCTTCCTCTGAATATAATCTAAGTAAAAGATTTATTTGTTGATTAAGATGAGTATGTGCAGAAACTCTTGCATGCATATCATAACAGCTAATGGTCTGGCACAAGTCTGACAACTGCCAACTTTGTCCTATTTTTCTGGTGGAAGTTTGGCAGCCATCAGGTGATTAAATAAGTATTTGCACTCTGATTTCCATACAGTTAGATTAACTGTCTGACTACTGAGAGCTGAGTGTTGAACTGGTAGAACATGTTATTTTACTCAATGGACATTTAGTTTCACAGCAGCAAATGAAAGGAAAGTCAGGAAGTCCGAATTGGAAGTGTTTTGCCAAGTCAATGGGTTAAGATGAGGTCAGTTTCACAGTTTACCTCAGCGCCATTCCTTTACACAGTAAAACCCCACCTGATATTCTGTTTTCAATGTGATAAAAAAGGTGATAATGTAAGAAAAATCATGCAGGTTATCAGATAATAGAAATAAGACCCTAAGATCTAATTTGTGGCATTTCTTAATAAGAAAATAGAGCTGTGAAAAGTAGGACTCTGGTAACCAGAAGTATGTCACATTGATCAATGGGATAAATTTCCAGAGAGAAATTTCAACTGTTCCTTATTAAGGAATTCTCTCAAGAAGCACCACAAATCAATTATTTTCAACTCCACTTGGAAGATGCATACAAATAATTTATCGCACACTTTATATTAAGTCTTTTGTACTCCCAGTGCCTAAACAACATTGTAGAACCACAGAATCATAGAAATTACAACACAGGAGATCTTTATGCCAATTGAGCTGGAGCTCATCCAGTGGAGCTAACTCTTTATTGAACCCATTTATATTATGGTTACAATTACATGCAAGAAATTAATGTGCACTTGCAGTGGATCGGAATCGCATGTCTAAACATTTCAATGAGAACAAATGGGTTTCAGAATAGCAGCATAAAACTCAGGCCAAACCTGCCAGCTTCGTTTGGGTGCTATTAACGTTCAGGCTATTAGACAATGGATGCAAACCTCCTGCTGATTTTAGCTTTTTCTTGACCATTAGCACATGTGCCAGCCAAGGAATTCCTGCAAATTTACGAACTGACTCAAGCAGCCCATTAAACCTAAATGCAATCTCTATAGGGCTAAGCTATTAATAATCATAATAACTAAACTACAAATGGAGCATAAAATATAGATCCGCTGCTTTGTATAAATAATAATCTGGATGTGTTCTTTCACGTTGTGACATCCTCCCGACGTGAAAGGCGCTCTACAAATGTAATTCTGTTGTTGCTTTTCCACCGGAATTTGCTTATTTCTCTTTAAAACGATAGTGCACAAGAAACAAAAGAGCACAAGAAATGTATAGCGCCATTCATGTCAGGTGAATGGCACTATACATTTCTATACACTATACAAAGCACTTCACAGGGTTTCCGTGGAATGACGTGTATTTCTGGTGAACCTGGTAGCCCATTTGCACACAGCAATGTCCAACAAACAGCCATGAAACAGATGATCAGTATTATGTAGGGGATTGTTGGCCAGGATGTGTGGATTACCTTATTTTAATCGAACTCGATTGAAAGCAATGTGTAGTGATGTATATAAATCTTGGCAGATAAGCTGTGTGTGAGATATGAATGTCATTTCACAGTCACTTTTTTCTACTGCTGGAAGCAAAGCTGCACTCTCGGCTGTGTAAAGGATACATACATTAGTCTGTTCTCCTGAATCAATAAATTTGCATGCCCTCAGAGCCCTTTTAAATATATCTGTATATTCTTTTTGATAAATAATTATTCCTTAAAATCAATTATTCAACTACTCTTTGATCTTGGATTGTGAACAGTAAGTTAAGAGAAATACACATTGTAGGTTTAACATTGCTAATGCAAATCCTCTGGCTTTTATGAATGATTTACAATTATCCAAACCAGCAAAACCTAGCTCTGTAAAAAAAATATTCATCTTAACCATTGGCTGTTACTAAAAGGAAAAAAACAATTATAAAAAAGCATGAGCTTAAAATCTTTATGAGCAGTGTGGCATCTCACAATGCGTTACTCTCATGTCAAACTGATGGCTTACAGTAAAATAACAGCCAGGAATCCCTGATCTGTTTCAGTTGAGACAAAGAAGTGTGAAGCGACGTTCATATCTCATGCGCAGTTTATCTATCCGCACTGAGGCTAACTCGATGGGAGTCGATGTGTGGCGAGAAATGCCGTCGCCGTTCCTATAAATTTCCTCAGGCAAATATCACATATTTGGGAATGAGTGAGGTTGGAAAAGGGCAAAAGGCAAGGAAGTGCTCGAGCCTGTCAAAGCAGCGAGCAGGCAGCAGTCTAAACAAACCTCTTCTCCTAGCTGATGCAGGAGGCAGTGACTGCACAGCACAGAAGGAGGGCATCTGTCTTTGATTAAGGCTCCTCTCACACAGGGAGACTTTGCTGAGTGCGCTGTGGCCAAGGCGATCCTGCTATATTAGATTCCTATGAAACAAATTAAGCTTTCTTTGTGCAAGCGTTATGCTTTCCTCTTCACCACACACAGACAGTTATTGTTGGAGCTTTCGACTGCCAGGAGAAAATACAAAAAAAAGCAGGCAGAAAAAGAGGGCAGAAAATCAGATTCCAACCATGCAGAAAAATGCAGAACAAAGGCTGGCAATCACAGCACATCTGGAATGAAAAACAATTCACGTTTGCAGCACCCAGTCCAAATCAGAAGCAGCTTCACAACAATCCAAACAAAACATCAGCCTCAGCAGAGGCTTCATGCATTCTCAGGACTTTGTAAGACACAGCACATCACAAAGAAATGAGGTGGTTGAAAGTGTTGTTGAGATAGACATTGGAAATTGTACAATAGCCCAACCTCCATTGTCCCTGAAGAACATTTCTACTGTAGTATTTATGTGCTGTTTCAATAACAGTCTCTTTCTATAATGCTGCACTGTGTTGGTGTTTCTGTTAATGCCTCATTAATTCTTTACTACTTAGTCACTCTTATATTTCTTCAATACATAAAGCGATCTGGTAAAGATTTTGACTGTCAATGATAAAATGGTAACACTAGGTTTTGCTGCTTCTATTGGAGTCTTCAGGAAGGAGTCCCAGAAGTGCTTGTGTGATAAGGAGACTTATAAGTGCCCTGGGATGCTACCCTGTAAAGGGGTGCTAAATAAAATCAAATTGTTGTTGTTATGCTCCATTTGCCTCCAACATAACTCTCCTTTACAGGATTAGAACGGAATAACATTTCACCATTTTGATATTTACCCCCTATTTGATACTTTTAAAGATAGTAAAGATAATCCCATTTTATTATTTACCTGTTTGACTGTGACTATGGCCACACTCTCCCTTCCCCCTTCTACCTTTCTTGGCATCACCCCTGCCACTGTGCAGTGCTTAGTTTCTATCCTGTGTGAAGGGCACTGTATAAATGCAAGTTGTTTTTATTGAAACTGCAGATTGAAAGATGGAGATAACTGACTAGGGGCAGTGTAGAAAAGAAGACAAGGTGCAAAATTAAGTAGCATTTTAAAATGTGTCTTATTCTTACAAGATGTTATGACGTTCCTGCGAACATTTTAATAATTTATGTTATTTTGCAAGGAAATTTACTTGTCAGATACAATTTGCAAATACTCGCAGATATCTTCATTCATGGCCTATAAAGTGAATCTGGCAGGCGAACACTTCGTTTGAGAAGCAAGAAACACAGCACCTGTTGTTCATTTAGTCTTCGTAAATGGAATGAGCATATCGGAACTTCGACAGACGTAGACTTTGAATTCCAGGCACACTTACAGGCTGTTACGTATAGCTCCCAGAAATGACAATCTGTTCTTTACTGTGGAATATAGATGGTACCTGATTTGTAACCACAACTACATCGGTTAAGCAACGATCAAATAGCAGTGAGCTCAAATACTATATTCAAATACTTTACTCTGATTTGTTCATTTGTTGGCTTAACAACAAGTCTGTGATGTGACCTCACTGCAAACGGTTTCTCTGCAATAATCCTAACAAACAGTCATTATTGGGTGACTGAAACATGTGACAAACAGCACCTTAGTACCAATCTATTGGATTGCAATTGTTTTCCCACTTGCCAAAAGCATTTGATGCACTAGAGGTCACTTTTGCAGCCCAAATGAAAATACTCTTACCAGCACAAATCTAGTTACAATTTGGTTTATTGTTCCCTCAAGCCTGTGTTGTAGGCTGATCGAGGCACGAAAAGTGTCTGTGGCACTTTCAATATATCTGCACAGCTATTTTGTTGCATGGACAGCATTCACTCTGCTAGTCTTTCCAATACACTCAGCTCGACAGTGCCATTTCAGAATGTAGCAAAGTCAGTCTCAAACACTGGAATCAAATACCCAAATTTTCCCAATATATACCAAATTCACGAAGGGAACAAGTCAAACTGTCTCAGGTGTACAAAGGATCTGACAAGTGGTGGTCCAAGTCTTTCCTTAAAGAATGACTTAAAGGGAAAGCATGTGTTTCAGCAGGATTAACTATGGCATCAAATGTTGTGGCTAACTAACTTGACTGGAAACACCACAAGCTCTGCAATTCAGCTTTTCTGCTAAATAAAGATACAGTATAGTTTTGGAATTAACAACTGTAACAGCCTAGCAGCAAAATAAACAGTCAATTCACTTTACAGTATATTCTGTGAAGCGCTTTGCGTTGTCTCAACAACATGATAAGGCGCTATATCAAATGCAAGGATTGTTATTATTAATACAACAACAACAACAAAATTACATTTGTATAGCGCCTTTCATGTCGGGAGGACGTCCCAAGGCACTGGACAGACAGAGTTACGGACCCGAGCTGAGGGTTGGGGTGGGGGAAGGGGGAGGATGGGGGGGAAGCAAGAAGATCAAAAGCACGGTCGAAGAGGAGGGTCTTGAGGTGGGTCTTGAAGGTGGCGAGGGAGGGGGCGAGATGGAGGGACTGTGGGATGGAGCTCCAGAGGTGGGTGCAGGGTGGCGGAAGGCCCGACCTAGTGCGGGAGAGGACATGGGCTGCAGAGTTCTGGATGATCTCCAGCCTCTGGAGGGAGGAGTTGGGGAGGCCGACAAGCAACGAGTTTGCGTAGTTGAGCCTCAATGTAATTGTAACAATACAATACAATTTACATTTATACACAGCCTTTCATGTTGTTAGGATGACTTTAAACTGGCTTTAAACTGCAAGGCTGCATGGCTTTAAACAGCAAGATGGCCTGGAGATGTGGAGTCCAAAGTGAGGTCAAAACTTCCAGTTCGCTCCCGCCCACTCTGCTCCTCTTACCGTCTGGTCTGATGATAAGAGTGCACCTTGCCACGGAGGTTAACTAAAATTCCCAAATTATAACATTTTACATGTGGGTGTTTCTTTCCACCCCTGAAAGAAGGACCACTATCACTTTCGGCATCCTTGAGGAATAAAGCCAGCATAGAGCATATTCTGTGAAGCGCTTTGAGACGTCTCGAAGATGTGATAAGGCACTATATCAAATGCAAAGATTATTATTATTAGAAGTAAATGAATAACTAGCGTTGCAGGAACTGAAACAATGATAGTCGGCCAGCCACAAGTCAATATGCTGCCATGGAAGTGGTTAGACAACATTTTTTGCATTGGCGGATCAAAGGTCCAAAGGTTTGCCATTCATACTTGCTCTAAAAGTAGCATCATTACATCCATCATTAACTTTCACAACAGCAGCCCTTTCAAAGAGAATCAATTTGAGCAGGTTGATCTGATTCTAAATTTTTATTAAATATTTGCAGACCAAACCCATTTGTTCTCTGCCCTAATTTAATAGTGAATGTAACTCAGAGAATCACATTACTGAATAGACTGAGAGCAATATTGCGCAAAGCCATAAAAAGGCCAGACAGATTATTACAGCATCAGTATGATGTCATGATGAATCATCCCAGGTTCATTTCAGTTCAAAGCAAGAAAGCGCAAGGATGAATAGAAACATTTTAACTTGAGATCTTGGATGATTGGGGACTATTGCCGCCGGTTTTATCCAATTACAATCCCGCTTTATTTCTGAATCTGAAAATCTAATGCAAAAATTGAGCATTCATTTCATTTCATTCAAGTGGCTTCTGAATTTCTTCTCTTTGTAGGCGAGGGTGAGTTGGTGGAAAAGCTTTAATAAAATAATTCACAAGATTCACAAGATCACGACCAAGATTGGTTTAGATGAAGAAGGCCCTTTGGGGACTATTACCATTCTCCCATCACAGCATCAAGCTGATTTATAAATAAGTCCCTGTAACCTGCGTTCGATCACCCTTCCTGGCAGTCTGGTACAGTTCTTAATTGCCCTCTAGGTAAAGATTAAAACCTTTCATGTGGAAGGTGGGGGTGGGGGTGGGAGGTTGTAAATAGAAACTACAACAACAACTTGCATTTATATAGCTCCTTTCATGTAGGATAGCATCTCAAAGCGCTGCAAGCTAACATTTTATCATCGCTTTTACCTCCAATTCATAAAGCTTTCTTTGGATCTTGCAGGAAGGCATATCATGCAAAATTGGTTTTTCACTAAGTAGGAATATTTGACATACATCAAACACAACCTATGTGATCACATTTCTTCAAACATGTTATGCATGTTGTTAATTTAGCTATGTCTTTGACTGCAAGGCTATTTATATTCTCAATTGCTAGCTTTTTCCAGATACTTCACAGAATATTTTAAGCACTTTCAGTATTAGATTGCCTGTGAAATATGTAGATTGGCAGTGCATTTACCACAGTAAATTACTGGCTGAGTACAACGACCTGAATTTAAATTACGTTATTCTTTGAATTAAACATAAGGTGCTGTAATATGTGTACAGGGATACATCATTACTGGCTGACTTTACCTTCTTTTCAGTTGTTTTTGAAATTCATTTTTGCTTAAGTAACTAGACAACTGGAATAGGCTGACAGAACAAGGGTACAAGCTAAAAAAGTTCCTGCCTCAACAAACGGATGGATACAGTGATTGCACCCGACTCCCTAAATCCAGGAAATTCCATAAAACCAGGAAATATTAGTGGAAAACCATGAGTGAAATCTTCCTGCAAAACTACAGAAAGAATAGTTACAAATTTGAAGTCTGCCTCATTGCCTATCTAATACAAAGAACTATAATTGGAATTAAATTAATTTCTGCTTGTTAAAAACAAAACACAAAAAATGAAATTCCACCTCTGAATTTCTCACCATGGGGTCTGCCATGTATAATTCATAAAAGTCAGTGCACTATTCTGACTGTTAAGAGACACACAGAATGGCTCGATGGAGACTTGCTGTACGGATAACAAAAACAATTATTAAGAGCGGGTTAGATTTCAAGAAAACAAAAGTTTTTCGAAACGAGTAATAACAGCTGATTACACTGTGTCTCTCTCTCTGTGCGGAGTAGATGTCTCCCACGTGGCATGTCAATAAAATGACTTCATACTGCCTATAGTCAAACTAGAAACAATGCAAAACCAAAGCAATATGCAGTACTCTTGGACACATTCTCTCACCGCTTCTCATAACCCACTTTGTGCGCTTAAAGCTGGAGTTATACTGTTTGTGAACTGATACAAATGCTCTATAGGATAACTGGGCTAACCAAGCATGTTCATTGGAAGGCTACCCCTGAGATGCAACGGTACAGAATAATTAAAAGAATGTTGTTATTGACATACCTCAACTTATGTAAGTGCCTGCAGAGCTCATGAGTTACGGACCTTTCACTTGTAAAAGAGCTCCTCTAATTCTGTCACAGCTGAGGTTTATGCTACCATTGGATTACATATCTAAATTATTTGTGGCCAAGTTTTGTAGCTGATCGTTTAACAATACTTTCATTCCAGCTATCAAGATCTATTTTAGGGCAACTTCTGTTATATTGCTAAACTAGATCTATCAGGTGAATTCTACATTTACAATGATGAATCCACTAAATCTAATCATACGGTAACAGCTCCGATGTTAAGTTAACATACTATTTCAAGGGTTGAACACTCACAAAATCAAATTGAAGCAACCCCACCCTAGACTGCCTGCGTCTCTATTTATGTCTACAGAGGTGAGTTTCTGCTATCAGTTCTTTACCACAACACAAGTCTGTTCATTACATTGAAGCAAAGTAAAGGGAATATGTGTAATAAATCTGCCCTGTGCTGTTACCTGACACTGATGCATTAACCTGCTTGTCTTCGTCTGCTACATTCTGTCATCGGATATGTAATGTCAGGTGATCATTTTCAGATGTTTCTGACTGTCCTGCACAATGGTTACATTTGTTCTGTGAGGGCCTGGTCAGCAAGACCTGTCTGTGCGAACACACCTGAGAGTGATTCAGATTTCAGTGGGTTCCTCATCAACCTGTGGCAAAGAAAGGAACTTAATGGGGTGTAATCGTCAAGAGCATGTTATATTAGCTTGAAAGAATAGGGCGAACCAGAATTGTGTTCATTTCACAAACACATACACGCCCACCCACACAAAGAAAACAATGAAGTGGTTTCACAGGGGTTTAACATAGCTATAGCATTTTATTAGCACCAGTAACCAGAGGTGTATTTACTAGCTGGTATAACCTCTAGCTCATTTTTATTGGCAAATGGGCTTTACGCTTTGACACTTTATGTCAAACACCACAAAAAAAGACTGTGCCTCTGAGTCAAAATCTATATTTGCCCTGCACCATGCACGAAAGAATCAAGAACACAATATATAGTTAGAAGATATTCATGGTGGATTCCCTAAACACAACCTTTTTTTATAATATTAATAATATATGAACCACTGATATGACAAGTTCATTTTTCTTTATCTCTTTTTAATTGCCTCTTGTTCAGGTATCAATCTATCAATAGTTCAACAGGCTCCAAACCATGTGTTCGAGAAACCTCCAATATTCCTACCTCCCGTGGTGCACACCTAAAGATCTGGTCTGTGCATAGAGAAAATTGCGAATACTAAGCATAGGAGTGCCCACTTAATACAGTAATTTAGAAAATACAACCACTGAATAGCAGTTGAATTCACTGCTGCCGAAGCTGTGTGCTTGGGTGACCCACGTGCAATTCAGCTGGAATGTAAGCGGCCTTGAATTAACTTTTTTTTAACCAGTTAAAACGACTGATAATTACAACAAAAGCATACCTTAGTGTGAATGCAGCTACAGAGTGCAGAGACAGCGAGCAAGAGAATAGAGTGTCAAACCAACATGCGTCAATGAAGGTATTGTTTAAGGCAAGAGACTTGCTTTTGAGTCTGGAAGAAGGACACCAATGGACTAAGGTGGTAATGCCCAAATAAAATGCAATCCATCCCATCCACTCCAGGAAGCACAGATGAAATTAAGTGACTTGAAAAGGAATTCTGTTGTAATAAGTGGAAAATTATAATTGAAAAGCTGTCTCTCACTGTAAATCAATGCATTTTTAGAAATAAATAGATGATTCTATCTGTATGTTAAGGATGACCCATTTGACATCTTTACCCAATTCCCTTTGGACATGAAACTTTCCAAAAGTGGTACTGGGACTCCTGGGAGAGGATATACAAGTAAGTCAGCATCTACCCACTCAGAAACAGAATTGCACATATTCACAATAGGCATATTTACAAAATTCTGCACATAGCCTTGTGTGATGATGATATTGTGTACCTGTGAAAAAAACTTACTGTCTGTCTCTTGGTCTTTTCTACAATGAACCTACAATGAATGGGTCTTTTCATTTTGCCAGACATGTCCTTTGAAATGTTTTTAAATGGATTACCTTCCCAATGTCAATGAGGTCTTCAGTAAGTGATAGATGGACATTCATTTAACATACCTATCAGGGGCAATGCTATACTAAATGTTCATGCAAGAATCTTCGATCATATCTCCAGTGAAGCTCAGACACCAATGGTCATTTCTAGGAAACCCTGACCCGTTACATTATGTTTCTTGGCATAGAACAAATGGAGGCAATCAGTCAACTATACAGATTCCTTCTCCTGCTTCTTACTGTGCTCTCCAGTACACCCATCATCAGAGGAAGACTACTATCAGCATCCTTTATCTCTAGCAAGCAATATTTAAGGAAGTGGGTCAAAAATGACAGCTGCACTATTGTAAAGTTTAATGACCTCAGTAACTCTACTAACACTAACAGAAAAATAATCTGAAAGTTTTGATCCAAATTGGGGAGCAAAAATTAAAGGATAAATTGGGAATGCAATCCTTAAAAACTATAAGTTTTTGGAGTCCTGTAGCTCAGTGGTTAGAGCACTCGCTTTGCAAGTGAGAGACCTGAGTTCAATTCCAGGCAGGGCGAAACCTTGGGCAAGTTTCCTTACTCCACACGCCTAATAATAATCCCTCCAAAACCAAAAACAATAATAAATTGGTCATTTTCAATCTACGACTGTTTGTGGGGCATTGCAGTGCGCAATTGGCTGCCGCGTTCGCCCACAAATATACAGTCAATTCACTTTACAGTGTGTTCTGTGAAGCGCTTTGGGACGTCCTCCCGACGTGAAAAGCGTTATATTGAATGCAAGGATTATTATTATTATTATTATTATAAATGGCTTTAATGCACGTTTAACATGCTTTAGGGCAAATACAAATCATTTTGTCTACATAGAGACTAGCATTTTTTAATGGTCGTCAATGTCCTTTTCTCCAGCACCACTAACCAATTCTAAATAGATGTTGAGCGCTGGGTGCAGAATAAGACCCACCTGTCTTTACTTTGTACCTCTCCAGATGCCTTGGTTAAGATTAAAGAATCGTCTTTACAGGAAAATCTAGGAATACCATTCTAGCTCTTTGACATTATCAGAGATGATTAACAACCAACAAAGCAATTCTAAATTCAGTTCTCAAATTCTGTCACTTCTTGCTTTACCATACCGACCTTAAATTCTTCTGACTTTACAAAAAGTTGACGTCCCCGATATCAGCGACAAGCTCCGCAGCTGTTAGTACAATGAATGTTATTTGTACTTTGACAAATATAGTAAGTTGTGCTAAACCTGCTGAGTGTTACAGTTAAGCATGTCATTCAAGAAGTCAAAATGGTTTCACATCTGTCAAATATACAAGCTTTGTTAATTTTTCAATCTTGTTTATTAAATCACTAGAGTCCATCTTTCACCCGAGGTTACAACATCTGGTCAGTAAAGGAAGTGCAAAAATAAAAAAAAGGTTCCGCAGTTCAAGATATGTAATAACATTTACTTTACAAATTTACTGAAAGTAATTTCCAGAAGATATAACTGGAAATGAGCAAAGATTGAAAATTGAATGACAGCGTTTATACTCTTAAAACAGAACTCCTGATGGTCACTTGTGCTATTTACATAGATTTACAGCACAAAAACAGCACAAGTCCATTTAGCACAACTAGTCTGTAGCTGTGTTTATGCTCCACATAAGTCTCCACCCAATCCTTATTCCCCCTCATATTATTCTATTCCGTTCTCTCTCATGTGTACATCTACTTGTAACTCCCATTAATGTCCATTTGATTTAACCAGGAGGAATATTTCGCTCCAGATCTTTCGCAGTTTATATTCCCTTTGGAATGAACCATCCAACCAAGTCAGAAATGTGGCACTAATAATTATTACGAGACTACATAAAGACGTCATGACTCTGCACTTCAGCATGCGATTTTGATTTCTCATGGCGAGGTGAGGAACATTATGCATGCATCGTAACACATCACAGAATGAACTACAAAAATGCACAAAAGGAATAATGTTTTCTAAGGGACACAATGTTCCCATCTTAAAACAATTGTACGTCGTATATTTTGGGGATGACAAAATTGCAATAAATTATATTTTTATTGACTTGAATTTCAATTTATGTTGTTTTAGAAATCATCTGGAAGATATTGTTGGCTTTCTGTTGGAATCAGGCAGCACGCAGTCCTTTTCTGTTTTCTTCTTTTCCTCCTTGGTTAGAAACACTCAGGGGAGATTTTCATGTGGTCTCAAAATATATTATGCTTGGGAGACAAGCAAATTTTTTCTTAAGCTGGTCAGTAAATGCAAGCTCGCACCACCAAGGTCGATAAATTTACTGAAGATGTAAGAATTATGAACAAAGGTTTCTTTTTTCATTTTCTCTTTCAATCCAGAGAGCAGTTAGGTAAAGGATAGAATTGAACGGCAGGCCTTTGAAGGATTTGGTAATGTGGCAAACACTAAACTGGAGGAGATTAAGCATTAATTGATTTTTAAGAGATGATCTAATAATAATATTAATAAAAAAAAGGCAATTCACAAGGTAGGAAACAACAGCCTCAATGGCCTATTCCAGAACAATGGAATATAATTTTAAAATCAGAGTTAAATTATGTAAAAATTAATTGAGAATGTTTTTCTTCGCTCAGCGGATTGCAAGAATGGACACAAGGCCACATAAATCCCAAACCAATTCAAGTATTTGGAAAGTGAGTCGATAGATCAATAAACCTTGGAAGTAATGGCTTTGAAGGATATGGAGAAAGAGGACAAAGAGTGGAAAAATGGAAATAAAATAAAAGCATAAAGAGCTGCCACAATGTAATAAAATGGAGAAGGCTCGACTGGCTTACTTCTTTCCCATGATTTTCCATTTGTTCTACATTGCAGGGACACACTCTGGCCTTTTTACATACCCTTGAATATTTGGAATCATAAAGATGATGGTAGTAGGAGGGGGCCATTTGGCCATTTGAGCACATGTTGAGTGATGCTAGCTCACCCAATAGTGCCAACATCCCTTGCTTTTATATCACCCTGTTAGGGACATTCCCTTTCAAACGCTTATCTAAATCCCTTTCAAACAATGTTATGTTCTCAGCCTCAGTCGCTGCTTTTGTGCCACTGTTCCTCTTTAATGATCAAATGATGATGAAATTCTATGATGAAATGGACAGCAGCATTTGGTTTGACTTTGTTTTAACACTGATTGAAAGCCTTTTTTTTACACTTGGATTAAAACTACAATCACACATTACAGACACAGTAATTATCCCAAATCACCTAATCGAGTTGCACCTGCAGGTAATCAGTCCCAAGTTTATATCTCCTCAAAAAGGTTTAAGGGTTGGATTATTTAACAGCCAGCATTTAATAGGGTTTCTCGACGGATGGCTTATTCCAGAATTGACCAGAGCGCACTGATAGTTTAAGTTGTTGTGTCAAAAATAACATGTATTTTACAGAACTGTCTGAGCTCATCTGAGTGGCGCCAAAGCAAGAGCACCCAAGAGTGTGATGCAAACTGGGGTCGAGCAGCATAATCTGAAAGTGAATCATCCCCTAGGAATTTGGCTGCTGACACCACCTTGAGGAGATGGATCTGCACTGCTGCAGTACGGGTGAGAAATGTTTAGGCTCCTCTCAGAAATGGTTGGGCCCAAAAGAACTTTTAAAGGAACCATTTTTTTTCGTATTCATATTATTCAAGAGCTGGTCGCGCAACCTGTTCTCTGATAGTTTCAGAATACTAACATCGATTAGAGGAGCTTTGAACATATGGAGCTAAGCACTTGTGCTGAACTCTGCTCAGCCCTGGCCAACGTGGTTAGGAACAGGAAATATAAATCAAGCATCTTGCTTCGAATTGCTCTACTTCAGCAATGTAAACAGGGCTTTAATGGTGCATTGTGTGGCTCAGAGGAGGAGGGTGCAGTTGCCTTGACTTAACCATGAGAGAACCAAGCTCATCCCAATAGGGTATTTACAATCATATTTTTGGTAACATAATACTTCTTGCTAAAGGGTTAAAAAACGGGGAAATCAATAACGTTGACTACAGTGCTTTTTCTGGTACAGCTAATAAATGGTAGAAGAAGAAACTTGGCCATGGAACATCAATAAAACTCTGGATAAGCAAAACAATAATTCATTGGAGACTCAGTCTTTCACCTCTGAAATATGAATGTGATTCTGAGTTTCACCGCAGATAGCTGGAATAAAATTCTCCTCGGTTTCAAGTGGCCAATTAACAAAGTACGTGGAATTATTTTGGTTTCATTCCATTTGTAACTGGATAATAAACCCACAGAACAAACTGTTGATAATTCAGCACTGGGGTTGGCAGCATTTATCACTGTAGCAAGCATGAGAAATGGGACACAAGTGAAGTAGGTGAAAAGTGCTCTTGTAAAATTGAACATTAATTTGAACTGTGAAGAGCAGACGCGCAAAATTACACCAAAGGTAAGAGTCTTATGCAGCTTTTATAAAGGCACTTCACTCCTAGCATCAATATGAAACAAGATGCATAATCTATATTGAATTTGGGCTGAAACCAAAAGCAACTTTGACATTCGGAAAAATGTACAACTTAACTCAGCTTTTTAAAAAAACTATTATTAAAGAACCCGTCACTTTATTGTGGTTAAAAATTGTCCACGGTTCACAATGAGATTCACTAATTGGTAACAGAAATGCTGCTGGTAAATTACATTATACCACAGTCAACTACTTTCATGCTTTGGAGTGAGGATCAGACTTCTTCTTTCACTGAACTGTCTTTAGATCCTGGCCAGTCTCCTTATATTGTGGTTAGGAGAACTGTTGGCAGCACTTCAGGTACATTTTGACTAGAAAACTTGGCGGCTCGCTTTCCGGGGGTAATAATTCCTTCACAAAAAAATAATAGATTGGTCACTTCAATCCACAACTGTTTATAGGACACTGCTGTGCGCAATTAGCTGCTGCATTTCACCCACAAAATATACAGTCAATTCACTTTACAGTATATTCTGTGAGGCGTTTTGAGATGTCTCGAAGACGTGAAAGGATGCTATATCAAATGCAAGGATTATTGTTATATTAGTGTGACTTCTAGGGCTCTGAACTCGATTGATTTGACAATATTATCCAGTACCCTTTTTGTTCTGCATGTTGCTGCCCAACAATGTCACCTAATAGAATAAGTTTATTTGCTCATTACAAGTTTCATTCCTTGACACGTTTGCACTTATCAGTATTGGGATTGAAATTCAGTGATCAATAACAGCAACAAGATTACATTTGTATAGTGCCTTTCACTTAGAGTGGACGTCACAAGGAGCTGGTTCATACTGTGTAAAGTTCTCTTTGTAAAATCTCGGCTGCCTGATTCAGTAGTTACAGTAGATCGCCCTTCTGACAAGTGGTGTGAGCTGTGCCAACTCAAACCCCATTTGATGCTGTAAGATTTGATGGTGAATTGCTTTCAAATTGGTGCAGTATCAATGCAGTTTATTGCTAGTTATGCTATAGGTAGCACCTGCTCCAGAGCACTCTGAGCAGCCCAAACCAAATAACACCATATCACATTCGCTTCCTCCTCTGGCAAAGTAGAACACGCATCTGAATCCTATTGAAATGGTTTGTGTTTGCTGAGGAGTTGAATACAATGCTGGCTCCTTGTCAACATTAAGAAGCTAAAGATAGTACAGCAGATTGCCTGGAACTGGTTACATTTTAAAAATATCAGTGTAAAGCTATTGTCTTCCAGTGGTTGCAATCACAATGCCAATGGTCGAACCCAAGCAGTGAGTGAGACTATCCTCAGGCAACCCCAGGCTGCTTGCTAAAGTTTGGATCACACTGAGATCAGCAATCTGAAATTAGTTAATACTGCAGTTTCTACATCTTGATCTATATTTGCAATTTGTAATGTGATAAATATCATCAGCGATAACTGGTGGGACAACTGTGGATCAGAATTGCACTTTTTCATAACACGTGTCACACTGAATGGATTATGAAACGCTTTCCAATAGTGCCATGGGATCTTCAATGTCCACCTGAACAGGCAGTAGGACCTTTCGAAGAAAAGCGTCTCCGACAATGCAGCAGCACCCCCAGCACTGCATGGGAGCATTCAGCTTGGACTACATGAGTTCAAAGTCCTCAAGCTGGGGGGGAACCCACAAGCTTCTGGCACAGTGGGGATGAGAATGCTACCAATGGAGCTGAACTAATGCATGGTATTGTATTAGGTGTCAAGTTCAGCTCTGTTGGTAGCATTCTCATCTCCTAAGTTTCCTTATAGGTTTTCAGTTCATATAGGTTAAGGTGTAATACAGAATAGCATTTGTAACCAACAATGGTCTGCTTTTTAGCACAAACAGATGAAGACGCTTTTCACAGCAAAGGTGCTGGACCATTTTTATTCCAACTTAAGTCCCCAAAAAGATATGTAACATTCTACAGGTTTATGTTTTTCTCAACTTGAAAGCATTTTGTTAAAAATAATTGTTTGGCAAAATTTGGTCATCTTGTCCCCACCTCTACACCCCCCCCACACCTCTTACCTCAAACCCTGGGCACCCAACCCCCAACTACGGTGGAAATCCTGAACAATCCAGCACCTTGGGACATCCTCACGATGTGAAAGATGCTACATAAATATAAATTTATGTTGTATGCTAAATTTACATAAAGTATTTATCTTCCGAAACAGAAGGCAATCATGAATTATTTCCCCTCTCCCCCTCAATACACACACACACACACACACCGTGTACTTTGCTGGGCTTAAGTTGCTTTGGTCAATCAGTAGCAACAATGGACTCCCCTTCCCCCCCCCGCCTTCCCTCCTCCCAGCCATTTGTGAAATTGATATTATTAAAATTCCAATGGGATTATTCATCGGCGAGAGATATGATGTTGACAGCAAGCATGATGTAAGTGATAAATTCACAGGGATCCAATGTACTTTTGTTAAGTGCACATCTGATTTCCCACAATTTCTATACACTTAACAGGGCCATAAATCTGAAAGAAGTACACATAAAATGCAGAACGTTTTATGTGAAAAATGCTATTTCTGGCAATAATTCAGGCAGCATCCTTTAGAAAAACCGGTGTCCTTACTGCTAGTAATTACTGTTAGTGTGGGCTCTTCATGGGCATCAGCAGTAGCTCTGCATGCGATCACTCTGCTTGATGGCCCCATGAGAAATGTCAGCTCTCTAACGAGAACATTTGTACCAGAAGTTCAATTTCAGATTCTTTGAATGTTCCATTTCTTGGGTTGTTTCACTCTGCCTGTGTCTGAAAATGTCTCGAGAACTGCAGAAGGCAAATTTATAAAAGCTAACTTCCAACGTGTTTGAATTTTATAAAAATTCTCAGGAAAATATTGTAAGTGTTAACAATAATAATAATAATCTTTACATGTTATGAAGCATCTTTCAGTTGGGAAGACATCTCGAAGCGTTTCTCAGGATTCACAGTAAAATGTTGCAACTGTAATTTGCAGGCAAACTCAACAACCAATTTGTGCACAGCAATGTCCCACAACAGCCATGAAGTGGAATAACCAATTTTACATGGGGGTTTGTTGGCAGGATACCAGCAGATATCCTCAGTTCAACATCTCATCTGAAAGACAGCACCTTGGCCGGTGCAGTGCTCTCCCAGGATTGCTGTGGAGTGTCCTGAAGTGGGGCTTGAACCCACAATCTTCTGAGTCAGAGGCGAGAGAGAGTGGTATCATCTGAGATAGGCTGATTTCTAAGTATTACAGCATTTTGGAGAAATTGAACATTTCGAGTGTGAGTGTTACAGCTGTCAACCACATTCATTCAAAGGACACAATATCTCACTGAAGGCTCACAATCACAATTTCCCAACATGACACCAAATGTAACCGAGGGAAGTAAATTCATCATCATGTGTTGGTTTAGTCAATGCTGCAGGATATTCAGGAACAATGCCAAGATGTTGAACATCTTCAATTGATCATAATAACATTTCATTATGTCTGCTACATCCAGAATCATTCATCAGCAAACGCCGTGGGACTTTAATTGTTTTACAATTGAACATTCCCGAAAATAATTCTTAGCTGCACTGGATTGCTGTCAGATTTCTGTACATAAATATAGAATTTATTTTAAAAATTAGATGCTTAGGGCAAGAAAACTCTGTGTGCAAATGCTTTTTTTCCCTCTTCGACAAAGTTTATACTGCATGTATAGGCTGATTAAAATTGATCACAGCCTTCTAGGTCAGCAAACCAGCACAATAGGGTGGAAAGTGATATATTGGAAAATAATCTTGTGTTGTTGCTCTAAACCAACAAAGTGACATATTTAACAGGCTAACATGCACACAGTGAATGAACCAAGGTTTTTGATATCAGGGAACCTTTACAGGTGGCAGTGACAGGTCTAACGTAGCATGTTATTGCACTTTTGAGATGCTTCAATTCCATTTTGATTTAATAGTGAAATCACATTGTATTAGTACACAAAAGTATACAACAGCTCTCTTTATGCCTCGAGCTACACCTATAAAACAGAGCAAACAACCTTGGAAAAACTACAAATCTTTCCCAAAATATTATATTGTGTTTCTTTTAATAAGTAAGCATGTAACCATGCCCCAGATATTTTATACGGCTACAAAGGGAAACAGTAGTGGATTATTAAAGTTATGGGCATTTGGAATATATACTGTCAAACGAATTGTTACTGTATTCCAAGGGATTTGAATCAACTTTACAGTATAGCCTGGTGAAGCGCTTTGAGACGTCTCAACAACGTGATAAGGCGCTGTATCAAATGCAAGGATTATTATTATTATCAGCACACGTCATGATTTTTTTTCTGAGGATGTCGTACAAACTGTGAACGTACTTTATGTGGCAGCTCTGTGCTAGGCTGTAAGGAAGCTAGCCAGACAAAGCTTGAAACCTGCCCGCTGACCTCCTCAACCTTTTAATTTCTGAGAACTTCTCGGGTTCAATCCCAGCAGTATTTGTATGAAAATTGATAGCTCTGCTTCTCAGCTTCTGGCAGGAAGGTACTTCCTTCATCTGCAGATGTGTTTAGTACCTGTTTAATGGGCTGCTTGTCTAGCCACTGTACATCACACAACCCTCAAACATCCACACACCACCCTTAAAACCTCTATAGTTACATATCAACTACAAAAAAAGTTTAAACCCTTTCATCTTCAACACGTCTATTTAATTTACTGATCGCGATACATAATATTCTATGAAGGATTTTGCTGTAGTTATCAATTAATTTATTTTTGCATGCCAAATCAATTTTTGAACATGCAGAACGAACAATGCTGTTAGCTCAATAATAATCCAGCACATGCAAGAAGTCCAATTCATTTGAAAACAAATGTGTAATTAAAGGATTGGATTGCACCGAGGCATTTCCTTTGGAACATAAAACATTTGGAACCACAGCCTTTTGGCACCGAGTATCTTGGCTGCAAAAGGAAGGGAATTAGCCGTGTCAGCATCTTGCCCAGCTTCAGTTTGTAACTCGATACATTGGCCTGTGAAAAATCAGCTGTAAAACCGTGCTTGCAGCAGCCCTTCAGGAAAGCAAACCTCCTCAGCTGTTTCCTTCTCATACTTAGTCAAATTAGACTAGTGACTAGTAGTAACATGTGAGCTGTTTTAACTGCCTAGCAAGCTGTTTGTTTTTACTCCCCGAGTCCAAATGCATCAATTTCTAAACTCGAATCATATTTTTTTTAATCCACTGAATTGATTACAGCTGACCCAGACAGTTATGATTAGGTGAAGGTTTTCAGTTTCTGTGCAAAACGTGACTGTACCAATGGATTGTTTGATTTCTTCTTGCTTTGCTTGATGTACACGAGTAATTGTATAATACATTCAATGAGCATTCATGCAACCTTTCTCTGTAGGCGATAAAAGATTAAAGGCAATTATTTTCAAGTCATTTTGATGGATCTCCACTTGCTTGATAAGATTCAGTTCATTTACTCTCTTTGTTATTTGTCATTAAATACTATATTGCCAATTCTAATTTACAGTATAGACAGTGCAAATGCCATCCTTATCTTCTAATTTAATTCTGGGTTAAAAATAGACTTTTTGCTCACTAATGCACAGTCAAGATGTTTCTAAGTGCACATAATATTTTGATCTATTGATGTTATTATTTCTAAAACCTTGGAATAATTAGGTCTTTGCTCAGCTTTCAGATCTCAGTTTCATTTTCATTTACAATGCAATGTCCTTTGTTTCAAACAGGAACACCAACACATTGTTGTCATCTCTAGATACACTTACTCTAGTTCATCTCAGTCATTGATGTAAGAGAGACTTCCTTTAACTTGTCTGAAATTTTACGCTACTACTAGGTGAAGAACATATGTTTGCTATGCTCTTTTGGGCGCTTTTTCTGCTTCAAAATTTCTCATCTTCTTAACACAGGGTTTCAACACATTCCAGGTACCCCTCTCAAGCAGCCAGTCAACAAATGTCAGTAGACGTTTAGTGCAATGGGGCAACTACTTCTGAACTTAATCCTAAAACATGCACACTTTCATGGAGGAGTCACTAAATGATGATCAGGTGTGGGAGCCCTGGCTAGTTTCCCTCTATCCCAGGGATGCTTGTGTCGCTAAAGTTGTCCTTAGCATCCCTGGGCTACAGAAGGAAAAAAATAGCCAGGGTTCTTCTGCCTGAACACCATTTAATGACCCTTCCATTAAACTGAATCATATCAATGTCCTGTTCAGATTAGTTCAGACAGGACAGGCTATGAATCAAACATGGCACCTTTCAAGTCTGCAAAACTCAGGTAGGTATTAGGTTTGGTAACTGAGCCACCTACGTGTGTTTATTGAAAGGATGCACAGGGTATTGCTCCTCTCCAATAAATAGCTACTTTGTAAGTAGCCTGCTGCTTACTTTCACTTAACCTATTTAGATGATGCAGTATACTACCCAGAATTTGTCTTTGAATTTTTAGTGTCATTTAAAAATCTGAAAACCTGTCGTAACAACCCACTGGAAGCTTGGGTTCTCCAGTCTACATGACTTTCCAGACATCAGTTGGGAGACACTGATGCAGGTAAGATAATTCCTCCAAAGGCAGAAGAAGTCAATTGCAAGAGGAAGATTCTTCATAATTTTTATGCTCTCCGTCGATGCTTTGAGAATCAGATACTCTGACAAAATCTTCAAGCAGTCCCGTAGTGTAGTGGTTAGCGTGAACATCTTGCAAGCAAGAGGACCCGGGTTTGATCCCTGGGTTTGATGGAACTTTAGGCAAGTTTCCTTACTCCACAGACCTCTGTTTACCTAGCAATAAGCAGGAACCCGGTTGTAAGAAAGTGATCCGTCGATTGGCGGATCGCTTTCTGGACTGTAATAATCCCTCAAAAGAAATGTGGTCACTCAATTCATGACTGTTTGTGGGACACTGCTGTATGCAATTAGTTTCTACATTTCACTCACAAAATACATAATCAATCCACTTTACAATATATTCTGTAGAGCACTCTGAGATGACTCAACAACGTGTTAAAGCGCTATATCAAATGCAAGGATTATTAGTAGTAGTAAGTAAGGAGATTCTCTCTTACACTATGTCACTGGTTGCCTGTTCCAGACATGTATGGGTTTAACCTGGGGTGCAAAGCACAGACTCCTCCAACAAACTCTGAAAGACGCGTTAAATGTCTGTGAATATTCTTCCCCTGGGAGCATTTGTATTCCTCAAAAAAAATCTCCAGATAGCAAAAACAGCCTTTCACCAAATGGGCACAGGAGAAAGGGATTAATAAATCCTCAAATGTCACTTTTGAAACAAGAACAAAAACATTTACCTTGACCTTTCGTCTAAAAGGCTAAATTCCACTGTACACCTGTGCAAGTAATATCTCACCCACATCTATGAAATTGGATCCAGTCTAGGATCAAATTGGGATCAGTGCAAGTCTGAATATCATCCAGACTGGACTTTGTAGTAACAAGTAAAACCCTCACATTTTACTTAATCTTTGCTCTCACCGGGTGGGGGTGGGGGGAAATTATTTTTTTCAATGAGAAAAAAACATTTGTTTGAGCAGAAGCTTTTGTTTTTCTTTAACAGAGCAAAAGGGGTCAAAAATTAGATTCTCCATGGAAACCAGAGGTCATGACCACACTACAATTACCCTGCTGACCGTACCCTCCGCATAACCTTGCAACTCATCCATTCTGACGAAGGATCTGACATGCTTTTGCGGACTCCTAGTTCCTGACAGGCTCACTTCACTTGAAATCTCTGTTCACAATTCATTTTTTTATGAGTACTCCAGAAAATGCATTTCTTTTATCTTTAGTTTGTGTTTTTAAATAAAAATTACCATCTACATGTTGGTCTTCTTTTAACATTAATTTGTGCCAGAGAAGGTATCAGACTGTGTTTCTTGTATCAAATGATGCATAATGATAATAATAATCCTTTCATTTGATATACCACCAAAGGTAGGGTGGTCCCGGCTGGACAAACAATGGGAAACCAGCCAGACAGTGCTTTCAATGGAAAGCCTTGCGATTTTAGCTTGTTAAACTCCTCCAGTACCCGAATGCACACCCTGCAGGCCACATAGCCTGGTTCTTGCCAACCTGTGCCTAATTTCACCAAAAAGCATACAGTTAATTCACTTTACATTATATTCTGTGAAGCACTTTGATATGTCTAGAAGTTGTCATAAGGCGCTATATCAAATGCAATTATTATTATTATTCATACCTTACATACGGAATTAGATAAGGAGAATGCATTCCTCCAGGGAGAGAGTCTACATTCCATTCCATATACAGGGAAATTTCCAAGTATAGGTGGATTATAAATATATATATACATATATATATGGAACGGGTCATGGGTTTATATAATTATCCTATATATAGCGCTTTTCATGTCTCCTAGACATCTCAAAGCACTTCACAGAATATACTGTAAAGTGAATTGACTGTATATTTGTGTGCGAAACGTGGCAGCCAAATGCGCACAGAAGTGTCGCACAAACAGTCGTGGATTGAAGTGACCAATTTATTATTGTTCTTTTTTCTTGAGGGATTATTATCATGCGTGTGGAATAAGGAAACTTGCCAAAGGTTTTGCCCTGCTGGGAATTGAACCCAGGTCTCTCACTTGTGAGGCGAGTGCTCTAACCCTGAGCTATTACTCGATGAATCCTGCACAAGTTTCTATATGTATCAGACACCTGATTGACAAAAAAGTAACTTAGACCCGTAGAACAATACAAAACCACAAAGGAAAGCTTTTGAAACTAGATTAAACTCTATACAAATAGATTGTTCTAATCAGCGCAGATTTTTTAAAAAACAGTCACCTGATGATTTATATTCTGTAATATAATAATAATAAAGGAGGTGGTTTCTTGCTGATGAGAAACATCACTCAGCACGTGTCGTTGTATCTTGTCCTGACCCTGGTTCTGCTATTGGTGTTTGGGTAGCAGAGATTGTGAAAATACATTTGCATTTGTTTCTTTTCACATATGCGTGAGGGCCTCAGATATCACACCTCTTGTTCACAGTGTCAGATGTTCACAAATGAACATTGAGGTCCGATGGTTCCAGTATGGATTCTTTTTACTACGGGGTTGAATAATAATAATCCTTGTATCTACATTGAAAATGTTCTTAACAACAAGGCAACTAGAAACTAAGTCTGAATCAGGTTTCCCAAATTCACTTCAGGGAAAACTGACCATTTTACATTACGAGTTTCCCTAGAGGGGTGCCTCTGGAGACAAACCCTTGGTATAAAAGCTACATTATTATCTCTTTTGCTCTCCGCTTTGCCTGGAGGCCTGACTCATGCCCAGATACAGTTTCAAGGGTGCTGGGAGCTCTGAGTACCTTGTCTATTCCTTTGTCATGTTAGAGCCAGACAGGAAGTGTTGACAGGATACTTAGCTGTGGGAACACTCAATCCGAGACTGATCTCGTCTTCACTCGACAAAAACCGCAGAGACTAGTGGAGATAGAGACAGAGGACACAGAACAATCATTTGCAAAGTACTAAGATTCAGTGCAGAAACAACAGATAGTGAACTTAACACTGACAAATATAATAACACTAATCCCTACATTTGAAATAGCGCATTTCACTTTTTGGAGGAGATCTTAAAGCGGTTCGCAGGATTTACTGTAAAGTGTGGTGACTGTGTATTTGTAGAACATGGCATTGGATTTCTGCACAGCCACGAAATGAATGACCGATTTTATGTGAGGGATCATTAACCAGAATAAACTCCCTCTTTTTTCAATTAGTGCCATGGGAACAGTCAGATGGGACCATGGTTTAACACCTCATGCAAAGAACCACACCTCCAACTAGTGCAGCACCTCCCCGCCCCACCCCAGCATTACATGAGAGTGTCAGCTTAGTCAATATGAGTTCAAAGTCCCAAGCTCTGAATCAGAGTGCCGGCTACTGAGTCAGACTGAAACCACCTCACATATAAAGTGATGCACATTGGTAGAAAAAAGGGAGAACATACTTAAACAACGAATGGAATTGAATTAAACCTGGGAGACTTAGCAGGGGCCTTTGTTCTAACAGCAGAAACTTTACTTTCAATTTTCAAATGAAGTAAAGTCATTAAAAAGGTAAATAGAATGCTCAGAATAAAGACAATACAGCACAATTCAAGTCTACAGAAGTTATACTGAGGCTTTACAGTGCTCTGATTTGACTATATCTAAATCATGGTCAGCTTTGATGATTGCAGAACAAAAAAAAATTACTTAGAATTAAATGTGCTGAAATGAGCAACAAGACAGATGCCAATTCTAAACGGCAATGAACTCTGCAAAATAAAGACAGGGGTGGTGAAGAGAAATATAAGCTTTATGATCTGGAAAGAGGGAAGGTAAGGGGAACCTCAATGAAGTATGTAAAATACTTAATGATACTGTCACAAATTGTGAGATTTGTGGCTGGTTTAAGTTACCTTAATGTAGAAAGATGCCAACCAACATTTTTCCAGACAGTTGGGGGCTAAAATTGCAGGCAGTGGGAGACTAACTGGCTTTGTGTTGCGTTCAGAGAGTGATGTGCTGTGACATTTTGATTAACACAGGTGGAAAAAGCTTGCCTTGTCACCAGGTTGAGAGCCACAATGTCTGGGTTCCAAAGAACTGTACTGTACATTGTATTGATATACTGCAATACTGCTCAGCTGTTTAGCCAGAGTCAGTTTTTTTTAAAAAAGAAGGCGACTGCATTTTGCATGCAAATATTGGCTTATCCTGATCAAATTTCTCAAAGGGACATTCTGTGAAATGGTTGGAAGATTTTCATCCTATGTAAAAGGTGCTACACAGCTACAAAATTGTTGTTACGAGATAGATGTTCTTGAATACAACTACAGTTTACTGTAGCACCACACTAAATGAATTCTGGATAGGCTAGCTGTGTGGAGAGTTCTTAATAACAATAAATAATAATAAAAGTAATCCTTGCATTTGGTATAGTGACTTTCAAGTCGGAAGGACGTCCCAGAGAGCTTCACAGGAAGTGGAGTGACTGTGTATTTCTGGGTGAAGGTGTAGCCAATTATTTCTAAAAATGACAGTCCCTGGCAGTGTTTGTAATAACACATAAGATCAATAACATTGCTTTCGTTAAAGGGAAATACCAAATTGTAAAGTGACACACGTGTAGATCTGGAAAACAACAGCATCAATATAATGATTTTACATTGACACTCCTCACTTTAAATAATGACACAAATCCTCAGAACAAACTTCTAAGAAGTTCTGATTGATGGTTATGTTGTGATTGACGGTTCAGTAAATTTGAAACTTATTTATTGATGTTTTGAACTCTTTGGTTCATGCAGAGCATCAAGCCTCGAGTCTTCTTCCAATCTCTAAATGCAACCTTTGTTTTTATTGCAATCCTTCAGTGCATTGTTGCTGCTGGATTGGAGAATTGTAAAAGCAGCTCTTGTGCGATATTTTTCATCTGCACTGGTTTCGTTTCCCTCTGAAGGTTGTTCCAGATCTCACATCTTTCATGCACAGCCTTTGTGTACTCTGATCTGGCGTTGACACGATGTCCGTCTTTTAAGTCACAAGTTCTATCATCCGAGGCTGAATTTATGCTGCAGTTTGGCGAATACAGAAAAGGGCTTGTGCGCACATTTCTATATGTTAAAAAAAAGTGCCACCGAGTCTGGCAGCATTCCACCTGCAGTGTGTAATACCTCAGGTAGAGTTAGTAACAAAGTCGGGGTCAATTGGTAAAAGAGGCAATAATGAAAATTGACAGGTTTCTCAACAAGCTCAAAAAACTCGTTATATATATAATGCACAGAGCTGGCAATACAGCCGCTGAGGGCATAACATTGAGACTACAATAGAATAGCTATAAAAATTGTAGCAGCTGTTTCCCTGTAGCAGCACAGCAGACATTGGTGGGTAGAGTGTGCACTCCTGAACAGATCGTTCTTAAGTACGACTGGAGGAAACAGGGTGGGGCAAGGACGTGGAAAGTCAGAATGCAGATCTTGCAACCAAATTAATCAATCAAATCTTTTGGGCTATAGACAGGGTTGATGAGCATGTGGAGAATGGTGATCCAGTAATTCTGGAGTCAAGGAAGAAGGTGGAAAAGTAACGTTGGAAGTGATCGGCATACAAGTAGAATTTGACTCTGTGTCTGTGGATGATGTCATGATGTGGCAGCGTGTCAAGGAGGAAAAGAAGGGAACGGAGAATAGAGTCTGGAGCAAAACTGCAAGCAACAGTGTCAGGGCAGGAAGAGAACAACAACAACAAAATTACATTTATAGAGTGTCTTTCACATCGAGAGGATATCCCAAGGCGCTGGACAGTCAGGGGTCAGGACCCAAGAATGGGGGAGGGGTGGGGTAGGGCTGAGGGAAGACAGAGAGGTGGAAGGGTGACTGAAGGCACGATCGAAGAGGAGGGTCTTGAGACCAGCTTTGAAGGAGGCAAGGGAGGAAGTGAGGTGAAGAGATTGTGGGATGGATTTCCAGAGTGTGGGGGCAGAGAGGCTGAAAGCCCAGCCACTGATGTTAGGGCGGGTCGGGTGCGAGACGTGGAGCAGGCCAGAGCGGAGAAAGCGGACAGGTTGGTAGGGAGTCAGCAGGTTAGAGAGGTAGGAGGGAGCAAGGCCATGGATGGCCTTGAAAGTGAGGACAAGGATCTTGAATTCGATCCTCTGAGGGATAGGGAGCCAGTGGAGTCGGGCGAGGGTGGGAGTGATGGGGTCACAGTGCGCGAGAGTACACGAGCTGCAGAGTTTTGGATGATCTGCAGCTTGTGAAGGGAAGAGTTGTGAAGGCCGATGAGGAGGGAGTTTCCATAATCGAGCCTTGATGTGACGAATGCGTGGGTGAGGGTCTCGGCAGCCTGAGGGGTGAGGCAGTGGGGGAGTCTGGCAATGTTGCGGAGGTGGTGGTAGGCAGTGCCAGTCATGGCGCGGATGTGGAGGAGAAAGGACAGTTCAGGGTCAAACAAGACACCCAGGTTCCTGACTGACTTAGTGAGGTTGAGTGTGCAGCTGTGGATGCTGATGCTGCCAGCGCCCGAGGTGTGGAGGCGCTAGCATGAGCCAATCAGGAGAGGCCTCGGTCTTGCTGACGTTCAGTTGGAGAAAGTTGTCCCTCGTCCAGGACTTGATGTCGGACAGGCAGTCGGTCAGGACGCCAGTAGTCCTAATGTTGAGGGTGGAGACAGAGAGATAGAGTTGGGTGTCATCCATATACATGTGAAAATTTACCGCATGTCTGCGGATGATGTCACCAAGGGGGAGCATATAGAAGGTGAAGAGGGGACCGAGGACAGAACCCTGAGGAACGTGCTTGAGATGGTGCGGGAGCTGGAGGAGAAGTCATTTCCAGAGACGAAGTGGAGGTGGTGTGAAAGGTAGGACCTGAACCAGTCAAGGACAGAACCTTGAAGGTTGAGGTGGAAGGAGAGGCGGTGGAGGAGAATTGAATGGTCCACAGTATCAAAGGCGGTGGAGAGGTCGTGGAGGACGAGGAGGCAGACGGAGCCCTGGTCACACATGGTCAGAATGTATTTGTGACCTTGACCGGAGTAGTTTCTGTGTTGTAGACAGCGAGGCGACGGCTCTCTCAAGGACGTTAGACAGAAAAGGAAGGTTGGAGATGGGCCGGTAGCTGAATAGCTGTGTTGGGTCAAGGAAAGATTTCTTCAAGGTGGGGATCATAGGGGCTGTTTTGAGGGGGGTAGGAACATGTCAGGGAGAGGGTAATGATATCGGCGAGTAGTGGGGCAAGGAGGTGGAGCTGGGATTCAAGGAGAGGGGTGGGGCATATAAGGGGAAGGCAGCCAGTGAAGAAACTGAGATAAGCAGAAGTGGAAACAGGAAAGTGTGGCAGAGGAGAACAAGGACTTGAATATGCTGAAAGCTTCACTAAAATTTTTCGCTGAGCGTTTTGAAATGTGTGCAAGATATTGCAAACAGCACCATATAGTCTGCGGGGTTATTACTCTCTCCACTCTGGTCAATTAATGCATCAACATCTGTTATTGCCTATGAACACGAAAAGGAATTTACGACACAGTTTGCCCTGCAAGCGTTGCATTTTTTCAAACACAATCCTTTGTGGAGAGCAATTTTATAATGTGCGCTGGTATCTTTATGCACTGTAAACCAACGAACAATGTGCAGGCAGTTGCGGTAGAATTGTAGTCACAAAGTAAACACAGTTCTAGTCAGTGTGCAATGTAACATTGGCACATACCAAAACTAATGTGAGGAATGAAATTAAATTGCCAGAACATAGATGCAGATCTACTTTATGACTGTTGTGGGGGATTGCTGAATGCAAATTGGCTGCCACATTCACCTACAAAATATGCAGTCACTAAACTTTACAGTAAATCTTGTAAAGCAAGTTGAGACATCCTCTCGATGTGAAAGGCGCTATACTATATGCAAGGATTAATGTTATTATTATTGTTTATTATTATTGTTATTATTATTAAGGGTGGGCTCTCTGTACTTCCAGCTTTCTGACTCTGATCTACCATAGCAACAGTTGACACTGATAGACAACAGGAGCAGCAGCCGCTTCCTGAAACCCATCCCCTGCCCCTCTACAGAGCACAGCAGTAGCTTCAAGCTGATGATGGTTGAAAGTCACAAAGCTCAGTAATGGTTTCCTATCGTAGTTTCAAACGCCTTAAAGATTACTGATTGGTGAAATCTAAATAACTTGACCTCTGACCAAACAGACGCCTCTCAGGGTAACACCTTCCCCTTTAGTTATTTTTCTGTACAACTTCTTATCCTGTCAGCCTCGGACTCTAGTTGTTGTCACTCCTACTCCAAGAGCAATATCACAGGTAAATTTCAGACGAAGAGAGCCCTTCGAACCATTCAATTTAATCTTCTCGGAATACCCACTTTACCGTTCTCCTATTACAGCATCAAGCTGTCTCTTAAATGAATCCAGCATTCAAGACTCAATCACCCATCCAATAATCCACCCCTTTCATTAATTACCTTCTGGGTAAAGAAGTATTTTCTGGTGTCCGTCCTGAAATTTATCCTTTGCAATCTTCAATGTGTGTCTTCTTGTTCTGCTGCTTTTGGCATATCTGACACACACTGTGACTACAGTGTTCTATGTTTTCCTTAAAACTGTCCACCTGGTACAGTTCAAGATTCTGGTCCTCACCTTCAAAGTCCTCCACAGCCTTGCTCCTCCCTAACTCTGTGATCTCCTAACCCCCTACCAACCTGCCCGATCCCTCCACTCAGCAGTCTGCTTCACCCCGCCTGGCCCACCCCACTATTGGCAGGCGGGCCTTCAACTTCTCTGCTCCCACCCTCTGGAACTCCATCCCACAGTCCCTTCGCCTCACCCCTCCCTTGCCTCCTTCCAGACCCCTCTCAAGACTGTTCTCTTCAACCATGCCTTTGGTCACCCTCTTACCCCTACCCTCCACCCCTCCTGATAATAATAATACTACTAATAATAATAATAATTCTTGCATTTGATATAGCCCTTTTCATGTCTTCCAGACATCTCAAAGCGCTGCACAGAATAGACTGCGAAGTGAATTGACTGCATATATTTGTGGGCGAAATGCGGCAGCCAAATGCATACAGCAGTGTCCCACAGACAGCCATGGATTGAAAATGACCAATTTCTTATTGTTTTTTTTCTTGAGGGATTAAGGAGAGAGGAGAAGGGAAAAGGGGGAGGAGGGAGAGGAGAAGGAGAGGAGGAGGAGAGAGGAGAAGGGAAGGAGAGAGAGAAGAGAAGGAGAGAGAATAGAGAAGGAGAAAGAGATAAGGATCCCTGACTGTCCATCACCTTGGGATGTCCTCCTGATGTGAAAGGCGTTATGCAAATGTAATTTGTTGCTGTTGTTGGTGTGCAGCAAAATAAAGATGGTGCAAGTAAATATCACGCATTTCTTTAAATGCAATATTAACCTCTTTGTTTCTGTCTCCACATTCTTCTGTTGACATCTAGCCAGGCCTGGCGTGAAATTAATGCATGTTATATCAGCCGTAGCACCGATGGAATTATTGTTTTAACCAAAAAGGCAATTAGTGGGTTTTGCAGACAATTTCAATGTGCGATTAATTGGTTTCACAATCTGCCATTAATGACCGCTTTGAAAGAACAGGACACAAATTAAATTGTCAGCGTTTCTAGCGACAGAAATCAAAACTTCTGAACAATTTTATGTACCACAAGTAATGCTGCTAACTCTCACTGCAAGTAGAATTTTACCCTCCCTTGAGACTCCACTTTGAAATCACATTCACAGCTACTGTACATTGTCCAAATAAAATAGCCCAACCAGACAGAGCTATGGGGTGCGTTACTGTGCAAGTCATATGATGACAAATGCAACTTTAATGACGATCTGAAAATTTTACAACTGCGCTTTTTTTGCTGCAATGATACATAATACACAAAGTCTGATAACCAGTAGCATAACATCACAGAGGAGTTGGTGAAAGTGTACAACTGCATTGATTGATTCAAGCCAGTTACTTGTGCCATCATTCTTCTCTGCTTTATCCCTCTTTATAAAGTAAGATTCGAAACATAAACTCTTTTCATTCTGTGCCCTGTGAGAGCACTAAGTGGTTAGATACTGCACAAGCTATTTAATGATACCTGTTAGGAGGAACGTTTATTTAAAGGGAGCGTTTGCCAAGCTCTGATTCATTTCCCATGTGCTTTAGCATTTATTTGAATGCCTGGATAGCTGCTTTGCTTTCTGCAGGATGAATCCACCAAAGAAAAGTTCAGTTTAAAAACAAGCGAATAATGGTTTGCTAGAAACTACTACTAGGAAGCCAATGTATTGTTGTGTTGTGGCTAACCCATGGGCAACATAGCCTCGGCTTCATTTCTATTCACTGCCTTCTGCATAACAGTCAAGAGGAATGTTGGGATTTACATTCCATCTGAAATGTTATACACCTCTATAATGTCCCCTCTGAATCATTATCTCTCAAGACTGAAAGTCCAACCACAACAGTAATAATAATACTACTTACATTTGGATATAGGGTCTTATCACAACATTGAGACATCTCAAAGTGTTTCAAAGAATATTCTGTAAAGTGAATTGGCTATATATTTTGTGGGCGAAACCTATTCAGTTCACTGTCCTCTTTCCTCAACCATTCTTCCTGATAACCTCTTCCAATATTGTAAATAAATATTTATATAACACAATATACATAGCATATCTCAAAGCACTTATTTAAATTAAACTCTATAAGTTAACAAGTATCTGCGTTTGTTCCAGCGTAATTTAACATATTAATAATCATTTAATTATTGTGACAATTCACATTAAACTTTGCATTACATATTTAATATGTACTAGTAAAAATCTAATAATGTCAAATCACCTTCCCTTTGAAACACTGTCACTGCTTCCACGCTTTTCTCCTTCTAATGCGCTTAAATAACATAAGCCAATTTTACTTCAAGAACCGTTATAATTATACTCTGTCAATTAATATTCTTGTGTGGCACAGCATAGAAGCGAAAAATAATGTATTCAATACTCTTCGGACTTAATTAAATATTGATTCCCTCGAGGATGAGCAGAAGATCACATTTACTGCCACATCACATTGTATCTGGTACCCTATCGCCAAATAATAATAGGGGTTGATAATCACATCAAATCAGTTATGGTACAGTAGAAATTCAGTCAATAATTATTGCCTGGTTTGAAGCTCCCTCTTAATTGTACTTTGCTAGAAACGTTTGTTGCGGTGGTGGGATTCAAACAGTTTTTCGGCTGCCAACTTTGTTCAGGGCTGAAAGGCTGAAAATTACATTTTTATCAGCTCAGATGCAGGATGTAAATGCTCCTGTACAGGAGCTAAGTCAGCACGTCATTTTTAAGATGATCAAATCCGAACAGATAGTTCACTGTGATCTGGAGCACAAAGTTCTTTGGACGCAGACCTTGTGCAGATCCATCTTTTGAGATCAATACACTAAAGGCAAGATAACAATTGTCTTAAAATAAATACTGTTCGGCAAAAATAGACTATCAGCTGTAGTTCTGAACATTCCAGGGTTACTAAGTCTTAGTAAGAAACTGAAGTGCAGAGTGGAACAAAGCCAGACTTCAGTCTGTCCCATCCCTATTACCCTACACGCCCATCCCATAAAGAGCCAGTGTTGTGACTAACCTGCTATGTCTACGGATTAGATACTTATTTACTTTATATATGCAGTTTGCAGTAGAACACAGCAAGTGCATAAAATAGTGCATTAGCTTCAGATCAAATACGTTTTGCAATATCAAATTATAGTCCCAAAAGTATCTGCACAGGAAGCATTCTAAATCTTTTTTTGACTTGTCATATGGTTATACCCTGTGCATTGGTGAATGATCACATTATTTTTTATTGGTTCACTAGGAGTAAAATCCTGGAATATTACAGTGCAGATGTAATAACACAATATAATCTAGGTTTATATATCTGATAAAAAAAGTATAGTTTGACTTCCCATGGTAGAGTGGTCTAAACAAGCTCAAACCTGCTCAATAGCCTTGATCAGTGGCTTGACAAAGGAAAGGGTGATGAATGAGAAAGTAGCAGTGCCTGGTCTGGCTGAACAGATTTCACAGCTACATAATCCATCACTGTGACATCCACAGAAATCCTGCACAAATTTATCTACAGGGCACTAAGCAGCAGGCTGAAGGGAAACACATATATTCTGTAAGCGTAAGGTATAGATAACCAAAGTAAAGGCTGTCTTTGTTTTTGCTCAAATATAACCAAAATATTTGCTTTGTAACGTTATACTGATCTAAACCAGACCTGGAATTACTCATATTTAAAGAATGTCTTTTTTTTAAAACAAACTGAGTTTTAAAAAAAACATATATACATAAAATACATTATTGATTTTAGCATTTGATAAAAACATCTGTTTTAAAACGAAGTGCAGTGATGTATGGGAACCATCTGTTAAATAAGCAAACACAGACATTCTGATTAAACGCAAAAAGGCTACATTAACAGAAAACAGTTATGTATGATGGAAAATATTTATTTATCTATTAAAATAACAATCTGTTTCTGCAAAGAGAAACAATTGCTTTAAATACAGAGCCTTTTGAAAGGCTGGAAATCAAACAGGATCTGATAGTTGACAAGCTGCAAGAAAGGCGATCTAAAATTCTGATGACTGGTCAGTAATTAGTCTAACGAGAGGACATCTTTTTGCTCCTGATCACACTCTGTTCCTGCAGACAATGCCAGTCTTGTTCTTGCTTGGCTGACCATATGGAAATTAGGTTTTCCCGGTTCTCTACTATTGGCTTTCTAATGTTGTCCCGTGAAGCATTTAATTATGTTCTGTCATCGGACTGGGGATCAGTCGAACAGACACAATGATAACCTAACTGCCATTGTTGCTATGGGGGCTCCAGTATATAGGCGCAGAGGTGAGAACCTTTAGGCTTTGGGAAAAGGAAAAATGCTTTGTAGGCACGTCTTCTATCACATGACAATCCCACTCTTAAATCCAAACAAGCCCAGATTTATAAGCAGTTTTGTGTTGCCATATTCACAATGAAGCTATTCAGCCCAGCTCTACAGAGGCAAGGCAGGGCAATAAGGTCAGAGGGTTCTGACCCTAAATGCATGGATTTGAAATTGGCAAGACCTTCCTAAATCTCCTGCTTCAGTAAGCTCCTTGATTAACTTAATCAGAAATACACAAGAAATGCTGTGATCTTAGCTGTGTATCAAATTATCAGTCTCAGCCGTGTTCTGTGGAGCCTAAAATCTCGTCAAAAGCATAATGAGAATTAGTTGAGAGAAGTGTTTGGGAAGAATGGTCTTGAGTTTGCTCTTTGACTGTGCATGCTGAAAATGAAATTAACATTTCCCAAACAGTCTTTCCAAACTGCTGTTTAACGCATTCCCATAGAAAGCAGGATTGCTAAACAAAGATAAAGCACAGGCAGTGAATAACATCCACAATGATGTGCAAAAGCACATTAATTCATTAAACACTTCTCTTCTCACAACAGCTCCTTGAAGATCCAAGAATAATGGCAGCCTTTTAAACTGCTTCGCGATAACTAATAATGTTACTTTAACAACTACAAATTACATTTGTATAATAGCATAATAACCTTTGCCAACATCACTTCGGAAGTCAAGTCACTTGTCTCATTTTGGATTTAAGATCTGCTGGATTGCATTCATGATTTAAAAATATTTTGGTGGAATTATTGTCCATATCAGGGTGAGATATATTAGTGTAAGGATTTGGAACACTTTTGCAGTACAGGCAGCAGTATCAAGGTCAGGTATAGCACAGCAGTCACTGAGTGCTCTGCTCCAACAACTCAAATGGCGAACATTTTTTAGAGCAGGATGCTGACGAGGCCAGGCGCATCAAACTTCTGGTCCACAGTAGACCACAGTATAGTGGACGCCTGCTCAATCAAGGGCCATTCTAATGGGATTCCCATATATATGCAAGGGAACTGCTAGCCTGGGACAGTCAGCAGCACTCTTATGTCTGGGTCAGACATCCAAGTCTCACACCAGGACTTTGAGCTCAAAATCTAGGTTGACACTTTATTGCAGTGCTGAGATAACATGTCAAACTGAGGTCCTACCTGCCTGTTCAGGTGAACGTTAAAGATCCCACGACATTATCCAAAAGAGAAGCCCATTTCTCCTGCTGTTCTGGCCAGCAAGTTTCCATATTGGCCATTCGCTTTTTTGGTTGGTTCTTATGGGTTATTCATAATAATTAAATTTTACAGAAATATCCTCTGAAGCACATTTAACGTGATAAGCATGATACCAAGTGCAAGGATTATTACAAGTATTATTCTTATCTTTCCTGTAAACTAGCACTGTGATGTGGGAATTGGAAATGAACTAAAAAAAACCAGTATTTTCAGATTAACAAAACGCTGAAACCATTTGCCCTTTTTCACGGGATCAAACCTTCATACTTGTTTTAAGCCAATTATTTTTCAATACCTGAATGCATATCTCCAACTTAGAGAAACCTCCAATCATTAAAGAGTTAGTTTTAAAAAAACAATAATAAGGTGAAAATTAAAAACCTTGATATAATTGAGTGTAAATTGGAAACAGATCCACGTATGAGTGCTTTCCAGTGCTGGCATTTGGCAGATTACCTGCTAGAATTTTGAATTTTAGTTTTCCATTAAATTTAATGCTCCATGTGATTATTCTAGATACTGTACAATGAATCTTACAATATTTCCCCCAGTGGACATTGAACATGAACAAAACAGTTTCTTAAATAAAGTTTTAGCACAGTGTGAATAAACAGCTGAGCCATAATGTTTTGACATTCATTCATTTACGTTCAGTCTAAAAATATTGATTAAAAGTGTTGACAAATTTACTGATCTCAAAGTAACAATCTTTAAATTGCTGGAAAATGACAGGTTTCGTTTTGTGAGCAATAATATTTCTTCAAACCTGGGCATGCTTATTGTTTCTGAATTAATTGGAATAAATAACGTACTGTTGAACACACAGGTGAATTTTGTTTAGGAACAAAGGACCAGCAAAGATCACTGTAATCCATCTGCCTTCCCCAAAGGAAAACTCCATCTCTCATACCCCTTAATCAATTGCTACTCCAAAATAACTATCCAATTCCCTCTCAAATTTGTAGACACAATCTGCCTCCAAGGTCTGGCTCAGTTGGTAGCACTCTTGCCACTGAGTGACAAGGTTGTGGATTCAAGCTCCACTTCGAGACTTTGAACTCATGAAGTCCAGGCTGACACATCAATACAGCCCTGGGGTTAGCTGCATTGATGGAGGTGCCAGTCTTCGAGTTGTGAAAATGAGGTCCTGTCTGCCTGTTTAGGTGGAGTTACTGATGACGGGGCACTATTCAAAAAGAGAAGTTAAGTTCCCCTGCTGTCCTGGCCAACAATTACCTGGATAAAATTGGGTCATTCGTTTCATATCTCTTTGTAGGACATTGCTGTGTGTGCAAATTGGCTACCGTGTTCATCTACAAAATACACAGTCACTGCATGTTACAATAAATATTGTGAAGCGTTTTGAGGTGTCCTCCCAATTTGAAAGGAGCTATATCAAACGGAAGGATTATCATTTGTCCATTCAATATATTCACTACTCTGTGTAAAGTAGTTAAATTTATACTGTTTCTTCACTGTCCCTCCTCTGAACTGGAGTACATGGCTCTTTGGTGTGGAGTTTGTGATTTGCATTGTAGCTGCAGAGATGATATGCGGAGTTAATTTCACCAGCACATCGAGTTGGATCTCTACTGTATAAATTGGTATGAATCAATTTGATTTCTGCTCGCTAAATAACGTTTTAATGAAATGCCAAAAAACATTAAGGGGCTCTTTAACACCATTACAAACTAATGTTAGTTCAGTGGAGCTGTGTGCTTCTGCTTCAGCATCCATCAAAAACACTTGGGAATGGGAAATATATCAGGTGTCTTGCTTCAAATAGCTCTAATCATCTTAATGTATTCAGTCAAAAACAAATATTATTGCTGGTGTTTCTATATCTATTTGAGCATAGTTTCGCCCACAGAATATACAGTCAACTCACTTTACAGTATATTCTGTGAAGCGCTTTGATACGTCTAGAAGATGGCTATACCAATTGCAAGGACTATTATTATTATAGTTCTGTTCAGAGTCTGCCTTCAGATGATATTTATAGGCTACTGCTCTCCAGTAGTCACATTTCTGGAGCAATATAGCACCCAAGTCTATAAGGATTCACTTCTGCGCTGCTGCTCTTTATAGTTATTTTCTGATTGTAATGGATAAGCACTGTTTCTGATGATATCTTGCCATGATATTTCATGCTCATCTAGCCATGAATGCTGGGTGTTAATTCCAGCAACATTTTTAGAGCTGCTGCTCCAGTAAGTTGGTCTGGAAAAGTACTTTCCTTGGTAATTTACTGTTTCAAGAAATTGTTGTAGTTCCAGTTTTTGTGGCAGTCATGCCCAGGTTAATTAACTTTCATGTGACCGGTGGCACTGCTTCCTATGAAAGTAAGTTAACTCACACTGTCTTGCTAGTACTTGTCTGATTCTAACATCATGTTCCCGCTAAGTGCCAAACAGCAATGTTGTCCGATCTTGTATCAAAATCTTTTACGTGCTCAAGCAATAAATGAATGACATACTGCAGCACTGCAAACACCAAATAGAACATGGAAGTAGCAAGACATTCCAAAGGATGTACTGAAAATATACAGGTAATAACTCGTGTCACTGACGTTTAGTTGCCAAAAGTCCATGGGGATGCAACTATTTTGGAAGAAAATTCTTTTACCTCCAGGAAAACTATCCTAAATCTTTTTTCGTGCCTGTAATTTGTAGTATATAACTTCTCCTTGCAGCTCGTAACAAGAACAACAATAAACACATTGCATTTGTATAGCGCCTTTAACGTCGAGAGGATGCGCCTTAAGATTGTATGGATCAAGACACAAACATATACATATTTATTTGCCCATTTGGTCTATGCACAATCATGAGAGAGCTAACCTATTTATGGTGAGATCATCAACTTTTGGTGATGACACCGACATAAATTCCCAGCTCTTTTCAAATAGTGCCATGGGATCTTTAACATTCACCTGAATAAGCAAGTAATTATTACTGTAATTATCTTATTACTGACAGTGCCTTTCTTCTGTGAAACTGCTGTATCAATGATACTTGGATATCAGCATTCTAACCCTCCTGTAAATATCCTACGGCAAAAAATAGTGCAAACCCTCCCCGATTGTTCAGCGAGTTTATTCACTGAATGAATGAGTCAAATTGACAGGGAAAACCCCAGGTTAGCTAATCCCAGCTGTTTGGCAAGAGAGGTAATACAATTGAGCCTCAGTGCCCTATGATAGAGGAAAGAAAATCAGCCAGGATTTCAGTCCAAATTGCTATCCTGGATAGGGTAAGGCTCTATTGGGATACCCCTTGCAGTTGAATAGCCTCCTGACACACACTGTCAAGACTCAGACCCAAATAATGGAGGCTGGCGCCTGTGGAATCATATCCCAGTTAAAGAGAACAAGGAATCTAATCCCTTCATAAAGAGGAGGGAGTGAGGAGAAAATTAGCGAGGAGAATCAAAAAAAAAACCCTGTGGAATATGAGAAAATATTCATAAATCCTGACAAATGCTTTGCCGTGAGAGAAAAAAGGGCAGGGAATCAGAAAATACTGAGGTTTTCAACACATCAACACTGAATTATGTCATTCAAGTAATCCGAGCAAATAGAATATATCATGAGATAAAGCTAGCTATTTGTAACACTGTGCATCAAGCCCTGCGTAATTATGTAGAAATAAAATCATCCATTCCTTTGAAACATTGACAGCTTTTTGCAGTTCGTTATCAAAAATATCCTTTTCCCCCTCAAACAACAACGGCTCACAGGAATTGTGAAGAGAAAGCTGCCGTGAAGCATTTCCCCCCCTTTTTTGTTCCCCTAGGGAGTTGAGTTTGTATCCAGACCACAAAAAAGAGTATCCTGGATGGGGGAAGGGAGAAGAACAGTAAGACAAAGATGGTAAAGATGATTAAAAAAAAGGTCTCCTAAAATGGTCAAATTCTTCTAGATTTGAGGTACAACAGGGCCAGTATTTTAGATTCCTGCCCAGCCCCTTGTCCACCCCCACACGCACTGATATGCAGACACACATACTGTGGATTCCAGTTTCCTTTCTCTCTCTCTGACAGCAATTAAGGTTCAAAATTAAAGTGAGGTCATGCAGGCTCAGCTTTTTGTGAGTTTGTTTTAATGAATTTAAGGTATGTACTGAAAAAAACACCCACTGAACTGAATTTGCTATAATGATCATCCTTAACGGAAAGGCACTCTGAGGTCAAATGATGTTACATTTAACCCTTCAATAACCACTGTAAAATTTCTGTACCAAAATCAAACAATAGAGGGAGAGAGATTGAGAGAGAGACCCTTGGTTATTCCGTGCTCTGAGATTCAATGCCTATTTTGATTGTTCTGTACATTTTCTCAATTTTATTCAGAATATTTAATATTTGGCAATTATTTTGCAGAGGTTGACCAATTGAAAAGATATTGAATAAAAGTTGAATAAATATTTCAGCAGTGGACGCAGAATAATAAGGAAACCATCATTCATTCAAAAGCCCATTCTTGGTAAACTGAAACTTCAAAGCGATTGGGATCAAAGTGTTTTTTCTGATCTTAATCTTATAATATTTTTTATAATACTAATAATCTTTATAATGATAATAATCCTTATAATTATAATTCTTGTATTTAATAATACTGTCTTATCACATCATCAAGATGTTTTAAAGTGTTTCATAAGATTTACTGCAGAGTGTAGTGACTGTGTATTTGTAGGAAAACGTGGCAGGCCATTCACATACAGCAATGTGCCCCAGACAGGCTGTGAAGTGAATTTGTAAACTGCAGGTTTAAAAGGAAGGATTGTACATCAAGTGCAGAATTCTGCTGGGGAGGGAGAGATAGATAGATATTTGTATCATTAGAACAACCACTGATGCCAAATTGAAGGCATGACCCCATACTGAGTACCGAATTCAGACCACTCACTCGGGAAGGATCAACAAAAAAAATACAGCTGCTATACAGTTCATATCTACCAAACAGGCAGCACTGATGACTAGATGACATCATCAAGTTATGTGAATGCAAGAAAGGCCTCATTCCCTGCGCTAAGCAAACTGAAATGTAATATCTTATTCTGGCATCCGTTGCAATGGCAATTGCTAATCCAAATAACTACAAGACAAACAGAAAACGAGAGTAACATTTCTGACAATTTCCAGATGAAATAGTATTTTCCAGGAATACCTCCTTTGGGTACCTCATGTCTTTCATTCACCAATTCCTCATAAAAAATCTAAACTTACTTGGGAGGAAAGAAACGTAGCGAGAACAGTTGGAACTTTTATGGGAGTCACAGATGGCCAATTTTGTTATAGCTTGGTGCACGAGCAGGGAATTGGGGACTGGAGATGATGGGTTATTCTGGAATAAAACCAAAGAAAAATAAATTTAAAGGAAATGAATTTTCAAGCCAGTTAAATGAAGGGAGAGTTTCTGTAACTGAGCCCTTCCCCACCTCCCTAACTGCACATGAGAATAGAAAGTGCTTGGGTGAGTGACTTTAGCTGTAAATGAGGGGGTCTGAGCCATAGGCTGACTGACAGCAACAGGATATGTGCTTAGTCACTTGTGGCGGGGAGAAGATCTGGGCAAGTTAGGAGGTATAAGGAAGCACAGATGCATAGCAAACAACTATCATTCAGATATGTGACACACAGTTGAGTGTTCACAAGGCAAAGAACAGAATGAGACAATAGAATTTCATACTAAAAAAATGGTAAATCTTTCATTAGAAACCCAATACTGAACTACCTGATCTAACACAGACTCCATTTGTCAACAAAATTGCTGAGGGATACAACCTTTTGTAAATTGCATTCAAACAAATATATATAAAAATAAAACTTAAAATAAATAATATTTGCTTTTGATGTAACGCCTTATTACATTGAAATGTCTCAAACAGAATTTTTTTCGGTGAGGTGAGTATATTTGTTGGCGAATGAGGCAACCAAATTGTGCTTAATTCATAATTCTAGCTTCTATCATCTCTGCAGTATTTTCAATGCATTTAATGAACCGCTTTTTATCTTTCCTGGCATGGCGAGGCACAACAAGCCTTTATTTAGTTTGCTGGACTTCTGAAAAATTAAATCCATTGAGGGTGTTTTATAATTGATGGAATTTAAGCAGTCACATTTAGAGAAGGGAAGAAAATGTGTTTGGGAAATAATGAAGCTTGGGAGGCGGTGAATAAATTATGATTTGGCTAAGTAATAGGACTAGACAAATAAAAATAAAATAATTTTAAAGTGGGATCTTTAGATCTTCAGGCTCGGAGCTTCAGGGGAATTAGAAAAGTAATACAAGAAAAGTTACTGAAATGAGTATCCATGCATCATATGTTGTGTTCAGCAGCTTGGCCTGAAATATACAATACAATACAAAATTACAATTGTAAAGCGCCTTTCACTTCGGGAAGATGTTCCAAAGCCCTGGACAGTCAGAGTTTTGGATCCGTGCAGGGGGCGGTTGGGATCACAGGGCGTGAAGGGCAAGGAGGGTGGTCAAAGGCACAGTCGGAGAGGAGGGTCTTGAGATGGGCCTTGAAGGAGGCAAGGGAGGGAGCGAGGTGAAGGGAATGTGGGATGGAGTAATGGCTGCCAAAGCATAGGGGCTTCTGTATAATGCGTGATCAATGCTTTGAGCTTTATCGTCCTTCAGATGAAATGTAAAACCGAGGACATTAAAGATCCCTCCGCACTATATAATAAAAAACATATTCTTGCATTTGATAAAGCACTTTTCACGTCTTCTAGACGTCTCAAAGCGCTTCACAGAAGATACTGTACAGTGAACTGATTGTATATTTGTGGGTGAATCATGGCAGCCAATTGCGCACAGCAGTGTCCCACAAACAGCCGCGGATTGAAATGACCAATTTATTATTGTTTTTTTCTTGAGGGATTAGAATCAGTTGTGTGGAGTAAGGAAACTTGCGCAAGGTTTCACCCTGCCGGGAATCGAACCCAGGTCTCTCGCTTCTGTGATGAGTGCTCTAACCACTGAGCTCCAGGACTGAACTACACACAACTATGCAAAAAGAGAAGGGATTTTCTCCCAATGTCACAGCCAACAATCCCCCAAATGTGCTCCGCCACTGTCAAGCCTCTGGAACGTTAATCTGTGTGAGGGGCGCTATATAAATGCAAGTTTTTGTTGTTGATGTGCACGTCACCTAATTTTTTCCTCCGGGGTAAAATACTTGCCATTGCTTAAGGCAATCAAATGCAGTTCCAGTCAACAGCAGATGTGAATCCAAAGCATCATGTTAAGGGCACAATGAAGAACAGATATGAAGAGAGGTACAATAGCAATGATAGTAATGTGTAGTATCTAAAGGCATTGAGAAATAGTAATATTCATGAGCATTGGGACAGCTAATATTATAAGTGACCTTAAAGTTTAAAAAAAAAGTCAAACCAGCCTGGCTTAACACTGAATAATTTTGTATCCTACAATATTCTGTACAATTTATTCCATAACTCTGCCTTGCAGGTATACCCAATGTTTAATTTGCTGTAAGATATATGAATGTCACATAATTTATTTATGAACGTTTCACACTGCTTTTAGTCAATTTCATTTTTGTATTTGCTAGACTGTATCTACAACACAATGCTTGTGATTAATACTACAATCCGAGAATAGGCATCACAGTGTTCAACCTACATCAATGGTTAAAATTGTTATGATAGTCTTACAAGCAAATAAAACATTTTTTGCAGGATTTTGAAAATTTCAGTAAAGTTGAAATCAGTTTTCATTCAATCCCTGTTTTACTCTCCACTTATTACCCTTTCACCTTTTATTTTCAGCTGTAATAGTAATTCTCTAACAACCCACCAACGAATCTTTCTCTTCACCAAATTGTACTTGCCAGGAATTAACTTTTCTATTGATACCAGTTCATCCGCACATTGGCACCCAGGGTAAATTGGATTTCAGACACTTGCAGATTAATTTGTACACTACATTATTATCACCCGAGCACAGCGTTAAACCTCTGACAGACACTTGATTGAAAAAGCACAGGGACAACAGTCTATGACACTGAAGTAAACTGATACACACTTCTTGCAAATAATTTTATCAAAACATTCAGAGGCCTTTGTTGAGCAAGCTATAGTACAAAATGGCACTGTGCCACCTTAAATTCATGGGATGTGTTGCATTGGAAGTGTTGTAGATTAGTAAAACACCTTGGGTTTCACAAGGATATAATGCTATACAAACAAATGGGAGAGGAATCTGCTTCTCATTCAAATGTGAAGACCAGGCGTGGGTAAATCACTAGAGAGTTTTCAATTCTCTCCTGAATAATAAAAGGAAACACACACACTAAATCACTATTAAATAATAAAAAAAACTGAAATTGCCATCAGAGGCTCCACTGTTGACAGATTGGTGGTAGGACTTGTAACATTGTACTTTCTTCCAAATGGAAATTTCTGTCATAATCAGCAAAAGTCCTACATTGTACTTCTCGTTAAAATTGGATCAGAAGATGAAGAAGATCCTTCAGGTCATATGATCTCATCCTTCCTGAATACTACCTCTCACGACCTTCCCAAAACAACATCAAGCTGTTTCTTTAATAAGCCCACTGTAATTATTTATAATTGTTCCTGTCAAATGTTTCCCCCCCATAAACAATCGATATGATGTACTGAAGGATGATAAAGCAATAAATACAAAAAAGGATATCCTGTAGGGTGTGAACATTCCAAAGTCTGGTTCAATAATCCAGTTGGTTAAATTAGAAAGAGTATTACTATGATCGGAGCCTGTGAAGATCCCTTTTTACTAGGGCACATATGGCCACATTCAGTGCTCATAAACTGACATTTTACTGCAGCTCCTTGCACAGCCCTTCAGAATAGCTAATTATCACTTTGGTCCAGTGTATCCACCCTTTAAATAAGGTCAAGACGACTTCTGCAAAACCAAACACAAGCCAGTATTCTGATAGTTTTGACAAATGTTTGCAGGAAATTAGACACAAATTACAAAGGGGATGTTACTACACACTGAATGATGTTTTGCACATGGTTTTACTACAGAGGTGACTTATCTATAGGGGACTGAGTCATGTTTTAAAAAAAAGTTAAAAGTTGTTGGTGAACTTCCCTGTCATTGCTCAGCATGTTTTAAATGGTGCGACCATAATTACTTTAATGGTAATTAGTCTTGTTTTACTGGGTGTCCAGGAACAATGGGAACCAACCATGAATGGGAGGTTCTTCTTCTTATTCTCCCACACAAGCAAGCCTGTACTTCTGGAAACCGCAATACCTGTCTCCTGAATTGGTGGTGATGTCCATAGTCAAGACCAGGACAAGATTAGCAACAGCAAACTCACAGGGTGAACGTGGAGATGACAATCACGATAATGTGTGATTTTTTTCAGACTGAGGAATCACTAAATTCCTGATCCTCATTCGTTTAACTTGTGGTAAGCTCAGAGGATCATCTTGCAGTCTGGCCAAAGTAGCTGGAGTGTTCCCTTTCAAGTACGCTGGCTTCTTGATCTTTATTAAAAGACAGCAGGAAAGTGACCTTGCAACAATGCCTGGAAGGGGTCGTTTCACCATGGTGCTAGCACAGGTTTACTGGAAGCATCTGTTGTCGTAAACCACATGATTACCTGTTTGTGTTCACGCTAGCTAGTTACCATCTTGGTTTTAGGCTAGCCTCAGACTCTGTAAGAGAACGGAAAAGATGGACTGATGCAGACAGCGGTCGTTACTTATGCGTTTGTTCATTTGCTTCCCTACGGTTAGGACTACCAAAGTCAAGCAAGGTTTCTTTCAACATAATGAGGCTTTCTCTTTATTCTTGAAATTGTAGAGTATACAACAAGAGTCTCATAAAAACGGAGCATCCAATGCATATTATTGCTTTACAGTGCAACACGTGGCATTGGCACAGTTGCAATCAGGTGTACTGGGGAGGAGGTCCTGCAGTCACCAGATTGTTTTTGAACCAGTATTGGAAATGTGCGTGGGGAGAAAGGGTAAACTGTCAGATGTAGGTTATGAGGACTGCTCAAGACTGTAAGCCTCCTGACTGGATTGCTGTGCAGTACATGACAAGTGAGACCAGGGGTGATTGACATGGTCACAACACAATTGAAAGCATGTCAATCTCTGCCATGATACAGGAAGACAGCCGACAAACCAGGGAGACAGCCGACAAACAAGCCTGTTTGTCAGTGACTCATAGCGAAATGGACCAAGCATTCCATGCATTTTATTTAAGCTTAACATTCATGTCCTCTAGTTATAGTCCTCTGTATATACAGCATGACCACAAAGTTGTGAAGCTACCCTATTATTTAAACAAAACTAAAAATATCATCATTTATTTAAGACGTACTAGACATTGTAATGGTATCACAACTTTTTGGTCACTCTGTAGTATAAAACAGCAAATGTGAATAAGTGATGGTTGAAATAAAGTCCTGAAGTGTTAAGCAGCAAGCAGTTTATAATTTTAATTTTAAAAATTTCCAAACCAATAACTACAATGCGATAAAATAATTAGCAAGCCGACACTGGCAAGAATCATTAATTTGATTATCTGGATTACACGTATGTGGATCTGAATTGTTTATTTTTGTCCCGTTAATATTAAATGAACCTAAATGAAGGAGCATGAAACATGCTTACAAGTAAAGTCTTCCAGGCATATTTTTATATAGTCATTTCTGTGCGTCTCCAGGGATCACCATCTGCAGCATGTTGCCTTTAAAGTCTGCAGCATGTCGTCGCATAAAATAGATGGTGTTTCCATATGTTATGGGCTTGCCTCCAGGCTATAATTGCCGCTCATTGTAAATGAATAATCCATGAAATGTTAACATTTTCCCTTATAGTCCCCCTTGTCTGGAGTGATAGTGAGATAGACAAAATGCCAAGAATCTTTGATGCTTCCCCATGTAGCTGTTTGATAATTTAATGCTAATTTACTAGATCGAGTAAGTTAATTATTTTATTCACAGTCATTTCATGCACAACTTCATTTACAAAGTTCCTTTTTTTAAAACTTTGGACAATATTAGCACATTAATCAACTGAGAGGGGAGAGTTTTTTTGTTTGCACAGATTTGAATCGGTTACTTTTTCTGGTACAAAACAGAATGGAAAAATTATAAAAGTATCAAATTCTGAACATTTCTGCAGCTGAAATTACAATCATTTAATTACTTCAAGTACTTTTGAAATGTCTATTTTTAATGCAGTCCTCTTACAATCCAGACTTGTGGTTGCATAAGAAGAAAAATCCATAAAAGTGTTACATGTCAGTATTTTAAAATAAAAAACTACATCCAAGTTTGTAGAACATTGATGTGAACGCCAACTTAAATGTGCTTTAAACAGAATGAGTAGAGGCTATAAAGTAGGAGCAACCTGAGCAAATATTTAAAGAATCATTATACTTTGCCAGCATCTAGATCCAGAGTTGTGCTATGTATAAATTTAAATGTTTGTTTGCAGACATTACATTTTAATTGACTACAACTGACAGTAAATCTGCTTTCATGACCTAAAGTATAATACATGCACAAGACAGGTTATATAACATAAAATCCATATTTTGTGAAATCGAGATCCCTCCCCAGGTTTCATCATTTAAAATCTTAACTTTATATTCAATTCTGTACAACGTTTAAGCTGTGCTTTTTTCTCCTTGTCTTATTGCAACTTCTGCAAAAGAATCCCTTCCTCCCAACAGGGAGAGATTATGCGACACCTTCCTTCCCATTGTCATTTTCCCCAGTCATTTAAACTCGCATTACACACTTGCGAAATAAATTTATAGACCATCTAACGCAGACCTGCTGTGGAAAATTTCATGCCACTGTAACACAATCTCCGAGGCAGCACGGTGTAGCCATCAGCTATAAGCCACAGCAGACACGTCTGGGAAGACAGAGATAGAGCTACGTCTATGCATCTTCCTAGCTCTTTTGCTTGGGAGCTCATTAGATTTATGCTGAGGTAGGCAGGACCTTTGAAATGCAAGACAAGATGGGGGACTATAAGCAGCTATAAATAATTGATTTTAGGTTACTTCGCCAGCCAAGAACCCTGCGGCTTTTGGAGCCATTAATTGCTAGTTAGACTGCATTAGGTCACTTGGAAGGGCTTGTAGGATCCTAGAAAGAAACCAAATGTTAAAGCAGGTCTCTGTAGCCTTTTCACATCATGATTCCAAATGTTACTTTATTACCAAGACAAGAACTGCTGTATCTTTTATTGTTGTTATACTTCCTGAAGGACTTTACTTTCACACATTCACATGTGTGATTGTTGAAGGAAATACATTGATTATCAGTCATTAAAACAGACCGTGCCGTATAATTGACTTCCTAATGCAATAAAGTCAAACTCTCGTAAGACTGTTGTTTTTAATCAAAAGAAAAAAATGACCTTTACTGAGATGGGTCTTACAAAGAGGCTCTCCTGTTTTTAATCACCCTCAACTCACTTCAGGCTTTTGACGAAAAAAATGTTCCCAGATTTTGGTTTCTCTACATCTGGTGAAATACTTATTTTGTCATGATTCTGATGTCTTTTCAATATTTCAGACTTATTGGGGTTGAAAATGCAGCATATGGGAAACCTGTTGCAGCGCTCTTCAATATAGCACTCCCTCACTTACAGTGCGGATTGACTCTAGTCACGAATTAACAGTAAGAGCAATGCACCCTAGTTCCAGGTTAAAAACTGGTTGATTTCCGGGTCATCAAGTTTCCATTAACATCACTTCCTGCATGTTGTTCCCTCCTGATACCAACCACCAGCTCGGGTACAGATCCCTGACCGTCCAGCACCTTGGGACGTCCTCCTGATGTGATAGCTGCTATACAAATGTAATTGGTGGTGGTTGTTGTGCGCTGGCGTGCTATATACAGGGAGCAGCGCTATCCTCACTTGCTGCACAGAGTGACATTAGCGATTTTTCCTGTGAATAGTGTACATAATGTGCAGGAAGTGACATTAGTGGCAACCTGATGACCCAGAAGGCAACCATTTTTCCACAACTCATGTTAAAACAGAGTGGGTGAGACATTGAACCCAGTGGCCTTGTTATAATGGGCTTTCCCTGTATTTGCTACAGGATTGGCAAATATTGTTAATAATTGGATGTGTGTCATGTCAACCTGCTCTGATGGGATCTCACTCAGGTCTATTGGAGCAGAATCCTGTAACTTGGTCATTATTCCAAATTTATAAATCCTTTGTGAACATCACATTTACAACTCTCGTTATTACCTCCTGCAATCCAACACGTAACAATGCAATCATGGTCTAAGTCGTACAAAGGACAATGACGTTATATGATATGCAAAAAAACACAGCTAATGATATCCATGTAAGTAATTACATAGTCAAAACAGAAGTTGCTTTTTACAAAACTTTCTGTGACTGTTGCTTTGTTCTCAGAGTTATTTGCCAAATCTAATCTGAGTTCAAGACCTCTGCCAGGACTTTGATCCCATAGTCTCTAGGCTGACAACTGGGGAGAGGGGGAAGGTGACCATAGGCATGCTCGAAAGTGGAAGGTCTTCAGAAGCGATCTCAAAACATGCAAAGAGGGGGTCAAGGCGAAGGGATTGAGACAGAGAGTTCCATAGCTTTGGGGTGCAGTGGCTGAAAGCATGGAAACCGACTGATCTCATGGCACCATTCGAAAAGAAAGCAGAGTTTCTCCCAGTGTCCTGGCCAATAATCCTTCACACATAAATCAACCATTCACTTTATGATTGTTCTTGGGGCTAAACTGATCAATTTGACTGCCACGTGTGTCTACAAATAAATAGTGACTGCATTTTACAGGAATGTTGTGAAGCAATTTGAACTGTTCTCAGGCTTAATGCTCTATCAAATGTATTTATTCATTATTATTACATAATACAATTAATACACAGCACATCGACCCTCCACTTCTACTTTATGACCATCATTATCTTCTGTTTATTCAATTCATGCACTTTTATTGTAGCGCTACCATAAAAAGAAATAACCCACTTTGTTTAAGAAACAAATACATGACGCACTGTAAGGAACAAAACAATGTGACAGTGAGTTTAAGGTAGTAATTTAAATCCAAAATTGTGCTGATGTTCATAAGCCACTGGAGCTTGCCTCTTGCAGTTTACAATGTTATTAGTCCTGGTTGATTGAATTACTTCCTTCCAACTTGCTCCCAGACATTCTTGGTTTTGTATTTTTAAATTTAGGGATATAAATAGCTTTAGATACAATCAAGTGATTAAAAAGAGGCAGTGCATCAAGTAGCTTTTAGCTGATTGCTAAATTACCTTTTTTTATTGCAGAATTTTTTAAAATATAACTAGTTAAGCTTAAAAGCTTGTTTATTATAGGCTTCAACTCATAGGAGAGCTTTCAAAATACCCATTTCTTTGTCCATATGCCTCCTACCAATTTTAGCTATAACAATCGTGTCATGTTGTACGATTCCTGTGGTGCCAATCATGTTACGAGGATAATTGTGTAACACCACTCCTGACACAAATCTATGGGGTGTCGTCTGCTGTGATGCCAAACCACAGAAAGAAACGAACGCGATGGTTCAGCTGTAAAATAAATAAGTGCGAGAATAAATAGTCAGATGACTGCTTTTCTCTGCACATAACACATGCAGTCTATGGTGCTTTGTAAACTAGGCTACAAACGTTAAGAGGCTGCACATAAATACATCACACCACTTCAATACCAAGACAAACAGTGATGCTAATGGAAATAATACATCTCCGGCACGTTTCCTCTCTTATCGTGACTTTTGTGGTGCTCCCCTTTCCACGTCCACTGTTTCTTGTAATACCGATATCGTCTCATAGAAATTGCAGTGTTACAGATCAAAAGTTAAATTCGGGACCCGCTGAGGACTATCATATCTAAACAGTGAACAACAAAGATAAAGCTTAGCTTTGAGTTCCTATCCTATCCGAAGCGTTCGCCCACAAATATACAGTCAATTCACTTTACAATATATTCTGTGAAGCGTTTGGACGTCTCCGACGCGAAAGCGCTATATCAATGCAGGATTATTATTTATTTAACTGAGATATTCCTCAGTTGGTTTAATTTACCGAAGGACAGCTCTCTCCAAGGCTTGCAAGTGCGAGCTGAGATTTCTGTTTGCTGCCTGCTGATTTTATTTTTTCCAGATTATTGGTAATGAACTCTGCAATTGTTAACTGAAAAAGGCCAGTGTGTCCCTGTTTTATAAGCTCCCTCTTAATCCACTATTAAGTACTTCCTAAAGGACATCTACTAGTCAATGAAAAAACAATCTGATCAGCCTTTGCTCATGTCTCATTTCCTTTCATTGCCTTTTTTTTCACAAATGTCCCACTTTTTCCTCCCAATTTTAGCACTGCAGTTTCCGTCTCGTGACATTTTTAGGTTTATTTCTCCAGCCAGTTTCTTTCCTGAAGCAAAGTGATTGCGAACTGCAAAGAGTTAAACAATCAATTCTGGAACTCTCTGGACTCTGATAAAATGGAAGGAGTGACATTTGAGTTTCCAGGAATTCAAACGCTTCACACAGCACATGGCTCTGGAAATGAAGTCTTGGAATAGGCTCTGAGTAAGCAGTTTAACACCTAGTGGGGGGCAAGTGGTACTGATGGGTTTTCAAAGTGCACCCTTGCTACTGAGACTTATTTTTAAAAATTAACATTAGTACAATGACAGACTATGGTTTAACACTGAACTGCCATCCACACGCACGTACACTCTCCCTTTGTTTCTATTTCAGCTAACACCAAACTGCTGTGTCCTCAGTTCTACCATGAGGGGCCAAGCCTTCATTCACTATGGCCCTCGCATCTGAATCTTCCTGCCTTTCTACCCCTCCACCTCGCCCCTGCTCTGTCAATCTTTAAATCCCATTTTAAAAGCTACCCCTTTGAATGGTCACCTCACTCTTCTCCCTTGCTTGGTGTCCAACCCCACCACTGCAAAGCACTCCTAGATATTATCCCACGTGAAGAGCACTATATTAGTGCAAGTTGTTATTTCAAACATATCCTGCATTACCAAAAGGTACATAATTGTTCCACTTCAACCATAATGCCTTAACAAGATTGCAATCTGTGCTTTTACCAGCAATAATTGTGCCTTCCAAAGCTATTCATTTCACTTCCTGAAATTCATAATTGAAAAGTTCAATATTATCCTGTACGCAGCACAATACAATACACACTTACATTTATAGAGCATCTTTCACATCCAGAGGACATGCGAGCCAAGGCACTTAATAATCCTGGCTTAGCACAGGAGCTGGAGATTGGACTGAGGGGTTTGGGGAAGGGAAAGATGACCAAAAGTGCAGTCAAAGAGGTAGGTCTGGAGGCAGAACAGGAAGATACTCCCAAAACGATTGCCATTGTTTTTTGTTTGACTAGGTTCTTTCTTTTCCGGGTAAACCTAAATGTTAATTTGCACTCTTTCTGTAAATGTGCACTGCTAGCGAAATTCAACATAATGGGACAGATATAGAGACAACAACAACTTGCATTTATCTAGTGCCTTCATGCAGGACAGTGTCTCGGAGCGCCACAGAAACTGTGCTGCAGAGAATCGCCAAAAGGAATTGTTTGGATTGGGTGTATCCAGAAACAGGTGTGCAAACAGCATGAAAAGGGAATAAATTATGTACTGAAGGCGCTTTGATTCTAAGATTCTAAGGTTTAATTACGATGTCATAAAAAGGCTAATGGATTCCAAATGCTGATCGAAAATCCTTTTGGTTTAAAATGTAACCGCTTAATGCATTTGTGCGGTATACATCTGAGGGGATTTAATAGCTTTAAGAGACGGGGAAAAAAACATTGAAGACATCCCCCATCTTGTGGTGGGGCTGATGAATATGTATGAGGCGCATTTTTATGAAGTACAGTATGCTCAGACAGAATGTAATAGGATTTTGTCAAAGGAAAGAGAAATATTGTGGAGAAAGCCAGTACACTATGACCCTCAAGTTTAAGGAGTTTCTCCCCTGTGGTATTCTGTCCAACAATCCTCCAGATAATAATGAGTCACTCCCTTCGTGGCTATTTGCAGGACATTGCTGTGCGCAAGTTGGCTGCCACGTCTACCTGCAAATTCACAGGCACTGGAATTTAGCGTACAAAAATCTTCCCAATTTACACAGCCATGATATTTACAGTACAGGAAATACACATTTTTTTAAGTGCTAGACAGACGTTTCGGTAGCAGATGCATAAAGGAATATGGCTAAAGGGCAGGGGATTAGGATTAAAAGATCCGACAAGACCTAATAAACTGATGAACTCGGCTCGATGGGCTGAATGGTTTCCTCCTGTTCCTCTTTTCCTACAGTTGTTAATAATCGAATAGCTTCATTAACACTCTTGTCATGTGTACACTCCTAAATCGGACTGAAAATATTCCCCAGCATGACTCAAACGATTTACTTAGATGGGTAGAGCCCTACTATGTGGTGATTGCTAAATCCTTTTCTTGTAAATAAAAGTATCATCTTTTTTAGTGACTGGCACACAATACTATACACACCACAAAGTTCAGCAGATGTTGCAATTACATAACTGCGAAATCCAGGACTTTGCTACTTTTCTTCTTTTATATTATAAATAGATACAGTTGGATAACTTTGCAGTTCTGGGACCTCATTTCGCACCCTCAGGAAACAAATTATTCTGCATCAATTTATCAAACTGGTTAATTTATACTGTACAACATTCATGGCTCAGAACAGTGACCCCGATATCACAAGCACAGCAATAAAGCAGTCTTAAGATTTCTGGCCATTACTTACTTATCCACTCCAGCACAAAATTGTAGCGTACCCTTCTAATTAAATTTTAAGTGTACACACTAAATTTATACACATGGGGGTGGGGGGGGGAGGGGAGGGGTTGAAATTACAGTGCCATTACATTAGCAGCAGGAATAGCAGTGTAGAAAATATTTATGTATTGGATGTTTCAAATTCCCATCGCGCCGCATAGTTAACTGAGGATTTAGAGCTGTCTGACCTTCGTCACATGGCATCTTTCCTTTTGCTTGGATTTCTGGCAATAGCTGGTAGCTAGCTGTCTGTTAACCTCAAGTGCATATTTTCTATAGGTAATAAAAGTCCTGTGAAACGCTTTGAGATGTCCACCTGACGTGAAAGGTGCCGTATCAAATACAAGGATTAATATTTTATTACAAATCATCCCTCCTCTTCCAATTATCTTGGTTGGTATCTTGTGATTATTCAGGCACAGCACTTAAAGCTAAATTACCTATTGTTTTTAAAGTAATACCGCTCTGCTTATTACAGCAATGGTCCAATAATTTTGTCTTAATAATGTATTGTTCTGCACCTTGAGTTGGACATTAATTGCATCTTTGATAAGAATTCTTCTGTGTTGTGAAACTTTCTAATACTTCATAGTTACTTTAGTTGAAGCTCATGATTTACAACACATTTAGTGGGAGCAGCACTGCAATAGTACTAAGCCAGTAATTGATTTGCAATGAAGTATAGAAATCGTTTTTTCATATAGTAGATATTTATATATCTCAAGGTGTAGTATTTCTTATAGGCAAATTGGGATTTAATTTTACTTGAGCTCTGGTGTATTAGAACGTATATGGTTTCACAGTATTATCTTTAACAATGTAAATTTAGCAATGTAAATACAGAGTACTGTAGTGGTTAGTCCACTCACCTCGCAATCGTGAGGACCTGTGTTTAATTACCATGTTATCTCATATTATTTGAACTCTTTTAAACCCAAGGTTTCTGTGAAAGGAAATCCTCCGTTGCTTGCAGAGGGGTTTCACGGTTTATATTTGTTGTAGCTGTACTCAATGAATATCTCTTTGCGTCACTACCTATCTTATAGCATTTGGTCTGTAGATTTTATAGTTTGGACACACATTGAAAGCATCCCTGGGCAAGTTGGCCAAGGTTCCCTGAAAATATATTCATTGCTCACATTTAATATCGAGTCAAACTCAGATTAATTGGCTTCCAAGGCCACATTCCTTATCCTTGTTAAGGAGTTTCAACATCCTGTACATCTTTCATTAAATCACTATAGCAACAATCTTTTGTAGCATTTCTTTGAAATCAGGCTGTTTTCCCGATAAAGCCAAAAGGGTCAGAATTGTTCATTGTTGCTCTCTCCAGCTTTGTGCTTTATGCGTTCAGATTTTTGCAAGTTCTGAGGCACTTTAGTCACAACGTTTCTTGAATCTCCAGTTAGAAATAATTTCATTCCACATTAATTGTAACAGCCTCAAAATTAATAGTACTATATTAACTCTACCTTCATCCAATAATTCATGAGTGTTGGTTTATTGATGTTAATCACACAATTATCAAGCAAGCTTTCCAATCTCGATTAAATGGCATGTTTTAGCGTGCACTCTGCACATGTCTGGTCACCCTGTTAATAAAATTTGTTTTTTAGTCTTACTGAGGCACTGACACAGTCACTGACTGATCTTTGTTTGATCCCACCCCAATGATGTTTGGCATTTTCATGATTCCCTCTCGATTCAATTTTCTTGGTGATCTTTCCCATTTCCATCAGAAAAGCTTATTTGATTGTGCGCCATACGTGATCCTTTTCAATTTTCGGTCAGTCTGGTTTTGTTTACTGTATCCAAAATGTTAATCCCCCCCCACCCACCTCCAAGAGGTTCCATGTTTATATACAGATGACCAAATTTGAGGTGGGTGAATCTTAATCATTACATTAATCATTAAATATTAATGCCTTCAGTGTTTAGTATTACGCTAAATTTGCTTCCAATCTGTCTTCAACATCTAAAATCTCATTATGCTGCGCATTGAATTTACAAAGAGGGTGCTTCTTGTTGGATGAAAACTTTCTAAACAAATCCATAACATTGTTATTGTCTTAGCATACTTCAACTGAGCATAAACCATGGTTCTTGAACACAGACCGTGCGCATCACGTAGTAGAGGATCTCATTACTATCAAAGAACAAATCTTGTTGCTTTTCAATGTTTTTTGTGCTGAGTACCTTCTTTGAATTATGATTGTTCTTGAAGGACAATTAAACCTTGTAAAGTACTAACTAAACAATGGAGCAGGCAGCAGAGCGTTGATTTGAAATATCCATTTAATAACTAGACCCTGTTCTCCCAAATTGTCACAACATCATGTTATATGGGTTTAATTTCTTGTCCTCTTCTGCAGCATTGTCCAATGTGTCGTTTTCAATCTCAAGTTAGCTCCAATAATAATAATCCTTGCATTTGATATAGTGCCTTATCACGTCTTCTGGACGCCTCAAAGCGCTTCACAGAATATACTGTAAAGTGAATTGACTGTATGTTTTGTGGGCAAACATGATCACAAAACTGTACTGTATTTTCAGTCTTTTATAACCATATCCTTCATTCTAGTCACAATAAAATTAGCTTATTTTTGTGGTAGTCATTTTTCCTGCCCATATGTGCTTCTTTGGTAAGGATAGGACTGAGTCCCAGCTTTGCACATGCCTGCACTTACTTTTTAACAATGTTTTATCTCCACAGACAATCAGCTCTTGTAGTTTGAAGAGTCAATGTATTCTACACTTTTATATATTTTTTCTCTTTGTAGCAATTTACCTAATATTAGAGTCACCAACAGTCTCAGATCTGCCAAAACTCAAGCAATAGGTCTAATTCTAATTTGTTTGAACTGCCTCTGTTAACTTACCCATCGGTAAGAGTTATTTCCACAAAGGCAAAGCTGCTTAGTTTTGACAACAGTCCAGGTACCTTTTTCTATAATTACCTGCACTTCAGTACTATTTTGTACAGTAGTCATCTTTCTGCAAGAACATACATTACTCTCAGATAGGAATCAATGTCCTCCTTTCTCACCAGAATTTTCGATTCCTCGATTGCCTAGGAATCTGAGCATCCATTCCATACAGGTGGCAATTTCCAACAATATGATTAATCAATCTATTTTAGCCATTATACAAATAACACTGGATGCATAGTATCATATTTCTTATTAAAAAAATCTATGGGCTGTCAGCTTGACCCAGTTGTACTCTTGTCTCTGAGCCAGAAAGCTGTGGGTTCAATGCAGGGGAGCATTGTCAGAGGTGTCTTTCTTTGGATGAGATGTTAAACTGAGGTCACTATTCAGGTGTATGTTAACCATCCCATGGCACTACTCAGAAAGGGAAGAAGAGAAAAAGGAAAGAAAATCAACAACCCTTCAAGTTTTCCCTGCCATTCAGCTGTTTCTGAACAAGGATAGCTCCATCCAACTGATTACAAACAGAAATTTTACAAATATTTGTTTCAGAACCACATCCTGCAGCACTAAATTACGTTAACAATTCACAAAGACATCAGTGTGCTGAAGGGCTGTAGTTTAGAAATTAACCTCTTATTATTAACAGAGATCAGGGCTTGAATCCCTTTGGCTAGTGGAGTCAAACGATTTGGTGACCTGCTCTTTCTCTTCTGGGAAGTTTCCTTCAGCATAATATTCTGTTAGGGACTCAATTTAGAGTTGTCAAAGAGAATATTGCTTGTTTACTAGGGCGGTGTGGGCTATGCAAATTTGATCAGTGGAAAATGGAAAATACCCCAGTGGGCCTCAATTGTAAAGCTAACAAAGTGTCAAATGTAACATGCAATCATAAGAGGTATCAGAAATCTGTAAACCAATCTTTTTTGTATTGCTGGAGAGTGGGGGGGGGGTAAGCTTGCAAGCAACAAAATCTCAGAGTCTCAAATGGGGACTCCTCCTGATAACCAGAAGTACGTCATGCCAACCACTGATCAAAGCGAAACAGATCACAGTGCTCAGTGGAAGTAGATCTCATTGGAGAAAGTTCCTGTATACTGCACAATGTATTTACGGTTATTTAAAGGAGTTCCCATTTAAAGCTCTGAAGCTTTATTAAGGAAACCCATTAGAAATCGTCTCACGTTAGACCTCAGTATTGCTCGACTATGGCTGCATTAAGCAATGGGGTAACTCTCCGAGCAATTCGAAGGGGAGGAATTCAAGCATTGCAAACAAAACTTTGGAAGTGGTAAGCGATTCATTCATTCTGGTCTCAGACAGATTGATGACCACCTTCAGTTTATCCAGACATATATAATTCCAGCTGTGGGAGGTGATAGACAGGGCCCGGATTTCAATCAGTCAGTCGGTTTCTGATGTTACAACATCCTGGGAATAATTTGTTGCAGAACCCCTTAAAAGATATTTACTTTTTCCTCCAAGCATGTTGAATTCATTCTGTGTCCAGGCACCTCAAGATACTGTTGTTCCTCCATCATCCTTACACCTCAAATTCAACATTTTTTTTCATTCAGTTTTGTTGTTATGACAAGGGTTACTTAGTAGAATACGTTGACTTTTGAGGTTGACCCCAATGCCTTTTGCTAATGCTAAAGACTGTTGGTGCTTCAAAGGAATACATAGCACAGACATTCATGATGACCTTCCCTTATACAGTCCAAGACAGAGATGTTGTGGTTACTTCCAACTTAGATGTAATCATTCACCCCCTCTCTCCCCGCTTCTTTTGAGCTTCAGTCTGTTAATGAACTGTTCCATTGCCAAATTTAGGAAGCTTATGTTATGTCAGGTCAACCTATCCTTTCCTAGGGCACAGTATGATCCTAGGTCTCACCCACTTTGTGAATCTGTTATCTTTTTTGTTCCTGCTGCTTCCATGGATAGATATGGTATATCTTTGCACGTATCACAGGCTTAATGCTGCAGCATCAGATAAATAATACATTTCTACAGGGACATGTAATGCAGGTGACAAAAAGGCAAAGAAACATAGGAAAATTTAATTTTACTTATGTTGATGGGATCAGATCCCTAATTATGTTTTAATTGGCACCTTTATTGTGTTCTCTCCCCCACCAGCCTCCTGACCCTATCACCCCCCACCCTTGCCTGGCTCCACTGTCTCCCCATCTCCGAGAGGATAAAGTTAAAAATCCTCATTCTCGTAATTTGTTGTTGTTTAGTTGAACATGTTAATGCTGAATTCAATCCATGTCAGAAAACATGATAATGTTAAATAGTGTTGAAGTAGTCTTAGCAAATAAAGTATTAACATAATGGGGGTAGAAATTATCATAGATAAGAACATCAGATCACGAATTCAGAAGGCCACAAAGATCCTTTGTAGATGATGGTGAAAGACGAGATTGTTTTGAAAAGAATTTGCAAAAGATTCTCAATGGTACAGCAGCAGGACATTGCCTATAGTCACGAAGGTGACTCCATACTTAAGATTTCCACTTAATTGCAGATAATTCAGTTATTAAGTTGAAGCAGTTCTTACCCTCAGTCCATAAAGTGTAATCTGTATTGCCCAATACCTAGGTGCTTGAAAGGCCTCAATGGATATGTAAATCCAAACCAAGTTGTGCCAACAGATTTTCTAATCCTTACGGCTTGGATTTTAAGATTAAAGTACAACATCTAATCACAAAAAAACAGAATGCATCATGTTCACAGCTCATATTCAGTCCAGCACATTAACCCCAAAAATGGCTTAGAAATCAACATTTACTCAAACATTATAACTTTTCATATATCTTGTAACTCTGGGAAAATCTTGTGCTCTGCCACTGTCAAGTGCTCTGGGATGCTACCATCCACGAGGGGCGATATATGAATGCAAGTTTTTGTTGTTAAAAAGAAAACTTTACATCAAGCGCTACCCTTCTTGTTGAGCATTTGCACTGTTAGACTCTCTTCCCAAATCCCAGAATCTGCTTTAACTGGTTATTTTTGATATTGCTGGGTAGAAATTCTACCTGGGTTTAGATTTACTCTATAACACATTTCAATGTCCAGAATTCAATGTAAAATTCATAAATAGAGCCTTGAATTTTGAAACCCGTTTTCTGTAGGTTCTTTTAAGAACTAACAAAAATGGGCTTCAAACTTGAAATAGAATTCAACAACCTGACGAATCCTGAGTTTCCTAAACGCTAAGAGAGTACATATAGACCGAGATGAAAGTTCTCCCTCTGTACTTCCTATGGTCCATATTAGAGGCATCCCTAAAAATTGACAGGAATGATCATGAAGGGAATTTACAAACTGCAAGAAGTCATGCTGACAAGTTCCCTCTGAAGAATGTATACCATTTTCATTTTTGGCGTAAAGGAGTTTATTCTAACAACAACAATAAAATTAGATTTATAGAGCGCCTTTCACGTTGGGAGGACGTTCCAAAGTCCTGAACAGTCAGATGTCGGGGCCCGAGCATGGGGGAGGGGTGGTGGAGGGGTGAGGGAAGGCAGAAAGATGGGAGGGAGACCACAAGATTTAATCTCAACTTAATCCTGAATGGACTCAAGTCCATAAAGACTGTTTATTCCTTTTAAACATAAGAAATTGTGCATTTCTAAATAATTAATACTGCTAACTTGGTTTGATTGCTTGGTTCAGCACAATTCAGAAGTGTTATGGGAGCCTGTATCTTAATCCTCAAATGCAATTTCATTATCTTATAATAAGCTTTATGGTGCTTAAGGAGTCCATGCAAACTTGACTTTGGCTGCCTGACATTCTCTCCTCTTCACATTTACTCTAATCTACATTTCTCAGAACTCCCAAACCTCTTCTCGCTTCACAATCTTACTGCCAGTTCTGATGAAGGTTCACAGTCAAAGCACTCACTATCTCTTCTCTTAGCTGCCTGCCTTACATTCCAGTTTTTATGCTCTTATTTAGGATTCATTTATGGCCAATCATCATTGTGTTGACTCTTGGAACACTACAGATGAGTAAAAAGTACACTTAAAATGTTGAAACGTCTCAAAGCACTTTATGGTGATTTCTGCCGGGTGGAGTAAATGTTTTCTGTAGGTAAAAGTGGCTGTCATGAGCCCAGGGAAAAGTTTCCAAATCCAACAATTGAAATAATTTAGTAAAAATGAGTATTAGAGCTCGTTGACTGATTATTTCTGAGGTCTTGCCAACATCAACGTTGAATCAGAAATGCTGTGTAAAATTCCATGGTGAATATCGTTAGTTTCAATAACATCTGAGGAGACGTTTTGCTCTCGCATGAATGGGATAATTCACCAACGTACTGTGACAAAATCCCCTAATCCAGCTGTGCAGTTCCAACACCAACTGTTTGTAACCAGCGAGGACAAAAATCTAAGGTCAATATTTTAGGAACGAATGCGGCAACAAACAAAACACACACCAACTTCCAACAGAGAGCTCTGTCGAATGGTAAAGCAATGTGTTACACAGGAATCATTTATATAACATATCAGTTAACTCAGTTCCCTTCAGCCAGGAGCTAAAATGAATATGGTATAATTTAGCATATTTGCCTCCTGTTTTCGTTGCTGCTGTATACAATTTTCCTGCACACATTTTTAAAATTATTTTGTTTGATGAATCCTTTGCAGGTTAACATTACGTACTGATGATCTGATAAGGGACAGAGCCGATTAGGAAGATCTGCAGAATTAAGCCATTCAACACGTACTACTTCTTTTGGTTCCTTCCTCCCTCTGGAATTCCTCCACATTTAACCACACTGATTTACATCTGGCACACACTGACCCAGTTTCTGAAATGATCTGAACTATTCTGAATCTGGTTGCATTTTCCTCATTATTTGCTCTGCCTCCAATTTTGCTATCATCTGAAATTGTGCAGATTTTACTTGTGATATCCTTGCCCGAATCACTAAATATACGTTAAAGATATATATGGGCCCTGGAGGAACCTATGTATTCCATCTTGAAAGAAAGCAGCTTGTTTCCTGTTTGGAAACCAACTATCAATCCATCTTCATATTTTATCCCATATTCCATGACTTCGTCTGAGCCATTAATAACTGAGTTGAAAAGCTTCTAAAACTGAGGTAGAGAACATTAACCACATTATTCATGTTCTTCCATTCACAAACCTCCAACAGGTTAGTTAAGCATTAACTCCTAAATTATCCTTTCCAATATGCCTTTGCTCATCTAAATGTGTTCAAAAGCATAGTAAAACTTACTAATCTTGAAAAAGAGTAACTTACTTTAAATAGTGCATATCACATAAAAAAAGCCTCTCGAAGCACTTCACAAATTTAGAATAATTTGAAATGAATGTTTTGCCAGCAAGTTTCATCAGCAAGGTTCCACAAACAGCAATAATATGAATCGCCGATTAATCTGATTTTATTTTTGAGGGTGCGTGGGGTGGGGGAGTTTAGATGAGGAGGCAATATAAGCAATATAAATGTATATTTATATCGCGTCCTTCATGCAGGTAGCGTCCCAGAACACTTATGTGGCATCAGCCTAGATAATGGTTCCGAAATGGGGAAATCTCACCTGAACCCAAATATTTCTGCCCTGCCTCGAAGGCGAGAGTGCTACCAATTGACTTTGAAGTGTAGTGATTGCCGTTTTTTTCTGTAAGGTCCAAGTACGACTGTGTCAAAAAAATCACAGGAAAGAATCCATGTTTTCACAAAACAGGCAAAGTCAGCAGATTCCCTGGGACAATGCATATAACTAGCAGCAGTAAATATTTCACGCAACTCCGATGTGCTTCGGAAATGAATCAGAACCTAAGCTCAAACAGCACTGATGTACTGTATTTTCCATTACATACTAAGCATCTTGTGGGCGATTTTCCCACAAAATACAGTCAATTCACTTTAAAATATATTCTGTAAAGCGCTTTGAGACATCTCGAAGACGTGATAAGGCGTTATATTAAATGCAGGATTATTATTACTACCTAATGTTACAATGTTGAAAAATCCTGTCTTATGTTTTGAAAGACTATGCAAGGGAGTTATAGGTATTCCATATTTTTTTTCCTAATACAGATACTAAATTGTGCCCAATGTTATTCAGTTCAAAAATCTAATTTTCAAAGCGCTGCAATAACTTGCTCTGTTTGGGAACTATATTAGATAAAGGACACGATACCTGCTAAAATCATAAATCATGTGCAACTTGGTTACATCTTTCACTGCAATGTAATAAAGTAGCAATATTTCGGGGGTGGGGGGGTGGGAATGTGACATTGGAAAGAACTTGCTGAAAACAAGCTCAGCGTACTTGCTTATCACAAACCATTAGAATGACCAGCAACTGCAGGAAGAAATGCTGTAAGCTCAAATAGAAAAATATAGACAGAGGATAATGATCTAAGAGTCTTTAAAATTATGGGAGGCATGGATGACACAGTTGTACGCAAAGTATCCGACTTAGATCTTCAGAGCAGAACTAAAAGGCATAGGTTTAAAATTAAAATGCTTCAAGCGGGAATTGAGATCAGAATAATTCTAGAGAGCAGGAGATATTTGGAACTGATTCCCCTCCTGACCGCTCCCCACCGTCCTGCGGAATCAAATCCTTTAAAACAAGAAAAATAAATTGCAGAATTTGGGGAGGGGTGGGAGATGAACAACAACAAATTTCACTTGTATAGTAGTGACTTCACGTTTGAAAGATCTGCCAGGGCGCTGGACAGTCAGGGTTTTTTTGGACCCGAGCTGGGAGTTGAGGTCAGGAGGGTGGCCAAACAAATATTCCACATCCACTACTGGGGCTGAAAGGAGTCTGATGAGGCAAGATGAGAGGGATGGAGAAATGTTCTGTTCTCTGATTTATTTTGTTCAGAAACTGGGGTATATCTGTGCAGGACTGGCCTCCTAGAAGTTAGAATGTTTGGAATAGAGTTTACTGGAGGGTTATTATCATTATTACTATCCGGTAGTTGGTGGCTTGATGTCCATTGGTTTGATCGGTCAAATGGTCTTTCCTTCTTTCGTACTTTGCTTCCTGTGGAGTCCCAGTGGTTCCAGGACACAGACACATTGTCAAAATAGAAAACATTTTTGTATTATTTCATCTAATGAAAACTATTATTTTTTACTGTCTTTTGCCCCTCCTGAGTCACTTCAGTCCAGTCCTTCTCAAAAGAACAAAAAAAATCATTGGTCTTTTCCACTGATGCTCTGTTACCAACCACCAGAAGGTGTCCCGAGAGCATCACTCACCAGACTGCTTTAATATAGACTTTGGAGACTCTTAATAGTGATTTAAGAAATGGTACAACAACAACAAATTGCATATGTATAGCCCCTTTCACGTCGGGATGACATCTCAAGGCGTTGGAGTAATCCTCCTGATCCCTCTGTACAGGTTTGGGACACAGGGGTCATGTGGATCTCTGCACATATCTCAATGTCTATTCTATTTGGTTTCAGTTCAAAATTTGTTGAAAACAAGAAAATGTGTCTAATCTCAACATTTCTCGGCAGCCATTTACCTGGGAGAGCTGTGTCCTCTATTGAAAGAGTCAATTCAAATATTGTGAATCTGGATCGATAGCCAGTGAAGGGGTTTGTGTTTTTTAATGCAGAGACACAGAGAGAGAGAGAGAGAGAGAGAGACTCCTTAGATTTACCAAGAAGAAAAACAAAATCTTAGCTTTGGAAGCTTGGGGTAAATGGGGCTACAAAAAAATCAGCCAAAATGGATCGTCAAAATAAATTGATCAAGGAGACATTGTGGTTTTGTACATGGCTTCAGCCAACAATGAGCTTTCCCAGCAGTAACATACATTACCACAGACACAAACATTCTACATAGAAAGCTGTTTAAGTGCAAACCCAAATAATCGCGTGAGGTCTGAAGTATTGAAGCCATGACAAACTCAATATTGCTGTGATTTGAACCAGACTTTGCACAATAGGATGCTTTGCTCTGCTTATTACAGATTAGTCACCCCTCCCCCAACTCAACCACACGCACAACAGTTGATACAGCCTTGAGGGTATATTCTTTATCTGCACAAAACTCCTTGGAATACATTAATGTTCCAGACAGCAGCAATATAAGTACCCTGCCAGATAATCTTTAGGATGGCAAATAAACTAAGTGCACTTGTTCTTATTTACCTTTTTATATATGAACGAATAGCGGTTTCTTTTATCTCAAAAGCACCATCTTACATACACTACCTTTGTGTCGTTGGAATTTTTAGCAGAACGTTTCAGGTTGCAATTAAATGCCACTGGAACATGGTGGAAATTTACCACAGGAAGATAAAACTTTGTCAGTACCCAGTAGTTGCATGTATTCCTGCACATTGCAATTGTTCTACTGTTTCAGTTGAATAGTTATACTTCAGCCATTGTGAGTCTGTGCAAAACACAAGCTTTCATCTGCTCTTTTTTTTAACAATAATTACACCAATTCTCTTCATTATGCATACATGTGGCAGAGTCTGTTTAAGCAGTTATTGTGTAAGGCATCATACACTGCAAGAAAAGTGTTCAGTATTAAATAAACACTGATCATTTTATTAGCTGCAGAACTGAAGTGTAAAATGTGACAGTTCTTTGTACTATTATGTCTTTACAGCAGCCATGCCTACAGGATATGCCTTCAACCCTTTTTCTGATGGCTAGAGGTAATTGTGGAGTTGTTTCAAACATACTAGAGAAACTTGTGAAGTAGACAGTTCTTTCATTCTAGATTTTGTTTCCTTCGAGACCCAAATGTGTTATGGAAAGTATTATTTCACACCCACACTATCTTTTTGACAAAGCTGCACACAAAATGGCTTTAACTATCATCCATTATAAGATTAGAATAACATCTTCCAACTTCTACTCAGATATCTACAAAATGCAAAGCTCACTTTGTCGACAGCAGCGTCATAGTCTGAAAAGCTTTAGTGTATGATCAATAAATCCTTTCTCTCCTACACCTCTGCTAATGGACATCCAAATTTTGTACATGGTGCTTTTAGAAATGTGAAACGAATTAGGATTTGTTTAAGTTAATATCCATCTGCCCCTTCTTAGTCCAACAACTGAATTGATCCATATTCTTCCTGTGTTTATGCTATATATTCCTTTTACAGCATCACTCGGGACGCTAGCCCAGGTGAAGGGCGCTATATAAATGCAAGTTGTTGTTGTTATCACTCGTCTGCCTACATAGCTTGATAGCGAATCAGGCTGACTGATAGATAAAAAGATGGCATGAAATGCGGAGGTATTATGGAGTCTTAAATAATGTTGAAGAACTTTAAAGGTTAAAAGTTTCAATATCTGCAAGGATAGCAATGATAAACATGACAGTATGCATTTCTCTCCATAATTTGAGCATTGATATTCAGCGGGAGCTTGTACTCAAATAGGAGTATCATATTATCTAGTTTTCACATCCTTGAAACTAAAGTTATGAATTTGAAATATCCTTGCAAATTCTTTTTTTAAAAAGCATAAAACAGCATAACTGCATGGACAGTGTAATCACATACATCTTAGAAGCCAACATTAGAGCCATGACAGATATGTGAAATGTAATCATAGTGCAAACCAAAGTATGCAGCATAAATCTTAAATTCCTGGAGATTTGGTTCCAATTTTCTTTCAGGTTAAGTTTGTTTCAATAAGAAACATTATACAACTGTGGAAAGGTTTAAATTGAATATCACAGATTTTTCAGTGAAGTTGCTTGCAAGGTAATGGGCACAAAGGCTTTATAAATATTAGGTTTAAGTCTTACTTTAAAAATCATGTTGAGTTTATATGACGCTTGCAAACTGAAGCAGAAAGGGTATTGATATAGGAGATAAAAAATAAAGTGTTTAGCAACTCCGAATCAGCAACTTCTACAGGATATACATCATGCTGACTCACAGGAAGTGGATAATAATAATCCTATAATAATCCTTGCATTTGATATAGCGCTTTTCACGTCTTCTAGAAGTCTCAAAGCGCTTCACCGAATATGCTGTAAAGTGAATTGATGTATATTTGTGGGCGAAATGCGGCAGTCAATTGCGCACAGCAGCATCCCACAAACAGTCATGGATTGAAAATGACCAATTTATTATTATTTTTGTTTTGGAGGGATTATTATTAGGCGTGTGGAGTAAGGAAACTTGCCCAAGGTTTCGTCCTACCTGGTATTGAACCCAGGTGTCTCGCTTGCAAGGCGAGTGCTCTAGCCACTGAGCTGCAGGATTCCTGTGAGTATCCTGTAGAAGCTGCTGATTCGGAATACTAAACACTTTATTTTTTATCTCCTATATCAATACCTTTCTGCTTCAGTTTGCAAGCATCATATAAACTCAACATGATTTTTAAAGTAAGACTTAAACCTAATATTTATAAAGCCTTTGTACCCATTACCCTGCAAGCATCTTCACTGAAAAATCTGTGATATTCAATTTAAACCTTTCCATTTCTTGTCTTTGGATCACATCAAGTGGAGTTCCTGTGGGGGTAAGGGGGGGAGGTGTGTGTCACCATGACTCTTCTGTTTCACGGTGGGAGTCACGATCAGCAAATGTACATTTTCAACCCCTTCAGCCCAGAAATATACCCAACTAAGCATGCATTTTCTTTGCGGGGGGGGAAAACAGCATTTTATTTATTTTTTATATTTTATGATATAAGATGATTTCATTGTATTCTACATAATGCGATGTTTGAAATCCTCCTACAGATGTTTTCCCCAAATTACATTAGAATCTTGTCCATGAAATGTATGTAAGTCTTGTATGACAGATTCACTTTTGTTTTACATAACATTAAAACTTGATAACGGTAACACTTACGAATGCAATAATGTCACTGTTCATTCCTTCAAACTGTTCTGAACTGGAGTGCTTAACAATACAAATATACCGAAATGGATTGCGAGGCATTTTGCCAAAATACTCACACTAATTGTTTTTTAAAAAAAACAAATAAGACAGCATTTTTCCCAATCACAAAGCCTACAATACAGAAAGCAATATTGTACCATCATGATCAGCACCGAGAGGTGAAGGGTAACAAATGTAATAACAACTACATGTGTGAACCAGTAACACCATCTGTTTCCCCGATCACTGTGCATAATATGTGTGTGACTTTGACTGTTGACAGGGGGCCTGAAACCAGGGCTTGTATAGTAAAAGTATTCATTTCTAAACAAAATGGGATTGACTCTTCCTAAACCTGTGTAAGCTCAATCCGGGTATTGCAGCTGGTAGCTTGTTAAACATACATGTTTCTGATATATGATATGTTTTTCTGGACTGAATATGAATTGATCACAGTTGTTAGCTGAACATTACAATACAAAATTACATTTGTAAAGTGCCTTTCACATTGGGAGGACGTCCCAAGGTCCTGGAACATTACGAATGAACCAGAGTTTATACATGTTACGGAGCATAGCACTTCATTTATAGTCAGCAAATAAAGTAGCATTTCCTATAAGAAATTAGACCAGAATGTCACGTTTATGTCTTTATGGTTGAATCTTTTGGTGCTGTGATAGTCATTCTGGAAAGAGAATTGTACTTTGTAGGTTTGGTCGAAATGAAGTCTTTCATTGGTGGTAAAAGTTATATTCACTTTCTTGGAGAATAAACAACAAAAGCCAAATTGATTCCAGATGTCTGAAAGTTTCTGTTAAAAGAATAATTGGACCTATTTTACTTGAAGGACACTCCAGCATTCTGCTCAGAATATACAAACTGCGAGGTGAATTGTTCAGTCTCAGACAGAATTCATTGTTAATTGTCAGAAAGAATTTCTGGATTCTGGAAGATGTATTGTACATCTGAATTGTTGGGAATACTTTTGGGTGAAATATTCTCCATTTTCTCCTTAGAATATGACTTTGTGAAATAGTCTAGTCTGAGGTTTCACCAATTTTCGTTTTTGTTAATTATAAGTGTTCATCCCGGTTTGGATACATTTGGTAGATACTTTATCCCATTTTCTCGCTACAAAAAGGAAGTGTACCGTAGGAACCTAGGAATTGCTGGACGAAAAAAGACCAAGGTCCATCTTAGTCCACCTTCGACTATCCTGGTAGTCGCTTGCTATTATAATGGAGTTGTTGATAGCAATTAATTCTGTATGGATTAGCGTAGAAAGTGGAAAGTTTTGGAAACTTTAGATCCAAAGTTGCCTAGTTCTCCCAAGCATACTACACTTATACCTGTTAATGACTTAGTGAGAGTAATGATGTCTGCTGCTTTATGGTGAGTGGGCACTCCTTGTGTAGAATGGACAGTGGTGGGGGGTGTATCGAGTCAATCTGAGGAACAAAAATTGAATAGTAAATAGTTAAACATTGAATATTTATAACTGCATCCACAAAATGGATCATTGTACTTACTTTCTTAAATTCTTTCTCAGCATTTAACATTGTAAATATCTAAGTTCAGATGTGGAGGATTATTTCCAGAAGTATTTGACCTTTCAAGTTATATGATCCATTGATCTCTGTAACACCGCAAATTTTCAAATTAAACTGGAGTTGCAAAAGTGGCGTTTGTAAACTGTCTCACTTGTCTTCCGAAGGCTGACATTTAAGCAAATGTAATTTTGAAATCAATTTGTGGGAAGAGACATTTCACAGAAAAAAAAACATTCCCTGGGCCTTTAGTGTAAGTGCCATGTGACAAAATAATGCAATTTTCTTATTTTACTCTCCACCAAACCTTTCAAAGCAGCACTGTATATTGTAAACAGACATTCATTCAAACATCCAGCCAAATGAATATCAATGTTATATAAGTGTTTTATTGAAGTACCTGATCTGCAGATTATTTTTTTAAAAAAGTCTCAGCTTTCTCCTTTTGGACACAACACATGCAAATGTGCATAACTCGAAACGCTTGAAAAGAGCATATCTGAAAGATGCCGTGTGTACATGCACAAAATATCAGAAGGCATTTTTGCACCCACAAGTCAAGTTGCAGATGTAAATCTTATTAAGATTATGCACTGATAATCCATGTAGAGCATTTGAGATGAGCGCCCTTGAAGGAGACTGAAAATGGGATAGGAAGCGCTGGGTAATTTCAACAGGTCAACTTCTTCTGGAAGGCAGCTAAAAAAATAAATTATGGGTTTGGCACCAAAGAAAAGGCCTCAAATATTGCAACTGACAAGAAGAGCATTGTATCACACTGTGGGCCATTTCTGCACCTGGAAATATCCCAGTCAATAACTGCAACAGTAGAACATCGCCTCTCCTGAATTTTTACACTCAAAGTTGTTGCTGCAACCATTGATCCAGCTATCACACAGATCAGACTGAGTATCTAAGTGACGGGTCAAGAATACTTGCTTAAGTGTCCACCGGAGCTATCTACTTGAACGTCAGCCTGCCTCAGGGTGGATAGGACACTCACCCCTGAGTCAGAAGGTCATGGATTCAAGTCCTATGTCCTTCGTGGAGTCCTGTAGCTCAGTGGTTAGAGCACTCGCTTTGCAAGCGAGAGACCTGAGTTCAGTTCCAGGCAGGGCGAAACCTTGGGCAAGTTTCCTTACTCCACACGCCTAATAATAATCCCTCCAAAAAAACAAAAACAATAATAAATTGGTCATTTTCAATCTACGACTGTTTGTGAGACATTGCTGTGCACAATTGGCAAATTGGCAATTGCACAAATATACAGTCAGTTCACTTTACAGTGTGTTCTGTGAAGCGCTTTGGGACGTCCTCCCGACGTGAAAAGCGCTATATCAAATGCAAGGATTATTATTATTATTATGTTGGGTATGAATTCATAGTCTAGGCTGGCATTCACTCTAGTGCAGTACTAGGAGTGGCTGCACTATCAGAGGTACCATCCTTCGAATGAGACATTAAACCAAGATTATAATTTCACCCACTGGCCCAGAGGGTGTTCAGCAAACACTAGTTTATATTTACACTGTTTCCTCTTTATTAGTAGTTAATTTACCTCAATGCTCTGGGATTCTCTCCAAATATCCCTCTGTCTCATACCTTCCCTCTCTGCCCGTAGACCCCTTTAAAAACATCCATCTTTGAACATGCCTTCAGTCACCTTCCTACTTGCTCCCTTGCTTGGTGTTCCATACCATCCTTTGAGACATTATCCCATGTGAAAGTGCTACATATGTAGAAGCTTTTTTTATTGGTTTCATTGAAAGATACATTGCAAGAATATTTGGAGAGCAGAGACCCATGAACTTGTGCTTCACTGCATAAACTAATCATGACAGGTAACTGATTTGTACACATAGCTCAAAGAGGTAAACAAGCAGAGCATTTTGGGATAATGTTCAAATGGAATTATATCCACGCTGCCAGTTATATTTTGTGAACTTGTCCAACAAAATGTTGTTTAATTACTAGGAGCCCTAGATTCTCGGAAAGATAACCAATCACATTTTAAATATATTTTGAGGAATACAAAAACACTGTACAAAACTAGCAGGTGAAAACCCTTATTATCCAGCATCTTGATACATCTTCCTCACACGAAAGGCGCTATATAAATGCAACTTGTTGTTGTTGATGTTGTGAATTCCAAAACATGGAGGGCTACACTTTTTGACAGGATTTGTTAAAGGAAAAAAATCTTCAATTGCTGTTTGGCTCTTTCTGAAATAATATTTTGTGGTAAAAACAATACTAACTGGCATACAATTGTGATAAAAGGAACACTTACCTTTTGATTAACTTAAACGACCTCTGACCTGTACAATGTTACTGATCCATAACATTTGTGACACTTGAATTATTTGTGAAAAATTGATGGCAATCTTGAGAGTCTCCTGTGATTAATGTTATTTGTGGAAGGAAGTAACCATGCCATAAATCTACCATCCTCCTGTAAACCCATGGTGTTGCACACAGCTGCATTTGGCCCCATTTTTGGATACAGTCCAAATATTTCTAACCACCATATTACCATAGCAAATGGTATGATATCCACAAGGCCAAACTCAAACTGCACATACTATGCCCACTCTTCTTTTCGAGTCCAAACCTTTAATTGCAATTCACGACAGATCAATTTAACATGTCTTTGATAGCTCAATCAAACTGTGTTTTCGATAAAACTAGCTTGTGCTTATAAGTTCTTACCTTTATTCTCATTGAATCAATAAAGTGTTTTAACGTCAAATGAATGGTGGGTTGGCTGGAATAATAAGCACACAATAGACCCAGGGTACAAAGTAATGCGCTGCAAAAGGTTAAGCGGTATTCAATATGCTGATCACAAACCACATGCTCCCCAAGTACTAATATAGAAGGAATATCATCCATATGAGCCATGGTGAGAGGTCAAATCTGGAAAATTATTATCCAGGAGCATCAGAAATGATGACACAAACTGATCTATATTCTTGCTTGCAAATGGACTGAAAATGAATACTGTATAATATTGCACAGTAAACTAATGGTGCTTATTAGGAAGTTTAATATGCCGATCTGTGGTCTGCACAAGGTATACATTTAAAATCGTGCTAAAAAGGAACATTCTTGTTATGTTTTTCTTAACCCCCCCAACCACACTCCTCCCCCCCCTCCCCTCCAACTGTATCAGCATCTGTGGTCTGTACAAGTTATAAATTACACAACTGTAAATGTCAGCCATTTTTCCGATTTCAATGTCACGGTGTTAAGTTGTGGAGCATGATCCAACCATCTCTGCAATTGTATACTCACAAAAAGAAACTAATAAATTAATGCAGTAAGTATCTGCAGATTGTTCACCGTGAATCAAATGGAAGAAGAAAAGTTGGCGCCTTGTTAACGCAGCACTCACAGGATCCAACATTCTTGAAAAGGCAGCTGTAATACAATGATATGCAGCAGAGAGACAAAATTTGTGTAAGCAATGGGAATGGAAGTATTGGGTTCATATTGATTGTTGGACTACATTAAGCCACCTGTCAAGCTGGCTCAGTTGGTGGCTCAGTCGGTGGCACTCCAACCTCCAAGTCATAAAGTCGTGCATACAAGCTCCACTTTGGGACTTTTAGCTGACAAAGTAGGCAAGCAATGTCTGGGGAATAAAATTCATCACTAACTCCATGGCTGTGCATAAATTAGCTGCTTTTTGACGACAAAATATAGTAAATACACTTTACAGTAAAAATCTCTTTGAGATATATTGACGAAGTGATAAGGTACTATATCAAATGCAATTATTATCATTATCTGTATGCTTATCAATTAAACTCTGTTTTATTCTTGCAACAAAGTTGTATATGTAGCACCTCCAGAATGCAGGAAAGGAGATAAAGCGGTATATGCACATCACATGCAAAATGTGTCCACATCAACACAAAGACTTTAAGAATACAGTCTGGAAGTTATTTTAAAAATGTGTAAAAAGCATCACGTGAGCAATAGAGAAATTGCTGGAAAATGTTGCTGGAAAGTGCAATACAATCCATGTCAAATCGATGTTTCTTTTCATACACATTTCCCCGAATCAGATAATGCTTTAATGAATCGAAATGGATCACTTTAGAGGAGATCACAAACCAAATGATGTCAAGAATAATGCATTATTTAATGTAATAAGAACATGATAAACGGGAATATGTGTCGGTCATGAATGGCATTGTCTTTTCGTCCTGGCTTAGTTTAAAAACAGCTCATGACTAACATAAACATTTTCTTAACATTATAAGCAGTCTTCATCCTATTTCAACTCGATTTCAGGACAGATTTCTCAGCATTTCTGTATTACGGACTGGAGCAAAATTCAGATCTAATTGATTGCTTTGAAATCCCATTTCATTCTGAGAATTACAGAAATAGCTTTATTCTTGACATTCATGACAGCTGATGATTCAGCTGAAAAATGCCCTGCATTGTGGCTCATTAGCTGCCTATAAAGCTGCGTATGAAAAAGAAGCACTGAAGACTTGAAAACGTTCAGGACCTCTTCAGATAAGTGCCACCCCAATTAAACAATGGTCGCACATTACACTCTGCATCGCAGTGTTTTTTCCCCATAAATGTCAAACTGTAAAATTGTTATCCTCCAAATCTGTAAAGCTGTAAACAGAGAAATCCTAGCTAGATATATAGTACCCGCCAATAAAATACAAAGGATTAACTGTCACATTTACTGGAAGAAAGGTAGAGATATGCTTGATTACTGCTCAGTTCCAGTCAGTATCATGTCCACAGCAGGGAACAGATTCTGCAGTTCATAAGACTTTGAAGAATTTAATGGCAATGTTTCACAAGTTGTTTTCTATTTCTCTTTAATTACAAAATCAACTTGAAAGCAAAGTCCTCTCAATAAAGAATTTCAGAGATCTATAAATGTGTTTAACCTGTTTTAGTCCAGTGCTTGTACAATGTGTTCCTATTTTCTAAACACAGGTTCTGTAAATAGCTCAATCTTGACTTAATTTTCTCCAAAAAATAAAACGGGAGACAGTAATGAAAGAATATTTGTATTAGTATTTGTTTAAACATTTATTTCTGTAATATAGGGTTAATATTACTATAATAGAAACTGTTACCAAAAGTTATTTAGTAGTGGTATTGTCACAGTAGAGTGACAATTGCTCAATAAGTGGGGATTGCTCTAAGAAAACAGTCCAAAATACAATTTGGCTACAGTGCCAATTAAAAACCTTTTCCATTTTAAACTGGATTGTCATTATAATATCACAGTGTACCAGCCCTACTTTCTCTCTCTCTTCTTAACTCCTCTCCCAGACTTTTTTTTCTTTCTGAATCTCTCCTGAGTTTCTCTATCTGTCTCTTTGTTTGACTTTCTCTGACTCTCACACCCCACACCCCCCGCCCCACCCCCACCCTATAACAATATGCCATGGATATGATACCTGTTTAGATGCTGCTGGGTCTCAATCAAATGCCCTTGAGATTCAGCCTGGTATCAGATTAGTTTTATTGATGGCAGCTCTAAATTGAAAATATTCAGTGAATAATCTAGAATCATACCCAAATCCTTGTCCGTCACCTCAGCTAACGGAGAGCCCTTCTTGAGTACAAATGTGTCTTGTTTCTTAATCCAATAGGCAACACCTTACATTTATCTACATTAAAATCCATCTGCCACTCCTTGGCCCATCTGCTGTGCCAACTTAATGAGGGGCAGCATCTGTTACTGTCTATTCACTTCACTCAACATTTTAAATGCTGCTGTAGCCAAAGGCCCACATTGGAAACCATTTCAATTGTTTTCTAACCTTTTAGAATTTAATTAATTCATATATCATATAAATGTATTTATGAGGAACCTTGATGTACATATGAGGGAGAAGGGAACAGAAGAGAAACGTTGGACTAGTTGGGCTGGATGGCCTGCTTCTGTGCTGAACAATGTATGTAAATCGATGTAAATGTATGTAGATTGCCAACCAAGTTCATTGGTGGATGCTGAGCTTTAATGTTAGGTACGAAAGAACTTTTATGAAAGTATGATATATAGAAGCCATGATTACTGGAAGTTTTGGTTCATGATATGGGGAGTAGCCTCCAGTGATAGGCATCTCTGTCATTTAGTTGTAGCAGTAAGGTGATTCTAGCTGAATAATTTCCATTGCTAACAACAAAAGCACTTAATGGATGTGGACAAATTGCTATGATATTTTTCCGATGGAGAATTTGCAATACATCAGTACACTGGCGCGTGGCAGAAAATAATGCCAAGTAATACTGTCTCCCTAATTAACTGTCAGACAATTGGAAGACATTAACCCATAAGTTTATGCTTATGCTTATGTTAAAACAAATGTCACCTTCATTAATCATCACTTGACAAAATGTGCAGTTAAATACATTGAAATTATTTTCACTTCCTTTGCTCAATAAACCAGCAATGGAGTCCAACACTCACTGTTGACTCTGTGCATTCAGGCTGTGTGTAAGAAAACATTCATTGATTTTACAAATATCCCTGTTGCTTAATTTCATCTGGAAGGTCAAAGCAGGGTGATGCATGTCACCACAGGCCTTTCTATCATCGCATATCCTATGCTGAGGAGAGATAGCCTGGTTCTGTATTATTTGACTGCGAATGATTGATGGTTTCACTGTCTAAAAGATTGTTAATGCATGCAAGTGTCAATCGGTAATCATTGTTCACGCATGCGAAGAATGGCACAATAGTCTCAACCAGTCCTTCAGGTGTCAGCCTGGCTCAGTTGGTAGAACTCTCACTTCTGAATCAGAAGGTTGTGGGTTCAAGAGCTACAATAGGCCTTTAAAATCATTATCTAGGCTAACACTCCAACACAGTGCTGGGGGAACACTGCATTTTCAGTGAGATGCATTATCCACCTGGAAGCTTGGGGGAGTTCCTTGTACCTACCATCCACCTAGTGAGTGTCATATCCGCGCTTGTCAGATGGCGAATGACCAACTAGTGACTATCCTCCTTGGGGAGGGGAGGTAAGCAGTTTCTCCTTAAAGCTGAACTGGCTCAAAGGTGACATGCCTAGCAATGGAATGTCAGAATTGAGCCAGCCCTCCGTGGTGGTCTTGGTAATCCAGTTCCTGAGCCAGGTGGGTCCACAGTATTCCAGGATAGTGCTGATGACAGCACAGCCAGTCTGGCTCATTGGCAGGACCTGGAAGGGCAGACCAGTGACTGGGGGCAGGGAGTCAGAGAGTGTGCATTCCATTCCAACAATCTATATCTGTGGGATTTTCATGTGTTAGTGGGATGCATGGAATTCTGAGTTTGGTTTGGATACTCTTGAGCATGATGATGGGTTTCTGCATATATCAGACAGCCGGCTGACCAAAACAAAAAACAATGACAATAAACCAAGGTCCTGTCTGCTTGTTCAGGTGAACAATGAAGATCTCAAGTAACTCAGTTATTTTTTGGCTGTTTGTGGGACGTTGAAAACAGGAGTTAAACATTCAGTCCTTGAGAGATATCAAGGACTACTTTTCAATGGGTTTCAGCACCACTTCTGAAATAAGATCTGCAAATCAAATGCTGGTTGCAAATGCTGCTAACCCACCCACAATTTATATACAAAGACCATGGAAGAGTTAAATCCTATGGGCACTTTACCGGAACTGGTGTGTGGGCAGAGACCATTTACCACTGGGCATTAATGAGATGATAGGCCCACAGCCGGCTGGGGGATAGGAGACTAGCCCTTTCATTTCTTTTCAATTTCTTTAATGGAATTCCATTTTATGAGAATTGTCAACAATTAGTCAGATGGACTGAGATTGTAGCATCAAGTGCACTTGTGTACTTTATGAAGTACTTTTACAGTGACATGAACTGTGATCAATCCTCAAAGTAAAAATACTATGTCATCTCTGCATGATTCACGGGGCTAATGCTGATGCCATTAGTCGCAGGTTCCTTGATGGCTCAGTGGGTTAAGGGCCGTGAAGCACTTAGCTGTACAGATCAGAAGATTTCAGGTTCAAATCCCATTCTGTGCAGTTACACAATCAGAGCCAAGGCAGAAGGGAAAATTAGTCCTGCTCCTGATATTAATCCAGAGAACCTGCTCTGCAGAATCATATACCACAGAAAGAAAAAGAAGTTGAACACTTTCAGGAAGCAAGGGAGGGAGAAAATAGTCCAATATTCCTTTCAATTGGCCTTAATGGCAAAAATAGAAGCAGTAATGGTTTACTAAGTGCTCAGATTTCATCTGAGACAACTCAACTCTGCAGTGGCAAGTTATTAGGGTTTGTATTGAGGAAGGATGAGATCAACTGGACCAATGGAATCCACCCAAAGTCATCTTATACGGCTATCCAGCAATCTAATGACGTTGTCCAGCATTCTTTCAGGTTGGAAAAAGGGAAACTGTGGCAACTGTATTGTGTCCTGCTGTAAAAGGGGAATCAGGGTTCAACAATAGAAATGTATACATGGTTACCCATTGCTCTCCCCCACAGCAGCACAGTAACACGCTTCTCTTTCCTGACACTGAAATCTGAACGTTCTGTAATTATGCTGTCCTGCCCTTCAGTTGCTCTATTCTGCTGTTTCAATTGACATCAATAGCAAAATCACCTGCAGTCACCTGCAGTCCTCCCGACGTGAAAGACGCTCTATAAATGTAATTTTTTTGTTGTTGTTGTTGCAGTCACCAATTAACTCCTGATAAAATCAATTAAAAAATCATTCGATTTGCTTGCTCGGGACAGGAATCTCCAGGCTGCAATCCCCTAATAGCTAAATCATGCAAAAACAACAGTAGCTTTATTTCACGTTACTGTATTATGTAGGTGTTATCTTCACTACTTTTAAAGAAAGGAGCGATTGGCAATTTTCTTTGTATTTTCCTCAATACTCAATTTCCTTAATGCTGCTCTGGTGCATTTTGTTTCTGAGCATCACAATGTCAAATGTAGGGGAGAAAGATCACAGCACAGGAGGGAATCGTGGTAGATGAAAATGTCAGAACAAGGCAACTGTCCTACTTTCTGTTAAAATAGGTCAGTCTTTGTTTGGTTCACACCATTATTTTCCACAAATGCTATGAGTGTGGTGACTGGATCCCTTAGATTTACACTGATACAATCTTGTTTAGAAATACAGCTTTGTTTGTCATAGGGTACTGAATATGGTTAGTATTCCTTAAACAGACACATAATCATTAATTTAGAAGAATATCCTCTGTATAATTCTGTGTCGGGCTTTTGGTTTTTGTGTTCCTTCGACTCGCATACATTTAATTTTTTTATAGATTTAAAATTGTGCACTTACACGTACTACAAACAAAATGTTTTTGTTCACCATAAAGTATCAATTTCATGCATTTTGTAACAGTTAAAACCTGTGAGACAAGGTAACTTTGTTAATGATTGCACATTATTGATAAATTATTTCAATTGTATTCTATCCATCTTATAGCGTGCATCTTGTTCATGTAGCATTGGATATAAAAGATTTATTATTTGGAGGAAAGACAGATATAACTTTGGCTTTCTTGCATACATTTCTTTCACCCTTGAATAAACGGGACTTGTGCCACCGAAATGATTAAGTAGGATCAAATAATTAAAGGATATTACCCTCAAAACAATTTCTATTTATATTACTCGAGTTAAACAAAAGAATGTCTCAGAGTGGTTAACAAAGGGAGTGAGTGTTTGACACTGAGCAAAACTGAGAGAGATTTAGAGATGTCCAAAAGTCGGGGTAAAGGGATTTTTGAAAGCGGGGAGAAAGGCAACAAAGCAAAGTGGTTTTGGAATTGCCTGTAAGTAGCTTTGAGAGGTAAATTCAAAATGGATTTCTATTAGCTGTAGTTCTGTTGCCATTAATATAAAGCAGAACTATGCCAGACGCCCTCCCCCCGTCTTCTGCTGATACCATGACTTACTGCAAGCAAGCCAAGCATATCAGTCTGGAAGAAACGTCAAAAGACAGCATGGAGCAGTAGCATAAAAAAAATTCCAGCGTCTGAACAGATCAAAAAGGTGTCCTACAGCATCCACCAGAAATGGGTCCACCGCTATATAACTAAAAATATTGGTGCGCACACAATCTAAACATAAGTGATACCAAAATGACACTAAAATTAAAACAAGTTCTACATTATTTTAGATTCAGAAATCCATCTCGCATAATTATGGTATCCTGGGAACTTGTAGGCAATGTGGTTATCTTCAGCCTGGTTCCATTTGTGTGGACTCGCCTCCCTATTGCTCCAGGCTACAAGAATGGTTACCTTGGAAACTCCATGAAGAACCTGATGTTCTGCCTCTCACACCTCATCATTATCCAGCTGAAGGGTTCAGGAGTAAAGCTCTCGCACTTCTTGTGGAAATAATCACTACCCTCTCCATTGTATTGTAAAACAGACAGCTGTACACCTTCTCTTCAGCTGAAAAGATGGATGCAAAGTATTCAGCAAGAGATACGCTACTTATGCTTTATCAGTTCATTGAATCCGAATGAATATTTCTGATGAAATTCTACCCGAGAATTGTCAATTAGTTTAAGTGCCCAAATTATTTCTCTCTCGTAATACTAAAATGTCCGTATGTGCAGACGACCATGGAAACTGCAGTGAGGGTTTTTCAAACGTGTTAACACTTATATGATATTGAAGGCATTGTGGAAAATGACAAGGAATGAGTTAAACAATCCGATCTGATTTAAACAGCAAATTTTCAATGATTCATTGTGCGCTGTTAATATTAAATCTACCTTAAGTGTATGTGGCTTCCAGAAGAAATAGATGAGGTGTTTTGTTCCCCTTAGATTGCAGTGTGTGTGTATAGTCTCTCTCTCTCTATATATATATATTTGCAAGTTGTTTTCTACAATGCACTTATACCATATTATAGCTGTGGAACACATCAGTAGTGAGCTATGCTTTGTGTGTTTTGAAAAGCATTAGGTTCCTAGACTAGCAATTATTTCTTATGGAATTTTCAATCTTTCAGTAAGAAATGCTATAGAATGGTAGAACAAGGTCCACAATAAAATTGTAGAGCAGTGTAAAACAGATTCCTTAACAAGTATTTCCCCAAGGTCCAATGGCCAGCCAGGGTCACAGAATGGGTTTTTAAGGTTTATTTCTGCATTCAATGAGCTCTGGCATTCACTATTTGTGTAGCATTTTCAAACTCCCTGGTGATAATAGGAATGATGTAAATGGTATGCTCATAAATATTAAAGAGGGCCATGCTATTTCACCTACACAAATCAGCCAAGGGCACTCAGAGTGCTGGTTACTGGCAACTAACATGAAGGTGTGGCACACACAGAAACTGCATTTGTGCTCTTATGATCACACAGTTTTAAAATAGAGCCATTGCACTTTATGTGATGCAACATTAATATCATTTAGAGTCATGTCCGAGGCTTGGCCGCCTCTCAGCCATGTGTTACAACGCACTCTTCTCAGCACTGTGGGCACGCTACAGCACGGTGTAATTGTTAGTCTGGGACCATTCCTTTCTGAATCTCTGCTCCATTGTGTGGTGTACAACTGCATCTTTCCCCCCCACCCCATGAAACACCTTCAGTTCTTTCAGAGAAACTACAAATACTTAAGTCAGCCTTGAAAACAAATGTAGCTTCATCCAATTTGGCAAAGCATTCAAACATTTGAAGGCATTTCACAAGTATAATGAATCGCCTCCACTTCCTTTTACTGCAACTGATAAAAAGAATACCTGTGTTTTTATTCTTTCAAATGACTTTTTTCTCTCACTGTAACCTTCTGAGTTTTGACTGAGTGGATTGCACAATGAAATCAAGTATTCATCATTTACATCGTTGATTTAAAGGAAAAATGGTTAGTTCATCAGGCACTAATTGGAGTTATCTTCTCGCTTAAGGCATATGGTAATCTTCCTGCATTCTGCTGGTGGTGGTAGGGGGAAGGCGGGTGTTAATATCTGCTGAAAATTAATGGGGTTACATCAAGGGTGTCATCTGAAGAACAAATTCCTGACAGCCAGTATGATACATGCCTGTGAAAAAGGTACTCAACTGGAACAGCCGGGGAAATCTTGTTCCCTCGAATTATTTGATACAAATAATTTGTCTTAAAACAAATTATATTTTTATGCCACTCCCACTATACAAGGTTTTTAAAAAAACTAGACTCGTAAAGGAAGATCAACCTAATGTAATGTTGATCTATAAATCATAAAGCGTAAAAGATCATTTCAAAACCCCCACCAGGCAGAGCACCCACACAATAATACTTTAATATGCAACACCGTCACATGCATTGCATTACCTTTTAAGAGAGAATGACAGGTTCCTTGTAAGATCATTCACAAAGAACACACCGTCAATTCAGATTGAATTAATGTTACCTGACGGTAGGTTGTCCCATTAATGTGACGAGACACAGAAAGGCCACATCAGGAGAATGCAAATGACTGAATTCCGAAGGAACCGGAGCCAAAGACACTTCATGTTTTTGTGAAATATTATTCTGAGAAGATTTGATTAATGTCTGGTTTAATTCCTTACCATGTCTGATAGTGCTAACAGATAAAATATTTATTTTGTGACATGGCTACTTCACTAAATCACAATCTCCTCTGTGCCTTTCAAAGGGACAACAAAATATTTTCGTTCAATGTTTCAGAAAGGTCTCATTTGTGCAATCAAGTGTTACCATCTTTTACCATTGATGGGTTCACTCTTAATCCTCTTTTCATCTATTGAGATTCTTGACCTCCTGTAATTTCAAATGGAACTTTCACATCTTTGCTGTTGCTAAAGTCAAATCAAAGAAGCTCACTTCCTTATTTCAGTTCAAACACTATTTTCTTTCCTCTTCAACAACTGAAATCCTTATAAAGGCAATGACTTCAATACGTACGCTCCCATATGTACCTGGGAAGGCTTATCTCTTCACATTCCTGGGCAGGTTAAAAGAAAAGGTTTGTTTATTTAGTACAAGTTTAGATTTAATATAAGTATAGCTACAATGTTCCTGTTATAAACTCAAATTGAAATAAAATTGGTCACTCACTTCCTGGCTGTTTGTGGGACATTGCTCTGAGCAAACCTTAACAAAAAGAAAGGCAACATCACTATAGCTTGTGAGGCTGGACTAAAACTACCTCCTCCAGGTAGTGCCAGGATTTGGGCTCTTGGGTGATTTGTGTTGCCTGTGTCTCATTTATAATGTACAATGTGTATGAATGTCTGCCAAAATTGTGTCAATTCACCTTGATAGATAGAATATAAGCACAACATTAGACAGACAGCCAACCAAATCTCTCCAGAGGTTCAACCAAACCTTATACAGACACAAGACATTTGTCTGCAAGAAATCTGGATACACTGAAAGCACTTTGTTTGGCTTGGGATTATAGCAAACCCTCTCATCTTCATTCGCTCCAACACCTTGCAATAAGCCAACAAGAAAAAAACAGAAATCAAATATCTAGGCAATGAAGTACTTGCCTGAAAGTAATATCAGTTACTGATTAAACCAACTAACTGCGCTGCGTTTTAAGTATGAAGTATTATATTAATGATTGAAGTGTTCACTTAAACCCTAAGAAAAGCAAGGCAAGGGGTGGGGGCAGGGGTGGAAACAAACTTGATTTGTTGCCGAGGCAAGAGAGGAAAATGCAATTGCTCCCAGTTTGTTTTGCCAATTCAGTGATATTTGGGTTACTTCTAGTAACTAAACTCCTTGTGAAGGTCAACTGGAAATGGGGTCGGATCAAATGTTAATGGAAAAAAAGAAGCAAGATAGAGTTCAGGAGGAGGATTGTTGTTGAGGTCCTCTACATTGTGTGTGGCTGAGCAGAGTATAACTGAGTTGTAGAGGACCTCAACAACAACTTGCCTTTACATAACACCCTTCACGTGCTTAAATCTGTTTGAAGTCCTCTGTGTCTAACTGTGGATCTTTAATATAATAATTGATGCTGACGACACTAGTGCAGATGCTAGAATTAGTGCTTAGCATTCAAGATTGTTACAGCCACCTTTCAGGTTTACCTGAGATCTTGTCACTCACAGATGCCGGCACCTGGTTCTACAAGTATGAACTATGTGAAGCTGCCACTAATTAATTAGGTTCACAGTGCAGGCACGTTTTCCGAGCGGCAAAGATTCACATAGATGACCACCCGACTGTAAAGGATGGTAAATTAACCAAAGATGAACTCTCAGTGATTTATGAACATTGATTTAACATGGGAAGGACTGACCAAAAATAAGCAGTCATCTGAGGAAGCCTTCCCTCCTGGGGAGTCTTGTCAATCAGGATATTAATCTTGAGCGCTTATGATTGAGAGCAATTGGTAGAGTAGAGCTCAGCAGAAATTATAGGACCCAACCAGGATCAAATATTGCAACAGCACTTTATTCAGTGCATGCGAGCTGTCCTTGAAGGACAAATTGATTATGTCGTAGATCGTAACAAATGTTTCCGACTTCACAAGCATTTTGCAGTCAGCAAAAAGACTGTGCCTTGACAGCCATGCTTCTCAGATTTGTTCAGGTATTTCCATCATGAATAGTAACCATGGCTGAGGTAAAATTGTAAATTGCTGAACAACTTGTATTTCAGGCCACTGCTGATACAACTAATAGGCCACTGATTGGATCAGCAGCAGCAAATTGCACTTATAATAAGGTCTTGCACATATAATGAATGTCATGAAGAGTTTAACAAATGCGATGGCTAGCAGGAGAAATAGAACGTTGGGCGAGATCAAAAAGATTTGTTCCTTGGAGGGTCTTGAAGGTGAGAAGAAAGAAAGTGAGTTATGAGAAAAGAGTTCTAGGGGCTGGAAGGCTTGATCTGCAATGATGAGATGGAGGGTACAGAATAAAGATCAGAATAGGAAGGTACAGGTTACAACATTGGGTTGGAGGACATTGCACAAATAAGGAGGGTCGAGACGGTGAAGGGATCTGAAAGTCAAGAGTAAGTGGGATACTTCAACTGTGAGTACTACAAGGGAATTTCACCAAGGAATTTGACTGCAGTTGGCCTTGAGAGTTGGAAACTAGCACACACTGTAGTTGGTAGTGTTGCCCCTGCTGCTATGTATCCGATGTGCCAGGTCACTGAATAGAACATAGAACAGTCTTTGTTCAGTGGATACTGAGACAGCAACCTCTATGCACTGGTTGCTTAAAACTGTACAGCACTGCTGCTAATGAAATTAAGTCTGCTCCAGGCTAATAGAGAACAAGAGCTGACCAATAAAAGTACAATGGTTTGCTGAAATATTACAGTGTATTCTAGCAACCGACGTCTTATCCTAACCTTTGTGTAACGTTTACTCAATGTGGATCTTGGAGTAAATGTGCATAGAGAACAGGGATTATTTTTGCAACTACTGTATTGAGTTATATACTCTGTATTCTCAATAGAGCTATCAACCTTGCTTTTTATCCTCCCTGTGAGTTTTAAACAGCCAATTAAGCTCATTAAAGGTCTGGTTTTAGACTAGCCCATGTTTCACGTCCTATTCTCCCTCACTTCTCAGGAGTTCATGTACTTCACAGATACTGAGCTAGAGCTTTTGCAATTGAGCAAATTATAAACTCTAATGTTCCTTTGAGTAGACACATTTCTGTTGAAAGGGAGCCCAACTGACCAACCAGGCAAATGAGGAGGGTACAAGTCTACAAACTCAGCACAAGTTTCCTTCAAATTCAGCTGCCCCATGCAGTCAAATGCCTGCCAACATTAAGTAGGATGTGTTTTAAGGGCTTCTTTAACATGTGTAAATAGGAATTATAGATGCTCTTAATTATGTAATTAACAGTCAATGAAGATTCTGCCACCAATTACAATATGATTCTGCCGTGTAAAATATAGTGTAATTTAAAATATAAACCATGCCTTGTGGGGCTATTTTACTATGTTCACTGTTATAGGAATTTGCAAATAATGATGCTTTGTTTAACAACACCAAGTGCTTTGAAAGTGCCAGAGTTTTGTACCTTTAACTCTCTTGAACTTCTCAACTTGTCAACGGTTAATACTCACCGTAAGATGTAAATTACATGAGACTTTAAAGTACACCTAAAAGTGACATTTAAATTATTCAATCCACATGCCATTATCTTGCCTTGCATTCCTTGGTGAATGCATGTGCAAGCAGTTTGAATTCAAAATGACTCTTCTTGAATATTTGCACATAATGTTTTGTGTCATATATTGCACATCAGTAACTGCCATCCCATACACAAACGCGCACACAAATTTCAGTGCAGATGTAGGTCATTACACCTGAGCCCTGATGATAGCTCCCAAAGAAGCTTTAATTCCATTTCCTTCCTCTTTGTCCGCAACCTTTTACATTTTTATCCTTCAACTGTCTATCTAATTCCCTTTTTAAATAATACGATTGACTTGGCTTCAATCACTACTCTGGTAATTTGTTCAACATTCTAATTAAGCTTTGTGTGAAACAATTCTAACACCTATCTTTATGTTTTGCTAACATGACCCCTTTCTTGCCGATCTACGAACCAATACAAGCAATCTTTCACTATTTACCTTCTCAGACCCTTTCATAATTCTGAACACTCTTATTTGGTTCCCTTGTAACCTCTCTGCTTCAGTGAATAATATGGAGGTTAAAGTACTTTGTTGAAACTGGGACACATCAAGGCACCCTGGTCATGAATATATTAATGTCGGCAGGGGCCCATTGAATTAAAGAGCCACACACGTGAATGAACACGTCAGGAAATCTTCCAGGGTGTACAGTCGCTGTGCTGATCAGTCCAATCTGCGTACAAACAGGATTTCAGCTCAACATCGTCAACTTAGACTGCATTCACCAGCACAGTTATTAATTTACCGGCAACTCGCATACTGATCACATACCTTTTACGATTCCACTGAATAGCAGTACTTTATATGATTTACTGCATGTCTAATCATAAGCCTGCTGTTTTCTGTGACTAGGCTTTTCATTTTCTTCAAGATTCAGAGCCAGACATCTTAAAACATTCAAAGACTGCATCCAGAATTTTGAAACCTACTATACAATCAATTAAATTTCCCTGGCCCCAAAGCAGCCTCTAAACTGAATTAGAACTTTGACACTTCAACCAGCAAATCATGGGTGTAAATTAGTTTTAAGAATACTTATGGATACAAGATTCTGATATAAATCAGATAACATCGAGCACTGAAAATCTCAGGACAGAGACTTTGTTTAAATGGAGAAGTGCACCGTTCTTAAGATGTTTATGACTATTAACTTGAAATTAAAATTTAAGTATTAATGGAAAGATAAAAACGACCACAATATTTATTTGCCCAGTGTGTTTGCTTAAAAAAACATAAATGGAAGAACTTTATAGTTATTACCAAACTCAGGCAGATTTGTTTACTTAGTTTGACCATGTCAACAGCCTACTGCTTCATTTTAATTTTCTTTAAATAAGCTCTTTAAAAATGAATTGATATTCTGCCCCATTCTCTCTTGCTCCTTTACTGCTGTCTCCTCCTGTTATACTTCAGGACGGAGGGTGGGGCAATTGAGCTGGTAAACAACTTGGTAATTAACATCTGCCATCACTGCTGCTCTGAAACCAGAAACCTAGGCCCCAAAATTCTATCTAATCGTATCCTGAGAGACCATTTTGTTTAACAATTCAGGATTGCAACCAATTGTGTAAGATTCTCAAATCAAGTCTTAATTTGGAGGCCAGTTTTGTTTCACGAACTGTGGAAAACTGGCTTTCCAAATTAAGTAGTCAGTTGAAGAATTTTACTCAGTTTGCATTAGCCTAAGTTTTAAGACAGAATGGTCTCAAGGGCTAAAACGTGGCAGATTTTCAGGGTCAAGATATGCTTCTCCAAGGTAGGGCTGCTCTCAGCTGTTTTCCTCTGGATGATAGTTCCAACAGTCTTCCCACGAGAGCTACCACTCACCCTCTCGTTTCGAAATTCTTTAAAGAACGTTTGGAATTACTGCTGCTTTCCTTATAATCTTGGTGGTTCTAGATGCAAATTAGCATTATTTGCTGTAGCTGTTTTTAACACTCAGCCCTTGAAAACTCTTTAAACTGTGACAAGTCTATTTCATATTTTTTCATGCAGTATTTGGTTAAACACAAAACCCATCTAGCAACCCATTCTGTGATGTGTATGTATTAAAGAGCATTACATTTGTTATCACAGCCAACAGCTCCCCACTTTCTGTAGATTAGCTTCATAAATAAATGCAAAAGTATGCAACTTGTCAGGAATGTTACATAACTGGAAATACCCTAACAACTGGTAATGGTTTATCATTATGGAGAGGATCTAAGTATGACTGCATGCATCAGAGGACGGTTGACATTTTGGCATAGTAGCAGAGTTTTTTTTGCTAGATATTCTGTATCTGTTCTGTACTTTGAAATAATTTCTGGCCTAATTTAATTTACATTATTCAACTGCTGCAGAGGACATTGAGGTTTACACATTTTTGTTGCAGCTGCTAGGGAGTTTACCACAAAATGTAGTGCTGTCAGACATTTTGAATCATTATCAATCTGCCAGTGCCGTTAAAGTACAGTCTAATGCATCGCAGAATTTGATAATAATCTTTGCATTTGATATAGCGCTTGATCACATCTTTGAGACGTCTCAAAGTGCTTCACACGATATACTCTAAAGTGTACTAGCTGTGTATTTTGTTCAAAATATATATAAAAATTGGAACCTCATTGATAAAGCCTTCACTGTAGTTTTCTAATACAGCGTGGGATCCAATTCTCCGATGATCAAATAGCTACTGATGTCACTTCCGGCGCCCTGCGTGCATGAGGCTGATGCATCACTGAATCACTTCCTTTGCAAAGTGATGTCAGCGGTATCTCCTGCATGGACATGTTGGGTGTGTACAGTGCATAGGGATATCGTTAGCGGTGAACTGATGAACTGGAACAATTTTAATAGAGGGGCAAGTCGGCTGGTCAGCGATGGTTGCTGGGTGTTTTACACTTCCAGTACAGAGCGGGTCCACAGTAGACTTTCTTCCTCTGAGCAAATCTGCACTCTTAACATTCTGCACTGTATTCGGTTGGTGTAAAAACTTTCAGTTCTCCTGAGCTATGCATTTGGAGAGAAGGAGCGGGAGAACTGCTTTAAGCAGAATGGTTACATGTTAAATGCAAGTTGGTGTTGTTACTCACTAATGCAAATCAGCCAAACATGTTAAACTCAAAGTTGTTAGAGAACAGTGGAAAATGATCTTTCCATGATTTGCTACACAAGAATGATTCTTCCATTATCAGGGCACTTCATATTCAATACTTTAGTTTATTCTCTCCATTCCACGCTGCTTCCCTTTTGTTTTGTGAAGAGCTGGTCATAAAGTGATAAAAAAAAGTGGACATTGTTTTTACTATATTGACATCAATTTGATTCATTTCAAGCACAATGCACTTAATAAAATGACTAGTAGTGTCCAATTCAGAGAGAGTGTTTTGCTTCCTTATCTCACTTAGGCTAGCAAAGTCCTGAATGTTTGTTCCATTGTTTTTCATGCCTGCGATGCTCCTGCTTTCAGTCAGCCTTAAGTGGACATCTATGACGAATGAAGTGCAAGGAATTCTGAAAGGATAGGATGGTGTCTCATCTAGTAACCCAATAAAATAGACATTGCTAGAAATGCTCCTACGCCTAAGCATAGCAATGCGCTCTCTACTCCCACCTTTCTTTGCTAGACAAGCCAGTGAGATCAGATCAATTGTTTGGACTGGATCCTATTCAACAAAAACAAAAACCAGCAAGAAACAAAAAGCAATCCAATAACACCAAAGACACACGACCAAACGTTATAGCCATCCATCCATTAACTGAGAAACTAAACACCGATAAATATAGTCCTCGACCCCTTCCTTTGGCCATACATTGATGCATCAAGATGTTCCACTGCTTTAGTATGTGATGACACTGAAGATCTAATGTAGTTCACATTAACATTTCTGCCTCCTGATTCTCAGCTTTTGTAAAAACAACAGTGGGAACATCACAAATGTTCAGCTGGCTCAGGTTGACGTTTGGCTCCAAAACTCATCGAGCTCTTATTCTGAGTCAAGCTCAGTTTAACCTCAGAAATGTCTGGCGTGTTCAACTTTATTTAATATATGAGACTGTGCAAGCCAGCAGTATTAGTAACAATCCCTCATGTTTTAGGTTTTTTTTCTTTTTTGAGGATGTAAAATTGGTAGTTTCTCTGCGACATCTGATTGAAATGGTACAATTGAAATTGCAATTTCTAAAAACAAGAGTTACAATAACCGTACGTATTATCATTATTACATGTACTGTGAACTGTATTGCACATCACATCGCACTCTCTGCACCACACAGTTATACACCACTTAGTTCTACACTAACACCTCTGCTTCCTCCACTCCAGTTGGAGGCAATCAGCACTTCATAGTATTGTTCATTTTCAGACCTTGCTAATGACCTTATTTTGTAACAGATACTATGATAATAATCATTGCATTTGATATAGCGCTTTTCACGTTTTCTCAACGTGAAAGCGCTTTGTGTTACTATACCTTTTAACTTGTAGTACAATAAAATATAATATCATTAAACTTCACAACACATCGAACCAAAGCAAATCATTACGTTTGGGCCTAGAATTCCAGTGCATCTCTTGGATCTCAGCTAAAAATAGGGGCATTTGGAATCCAATGTACAGTGAAGCTTTTCAAAACTCCCAAATCAAAACAATTGATGAGTCTCTGATGATTGACACACGCTGGATAGTCACTAAAGTGAGCTGATTTACTTGGATCCTGTGTCTTCCTAAAAATGTCTGATCCATGTCCCTCCCACTAACACTAACAGCAGCTGTGCTGGCTACTCATGCTACAGCAGCAAAAACAGATCAAAAAACCAAGTCACTGAAAGAAGCAACATATTTAGCTTCCACTTGTTGAGAAGAGCACAGTCTATCTATAGAAATATTTAATTATTTCAATGAAAAATGTAAACCTGGATAATGTTGGTGGGCTCCAAATATTACATTCAAAGTTATTATAATCCTTGCATTTGATATAATGCTTTATCACGTCTTCGAGACGTCTCAAAGCGCTTCACAGACTTTACTGTGATTTGACTGTATTTTGTAGATGAAATGGATATAAACCAGCAGCCACTTACAATGCCCTATTCCATTGTTTAGTATATCTAGATCCTAGGATACAAAGGGGTTTATGTAGAACACATTTTATGTATAACATGTTTAAATATACATATTTTAAAAGCACCAATTTAATAAGGAGAGCATAACATTAACACCAGAGAAATTAACATTAGAGAAATATGTGACAAGCCACTCATCCTTTGCAACTCGTGATTTATCTATCACAGTGATTAAAGTACTTCACTGCCAGCGCACTGGATGCAATCTCAATTATATTTAAACGCCTCTCACAAGTTATTCATTCTTTTTCTACATCCCTATCCTTTGTCTGTTTCATTCAAGTTTTCTCTCTTGTCTTTTAAGCTAAAGTCTCATTTCCCATTATTTTCTTTACAATATTAATTTGGTTCCACACAATATTCTTAATCCCAGAATTGGTTCCATCTCCCTCACCACCCACCCACACCCATTTCCTTACCCTGTGCTTTTCCCTTTGCTGAGTTTTCTCCAGGGTATTTGTACTAATTGAGCATATGTTTTTTTTCTGCTCCTCTGTGCCTTTCTCTCATACCTTGCTGCTCTGTCTCTTTCAAATTTCAGCACTTCTTCATATTATAGTTGGTGCTAAATTACTTTTCGCCTCCCACTCACTCTGTCTCTAACGTTCCATCCACTGCCTCTCCAGCCCACATTCATGCATTCTTCACATGGATGCTCTCGGGCAGTTAACATTGGCAACAGCAATATTACTAGAAAGACAATGCTCGACACTCACATTAAAACGCTTTAGTTTCAGTGAAGTCTACACACTGTATTTATACTCCAGCAATATCACTCAAATCAGATTTTTTGTTGCTAAGAGCAGATGGTAACTATTTATTGTTGTAACACGGTGAGACAGTTTCATAATTGTCTGGCATGATATCAATATAGTTTCCCGATGCCGTTAAAGTGGAGTTAATCCATTAATGCCATGTAAACAAGGCCTGGATAAATGCTGTTGTATGGTTCAAAGCATTCAGATTTAATTCAGTCTGTATTCCTGTCAACCAGCACTCTGCCACTGCTTAAAGACCTCAAATGAACCCAGTCAGGAGTAAAGGAAGATCCAGCAAGAGTAAAGGTGGTGGGGAGGGGACTAACCCCGGTGAGAATTAAGGAACAGGAATGCATCTTGTAATATGTTCAATGTGATCACATTGAGAGTGTTATGATGTGTTTGATATGATCCCATCAAGGACATTATGAAACGCTAGAAATGTTATTGCCATATTATTATAAGCAACTGTTATTTCTCCCACAGTCCACTATTATACAAGCCTGCCATTTTTCATATCAAAGATTTCCCTGACCCTTTGGAAATCCCTCCTTCTACACCTCTGCTCACCCTGCTTCACGCTCTATCAATCTTTATGTGCCACTAAGAATCTACCCTCCTCTCTTGTTCGGCATCTGACACCGTCCCAGTGAAACACTCCCAAGACATTAAACTGTATAAATGTTGTATCGTTAGGCTCCACAAAGCATGCTCACTGCTATTTCAATCCATGTTGACAGCGCAACTGAATTATACAAATCAACTTAGTTCACAGAAGGCTCATTGAGAATTGGTCAGCTTTTTTTAATAATCGTCAAAGTAACAGTGAAAATATTATTCTCGGCGCTTCTTATGAAATTCTAGTCAATTAACAATAACTTCTGTTTTTCTTTATTGACTCCCTTTCTTGATTGTCTGACTTACCTTGTATCTTTTCAATTATTCAGCTTCTGAGCTCTTTACTGCCTTGCTAATGAATTTTATCCCTTGTTGTATATCACCCACAAATGTAACAGAGACCCCAGTGCACTAAGCTGATGGCTACCAATGGGCTTCTCAACAACAAAGAGATTAAATACAAAGAATAACGTCACAAACTTCAATATTATCAATTAAAACAATTGATGTGCGTTTTCTTAAACATAAATGTGAAACCATTAAACAATGTTTCAAAGCAAATCAGATGTTCAAGTGGCTTGTGCCAGTATGATCCACAGTGGGCCACTATACCATTAAACATAATACAGTGCACAGGTTTGCTTGGTGAGGAGCAGACAGGTGTACCAGTTCAGTATGCCACAGGGTGGCAGGGCTTACAATTCTCTACATAAAGCAGTAACTTGGCTACACTTTGGAAAAGGGGCAAGTGGAGGTTAGATAGGGAAAAGGCAAAGGTTTTCTGTGATGGAAATTGCAAAGACAGGACAAGCCACTGGAACTTCTTTGACTGGCTTTGAAACAAGCAGAAATTGCTCCATCTCCTCTTGTGTAATTTGGGCAGGTGAATGTGGGCTCAAACCAGTTGCATTAGCTTACCTTAAAATGGTCCCATTTATTCTTCCAGACCACATCATTCTACTTTTTGTATTCTTGGAGACGTCCCCAGCTTGTTTCAGAGGGGAGTTTGCACTTGATTCATCAACAATGCAAGGCATATGTGAGAACTCCCTAACAATTCATCTTTAGAAATTCTTTTCTAGGGTATGTGAAAAACAACTAAATCCATCCATTTATTGCACTGGGGGTATCATTTACCTTCATTAAACATTCATAGTTTCCTCATTAAAATTATGTTTTCAACTGGGAAGCATGCAAAGAGCAGCATGGTTAATAAAATACCAAAGCTGTGTATTAACATAAGCAAAATATGCATATAACTGCACTGGATACAATACACAGAGCAAGGATATAAATTCATCCATAAAGTGTACAGGATGGAAGTAATGATCTTTGAAAGCACAATACAGAACGATAATTAAATTAGTTAATGTTTATTGCGCTTACAGTTAAACCTGTGTTCAACTCGCCTGCTACTACACAGGTTTTCAGTGATATTGATAATGATAACTAACTTGACTGCAGAATGCTAGTCTATAATCACCACTTGCTTTTTTTTACCTACCCACATCAAAATATTTTGCCATCTTTACACTTGGGGAATTCACAGACAATCATGAAATGCAGATCATCAACAAATTGAAGAGCAATGCTGCGTTTATCAGATACATTTTCTAAAGTGTGACAATACCTCATGATAAACCACATTTCATTAGGTTTGGAGAAACAGAATCGATTTTGTATTTAGTAATATTCTTGCACTGCCATTCCACATACTGTGAAATAATGTAGGCTTAATTTATTACGATGTAAACAGTGTCATAACACTGTCTCCATCGTAATAAGAATGTGCCCACTGTGGGGTGTGCTATTGGGATGAACTACATTACTTGTCATTGAGAGAACTGTCTGGCAAGCTTCCTGCTGCTTGTCCAGCTAGGACTTCTCATTAGGGCTTTGGTTTGCAGGGTTAACAGGATCCGAGTAGAAAGAATGTAACGAATTTACCCCTCGAAGTCCTGTCAACAAGATAGGCTAGCCAGTTTGACATCAACAGTGCCTTAAAGTATTGTGGACTTGCCTGGCTCAGAAACCAGGCCGTCGAAACCGCCACAGAGGTTTGACTCAATTCCGACATTCTGTGCTAAGCACGTCACCTTGGGATGAAAAGACTCTGTATTTATGAGCATCAGTGTCCCCATTAAGAACTGTACATTTCTTCATAGTTAAATGAGGACAGTTAACCTCACTACTGGAGTAAATATTTCATAACAGACCATCCGTTTTTTTAATGCAAAATATCTATCTTTTTTTACACACAGGAATAAATTCAATATATATTTATCTAGTCAGTAAATGGCAGAGATTATAGAGTGGAAAAGTACTAATATGGGCAGTCTATCGGACTGGTGGATTATGTCCTTATTAGTGAAGTGCTCTCATAAATGAGATTAAGAGTTTGGTCAGCAACAGGCAATTCCTATTCACCTCCAAACCAGTGACAAGCACTAGCAATGGTTTGGGCTATGCACTCTTAATTGGATCGGCAGCAATCTCTGAATTTCATACCTTTTCAGCTAAGTTCTTTGAAAATACTGAAGTTACAACTAAAGTAGTTTGAACAGCCTAATGACAAAAGGCGCATCAAAATTATGGGAAAATTGCAAACTTTATTAAATTGACTTGTAGTGCTATTAATACACAAGTGCAATTCCTGGAGTGTTTTAAACACCTTTAAGCAAAACTACTCATATAAAGTCAGTTTCAATTATCTTAGATCAAAATCTAATTTTTGGCGCTTATCCAACCACCTGATGCACTGTGTGGCTATTTCATTGGCACTCAACTGTTGTCTTACCGGGAAATAGTGGGTGGTAAAACTCTTATAATGAGCGGTCATTGCTGGTACACATACATATATTTGATGAAAACTCTGGAAGTGCAGTGAACAACCAGGGTTTCTGGAATTTGTAAATTAAATATGTTAGTTATTGTAGCCATTAACATTGCCTGACATTGCAGTCTTCTGTCTCAACGGTTATATAATAATAATAATCCTTGCACTTGATATAGCGCTTTTCACGTCTTCTCGGCGTTTCAAAGCGCTTCACAGAATAGGCTGTAAAGTGAATTGACCGTATATTTGTGGGTGAAACGCAGCAGCCAATTGCACATAGCTGTTCAGCACAGTTAGAATTACAAAGTGGTTCAGTGCGATCTAGTGCATCACTTATGTCAAGCCATTCTAATCTCGAGAGAACATTTTTTAAAATTCGTCTGTCCCCTGGTAGCAGCAAATGTTTAGACATAATTCTTTTGATGTTTTATTTCACGTGTATAAATAGTAAAATAGAAATCAATTGTTGTTCAATGGGATTGTTCGAGTTCTCTATTTCTAAAATTGAGACCGACTTAATTTAAGTTAAAGAGAATGCGTCCGATGGAAATACTGCAACACACAATATAACAGAAAACAGCATCATAACTAATATAGAAAAGAATGGTATCAATTGCCTTGCCACTTAAAGACATTTGATACCAGTGCAGCCTGCTTTGTTCAGTTCTATATTAGTCCAGCCTGCCAGATGGATATTAGATGATTATAAAACATTTCTCAGTTGGCACATGGGGGTAAGATGGACTGTTTTACCTGCAGGCAAACTGATAAGATCCCACAATTTAATCTACACCCACCTTCAGGTAAATATACACAAGTCCAATCTTTCTTTAGTAGCCATTCAGACTTTTCATCGACTTGGTAGTCTGCCAAAATGTATGTAGTCCATGATAATGATCAAGACCATTCAGCTCTTTGGTCTTTCTGGCTGTACATCTAACCCAATAATGATCTCCGTATGGTGAGAATGGAACATATTTGAGCACATCTTACCTTGTAAAGATTTCAGTTTCATTGCACACTCATAGCAATAAATTGCTTTGATTCAAAACTGTTCTGATTCCATATGGTAAAAATAAAAATTATCAAAGCATATGCAGATTCGAGTGGACATTTACAACAGAGTGAGCATTTCTCAATGGTATATAAATGAATAATCAACTACAGTTCTAAGATTTGAAATGTATTACTCCAGAAATCTCCTGATATGCATCTGCTTCAAACAACTCAGCACTGTTCCCACACATCAAAACTGTTCTATGGGCTGTGAACATCTTCATTTCCACTCACTGGAAATTCTGAAAGAACAAGGAATAAGAACGTTTTCCAAAAAGAGAAATAGAATAGAGAGAAAATGTACAAGTGAAGTTTTAATTATTGTTTGGATACTGTTTCGTTACTGACTCAGTATTGGACAAGTTGAATTCATGTTTTTCACTTGGTGGCTGTTGGTGGGACAATGCTGTCCGCACATTGATGCCACATTGGCCAACAAAATACACAGTCACTAGACTTTACACTATGTTCTGAGACATCCTCCTGACATAAAGGACTATATCAAATTCTGCAAAGATTCATATTATTATGAGACATCATTGGTACCTTAGATATGGGCGGCTCATTCCAGTGCATGTTCAAGTGAAATATTCCAATCCTCTGTCAGGCTGTAAATTCACCTGAGGACCTTTTGTAAATGAGAGATACAAAACACTGATTGTGATGTGCAGTTCAAGTTCAGGTCCATTATATAGAAAAGGAAGATGTTTGTAGCAGCCCTGAACTTAATACACTTGTATTTTATGTGATGATGGGTGGGCTTTATGTTTTGTTTAAATAAAAGAGAGTTGTACAGATAAACAGATGGAATATTTTCTATCATCTCATTTCAGAAATACACACGTGTCAATTACTATTATGGAGATTTATATTCTGGTTAACCTAATCTAGACCAGCTTCTGCACCCAACTTGCTTTAGTTTGTTAAATAACATTGTTGTTTGATATTTGTACTCTAATTTTCAGTGTGGCTGCCAGCCAGCAAAAACTATTTCTGGATTACTTCAAAGCACATATGTGATAAGTGTGAAAATTAGACAGGCCTAACAAGGAAGTAAAGATTCATTGCAGAACTAGAAGCATATGGAAGTTCAATGTTTTTTTTTACCCAGCTTAGCCAAGAAATAAATCACTGAAGTCTTTTAAAGGGGAAAAAGAGATGTGTAACCCTAAACAGGAAATGAATACCAGTAGGTAGTTTAAGACTGTGCTGAAAGGTAGCAAGGTTAAAGATACCTCCAAATTAGGAACTATACAGCCTAACAGATTGTTGGTCACAAAAATGATTTCTGCTCTTGTAGAGCGGTTTGTGTATTCTTTCATGTCTTTACAGTTTCCTATATGTAGAAATCTTCTGGGTACCAGATGAATGCAGTATATCACTCTTTTGCTCCAGGGATGTTAAGTTTAAAGTTAACAATCGTGGTGTTCATGCTCCAAGTGGCAAGTCTTTATGTCTATTACAATCTTTAATGTGGACAAATACAAATACAATGTGGGTAACACATAATCTGGCAGCAGTATCTTGGGCATTATTTCCAAGAGATATTTTACCACACATTAAATAGACAGGGATAATTCGATTCCTTGTACGTTGATAAAATGTAATGTTCTTCTGAGAGCTCTTACTTGCTATACATAAATCAGTTTTAATGCTTGTATGTTGCATCGCAATCCTAAAGCCTGATATTTGCTGACACTGAAACTTGCTTCATGGTGAGTTTTGTCGGTTCTTGGGCGCACCATTTGGAAGAGTCACCCCTTAACAGTAGAACACTTCAACAACAACAACTTGCATTTATATAGCACCTTTCATGCAGGGTAGAGTCCCACAGCGCTTGTACACTAGGAGTAAAAGAACAGGCATTTTTCATCTCAGTCCACTTCAAGTCAGCTCCCACTGCCCCGCACAAGTGCGCAGCCAGCAGTGTAAAGTGCTTGAGGCATGTATCTAATGTGAAAGGAACTACATGAATGTAAATTAAATTGTATTTGTATATTGTACTGTATGCTGACTAACCATTGCCCATTTCACTTACATATGCAAGGAAATTATCAGCTGTGTCCATTTCTAGTTGAATATAAGCTATGCTTCAAATATAAAGAGAACCTCAGAGATTTTGCTTGGCTTACTATACAATTCTGTTTCACTTTGTTGTTGTAATATATTCTAGTAAATATTGACACCTTCGCTGTATTTCCTGAGATTGGTTGTCTTGAAGTCTATGTAACTGGACCCTGATGGGTTGATGTTGGTTCCTGGGTTTATGAATTGACAGTTTTGTCCTAAGAGTGGAATTCTTCCACATTCTGTGACAATGAGGCAAAATCACTCCCAAAGAACATTCATTTGTAGAGGTTATGGACATTAAATGCTAAATGAAGAGTAATAAAGCACATATTTTTATTTTCCTCTTCGTTGAGTTATTTTTGACACTCACTTAAGTGTTACTATTGTACATCTCATTCCCCTGGCCACAATGGAGACAATAGATGATGAAGGGAGTTTCTCCTGATATCCTGGCCAACAAAATCCCAGATAAAATCGGCCATTCATTTTGTGGCTGTTTGTGAGACATTGCTGTGTGCAAGTTGGCTGATGGGTTTGCCTATGCTCGCTGCACTTTACGGAAAACTCTGTGATGCCCTTTGTGACATTTTGACATTGTTGGACCTATATCAAATGCAACAATTCTTATTTAGTTTATAAAATAGCTTTCAGGGGCACTGATCTGATAGGAAAACCTAGTCCTGAATGGAATTAATGCCATCAATCATGGTATACATCTGGTTATGTTACAACTGATTACAACAAACTTTTAAAAGTTCTTGAGCCGTCCAGCTTTTAGGATTATTCTTAAAGAGTTGGTTGCACTTAATAACATTTAACTAGCTCTTGGCAGTGGTTAGTGGAGCCCTGGAAGTGGTTCTCCTAATCCCTACCCTCCACCCCCCAATGAGAGTGATTTGAAGTTGGTTGTATAGATCAAGCTTCCCTCTTAAATTCCCTCTACTTCTGGAAGTGATGTGAAATCGCTCCAGTGGTAATAAAAAAATATTTAATACAGGCTGCTGTGAATTATGATTTAACCTGTCCCACATGTGCGAAGTTTATGCATTAATTATTCATTGCGGAAACTGAATTAATTGCAATGGTTAAAATAAAATTGACCCTCACCCGTGGAGAGTATTTTTTTTAACAAGTTGCAGTCCAAATCATTTTGTTGCTCTACATGGAGGAAGGATTGAGAATGCATTTCATGGGAGTGCCCATGGTGTACAATACAACAAATCAGAAGAAGCACTGACACATGCAATGGGAGCTGAACCTCTCTGACTTAGCAATTACGGGTGAGGCATTCCCCAGTTTCTTTCAGAACTTTGAGGTCTGAAGGCTCAGATATGTGAATATCTTTCAGCACGGTTTCCATTTACTGCACCCAGTGGTGTATAGGCTTGGAAACTGAAAAGTCCTTGCAATTGCAAACATTCTGCAAAAAGGTCAGCAACTTACTGAGTAATAATAACCTACTGGTTCTAACAGCTAGAAGTGTAAAACTACATTATCGTCGCAGCGTCAAGCACAAATGTGCAATATTGTTATATTCTCTATTTTCTGTAGATTAAATATTAACACAGCAATGCTGATTTAATACTTTGCTGCGCAATAAATAAAGAAGCAGACAGTAGTTTTCCCTCGAGGACAAATCATGTGATCCAAAGGAAAGCACAGAACAAGAAAAGCCCATTCAGCTCGTCGAATGCAGCAGGAAAGGAGACTTGAGTTACTGTGAAGAGGGAGACAGACTACAGGCCCATCATAAAGAGCAGCTCAAAGCACAGCCTCTACAGGGACAGATGTTTCAGGATTCAAGGTAAGTGCAGTTTCCAGTTGCTACGATTTAACCCTTAAACTGCTGATATGGCTATAGAAATTTCTCTCTCTGGGCTGATTTGGATTTGTGTTTTTCAGCTCAAGCAACAACAATTTATATAATGCTCTTCATGCAATATAGAATCTAGGAGGGCTGGACAGTGGTGTGATTGGACCTCGGGCAAGTGAGAAGGAGAGGGAGAGAGGACCAGAGGTGCGGTTGAAGAGGTAGATGTAAAGGTAAGATTTAAAGGTAGATAAGCACTGAGATGCTGAAAAACACACTAAATTAAAATGTTAAACCCAAGCAGCAGGATACTTTTATTCTTAAATATTAGGCCAAATCTCCTATAAAAAAATTATAAGAACTATAAATTATAAGAAATGTGATTCCCTTTGAATTAAGATGGCAATGGGAGAATCTAGGACACTTATTAACACATAGGTCCTTTCTTGCTTATTTTGATGTATTCTTTTTTTTAAATTCCATACTAAAAAGCTATTCCTCTCAAGAGAATTCCACATTTGCAATCAAATTTCTCCAGGCACTCTGATACCAAAATTGCCAATAGCAAATATAGTGTCTGAAACCTTACCATATAATCTATGCATATTTTGACAACACAATGAATACATTTCACTGTCTAATGGTGCGTTTTTGAGGACATGGGTTACCCATTTATTTCTAAAATGTGTGATTTCATTGTATCGTGTAAATGTCTGTAGACTTCAAATTCTTAAAATCTTCTTATAATGCTCTTCCTATAGTTGACATATTTAAGATCCTTTTAGGCACCTTTGAATATGTAATGTAGTTATAAACCTATTTCTAGGCAAGTGTGATTTGTAGGAAACTAGAATTCTGAAAATAGGACAATTGTACCCCAAGACCTGCAGAAAAAAACGACGTACTTTATTTGGAAACGACACAAATGTCTGTGCATAGCAGAAATGCATTCAAACTCAACCTTTGGAAACTGAGAAAGGTGCAGAAGCTATGAATCATTGTGAAGTAAGTTTCAAACAAACACATCACAGCTGGTGTTTATTGCTAAGAAAACATTCATATTTTTTCAGATCTGTATAAACATAGCTTGTGTATGCCAAAAAGGTAAGGCTTCCTTCTAAACTGAAGTGTGTGCTATTAAGAGATGTTTAAAAGCTTTTACTTTGTTTGTCTACACTAAGAAAGAATACATGAAAGACATACTTTGGACAGATGGGGAAACCAAAATTACCTTGCTCGAGGCACCTTATTAGAGATCACACATAATTTGTGATCCTGAGACAAATTTTTACCTTTTTTCCTTTCATCCTCTACTACACCAGAGGTTTTTTTTTGTATTGCATGTCAATTATGTAAACATAATCATATCCTATTGTCTGGAATAATACCAACATCTTTTCATTTCAGTAAAACTACATTTATGAGCACTCAAAGACACCAAAGCCTGAGCAATGATAATGGAAAAACGCAAACTGGTTTTACCCCACAAATTGCACCAAATGTAGATTAATTCTCCTGGCCTAGACCAGAAAATGTTGGCTATCGTATCAACACCTAGAATCAAAAAGGTTTTGAACAAATTGATCCACTGTGATATCAAGTTTTTTTTAAAAAAACACTTAACATATCAAGTATTTATGTTATATTCTTTAAGCACATTGTTAAGGGAGATATTGAAAGAGACTTGGAATTTTAACTGACTCGTCTTTCACGAGGTTCAAAGACCACAACAGTAAACAGGACAAACAAGATACTGGGCTGCATAATTGACTGAATTAAAACCAGATCCTTAAGAAGTCATGCTCAAACTGCACTACGAAGGGTATTCACAATCAATACCTCCCTTTGGTATTATGAATCTCAACTTCCCCAACTGCATTCACAGGTGATGTTTACTTGGAATCAAGAATTGAGAGTGAGGGAGTTCTAATCCTGTCTTTAGCCAAAAAAAGAATAGGAGTTAAGTATAAACATAGGCCCATTGCAGGGGACAAAAGTTTAGACTATTTTGCATGGTGGAGGCAGAAAGGAAGATCACAGAAAGGCGTTTGCTGCTCAAAAAGCAGACTAAATTGCTTGGACAATGTCAAGAATGCCTAAGGCTAAAATAGATGAATAATGTCGCAGAAGTTATTACCAAATTGATTCATGTTATGAGTCTGAGACTCCTTTTAACACTGAACAATTCTTGCTCTACGTACAAACTATTTCATCAAACGTTCTGGAGGTGGGTCTCATATCGATTCCAATGTCTGGTTATCTGGGGAGATTCAGAGAAAGTACTCCCACTGCCTCAAGGAAAAGCAAATCTGGTGATGATTCTAATAGCTGCAGTTAACAGAATGATTGTATGGAAATGGAATTTCATTGATCATCCATCAATTGTCAGATTGGAGAATCTGAGCTGGAGAAAAGTACAAAGATGCAACTAAGAGACAGTACAAAAAATGAATTCTGAGACTACCTTGAAAATTGTCATTGAAATACCCCAAAACAAACGTTTCTAAGACTGCAATGCTGGGTGTCCAATATTTAGAAGGCAAATCAATTTCCAAGAAGGATATTGTGCTGATGGGGAGAGTGAGTTGTAGATTTACTACACTAGGATGTGTCAAGACCCTTCTCTTCGACCCTTCCGTGGTCTCCCTCCCACCTCTCTGCCTTCCCTCTCCCCTACACCACCCCTCGACCATGAAAGGCGCTCTATAAATGCAATTGTGTTGTTGTTACCAAGAGAAGAACAACAATCGGGAGAGGTTGAACAGGTTAGAGCTTTCTCCGTCTGAAGCTGAGACGATTGAGATGGGCTCTAATAGAGGTGTTTAAAATCATGAAGAGGTTAGATGGCTTGAAAAAAAAATAGAGTTTTTCTGTTTGTTGCTGAATCCACAACAAGAGGGAATATAAGAACCAATAAGGTAGACAGCTCAACCATTGTCAGTTTCCAATCTGAAATCTGATACGATAGCGTAGAATGCAGAAATGCAATAGCATTAGAAAACACTTATTTACACCAGAGGCCATCCAGCTGATGGACAAGTAAACAATTGGAATATGAAATAATAGGTGTTTATCTTGTTTAATTAGATTTTACTATTCAGGCATTGTTGACATTGACACAAAGTCCCAGGGAAAATAGCAGTGATTTGAAATGGAAATTAAAAACGTGTATATTCAGAATAATAATACAAAATGCTACAAATCCACGCCAAGTCAATCAGCTTTGACTTTCAGAAATATGGTATTTTATAGAATTGTGTACTTAATGTAATCGAGGTGGAAGGTTTTATGATGTTAAGTGATTCAATTAAATCAGATTATTTTGCAAAGTGCTGCATTATATCTGCTGCCAACAGAGTCATGCAATTTGGTTACTTATTAAGGGGATGTTTCAGACGAATAACAAAGTAGCAAATATAATATATTACTATAACTGGAGCCTGGCACAAAATCCTGAATGTTAAGCTTTTATTGTTAAACTGGGAGAGGAGGGAGCTCTACATGTCCAGAGTATTTATGCAGAGCGTTCCTCAGAACCACGAGTAATCCTTGTGTAATGAATATTTTGTGCAGATTTGGATTCACAAAACATACAGGGATTTTCAAAAAGCACAATTTTGTTAACCAGATTCGGAATTACTAGGACGTAAATTACATTGGTGTGAAAAATAATTGCTTTTCCTTAAAAAAAGGCATAATCAGCATAATCCCTGTAGTTTTCCTGTTAGTGCAGCACCTGGCCAATATATCGTCTGCAACCGTATCTTTTCATTTTCTTATCGGTTGTTGCAGAAGCTGCTGGAATGTGGCGATAAATATCTCTCACAACACTGCAGGCAGCCAGCACTGGTTGATCGGGCAGCTGAAAGCAATATTCGTGAATTTCAGGATCAAAACGAACAGTCTGCCCTCTAAAAACACTGAATATCCCTAAATTAGACTGGAACGGTGTGCTTGATCGTGGCAGGTAAAGATTTTTGATTATCATAAGGGGAAAAATTGTTTTTTNAATAAATTAAAATAAAGCATTGAATCTAAATGTCATGAAGATATAAGGTACTCTAATAATTCCGTTTACGATATACTTGATGGTCAGTATATGAAAATAGCCCTCATTATTATGCACTCTGGGTCTGAATCTCAGTATACAGTGCAGTTAATCATATGAGTTGCAGTAAGATGTTTCACTCACAATTTGTGCACCTGAATTAGTTGGGGGCCCAGAGATTGCTGATTGATGTAAGCTTGTCTGCTCATCAAGGAACTGTTTTTTTCCACTCGTGAATTAGGGCTGATTATTGTAACACTTTAATCCTATAAAACAAGCCAAAATATTCAGCACTGCTGCCACAAATCAGCTTCATTTGGAACTTCATCACAGGATAACCAGACACGAACACAGTGGCACACAGCGAGCTCCTGAGCATGGGTTTTATCATGTCATTGTGGGCAATTGTGTGTTTTTCTTGGATTTGGTTTTACATTTATCACAAATCACGGGGGATAAAGTTTTGCCAAAAGATTTGAAAAATTGTTTTATACTTTTTGTCCTTTGTCTGTTGTACAATTTTGCCAACTAAGCTAAATATACAATCTTTCCTGATGTAACTTTAATGTGTCCCAGAAATGGGTTATGTGCACAGACCTATTTACCAAGAGTAGGGTCTGGGCATGAGGTAGAACAGATGTTACCTTTACTGCAGATAATGAACCCTAGGCTTCCTGGTGCCTTGCCAAAAGTTCCCTTTAAGATTCGGATGGATGATTGTCAATGAATATACAGACACCACCTGGCAATGCTGATGGCGGATTCATTTAACAATCAAATGCCTTAATGGGTTTAAAATGTATCCTACAGCAATCACAGTATATGACTTCAATGGAACCACCTTCGGCTGAATAAACTCATTTGCATGCATAAACTGCAGAATGGATGGGTTACAAAGATAATTACATTGTGTGCCTCACTTATTGTACAGATTAAGACAATATGCTGATAAAAGTTTCAATCCTGCCAGGAGGTTTTTAAAGACACAAATTTCAGGTGTCAGCCTGGCTCAATTGGTAGCACTCTCACCTCTGAGCCAGCAGGTTGTGGTTCAAGCCCAGATGGGTTGATACTCCGACGCAATGCTTGGGGTGCGCTGTATTGTTGCCATGATTCAGCTGAGAGATTAAATCAAGGTCCCATCTGCCTGGTCAGGTGCCATTGCACTATTTGAGAAGAGATTCTCCCAGTGTCAGTGTCCTGACTAACAATTTCCCAGATAAATGTAGTCATTCACTTTATGGTGGTTTTGGAAAGTCTTCCTGTTGTTTACAATATGCTAAACATGTTAACTGTATTGTCTTGGGGACATTGCTGTGCACACATTATCCACACAGTTAGCATTTAAAATACAGTCACTACGCTTTACAGTCAATTCTGGGAAGTGTTTTGAGACTTGCTCTTAGCATGAAAGGCATTCTATAAAATGCAAGGATTATCATCTTTAATATCATTTTGCAGAGGGACACTGTAACACCTCATTAAAGGGGATGATTGATCGTTAAAGCACAGTTTGGTTGAGGCCTTGAATAACATATTGTAATTTGCATCTCGCAGAGGTGCCGAGGTGGATGAAGAAACCAAGTGGGAGCAATTGAAAAGTTAATCGGATGAAGCTAGTAATATTCGTGTGCCTGCAGAGGGCAAAGGGTATGCACGTAGAATGCTGACAGTACAGGTGGAACATCTACAATTAGTATTTTAGAAAGTAAAAGATTGTGAAGCCTCTCAAAGACCCGAAGGATGGAAACTTAACATTGGAACAAACTAGACATGAAGGACACAACCATGAGTTTGAACTTCGCTTTGGGATTTGAAATACTCTGGGGAAGTAACAATAAAGAAAGATCTGAAATAAAGTAACATTGGGGGGCCCGAAGACTCAACACGTATAGATTCAACATGACATTACACATGATGAACCTTGCTTATCTTTCTTTTTATGTAAATAAGATGCGAATAGTTAACAGTCTAATTATGACTTTCTGTGTTGTTTGCTTATTGAGCTTATAATAATAATGATTTGGATGGTATTTTAATAACGATTATCCTGTTGCTGTATAGCTTAACGGCTTTTCCTATTCAATCTTTTATATTAAGCTTATAATAAAGTGCTATGTATGTGACATCTTCTAAAACTATAATTGTTTTACTGCCTCTGAAATATGTATAACCTCATTGCAATAAATACTTTCATTACATCTACATATGCCTCCATTATATTAGAATAGCTTTTAAGATTGAGCTACGAAGGCGGGGGGTGGGAGGGTTGGGGATATACAATTGAATGAACATGTATAAATAAATATTAGAGATGTATAGTAATTATAATGTATGTTCTTTGAAAATTACTTCACACACCAATATCTTACATAAGCGCTTTGAGCTTTCATATTACAAGGTCATCTCAAAGTACTTCACATAACTGGCTGGAGGCTGGAGCTGGGCGGAAGAAGGTGGCTGAATGCGCGTACGAAAGATAGGTCTTCTTCATCATCGACTGCTTACTAATTCAGACATTACAATGTTTATGCCATACTTATTGATACATATGTAAATTTATATTTCCCAAATGGCACCTGTTCCTGCTCTCTCCCCCCCATTGGCGAATTCAGAAACACCATTGATTGCCGAGCAAAATGTCTGTGTCAAGCCACAAAGGTGCACATGAACACCTGCATAACCCCCCACCCTTCTTTAATAAGCCCCGTTAACCTTATGGATAGTTATTACTGTTGAGCATTGATTATTCCAGCATTCCTATCGGAAGACAGATTTAAAGGCAGAGACTGTTCTTCTCCCACCACAACCACAGATTTTTAGCCTGTAATAGTTAGCCTGTAAAAATCATGCATTGCACAAATCATGGTTTTGCTAAAAGGACATCAAATAGATCTTCCCCCCACCCCCTTCTCCTCTGTGTATTATCTCCTTTACAAGAGGACTGGGTATGTACTCTATTTGGTTGGCTACAGTATTGGAGATTATAAGGACAGATACGGACTGAGATGAACACTCTTATTTGCAACTGTGGTTTATTAGCTGCTGGGTTTGGAAGGATAATGTTCACTGCATGGAAGGAGGCCATTTTTAAATCAGTGGAGCTATGGAGAGGGATGAATTTTCTGGACATTTTCTTGGTTTCCATTGGGGTTCAGGAAGCGTTTATGTAAAGCTAACCCACAATAATCATATTAATCCTTGCTTTTGATATAGCTCCTTTCACATCAGCAAGACGTCTCAAAGCGCTTCACAGGATCTTACTGTAAACTCCAGTGATTGTGTATTTTGTCAGCAGGCAGCCTACAAAATAGCCATACGTGAGCACAGCAGCCAAGGAGATCGTGAGAAAACTCACTGATCAGACTGACTGTTTGATGCAGCTCACGATAGGATCAGCTGTGTAATGGACTGAGAGAGGAGCAGATGTGATGAGCTGAATGGCCATTTTTTAATCCAATGTTGTTAAATTCTCACATATGACAAAACAAAATCTATGACTCTGGGCTATCTTTTAAAAGGTTGCACATGAAAATTAAAGCAATATTTTCCAAAATCAACGCCTGAGGATTATTACATTTCATGCGTGAAAGTGACTGACTTTCAACATTGTGCCTCCGATCTAAGACTCCCACAGCATTGTTTAATTTGCACTACATAGCGCTGACGCTGGTCTGACATTAATAAGAATTCGCACATGGAACACAGATCGCTCCTCAACTGCTCACTTCAAAATATTGTTGCGCTAAGGAAGCTATTTACTCCACAGGCTAAGGGATCAGTTGTTAGTTTTCTCTTCCAAGTTTTAAAACCATTTTTTTTGTCAGAGAATCAAACATCTCTCTCACTCTCTCTTCTCCCCGCCCACCCACCTACCAGGATAGCAAGTGTATTAAAATCAATAGATCTGATTTTTAACCGTATTCAAATAGTTTCACAAAACTGCCTGGCATTGAATTGGATAAAACTGTTTCAACACGAGTTGAGCACATGTGCACAAGGACTTTTCAACATGTATGAGAGAAGGCAGCACCAAGGTCACAACATTATAGAAAACACAGCCATTTAATTAGCACAAGCTTCCACGCACGTTAGGATTGCATTAGATAACAGAGACAAGCTGCATATGTGCTATATGCTCTGGGAAATTTTCACACAAGGGAATTAGCACCACATTTAGGGAGACAGGGCCTTGGGCTAGCTTTCCAGTGCCTTGGGCAATGTTTGACTAATTTATATGGAGCATTGTTTATTTTCCTTAGAGTATTTGCATCCAGGGACCCTGAAGATCCCTAAGCTATAAACTAATGGTACCTTATTTGATCTTTTACCCATCAGCCCTTTCTTTTCATTTGTTTTTATTGCTGTGAGGGATTACTCACTGCTGTGAACAGGGAATTTGTCTCGTATGAGTTTACATTAGGTCCACTCTGGCTTGTTTTAGATATACTAATCTACACAGACCTCTAGCAACATTGGCTGATATTATATGTACAAATAGATAATATTGATGGTTGGTACTTACACATCCAAAAATACTCTCAATAATCTAAATGCAAGAATCATTTCAGATAAACATCTGAATTTTATTCCTGGATGCGCTAAACTGTACTCACAATTTTTAAAATGAGCTCAATTTCTCAACAAGAATTTATCTTTATACAAGATAGGATATATGAATCACTCAAACTTATAATAATCCTTGCATTTACCTCACTCATTTTCTGCTCTGAACTGCTGCCCACTCCATAAATATGTGTTAATATTTCAGTGCTTTGTGATGTCCTCCCGACGTGAAAGGTGTTATATAAATGTAATTTTGTTGTTGTAATTGCAAATGTTAATAACATGTAAATTGAGTTTAACCTGACTTGCTTTGATACATTTTCTGGCACATTATTCTAATACATTATTAAGATGAATTTCTGTACTACATACAGATTGTGTTTGATTTAAAACCCCAGAGCATTCTTTTTTAAACTGACAAAAAATTGCAAGACAGCTGTTGACAATTGTGTTTTTAGTTAACAGAATTGAACACAGATTTAATCCAGTGTAGGTTTACAATAAACTCGATCCTGAAATCTTTATAAAAAAATCTTCTTGGGCTCAAAGCAGATGGTCCCAGTTGGTCAATTCGTAAGACCCACGTAATGATTTATAATGGTCACTTAAGGTTTGGAGGAATTTGTAGAGATAATGAAAGTATCCTTTCTGCTGAGTGTCCTTTCTTTACTACCTTCACGTTTAGCTTGATGAAGTCTTTCGCCAGATGCACTCCCTTTGTGATTGATTACAGTGTTCTCTAAGACAGAAATGTGACCTGTGAAAAGGTTGGGTTCTTTAATGGCTGAAACATTGATTTTTCAAAGTTTCACCATCATTACATTGCCAGGAATCAATCATCTCATCTTGTCCACACCCCAGACTAACAGCTATATTAGCAGTGGCTTAGATCAGCGGCAGTGCCTACAAATACACAGTTACTCCTCTTTACAGTATATTCTATGAAGCACTTCGAGACATCCCTCCCGACATGAAAGGCACTATCCCAAATGTAGGGATTAATCTTATCAGATCTAAGAATTAGTGATAACTGAATAGTATTTCTGTTTGTTAGTCTGATAAATTGTTAGTTTATTAAAGTCTCTTCATACTGGTTGTTTATAATAATCTTTGCATTTGATATAGTGAGTGCCTTATCATTGCATAGATGTCTCAAGAGTTTTCTGTAAAAGTGTAGTGACTGTCTATTTGTAGGCGAATGTGGCAGCCAGTTTACACACAGTAATGTTTCCAAACATTCCAGCTGTAATCTACTGTGTGCAAGTTAACTTTGTTTATCAGGGATTTTACTGTTTGTTAGTTCAGACTGCAAAGCAAGTAATGGAAGTCCTAACATATATTCAAAGTGGCCTATGCTTTAAGGAATGATCCAATAAGTGATTCTCCAGTTTCATAATCCTAACTAAAATGCAGCCAGACATCATTATACCCTTGTCTTTTGTTATGATGTTGGCCTCTAAACCAGCCACAACCATGTTATCTTCTTACGTTCTTGTTTCCATTTTGTTACTGAACTCTTTTGTTTCTTTCAAAACAAAAAGAACAGAAAACAAAGAGCACAGAACATGAATTAAAATGATGGATAAACAACATCACTGTTTAACAGTAAAACCATAACGTTTTAGTAGTGGTTTGTGTAAATTCACATTGTTAAAGGTAGCCATTCATTGATTTCATATGAACAAGTTATGTCCTATTTTAACCTCATTGATATTTCCAACTATAAGGAATATATAGAAGAGAATTAACATAGTAATGTAATAATCAAAGGCAAATCTATGGTGAAAGAAGTAACATGAAATACTGAGTGATAAGGCATCATTGCCAATCTAATTCAATAGCTATCTCTGTAACAACCCCTTATATTTATATAGTGCCCTTCAAGTCAGTGAACACCTGACATCTTTACTGAGACATATCAGTATTAATGAGTTTGAAATAAAGTTACGTTTTTTTCTTTCTCCCTCATTGATACTTTATTTCATATCATGGCATCTGATTTTCTTAAAGTCAACCAATCTATCTCTTATGCCATAGGCAAACTGTTCGCTCTTTATGCAATTTAACACTGAGATTCACCCTCCACAGCAGAAGAGGTTCATTTACTTGGGTCCATCAATTCAGTGTTACCGCCAGCTGTGTTAAAATGAAAGACAAAAGAATCCACTTTTCTTCGATCTTTAGAATTGGATTCTCGCTGCATATTTGAGCTGTGGATATGTAATATTATTGTAAAAGAGGACCACTCTGCCTTCAGCCTTGCAGTCCACTGATACACAGACACCAATTATCTAATCAAGAGAATAGGCAGGTTGAAAACAATGCAGGGCACTTTTCTTCATCCAGACAGTACTAAATACAGTACCAAATAAAATTATTATTGCGGCACTCATCTAGCAATAAGAGGTTGTAATTACCAGAATACCAGAACAATGTTGTCAATCATTTAGCTGAAGTTTAATTTATCCCATTATCGATTAATGCACTCCTTCCACTATTAGTTACAGTGGTGTGGTCCAACTATGCAAGAGGCTTCCATTACTGCAATAATACAATGAAGAGATGCCATTAAAGGTCCCTTTCACTCCTCTGGTAATACAGAACCTCTTGCATGCAAAGATGAACAAATTCAATTAGTTCAATGATTCTCAATTTTTATACCGGTAGTTTTTTTTAAACTGATCCATACTCAGAGTCCCTATAATTAGTGCCAGATGAATTAGCAGTGATGTCTCTTCCACAATTCCATAGGAGATGAAGAAAGACATTGTTTTGTTTAGCAGATTTTCAATAGATGAGTCACAACAGTAATGGATCCTTAAATAGTGCACATATTGGTTTCAATTCATTAAACAAAATGTCTCCTTGTGTGTTTTATAGAACTGCAGTGCTGCGATCCAATAGCACATCTGCTTAATCCACCCATGAGAACCCACATAGTGTACTCGGCTCAGAGTTTCCATCAAATTCTCAGCCTAATAATTTCATTTGTGTAATTTCTGCTTTAATAATCAAGATCATGCTTATGTTTCACCTCAGACGATCTGTGCATCTTACTGAATAAGTACACTTATTTCTCTACTTCTACTCAATCAAATGATGTTCCAATAGATTGCATAATAATACCATTAACATTTAAATGTGTTATACATAGATCCCTCCATTAGCTACAAATGGTATAATACTTGCATTTGATACAGCACATTTCACATTGGGAGGATGTCTCAAAGTGCTTTGCAGGATTTTACTGTAAAGTGCAGTGACACTGTGTTTTGTAGACATAGAGCCAGTCATTGGTCATTCATGCCAGGACCTCAATATAAATGAAGCTCATGTGGAGTGTATTAACCCGTTAACAGAACAATCTTAACGTTTGTGCTGTTGTTTCATGAAGTGATACAACCTTTAAAAATTCAGGACATTTTGGAAGCAGATGGAATGGTATGAAATTGTAGCACAGATACGTTCTGTACTATTTTGAAGCCAGGATGAGGTTTAGGATGGGAGAGATAATTCTAAATTTTCTAAATATCAGGCATATTCAACATCGTCCTTTCTGACCAAAAAGTAATCCAATAATGTCTTGCGAATTGGTCTCCGGGCCTCTGTCCCGTGTGAAGAGCACTATATAAATGCAAGTTGTTGTTGGTCACTTTTGTTCAAGATGAAGCTATAGCTGTGAAGCCTGAACATATTACTGTAGCAGTCACAGTAAGTTACAGCCTTCAGTAAGATGTTCAGAATTCACAGCTGAAGCCACCTAGCAAAAGCAGGGATAGAAATAATATATTCATCTCAGACTTGGTTGCTTACTTGATTTTTCCACTGATCATCTAATAAGTCACATTACCGTTTTGCAACTTGACTTTATTTAAAAAATCATCAGAACAAACAAGCCCTAATCTCAGCATTTGTCTCTTTGAAGACTCTTTGCTTCAGAAGACACTTTCGTCTCATGTCCGATAGTAAGAGCATTTATTAGGAGATTCAATTTGTTAAAATCTATTTCAATAAAATGCTTCTTTGGCTTCCGATTGGAATTTCTATTGATAAAAGCCAGAATTCCTTGCTGATCCTCTAGAAAATGATCAGCACATTGCACTCACTTCAATTGTTACCTAAAAACATTAAACGTATTCTGTGAGCACCAAAGCAAAGGCAAAATCAATATAGAAATTGTTTCCTTAAATGTGTGGCAAATGGTAGGTAGGCATTGTGTTAAGAAGTATTAATGATGAGTGTCTGGGAAATATAAATTGATTTTCCCAGCATTAAATTGGCTGCCATGTTCGCTTACAAAGTAGTCACTACATTTTACAGTAGATTCTGTGAAACGCTCTGAGATGTCCTTCTGACGTGAAAGGCGCTTCATCAAATGCAAAGATTATTATTATTACAGGGTATCACTGTTTGCACAAAATGAGGCTGGCTGAAGAAGCTACAAACTGATACATAGCAAAGGCGCAGAGGAGAAAGTATTCAATAAGCTTCCATTATCACTATGTCTAGGTAGGAAAGGTACCATTTATTGCATCTCCTCCTTTCTTCTGCCCATGATCCTGAAGAGGACTGACCATGCCAATAAACAACGTCCAGAGGATATTAAAAAGGCTCAGTGGTAGAGTGAGTATCGCAGCATGTTATGACACTTTCTTTTCATCTGACTGTATAGGTTCAGGCCCAGTCTTCACAGATAAAATCAAGATCTTGTGCCCTCAGAGTCTTTTAGGAAATGAGTTTAGGTCTTCCAGCAAATGCGAATGGATGATCATACTCCACCATTGGCTGCAAATACAAAGCAGCACTGGCACAACTGGTAGCAGCTCATTGATTATGCATTAACAACAAAACAGGGGCAAAAGGGAAACTACCAACCAGTCCACTTTACAGTTTACTTTGCACAGTTCATTCAACAAGTTATTTGTTGTTGAATGTGAGAAATGTAAATCAACAATAGGAAAGAATCAAATACATCAGCTTGACTCATATCTAATTCAAACACTGCCGTGTGTTTTACCTTATATTCAGATTACCTATAATTATGCAAAAACAAATGAGATTTGTTCAAAAGTAGAGTTCAGTCGAACGTATTTTACAAATAGCTTGAATTTAAAACGCATTAACGACAAGCTGCTTGTTAACTTGCAAAATAAAATCTGCAAGTTACAAGATATGAGTTAAATTCTTCGGGGCAATTTAAAGCAGTCGTGTTCAGTCTTAAAAGATATGTTGCGTTTAAACGACGTTGACATCAGAAGTGCTTTGCTTCTACACCACAAGAAAGCATAAAGTATTTTTTTAAAAAATCGAATCTGCTGAACACCAAAAATGTTAAAAATAAAAGCTTTAAAAGGCCTACAACATGTTATCACCAGCTCGTCAGCTAGACATACTGGGACATGTTGCAAAATGATTTAAAAGGACACTCACTGCCTTCAAAGGAAAATACATTCATTCAATAAATAATTTTTTGGGGGAGCATACACAAATAATAGTCTTTTGAGAACTTCTCCTGTCTATCCTATTCTGTTATACATACTCCAAAGGGAATCTTGCAAAAGGTGTAGAATATTTGTCCATTCCCACATCCTCACCTTTCAACGCTGGCATGCTTCCCTGCACAGAAAACATCCTCCCCTCAACTACAGCACCACAGAAACCAATGTATGCCATGAGGTACTTATTTATCTCACTCGGCACTTATCGATATATCCTTCAATACCATTCCCACGCACTTGTGACCCTGTTCTTTTTTAAAGGAGCTAATCGACAGCTGAGCCTGATCCTGTCCTCACCCAACATCCAGACATGCAGCAGAGTTCTTATGTAGCAATCAACAGAAGGAACCCTGGCTGATTTTCCCCCTTCCCGACCCAGGGTGATGAGTCCAAATTGTAGCACCTTCTGCCACCTGGCGAGGTCAGCTCATGCAGCAGAGATAAGGATTGAATATTTAAGTTACTGATGAACAATAGCAGCTTTATTACACAGTCCCTCCTTACAATGCTCTCCTCCTATCTGAAACACTGCAGATTCCTTTATCTTAGTGTTTGTGTGCAGGAGAAACAGGACCTCTGGAAAAGCAAGAGGAACGTTAAATATTTGATTAACTGCAACAAATGGTGGGTTACCATTAATTAACAGTGGCCTTTGAAAGGGAGGAACAACATATTACTGATGCCTCATTACAGAACCAGCCCAGAGAGGGTTAGGGCAATCTATTTGGCAAGAGATATCATCTTGTTCTGTGTCCAGCTCCACTATCATTGCTTTGCTGGATCCTCTTTGCTCTGCCCACACGATTCCCTTCTCTCACATGTTCGGCTTTGGTTCTTTAATGATAAAGCTTAATCTTTTTAGAATTATCACTCTCCTGACCTTGATTATTTTAGTCCTTGATTTATTTTTCACCCAGCGAGAAATATCAAAAAGCAAAAAGTCATTTGTGATTTTACAGTTTGCTTAAAACTAAAATGTTACCTAAAGTATGTCACATCTTACGTGTCACTTAATATGCCTTTAAAATATTTTACTGGAGAGCCTTGCTGTGACTCCCTGTCCTATCCTGCTGCAGGTCACACAAAGAGAATTTTGCACAATCTGTCTGATCTTACATTCTAAGCCAAAAAAGTCCTAAGCATCAAAGCAAGGCATTTCAGGGCCTATAATCTTGTACCCAAGAACTGGTCAAACATTATAACTGTGGAAGTGCATTTGAACAACAACTTCTAGGATTGAAACCTTTGACCACCTTAAGACCACCTCTCAGCCTCAAGACCATCATGTTAAAATTAAGATCATGCAGAATCCTTATATTCAGTCTTAATTTGGAAGCCAGTCTTCTACAATTGTTCGGTCGCTGCAAAAAACTGATTGCTGAATTAAGACCCAATTTGAGAACTTTCCAAAATTCTGCATGATCTTGTATTTTAAAGTTACGGTCTTATAGCTAAGATTATGGGAATTTTTAGGTCTCCGTTAGACAAGCTAATGCTTTTACTGTTAAATTATTGGCTGCTATTTCTCACTTTTTTTNAAAATGAAAAAGTTACTAATTTTTTTCCGCTATCAAAAGTAGCTTTGCGGAAAATGCAGTGAGAATCAGAAAGTCAAGCTGTTTCTATTTCCAGCCTTTTTAGGGGTATTTTTTTCCCCTCAGCAGGTTCCATCAGCTGATCCCTTAAGTGGACTCTCAGTCTCCAATAATCCAGACCCCGTTGTGTGTTTGTTCTGTGATTGCACAGATAGGCCGTGACCCGGGCAAACAATAAACCTGTGTCTTACTGGGAATACACGTATTCCCTACGTGATTCCAAGTCTTTACAAAGGATGTTATGGCATTGATAGTAGATTGTATGGCAAAACGTTCTTTTGTTTCATATACGGCAATTCTATCATTAGACACAATTTACAAATAGTTAAAACCCCGGAGAACATATTTTTATGTGCAAATTAGTATCAGGAATGATTTCCCCAAATCAAATCTTTAAGGCAATAAGAGTATCTCTATGTGTTTGCCTTCCTGTGGATTCTCTTTTTCATTCTTCCAAACCCCGAATAATGAAGTTAGAAGGATAAGCTTCAAGGAACGACTGAATGTATTTGGGCTCTTCAGCCTCACAGAGTCTCTCAAGGATGGAAGGGTGGGGAAAGGGGAATACATGACACATTATACCTTTCACGTGGGCATTGGTTTAGAGCTGGGAGGGGAGTACTTGTTTGTGGAGGAACAGAGACTAAACTTCAAAAATGAAGATATACATTACCGATTTAATTTCCTGTTGTTTCAAGTAGAACAGTTAGCCTGGGAGATTGAGTGAGATGGTGTAAAGTTGACAGTGCAGTATTTTTTTTGCATAGCTGCAGCGAGAGCAGACTTGATAGATCAATGGGATTTTCGCTTTTATTCTTAATGCATGCTGCTGGCATTATGGCTAATCCATTTACCTGATCGGTCTCAACCTGAAATAATAGTCGTGGAAGCAGGGAAAGTAGTCTGAGAGCAGAAACACCCGATCCTTGGTTTTAAACCAGGGAATGCACATATCACTCGAGAGCCAACAGGATGCATATTCTAAATGCAAAACATCATCATTTGGTTCATGCAAACTATTGCAGAGCTATTAGTGCCTCCAGGTATCCAAATCAATATAACACTAAATTGCTTGAAAGCTGGAAGAGTTTGTACAAACAGTATCTTGAAAGATTAATTGAGTATAGAAGGTCAGGGCTTCACACTTTTAGTGATAATTAACCCGTGTAGGTTATGATAGGGCAGCTACCAAGATATCAGATTGATAATACACTTTGTATCAATTTGTTATCTTCAGTATACACTGGATCTCATAAGGATACAACATACAACAATAAGAATACATGAGTTAATTATGCTTCTTTCTTTAGTATTGGATCCTTTTATGCCTCAATGAGCTTGATCAGCGAGTAGCTGAGCCATACAGACTGAGGAGGTTCTGGGTTGAAACCCACGTCTTTGCTGAGTTAGCAGATATCGTGGGTGTTTGTGGGATATGGCAGTGCGTAAATTGACTGCCATCTTCACTTCCAAAATACACAGTAACTACACGCTACAGTAAATCTGAATTTTTTTGAGACATTTGGACAACTTGAAAGGAAACTGTATCAACTGAATGGATTATTATTATTATCTGCTACATTAATATCCCTCAGTGCTTTGCTTCAATTCGTCTCGATGACTGAACTTTGTTGCAATGGCCTTGTGGTCAAATAGACAGCAAACACTCACTGTCAAGGTTCACGTATGAAGAATGACCACTTGGGTGAGCTACTGGATGCTAAGAGAGAGAGGTGTGCTGTGTACGTGGCACCAAGCACCAGGAAAAGGACAAAGAAGTCAGGCCATTGTCACAAAACGAGAGAACATTGGCAGTACCAAAATTTTTCTTGTTAGTTTGCATAGGTTTGGTTTTCTTTTAAGAAGGAATTAAGGCCAGAGCATTTATTTATGTCCTATTTTCTCTAAACTCATCCCTCTCGCTGATAGTCCTGACATAACTGGTCTACTCTACACAACGAATGGATACAGCCTTGGAGGTTCACACACAAATACGACTGTGGCAAATATTGCAACTACAATGCTTCAATACATCTCCAGCATTATACAAGCAAAAATTACAGTCGTGGAGACTAATAATTTTTCTATTGAATTACCGTGCAGCCTTGCTGTTATAAAGATTAAATCTGGCCGGTACTGACATTTAAAGCTGCTGCTCAGTACAGTGATATCACAATGATTTGTGTGGAGGATTATTGTGAATCTTACTCTGACTGCATTAAAGTAAAAGATGGGAGCTTGAATGATCACTGGCAGGTCAGAGTCACAGGAAATTTAAAATGTGGGTGAAAAGCATTTCTGGGTGGCCTCACTGAAGGAGCATATTCCTACTTACATACTTCCTGTGTACAGTTCTGATTTAACACCACATTAGAGGGCTGCCCAAGGCGAGAGTTAATGCAGAGGAAAGCATCAAAATAGACCGCCAATGATTTTTAAATGTAAAATCTCATTCTGATGTACGAGCGATACTAAATGTCAGAACCGCAACTTTAATATTCCTAACAATAATGTTGATCCTTGCATATGATATAGTGTCGCTCATGTCAGGAGGAAGTCTAAAAGTGCCTCACAGGATTTTACTGAAAAGTATCGTGACTGTGTATTTTGCAGCCAAACTTGGCAGCCAATTTACAAACAGCCATGAAGTGAATGACCAGGTTTATCTGGGGCATTGTTGGTCAGGATTTGAATGTGGTTCATATCTTTGCCAGAAACCTAATGTGAAAGGGTTATAAAAACAGCTGGATGCTACAATGGGAAGATGGTAAGATTAGTATTCTGGAAGAATGGATTCAAATGGGTTGAAGGGCCATCCTCACCCAAGCCTTTCTTGTGATCACAAGATTATGAGAGACAGTGATTCTTGACACAGTGAAGTTATAGTCTAGCGATGGACGAGAGGAAGGCGTGAAGCTGAGATATATTCCCAAGAGGAACAAAATCAGTCAATATATCATACTATGTTACTTTCACCAATCCCTTCTGACCTGTTCTGAGCCTGAGAGCTGAAGGTCTGGCAACACCATCTCGGCAGGATGTAGTGTCTGGCGTGAGGAGTCCCAGGCAAGAGAAAAGAAAAGCTGTACCAAGAAAGGGAAAGCTTTATTTACATGCAACTGGGATGCAAATTAGATTTATGATAAAAATTGTTTTTGATAAAAAGTAAACCAATGCTCACCTTTGAATTATTTTGTGCTTTTTGGGGCACTTCATAAAGCATTCCTTCTTATACCTGTCATAAAGACACATCATGAAAGGACTTAAATTTCACCTCAGCATTTAAGCAATTTACATTTATATAGCGCTTTACATGTGGAAGGACATCTCAAAATGTTTCATACAGCTTACTCCTAGGAACAAGGAGGAGGAACTGGAGAAAGTGTCTAATGTGTGGTAGAAAAGATAGGTCTTAGTTTTGAAGGTAGAGAGGGAGGGGGGACAAAAGAGTGGGACTCCAGATGGTGTTCCAATCAGACTGGATTTAGAATCAATCCAAATCCATAATTCACATAATTAGGAAAGAACTTTATTTAGATGCTTTACATTTATTTTTTTTCTCATTGCTTCAGTTTTTTTAAAAATCTAATTAAATTGATGATGAGTTCTGCTGGTAACTCATTGAGTAAAAATAACACCCAGTTCATGCAATACACAGTTCATGCAATGCCTTGGATTGCGTGAATTTTCTGATCTCAACCAGGGTGTGTGGCTCCAATTGGTCTTAAACTTCCCTAAATATTTGAGCTAAAGAAAGATCCGCCAAAGTTCCAGCTCCTGCTGGCTATCCAATCAAGCCCTGCCAAAAAGAAAAGCCTCTCTCTACGAATGTCTGGAGAAGATAACAATGGACTCAGCCATATTCCTTCCCACAATGCGAGTGGGCTGCCATTATGCACTGTCTGGGCTCCTCACAAATGAAGGAAAACTTGAGTGAGGTCCTGGAGACTTGACAATGCTCATGGGATGGACACCCATTGTTATAACAAGCTACAAATGAGGAAAAGAAAACCAAAGAGAAAATGCACATGAGAGACCAATAGTCTATGGAAAAGAACCTAATGAGTATCGCTAATTCTATAATTATAGAACATAGGAAGACGTTATCAGCCTGGCTGATTTGACCGCACTCTTGTCTCTCTGGCTAGAAGGTTGTGTGTTCAAGCACCACGTCAGGACTTTGAGCCCCTAAACTACACAGTCACCACACTTTTCAATAAGTCCAGTGAAGCCCTTTGAGACATTCTGATGATGCAATAAAGTGATTATATCAAAGGCAAGGATTATTCATTATTAATGTAATTAAAGCAAATTGCTACCACTTTGATGGATATCTTTGAGAAAAAGTTTCTAGACATTTGATGATGTTCAGCCAGCAGAGTGCGACCTTACAAAAAACAGAAATGCAATCGCAGCTTTTACTTTTTGCGGTCAACAAGAAAATGAACAAGGCTGTGTGGTTTTTCCTCCTCTGTAAAGAGGTACTTTTTTNGTACAGTAGGCTTTTTTNATATAAATATATCTTCTGACTTGTGGGGTTCCAGAATATGTTGGTCACTTTCATTCTTTTCAGTGTGTGGTCTGAATGGATAGTTTGTCTGGTGGATATTTACATTGGACACTCTCCATTAATTAAAGGGTTCGAGATAATTCAGCTTTCATTCAAGCCACTGTTGCCTTTTATGTACGAGATGTTTTCTGGAGTTTTTCTCTCCCTGTTGGTGATGCGATAGGGACAGGTAATGTAGAAATCCCAGTTGCAGCCAGCAGGTTGCCTTCACTTACCAAGAACGGTAACATTAAGTGTATAACTGAACTGGCCGCCGCGATTCGCCCACAAAATATACAGTCAATCTACTTTACAGTATATTCCATGAAGCGCTTTGAGATGTCCTGAAGATGTGACAAGACGCTATATCAAATGCAAGAATTATTATTATTATTATGGTGGTTCAGGCAGAGTCCACATTAGCTTTTAAAAGGGAATTAGATAAATATCTGAAAAGGAGAAATAGGCATTATTTTGAGAGCCATTACAGGCATGATGGGTTGTGCTGTAAATTTCTTTGGCTCTAAGTGTTTTTTTTAAAAAAGGGCGGGCTAGGATAAAATTCTATTTGGATTTATTCTTATTTTATCACACATTTATACTGTGTATAGCTAAAACCATATTAAAACTAGAAAAAAATCTAGCACGACTTCAAAAAATTCACGCTTACTCTTGGTCCACCCCAATCTTACAACCAAATTTACTAATTTACTTATTCTTCAGTATGAGATTGAATTTCCCTATAATCAATATTATAGAGTAATCCCTCATCTTTTTTCTGACCTCTCACAGCTTATCAATAAATGTATAATATCCTCTCTTTTACCAAATACAAGTACTGGTTTTCTCAGCACTCTCCAATTTCTCTATTTGTTTAAACCTGTGTTCATTCAGGCAGTGTCAATCCATTCTCTGCTTCAGGGGACGTATTTTAACCCCTGTTATTATTATATGAAAAGTAGCTTTCCAGAAGAAAATGACTCATTTTTAAGATTCAGTTTTGAGCTTTTTAAGAATAATTTGTGTATGTTTTTTTAAACAAATGTATTTATGCTATTTCTCAGTACAACGCTGTGAAACAAAATCTGATATAATCAGGGTGGAATTTGCTCCAGCAGAAAAACATTACAAATCATATTATGCAGCAACACTGCAGTATATGAAACAAACTAAACAACTTGCACTTATACAGTGCCTTTTCTGAGGCAACATCTTAAGTTGGTACTGTGGACACTGGGCAGGGAGCCAGCCAGAAGCTCGTTTGTAGAGGTATGTTTTCAGGAGGTTTTTGAAGACAGAGAAAGAAAGGGTGAAGTGGAGGCATTTAGGGAGGGCTGCACTGCAGTATGAATCATCAGCACTACAGTGTGCATCATACTAAACAACAGCATTGCAGTATGAATTATCAGCACTGCAGTAAGCATAATTTCCAAACAACACTGCAGCATGAATCATACCAAACAATAGCACTGCAGAGCAAAGCAGGTCATATAAAAGGAATACAGGCTGATTCATACTGTACCATTGTACAGAATTATGAATCAAATGCTGAATATCATTCTACTGTGAATCAAATGGTACAACTGGACCTTAATTGTACAATATTGCTGCAGGTTAAGTACAATAGAAATCCAATAAAAATGTCACAGAAAAATACCAATGCGCTACTGCTAATGAGGTATAAAGGACTGCAAGAATGCCGTGTGACTTAAATACAGTGGTACAATAGTTCCATAGCACTGTATGAATGGTCATACAGTAGGACTGCAATATGAATATGATAAATACTAATATGAATCAATAGGATGCAGTATGAATTAATATAGCATTTCCTGACACAAAGCATGGCAATGGGTATCATGCTGTGCAACTGAAAACTATGCAATTTACTGCAGTTCCGCAGAAGAAGAAAATTCAGCCAAAGGTTTCTGCTCATTACAAGCAGATTAATTGACTATCTCATTGCTGTTCATGTAACAATGCTAGTGGAGATCAAATGCTGAATTGACCCATGTCACAACAGTCATAGTACTTCAGGGCAACGTGTGAAGTGCTTTGAGCAGTTTGAGTGAGATACAGCACTACATCAAAACCTAAGCGTTATTATAAACATATGGCACGATACGACCATGAATCATATGCTACAATATCAGTGAGGAATGAATCAGACGATGTGGGGAGGGGTGGAGGGATGGGTTAAAATAAATAGCCACAGTGCTCATTTGGGAACCCTTAAGTTTTTTTTAAAAAAGAAAGCTTGGACCATGTCTTATGTGATGCATTAGTCTGTCATTTTACAATAAATCTAAACCTGAAACAAGGGAGGCTCAGTTTTGGCCAGATCAAACACAGCAAATGCAGAACAGCTTGGGCTTCTGGCTTGCATTTATGCTTCCCCTGAAATTCACCTTTCTGGATGGGGAATTACTGTGCCACTGTGACCTTGGAGTTCATCCTGACATGGTTCTGTAGCTTTTCATTCCAAGCCTAAATCCGAACCTAAACACCCACCATAAAGCTGTGCTATAAAGATAGTGCATATTGTTTTTCTTCAAAGTTATCTGAACTGGATTTCAAACCAGGCCCCATCTCCACCCAAGTTGTTCTGCATCACTCAGTTTGCTTTCCAATCAAAGTAGTCATTGCAGCACAAAAGACTTGTTTGCATTTTGATTAAAACATAAATAATAAAAATGATAATCCTTGCAATTTGATACAACACCTTATCGTGTTGAAACATAATGGCTGTTAACTGTAATGAATGTATTTTGCAGGCAAATGCTGCAGCCAATTTTCCCAACAGCGATGTCCCACAAATAGCCCTAGGAGATGAACAATCAACCAAATTTATCTAGAGGATTGTTGGCCAAGATACAAGAAGAACTCCTTTCTCTTTTAAAATGGTGCCATTAAATCTTTAATGTCTACCTGAACATACAGACAGGACCTCAATTTATTGTCTCATCTGAAAGATAGTACCCCCTGACATTGCAATGCCCCCTAGGAATGATCTGGAGTGTTAGCCTGGAGGCTATGAGCTCCAATTTCCCGCTGAGGGACTTGAACCCACAACCATCTGACCCAGAAACAAGAGTACTATCAACAGAGCCAATCTGACAATATAGATGCAACTTTATGAAAAGTAATACTAAAAGAGTTTGGATATTGTGTTTACACACCTCGATTGTCTTGGAGAGATCAAGATGAAATCTCAACCTCGTTGAATTAAATGGCTTTGGTATTTTCATTCTCACTGTGCTTGCAGTGTGTAATAAACTTGTCCTGAGTTATCTCATTTGCGAATCCACACAGGGAAACTGTTTACACAAACCCCAGCATTAGCAAAACAGAACAATTAGTGTCAGACACTAATAACATTACTTCAAATCCAACCTGCAAAGCACCTGACAAAATGCATGCAGTTCAAAGAACTATTTGAAATCCCAGTTATCTAGTAATAGCCCTAAGGGAACAAGACAATAGCAAGCGCTACCACTAGCAGAGTTTATACAATGCCATGCACTTTTAACTGCTAGACCCTTTGCTTATCAAAATCCCTAGTTGCCACCTCATACAATATATTGCATTATGCTGTGCATCCAAACCCTTTGGCAGCTCTTGATTTTAGATCTGTATATGATTATCCTTAAACTGAGAACATACAGTACAAACTATTACATAAACTCCAGTTATTAAAAGCACATGCATCAGAGAGAGAGAGGGAGAGAGAAAAATCAAGCCAGAATATAAAATAAAAATGTTTTTCTTTAGTGGAGAAAAAGCTGCCGTAGTTCAGTAGAATAATTTTACAGACACTATTCACATATTTTAACTGGCAACAGAGATTAATTTAAACATTTTAATTGGCAATACAGAATCACTAATACAGCATTGCTTCATGGGTGCTTCTCTTTGAACAATAGTAAAAAATCACCATGGTGTCCAGAGGTTAGCTCAGATGTGCTTAATCATTGCATAGCCTAAGCTAAGGTCACATGGCTTCAGAGATGGACATCACCGTGTTCAAAGCCGAGAACAGTTTAAACCGGTTCCTGAGCTTGTTGTCTCTTCTGCCTTAGTTTTCCCCATTTTTTTGGCACCAATTTGCATGATTTCCCATTAAATTGTCGGAGAGAGAGTAATCCAAACATGGTTCCATTGCTGTAATACTCCTGATTAGCTACACATGCTACATCAGAGGTAACACTGGGGCAAAAATGTTAGGAGCAAGATTTATGATCAGCGACAGTGGTGTAGATTGCGAAGCTAGATAAACATATGGAGTTGTGTTTGCATACATAAAAACAGTTCAGTCTTGAACCCAAATAGGCATAACATGCATAAGAGAAATATAGGGTGCCGTTTCACAAGATTCAATACAATCATCAGTGTATCAAAACTGTTATGAAACATCATACTTTTCAACCCATAGTGCAGAATGATGCGCATATCTGCATGATATTGACTATTAACAACCTCTTCAATGAAAATATCCTGGGGCCTTATATTTCTCTTTGGCCAATGAAGTTATTGCCTTTGTACTGCATGCAATTTAAATACCATTCCAATTTTAAATACATGTAGTGCTGTGCCAGGGGGTTCATATGATTAGGTGTACAGACAATATCAAGTTTGCAGATTATCAGCAGAATAAAGTTATTCAAGAATGTATGATGCATTTCCTTTTCACATATAGATATCCTTTGGGTTTACAAGATAACATTTTGGGTCGAATTAACCAGTGATATACAAAATCAGATATCAGACATAAATGGGGAAATATACGCTATAAATGAACAAGTCCACTCAACACCATTAATAGCTAATACTGAATAATAAACAGCCTCACATTTCATATAACACTTTTGACATTGGGAGGATTTAAAGCACATCAATGAATTTACTGTAATGTGTAGTGACTGTGTATTTTGAAGGCTGTTCCAAATGTATCAATGCAGTGGTGGAGCCGGCTTTTCCAACTGGGCTTTTCGTATCTCTCCCCTCCCCCACCCCATACCCTCAATCACTGCATTGGTGTTCTAATCTGATTGCACCCTCATGCAAGTCGGACGTGTGGGGGGATGGAGGGAGTCAATTGCCAACAGAGTGGTGCACGCGAACGATATAATTCCAGAAAGTCTGCTGGCACCATGGTACTGCTGGAAGCAATGTTACACCACTTCCTATAATAAAACTGGGCCATTAATAAGCCACCGCTGCCTTCGAGTAAGCAGCCTTTAAATATTAAATTGACCTATTTGGCTCCATCTACTTAATAGATTAAAACGTTTTCAGACTCGTTTTAGGACACAGAAATTGAGAGAAATCCTTCACCCCTTTCTCTAAGTCATCCACCTCCCACAATTCCCCTCCCCCTTAGAGCAAAACTAGCTTTTCTATCTATAAGCTAACCCATTTAACACTGCTTGAAATGAAGGTTTGTTTTGAAAGCATTTTTTTTCATGCATAATCCCGCTTCAATAATGGAATTTCAGAAAGGACCCCTGCGGAGACTGCCTTCATTGACATCTGACTGTCCGGCTGACAGCCTGCAGAGAGGGTGCAAAGCATGGCATCCCAACAGCCAGTCGGCTGCTGAGAAATCACCAATCGCAGTGAGCCAATATTGAGTGACATTGTTCACAGCAGAGCAAACACAATTGATTTTCTTTTATTCCGACAGAGGAGGAAACCTCCTGGTTGAAGAGGTTCAGCTGCAGAACAGCATAATTCCTTATTTAGAGACGGCTTAAAGAGATTTGCGCTGAAGTATTTTACTCCGAACCCTGGGATAGTCTCCGGCCGTGTATATCAATTAATGGACAGTTGACTTCACGCATTGATATTCAAATGAGCAACTCTCTTGTCTCAAAGGCAAAACAGTTAGCGATGGAAATTTCTGAGTGGCGGCATCGAACCCCGACTGTGCAGGGGCACAGGACCATACGCTCTCATACCTTATGACTAGCATATTTCCACCATAGGGAGTGTCTAATGCAACAAAAAGACTGAAAAAAATGTAATTGAAATAGCTACAGAATCCAAGCGTATTTTTACATGCTACTCAAATTACGACGAGCTATCAGTGAAGTCTCTCATGCCTTAAAGGGTTTTCTTTTTCCTTCATTTCAAAAGGCACGAAAGAAAAATAAGAAAAATGCCTTTGTATGTGTGTGTCGGAGTTAGAAATTATCTCCAGACCCGCAGCTGCACTTGTGTCACCATTAAATCCATTAACAGTATATTTATAGTGTCGCCCTATTATGCATTATGGTACTTATATGAACTGACAACCATTGAGAGAGGATGAAAGTCTGACCTCCTGTTCCCCACACATTACACTGCACTTCAGTTACTGAAAAAAAATTGCACGCTGTAAATGCAACGTCTATTCTATATTCCCCAAAATTGATCACTCTCTTCTGCTCGCAGAACAGAGGAGCAAATGGTTTAGGCCTAAATTGCAGCACATTACAATAATAAGGAGAATGGATGTGAAACACGTTGCTTTTAACACACTGTGATAGTGGTCGTGACATCACCGGAATGCCTCCAGTGTGTAAATGTGAAAGCATGGGAACAGAGACCAATACATTTTGTATAGCTATATGGTCTAACAGCTTCCAGGTGCAGGCAAGCTCAGGAACCAGCCAAGGCCGGAGCGGCAGGCAACTTAATGCCTTTGTGATTCTCTCCCCCCGCCCCCCTCAAAGTGCAGCATTTCACTCCCTTTCACTTGGTTTAATTGCCAGGTCTCTGTTGTGTTATAGTAAATTGAATGACAGAGCACTGCAGGGGGCAGAATTCTCCCCTGCACCACCCCCTCCCCACCTCATCACCCACACCTTCCCCTATTGACTCACTTTTTTAAAAAAGATTCAGCTGATATTTATTGTGGGGCCAATTGACTCCAACAATACAGTGCTTCAATTAACATGCCTTTAACTTTCAGCCACCTTGTCCTTCGTTGTTGTGAGTTTTTGAAGTATATTTTAAGGCACTTACCCATTTTCATGCAAAGTATTAAATTACATTGAAGCCAGCCTAGACAAGGTTTCAGTCAATCCAACAACCTAAGGTTCAACCACAAGGCTAAGGTGCCCTCACTATTCATGTAGGGGCAGGTAATCAAATAATAGTTTAAATAGTTTAAATGGGCAAATTTTACATTAAAAAGGATAACATATGCTGTAAAGAAAATAAGATTCGTCATTTAAAATGTGCCTTGTAGAGTTTAAGATCATCATTAAGTTGCATGAATTTATTCATGGATATGTGGCCTACAAAAACAACTTGCAACCAGCGCTTTGGGACGTCCTCCCGTGAAAGGCGCTCTATAAATGTAATTTTGTTGTTGTTGTAGCACTTATATAGTAACATCCACGCAGGGTAGAGTCGCGGAGCATCTAAGGCGAAGCGATTATACTACAGCAGGTAAATCCACTCCCTTTCACTTTAATAAGAATGAAACAAAACAAAAAAGGGAAAAACAAAACCAGAAGCAAATAAAAGACATCTGAGCTGAGGAAGTATAAAGCTGGCCAAAATACATAACATATTCTCTAGTCGGGACAGATTATCTTGTATGTTTTACATAGTGCCCACCTCATTTTTTTTTGTTGAGTTCAGCTGTCTTGAATTTGCTTCTGGTGGACTCAGCAGGGCAGCTGGATGCCTCATGCTGTTGTGATACTTACCTTGACCAAATAATATCACCTTAATTACACTGGCCAATGTCATTTGCTTCTATACTAAATTTAGCAGGAATGCATAGGAAAATAATATTGCTTCCTAGAGACAATAATAGGTAGTGCTTTATAGACAGGAGCCCATTAAATGATGCCACAGAAACTGATTAACTATCACTAATGGAACATTACAAGAAAATTGCTGAACCTACAGTACAAACCTTCTTGAAAACCATACCTGGAGATATCATCTGTCCCAAATGAATTGTGCTATCATTTTCAAGTTTACAGACATGGCCTGTGAAAATTGTAGGCCTTACATAGAAATACTTTCTCACTGTTTACTTGAAGTTTGCTCTGATTTACTTTGGGGGCATCAAGAAGGTCAACTGCCAAGAACAGTCAGATTTGTTCAATGAGAGCATAGCATTCATAAAAATGTAATAATAATAATAATCCTTGCATTTGATATAGCGTTTTTCACGTCGGGAGGACGTCCCAAAGCGCTTCACAGAACACACTGTAAAGTGAATTGACTGTATATTTGTGAGCGAACGCAGCAGCCAATTGCGCACAGCAATGTCCCACAAACAGTCGTAGATTGAAAGTGACCAATTTATCATTGTTTTTTGTTTTTCTGGAAGGATTATTATTAGGCGTGTGGAGTAAGGAAACTTGCCCATGGTTTCGCCACTGCCTGGAATTGAACTCAGGTCTCTCACTTGCAAAGCGAGTGCTCTAACCACTGAGCTACAGGACTCCAACTACTGAGCTGCAGGATGTACCTTTACTGAAACTCACCTTAGCTTAAAGGCACCTTTGTGAGCTAGATTTTTTAAATTCACTTGCACTTTTGTTTGCTAATTAACAGTTTTATAGTGACTTAAACTCACAGACCCGAAGAATCTCAAGTGCTTGCAAATTACACCACAGTTGTTATTTATGGTGCCGTAAAAATGTGTTTTTTTGGAAAAAACAATGTGGCACTCAAACAAAATGTTTATAGAAAACTGCACTTAAAACGTTTTGAGCCGCCTGGTTGTTCAGGTTTGATTTTTGACATTTGTGAATTGTTGTCTTTGTAGAACAACAACAAAACAATACAGTCTGCTTTGAGGGAGAAGGACTAGAGCAGGGAATCAGATGCTAGATATTTCCATGGTAAGCTGACTGGCGTTAAAACTATTTTTAAAATTTTGTTCAAAGCCATTTGACCACTATCGTATGAGATACAGAATATAAAAAATGAACTCGACCAGTTTCCCCAATTACAATTTTTTGGGTATCATTTTTAAAGGATTCTATGCAAACTGTTAACTATTTTATCAGGTAGCTGTGAAATGTGACACAACGACAACAACAAATTACATTTGTATAGCGCCTTTCACATCAGGAGGATGTCCCACGTCGTAAGACAACAACACTGCTGAAAATTAAAGATAGCAGGGAATCAGGGAACATCCTGGACATCTCTTTCTCACCCCCACTATGTAACTGCTGGCCAGATTTTCCACTGAACCATGTAGAGCACTCTAATTATTGGGTGGGGGGGTTGAATATCTCCTCCTGCTCCCTAACTTCAGCTCAATGGCTTGGCTTGAAGCCTTGTTTTACGAGATTGTTGTTGCTGTGTGCAGAGGATTGTAGTGCTGCTATAATCCTAACCAATCAACAGCTGGAACCTGGAAGGATGGTTGAGATTTGGGTACATTTCAGAAATCAGTAGAAACTGTAACAGAAACAACAGGCTGCTTGCATTGATATAGCACCTTTCTCCTCGTAGGAGCGCTGCGGCCGTAAAAGGCGCTATATAAATGTAATTTTGCCGTCGTTTTAGGATGAACGTCTCAAAGCACTTCTCAGAAACGATAGGAAGCACCGAGCTGGGAAGCTGTTACGGTTGGTATTCTGGAAGACTGAGATCAAACTGGCTGGAGGATCTTCTCTATTCAGCTCTTTTGTGATCATGTAGTTTCTGATAAAAGCATGAAATATTATGCTTGGATCAGAATTCAACTTGTTCTACTTCTGCGTGCGTGCGGGTGGGTGGAGGGGATTGGATCTCTTGAATCGGGATTTCTAAAAACTGCAGCTTTAAACAAGAGCCAATTGTTTGATCCACGAACCACAACTCATTTAGTCATTTGTTCTGTAATCTCTTTTAAAGAGCAGAGCCCCCCAAAAACATATAATTTAGCACAAATGTTATTAAACTTCAAAAATATTCTGTGGTCACTGTAATGATATTCAGTGGGCTGAAATGAAAAAGCAGATAGCTGGAAAGCATTTCTTGGTAGATTGGGATTTTGCATTGGTGGATTTTACTTATTTAAGGGGAGTAGCTCAGTGCATTGGAATCTGTATTTGAAGCAGAATTATAATTGGATCAAACATGCATTTGTGTGGAGTCAACTGTGGAAGATATGAGCAATTGGCATATTTGAGGTTTCACCTTTAGTGCCCTACACTTTGGATATTCATGAGAACAGATTAAATCCATTAATGGAAGCCATATAAAAAAAATCTTTCAAGTTAGAGAGCATCCTGCACAACTCTTTCCCACCCACACTAACTGAGGTGGGGGGTGGGGGGGGGGAGTGCAGATTTTCAACTGGACCACATGGACCAGCCAAGTATAAATATATCCCACACTGAACCAAAGAGGCTCCACGCACCAATGGAGCATCAGGATTTGGATTCATGTTGGATCATGAGATAGACAAGGAAAGAAACATTTATAAATGTGAAGGAGTTACGAAACTGTTTCTCCAGCAAACTCCTCAATAACAATATAATAATCCTTGCATTTGACATATCACATCGTTGAGACTTCCCAAAGCGCTTCACCAGATATACTGTAAAGTGAATTGAAATTGCATCAGCACCAAAGGAACTTTTGTGCCGAATTTTAAACAAAAAGCTAAGCCACATTTAAACTGAGAAACCACTGTGTGGTAAAAAAAGGAAGTATTCTCCCATTGCATTTTCATGAAGGTTGTGCCCTTTTCATGGTACAGTTACATAGACCATTATACCATTCAGCCCAAATAGTCTGTGCCAGAGTTCATACTACACACAAGCCATCGCCCCTCCTAAACCCCTCTATTCCCTTCATCCTTACATGTACATCAAGTAGCTGTTTTAGTTAGACCTTTAAGAATTCCAAAAGTATTAGCTTTTCAGTTAGCTATTACTGTAATTATTGAATTTAATCACCAATGATCTGCTCATTAGAAGCATATAATAAGTGTGCTCTCCTCCACCTCCAAACACACACAGAGGAGGCCATCATGGTGAAGTCTTGTACTGTCTGCGGGCAACCAGGTTATAATGACTGAAATAATTGTACTTCCAGCAGTGTTGCTATTTAATGGGACAACTGAACAGATTGGCACTTGCTGCTCCCCCTGACAGCATCACTCAGTCAATGTGTCCGCTTTGCTATTGTGAAGCTAATCAGAAGACTGCAATTGAGGAGCTTTTGCTATCAAAAATTAAAACAAATACATTCATCACATTCAGTAATATATGATGAATGTAATTCAGTAAATCTGGGACAGTTATTTTAATCTATGTTAAACTCCCCAAAAATTCAGTTTGACTACATTGCCCCCCTCTCTATCTCTATCTATTAATGGATTTCTGCATGACATCCATTACAACATTTGGAGAAAAGGCAGGAAAATGGAGTTACATAGTTAAAGAAAACTGTCATGGCAAAGCATTCTTGATAGACCAAATGACCTACTCCTATGTGTCCCTGGGTGAATAATCTTCAATCAATGTTTGATTACCTTTGGAGATCAAGGAGTATTTAGCATAATATTTTTCACCAGGGGATAAAGTAGTGACAGAGGTATATATTATTGAGGACTCGATGAGCCAAGCTGCGTTTTCCCATTCCATATTCTTTCAGGTTATCATATTTGGAAATGTTATGTTACTATAGCACAACCATAAATAATTGGTCTTTAGACACTGCTGCAAAATGCTGAAGTTTAATACTTAGTGTTCCACTCTGAATGATTTATTGTGCTTACCACCAATTAAACATTTTTTGGCACATTATCTCATTAGACCAGCTGAATCATGACCAATAAGGATTGACAGAAACAGCATTCTAAAAATGTTTAGAGATGAATAAAACTCCAGTTTCTTATCATTCTTAAGAAAAAAAACACTGGGTGAATAATGACTGAGAAATAAAGTTAATCATGTGCTCTATTGCTAGAAAATGGCAAATTTCATTAATCTGAGAATTTCTTATCTGAAGGTCCCAGAAGAATCCTCAGCACTTTTTCCCATTTGCACATTGAAAAATCTAATTGAAACTCTCAGGCATTCAATTGACTTACATATAATTACATAACAGCAGTTCCCAGAGAAAAAGACTTGTCACAAATGTAATTTAATAAATCTGCAAACAGCCCCGGTCACTACTGTAATTAACCTGACAGCGTTTTTCCTTTTGTTTTTCTCCTCCAAATCATTTTCAAGTTATATCTTCAGCCATCTTTAAAAACGAACGCTGACATAATATTTAAAGAAAGAAAATGGATCTGTGAAAATTCCATTAGACAATCAAGTTTCAGTTAAATTGTTATTGAAATTTCAAGAGGGAGTCAAACTGGTTTCACCTGCCCAGTATTTCTAATTAACCCTCCTTTTATAAGAACGCTTCTAATGTCTGCTGCAGTCAATCCAGTAGAATCACTGGAAAAAATAAGAGGTTCCTCTGGTTAAATGGGTCAGTCAGATGTGGTTGCTGGTAACTAGCATCATAGCAAGGAGGAGTCAAAACACTCTTGAGATTTAACACTTCAAGTTTAAGTGTAAATTCATAGTAAATAATGAGTCTTGCATTTGATGAAGCATCTTTCAGGTCAGGAGGATGAGTCAAAACACTTAACATGATATATTGTAAAGTTTAGCAACTGTATATTTTGTAGACAAATGCAACAGGCAATTAGTGCATTGCAATGACCTATAAGAACCTAATAGGGCAGGAAGGAGGGAATTAAAAGAAAACAAATTGTCATTCTTACACTAGGTATTTCTAATTCATGGGGATATGTAAGAGACAAAGGAAAAATATAAAATTCCCTTGTCAATAATGATACCTGATGAGAAATTATTTCAGGAAAAACGAAACTTTAAAAGCAGGAGCACATTGGCATTAAAGGAACAACCCAGGTATTTTAAACTAGCTCGGTCTGCATAGTTTAATCATCATTCAAATCCAAATGTTCCATTTCAGTCTGTGAATTAGCGATCAGTCCCTAAAATATAAAATGTAATTACCCAACGCACTTTTTATTTATAGTTGCCATTAGATAACTTTATACTGTGTTTGTTCACAGAACATCGGTTAGCCCAGTGCAGGGTAATGAAACCGATTGCGTGCATATTTCAAATGTTTTCAATAAATAAATAAGCAAAGATTGAAGTTGTATTTATTTATTTTTCACAGTAAGAGTGACTGACAATACATTCATTATACACTCCACAAAATCCATACAACACTTACCTTTCATATTTTACACTTAATATTGAACACAGTTTCAAATTAATACCATGAGGGACAATTCCAAAAATAGTGAAAAGTTTCTGGATAAAAACCTCACTAATCCCACATAAAAAGCAAGGATTATTGTCATATTCATGGAAATAAAACATGCAAACAACTTACCTTTTTACACAAAGATATCTGCGGTGTACCACAAACCTTCAAAATCAGCTCTTGAACTCTTATTTGAAACTGTTCACCGATCCATCAGCCAGTCACATTCCCACAATTACTGGATTCACCTTCGCTTGGTTGATTAGTGAAATTTGAAGACTCGTTAGTGTTGGTTTGACCTGTTTCTGGTGGAATCTGGCTGCCAAATAACCACCTTCAGCTGTGAACATCTGCTGGTCCAGATCATTGATCATTCAGCATCCAATGTCAATGACAAGTCCATGATTAGATGAATAAAGGTGTCCACATATGACAACCTGAGTCGGGTTACTTTTCTCCAGTGTGCCCCCCTTCAAGTGAAATCCTCCTCTGTTACAAGGTGCACCACGTAAGGGCAGCAGAGAACTAACAACATTCATCTACTTTCATCTGCTGTGGCTGACAGATTCCAGTGGCAGGAAACAGTGGGATTGAAAACCCACAATCATCTGGTTGGGAAGTTGCTCCTGGAATGAATGAACTACCAGCTGTTCTGACAGTACCTCTGACAGTGATGGAAACAAAGCAAAAGTTTTATTGAAACAAATGTTAACCTCAGTTATTAAAGAAGCAAGTTGTCCTAACAAAATGTTCACAGTGTTTACTTATGAATATGATTAACTGGAATTGAGTAAAGGAATAGGAACTGGAGAACATGATACAAGATCTAATGGTTGTGCAGTTTCTAGACATAAACCAGGTCTGGCTCTGTGTTTGGAGGCCCTGTATGACCTTGATGTTGATGAGGATCAGGTCAGTGTTAATTTAGTTCAAAACCACTAATTCTGTCTGTCTTTGTTTAGCGCTCTACTCCTCTCCATTTTCTTGTCTTTCCTTCCCTCCTCTCTCAAAGCTGGTGATTCATGTTGTAATACAGTTCCGCAGCTAGTTGCAACATCTCCAAGAATGGCCCTTAGGGTCATTTCTCATGTGCAAGTCCAGACATCAACAAGTTACTTTGATCAAAGAGAACCTGATTCTGACTTAATCCAACATTCATACTCACGCACCTTCCAGTAATAGCCTTACAGTAAGTAAAGAACATTCAGGAGCAGGATGGCTGATTTTCCTCTCTGTTCCCCTGGGTTCAAATGTTGCAGCCTGCTCTTTCTTTGTCTCGCCCAACTAACTCTGCACAATCCAAGAACGATGGCAATGATCCATCTGATCTGCTAATGTTATGCTCATCAAACTGAAACATGTTAGTTGTAAGGAACAGAACAATGTTACACTATTGGATCAAGGCCTTCTCAGATCAGGTATAACTTGGTGTCGATGTAGACTAAGGCCCTTTTTGCTATTCTCAACATCGTGTTGCAACCCAATCTCAGAAGATCACTTGGCTTCTACTTTGTCCTGAGAAAGTGAAACACACTAGGAGTCTTATTGTTTTTATCTCATGTGTATCCCTAAACTCAGCTGTATGCCAGGATGATGCAGTAAATGACCACACTTGACTTATGCTAGTCAGTCACAGAAATACAGGGCAGAATGATGCAGTATCCACTTAATTGCTAAATGTAACAGTAGTATTGGAGAGAGAGGGGAAGAATAGAATGCTATCACTCTCAGTGAGAGGGGTTAAAGTTTTAGTTACATGGCAAAATATCTACAGGACCTTTAATTGCACTTTGCCAAACTGGAGCGGAAACGCCTTAGAAGACGATGCATGACTGTGGATACGTGGGAAGCAGGATTGTGAAATATTTTCTTACATTTTATACTCGCAGCTAACATGAAAAAGAACGGCAGTGGGAGGTAGAGTACTGTGTGGGAGGATTGAGTTGGCAGCGCACAACTCTGAAACCAAACTGATCTGCAGTGAGAGTGCAACCAGTGCTGCTCAAACTAAACTGAGACCCACATTGTGTTGGCTTCACTTGTGCCAATCTTGGCCCTTTCAGTTCAGCAAAACACCATAGTGGTTGCATTGCACTTTAGCAATTGGTTATTAGCCAATTTTGGAGCCATTTCCTAAAGTGTGTTATCAGCAGAGTAAAACAAAAGAGATCTAGTTCTACAGTTTGTTAGTGAATACAATTCTTCTTCTCAACAGTATAAAGAGCATACAATTCCAATCTAATACTTTACTTGACGAGCAATATACTTGTGTCTATGAAATAATACACTCATTGCACACATGGAAAACACAGCAGTTCTTTCAAATAACAGACTCAAGTGGGAGGGACATAGTTGCACAGAGCTCATAGGCAGTCCAGTTATATGGCAGTGAAATGCATCAGCACTGTTCAATAAGCACACTTAAGCTATACCACTTAACACCTGCAGCTTGAGGCAAGGCAAGAGTTTTCCAGGCTTTAAAGAAAAAACTTTTTGTGTTCACCTGTGTTCTCTTCTTCTACTGTCTCAGTGCATCTAAATATATTGTTCTGGGTTTAATCTCTCAATCAAATTGTTATATAAGGTCCTCTTTGAGATGTCGCTTTCATGACTGAAGAGCCCCAACTTGGTCTACACCCCAATTTAAGATGAAATGGGTCAACCTGTGTTTAAATGTTCAGATCAAAAACACAAAGCAAAGTAGGTCATCAGAAAAAAACAAATATTTGCATTGCCATCATTTATGTCCGAAGTCCATAGCTATTAAGTTTGAACTAAGACAGCACTTATAACTTGGTGGTCAGAAAATGCTGGGAGATCAGAGGCAAAAAGATGAGTGGTTTGATGTTGATCATTTCAGCAAGCCATAATTTTGACCCTTGATATTTACTAAGCAATGTCATATCTGGCTCTGAGATTTTACAGCAGGATTTGTGCAATATTCATTTAAATTAAATTTGCTGCTTATATGAAGTAACCATGGCATCTAAAAGCAAATATGATTTTTCGTTAATTCTGTCAGTAATTTGGCAAGATCAATTTTAAATGATCTAACCAGGGTACTAACCCGCACATAGGCCTGCGATGTGCATAATGTTCATGTGCTTTAGAGTGTCCTTTAATGAATTTCGGAAGAATAGTCAGCACAATGCCAGTGCATTTGCAGAACAAAAGAATCTGTCACAATATGTCTATCAGAATAAGATCGCTCAGTTCATCTGGCATTTTCAACAATTTAATTATACAGTGGCAGCAGATACAGCACCTTTCAAGCAACTAGATAATTAGTCAAGACAGCAGGGAGTTCAATGTAAAATAAACGTGGTGTTCTAATGATGTATTCTCCAGAGTGCCAGACCTATTCAGATCAATGTAAATTAGTTCTACCTATAAAGGCCAATTTCAGAACCTAATTAAACCCAGTCTAGTTTAAACATACAAGGCTCACGAAGTGGTTTAAAATAAATCTTTCAGTTTTATTAGTTTGTGGCACATGTGTGGCTGCAGGACCAAGTTACAGCAGTTTGAGTGTTTTATTAAATATTCCCCGAAAATAGCTCCATTCAAATTGTTCTGAGTGCAGGTTCAGTCCAGAGTGTCACTTTAAGATGAGTGCGGTGAGCCAAGCCAAATCAGACAGTTCCTTTGTGCTCTTGCTTGCATGCATCGGAGTAAATCTGTCTCCTGACCCATAATGGTCTCAAATGAGTCTATGGTGCAGCCACCAGTTCAACTGTCTGTGTCTACTATGAGCCATGTAATCCTCTCTCACCACCTGCTTCTGTTCCGGCAGACTGTGCTTAACTCTTTAGCTGCTGGCCAGAAAGCCTTTTTTATATATTAGGCAACTACTGGTTTTAATGTTTGACATGCAACGTTAACTCGTATGTTATTTTTAAACACACCAAAATTCAGCTGAATGGCTCAGACCTTTGCATTTCGATGTTTGTGAGAGTTTTAGCAGGATTTTCAAGTGGCTCACAGACGTGCTTGGTGAACGATGCTCAGTAAGTAGCGTTGTATCACAAAGTGGCAGGATGCCAATTCATGCTCTCATTTCCACAGGGTATGATCGAAATCTCAGTCAGATCCCCTGGAGGGATTGGCAATTAGATGCAAGGCACTTCTCTATAGAGGGAGATACAGAAAGAGATTCCACATTGTAGCTCAACTCATCCTCACGTAGAAATAATCATTACATTTGATATAGTACCTTATCACGTTTTCAAAACGGATCAAAGTGAATCAAAGGAAGTATGGTGACTGTTCATTTGTAGGTAAACACAGAGAACAAGTTTGAACACAGCAATGTCCCACAACCAGCCATAAAACTAATGATCAATTTTTTTTCTCTGAGGGATTCTTGGCTAGGACATCAGGAGAAATTCCCTTCTTTTTTCAAACAGTGCCATATGGGATTTTTAACATCCACAGACCGACAGGACCTCAGTTTAAAGTCTCATCCAAAGGACAACACCTCTGACAATGCAGTGCTCCCCCAACACTGCACTGCAATGTTAGCCATGATTATGGGTTCAGAGTCCAGACATGGGGCTTGAATCCACAACATGCTGACTTAGAGGCAAGAGGGCTGCCAACTGGGCTAGGCTGACACCTAATTTACACACACATATGTTCAAGAGAATGATCAGATGCAGGAACTGTGATCATTTCCCCCTCTCATCATCATGGGTGCAAAGGTCACATATTGCCCTCCTTCTCCCATTGCCATCTTAGCCAAGATCAGCTACCAGCACAAACCAGAAACTGAACTTGAAACCTTTCTAGTCAGTATCAATCAGTGCCACATCATCTTAGTGCAATTACTCCATCAGCTGTTTAAGGTCAAGAACCTTTCCCCCTGAATGGGGGGGGGGGGGAACAGAATAAAATAATTGTGTTACAAAAGGTAAATCATGCTTTTTAATTATTCAATAAGGTGGATTTTTTTAAAAATATGTCTCGCTTGTTCTTTCTGTCTCTTTCTGATTATTGATTATGTTTTTATTTCGAACATTTTCCATAGTTTTCAGTTAAGATCCTCTCTGTGAACCTATAGATAAGTGTCTTGCAGATGCTGGCTGACCCTGCTCACTATTGACAAGAAAAATAAAATTTCATCAGTAAGATTAAAAAAACTTTGTGTCTGCCAACATTTTCAATAACTTTCCAAATGCCACAACATTTGAAATGTTACTTTCAGTCGCCATATAATGTGGTTTAATGCGAAAGCCCATTGGAAGTCCAGCGCATTTCATACCTGAAAAAATTGATTAAGATTAATATGTGTTACGTAAATTAGAAAATTAAGTTTACCTTCAAAAACCATCAAGCCATTTTACTGGAACTTCAAAGGTTGCTAGAATACAAGTTAAACAAAATATTGTAGCTGGGATTAGTTTTGAGAAACCGGATGCTTTTATTTTGCAAATTCTTTGCAGAAGAACAGCTTTGCTCCAATCTATTGATTAATCAAAGAGTGCTTAACTTCCCTTACTTAATATAATGGCTACAATGAAGAAAGAAATATTTCTGAGTTGAAATCATATCTTGTGTGCCCTCAGAGCCACAACCACCCAGACAGGAAGCTTGTCCCCTCCCACTAATTACATGAGATCAGACAAAAGACAACAATCAGATAATCTTATGAGACTTCCTGAGAAACAGATCAACTACATATGTTGAGGAAATCACCACCTATCACCTATTATTTATGTCCAAAGGTGAAATGCTGAGCAGCATCTTGCATCTCAAATGCTTGTTGTTGAGTCCATTGCCGATACACCAGATCATACAGGTTTTATTTTTTCCCCCCCATGTTTCAGTCTGTTCAGGAAAATATTTTTTTGCTGTATTCATTCTGGTTTGCAGATTCCCACTCCCCCAGGAAATAATTATTTTGAATAACCCATTGAAGCTGTTTCTGTAATGAAAGTCTAGGAAAGTGAATCCGAGAATAACCATCTGCAATCCAGACTTCATGTGATTCTCAAAGCCAGGTGGTAGTTTAATGCAAGTTCATATCCGATTCATTGCAGAAACTTGAAATGCATGAGTTGTAGGATTAGTCAAAGAATAACATTGGTTTGCGTTCTACCTTGTGCTAATATAACAGGACAGGACTAAGCAAAGGGGCTGTCTTTGGAAAGGTAAAACAATAATTTTCATGTCCAAAACATTTGGATATTGTCAAAGCTAAATATTGATTTTTACATAGATCCACTCACATGTTCCCCATCACCTTCCTCTCACCTACACTACCAGTAACTCTGTAGACATTTACAATGCTACATCCTCACTGATCACCAAACATACCACAGGGAATAGATGAATACTCACGGATATTTACCACTGTCTGATCAGAGATCACACATACAATACCAAGAATGATATAACAGTAGGGATTAGACACGTACTTATCACCGCAAACATAAACCTTCTCTTAAAATGATATTGCACCTTAACTCCTTACATTAACATCTGCCTAATTTCAGTGATTCACATCACACAGCGTGGAGAACAATACACACATAATAAAATCAATCCTAAAATAGCATCAATAATTAAGTTATCAATTTACTAACTAAGAGGTCACAGTGGATTGAGTGCTTCAAATAGATGAGAGAATTATTTCTGTTAGAATGCTTAATAAACACTTGAGGTTTTCACTGGCATCTCCTTTGTAGAGTTACATTCATGAATATTATCAACATATTCACAATAGAGATAAAGTCTTCATTTATTTGAAGTTATCATTTTGTACAGTTTTATTACTACACTGTTCAGGTGTTTGATTCCAGATAACAGATTAATTATGACAATATCAACATAGCTCTTACTAGAAGACAAATCAGTCTTTACCTTAAATCTATTGAGAGGATGTCTGTTTCTTCTCTACATCTGTCAATCCAGAGTAGCCACTATGAAAGACTGAGGCATATCTGGAAATTGTGTAATTAAAAAAAACTCTAGAAATTGTGTTGTATCTGTTCTTATCAGATACTCCTTTTGCTGTGCACCTGCAGATGCACTCCCTTTGAGGTTCGATCGTTTAGAGATATCACAATCTGAACCTTACCATGATTCATTCATGGGAGGCAGAGCTATTGCCAGGAGAACTATGACCCTCTGTTGGCTGGGATCAGGATGTTAGAGGGCCCTGATCTGAGAAGTTTGATTCACAAAGAGGAGCGGAGAAACTGGAACACATATCTATCTTGAGCCCAACAATTTGTCCAACAATTTCTTCCTTAGAAACAGCATAATTTAAACTATAAATGGCTTATGGAACTATTCTTCACAGATACTGCTTCTGAAAGCCTTCTGTGTTCACCAAAGCTGCACAATGATGTTTACAGTGTGGCCAGATGCTACCTTACAGACAATGTTACAGGCTTCAGCTGCACACAATAGATGTCATTGACATGCTTGTATCCCAATTCATTCCTTTGATCTTTAGTCTCCCTTCAAGGTTTTACGACAGCCAAGGTCTAAGTACATCTGCAGAGCATCATTAGCAGCTACTAGATACTCCAATCCAGCACCTCTGTGATACCAGCAAAATGTGCAGACATGTTTAACCCTGCTGTGTGCCAGCTGAACCAATAACTCAAATAATGTCCCTTTGTATTCCTATGTTACAATTATGCAAATTATTAGGAATAGGAAGACTCGTATTCTATTTTCATGACGTATCCATCGCATGCTTGATTGATATATTAGTGCAATTTAATACACAATTGTTGATAAATATTTTACACAATTCTCAAACCTTTATTTCGATTTTTATACCAAATATTTTTTCACAAACTGTGCTGTTACATTTAACAAAACTATACTTTTATACCTATTTTTAGTTTCAGATGATTAATTTGTAAAGATATAATTGCAAAGTAATCTTTATAATCTTTTTAAAAATGGCTGGTGTAAGTCTTCTTTGTGCTGCATTACTTGCCACATGACACAGTAAAAGTAGACTTTCACAAAATGGGATAATTCCTATGTTTCATTGAATAAATGGTGTCAGAGGATACTCTGTTATACAACATAATACAAATTTACATTTACACACATCAGGAAGATGTTCCAAATCTGACTTTATCCCTCATCAAGTTAGGTGGTTCCTGATGAACCAAGCTTACAATTGTTTAGGTCAACATTTTTTTTATTGACACAAGAATTTAAGTTACTTTAAGTTTATTAATGACTCTGGCATTATCACTGAAGATTGAGTGAGAAATAATGTGAATTTGAAAACTGCCAGATTTTCTCTCGAGCATTTATGATGTGTTAGTGGACTCTGATCTTCTGGTCTAGGCTGACACTCCATTGCATTGCTGGGGAAGTGCTACACTCTCAGGAATAACATCCTTTGGATGAGACATTAATCCAAGATCCCATTTGCCTGTTTAGGTAGATGTTAAAGATCCCATTGCAAATTGTGACAATTTAACCTGCCTGTAATTTATGTAACTTTGTTCTGGATTCACAATAATATCTTATAGGAGTCAATTTGGACGTATAAATTTATAACAAAAATTTACTTTTATCTATAAGAAACAAATCGACAGGAATGTGATCTATAACAATAATAATCCTTGTATTTGATATTGCTTTGAGACGTTTCAAAGCGTTTCACAGAATATACTGTAAAGTGAATTGACTGTATATTTGTAGGTGAAACGCGGCAACCAATTGCGCACAGCAGTGTCCACAAACAATCGTTGATTGAAGTGAACAAATTTTTTTTAAGGATTATTATCCGCGGAAAAGTGATCCAATCGACTAACAACCGGTTGCCTACTTACTGCTAGGTAAACAGAGGTGTGTGGAGTAAGGAAACTTATCATAGTTATCTAATCATAGTTTCTTATTTTTCTGCATGCAAGATTACATTAAGAGCAGAGATTCAGATGAAGCAGGAAGCTATAGCCTTTAATGTATTTGTGAGTTTTATTACAAAACATTATCTTACTCCACTGGAAGCAATGAAGCAGTTTATATCTCATAAAAAATGTGACAATCTTTAAATCACTGTCAGTTAGTTCTCTACAAAAATACTTTGCAGAAAGGCTTGTAAAGTGCTCTGAGACATTTGAACATGGCAACGCGCTCTATCAAATGCAAGTATTATTATTTCTTGTGACTATTTTTTAGCATTTGTCCTTTTGACATGTTTATAGTTATGTTTCTTCACATAAATTTCCACTGTTTGCCTTCTATCTTCTTTTTTATTTTACAGAAGGAACAGTTCAGTGGGTCAAGTAAGCTCTATACAAAAGAATAAGAACCTACCTTCACAAGTGGTCATAATCAGATAATACCAACATCAAGGGAAGTGAGACTCAATTACAATTCAAAATCATGCACTTGAGGTGTAACTGCTTCTGTGATACAGAACGTGCTGTATTGTAGTGGGATCTTTGGTGGTTTTCTACAACTGTGGTCGTACTAAACTTTTCAGGCTGATGCTGGTGAGAAGCACTGTACATTTTGACCGCAGGTCAGTTTTCAGACTTTGCCCCTTTGGGATTACCCAAACCGGAAGTTGTATTTATCACAACTAATTCAGTTTGTGACTATCACGAATTAGAGCCCAATGATGCTACATCATTTGAAACATAATCAAAATGTTATCAGGAAAACATGCACATGAACAGTCAGTGTGAACTAAAAGGGCAAAATTAGCTAAATGCTCAGGCCAGTATTTGAATGTGTACTTTCTGCTATTTTATGAATGATTGCAAATGCCTGCAAATACACAGTCATTACAGATTTTTCAAATGTCTTGATGACATAATAGGGCACCATATTAAATGAAGGATTGTTAATTATCATCATTATTGACCAATTTGTTCATGGATCAATTTATGTTGATCTGACATGAAAATTTGCATCATTTGAATTTATTTGACCAAACCAGTGTCTGATACCATCCATCTCTGGGTTTGGTTAAATACTAAAAATGTTCTTTATCCCCTTGGTCTGAAACATACTTCTAAGTAATTCCTTTCTTCTCTTTCTTTCCAGCTCAACATTACGAGTTATCCTTCACTTATCAGGAAATCCCATGTTTGGTACCCATTGCCAAAAGTCAGTGTATTCCACTGAGATTAGCCACAACTCCTGCCAATTTTGTCCTTGAGACAACTGCTTAAAGTTGTACAAAAGAAGCCTAGGGTTTCCTCAGCCTTTCCTTTCTTCTGCAGCTTTTCCTGAACAGCGCAGCCACAATCAGGAACTCGACATCTGTGGATTTCCAAGTACAAATTTGAATTGCGGACCTGATATTCCATCTGGTCTCAACCTGCAAAGGCCATCTCGTCTTAATATTTAAGAGTGTACGGAATGCTGAGAAATTCTGACATTCAGATGCTGATCTTTCAATACTTCTCTTAAAAAAAGCTTCCAAATTAAAAACGAATGTAAGGATTTTCCATAGTTCTCTGGAATCCTAATGTTCAAGCTAAACAAAGTTACAGGCTAAAACTCAATGGAATCTCAGGCCATAGACACAGAATGGGAAATTCACTACCACCAGCAATCAGGTCATTATTTATCCACATTTCGTCCTCAGTCCCTCTTTCTTGAAGTCACAGCTTCTTGTAGCTGTACATCGTCTTTGAATTGTTCAAAACACCCCACAAAGTCTTCATTGCCTGAAGGTTGAAGGCCAGGTTTTGCTTTGTTATTTTCTGGATGTTACAGAAAGGTTTTACAAACCTCCTGCCAGGTTCTACAGGAGGCCTATTGTGCTGCCCCTGCTGGTGATCTCTGGGCACCAGACTTACTTTCTAGCATGTTAATGTTCAAATTGAATACCGTTGCCCTCCAGACCTGTATGACTTGAATAATGAAAGACACCTCAGTGCAAGTCAAAGAGGCCTTTCACAATGATTTGTGAACCTTGGTTCAGATCAGCATGTCTGGACTGGGATCTGATTTGCTAGACTCGTGAAACGGCTAATTGTGAATTATGTTCAGTGTCTTTTTTTGAGGGTCTTTGAAACTATTACTTTCCTTCTTGTTTGTGAGCTGTTTGGCTTACCTGACCAATTCCATTATTAACCCCACCCCCAAGCATCCACCTAGTAACTTGTCCTCATAGTGTCTTGCCTCCCTCAAGGGGGAGTTTCAGCTATCTCCCTTCAATTATTACTGTGATAAATCATTCCAAACACGAAGCAGAGTAAGTTCAAAGCATGCCCATATTCAAAGGAAATCTGTCCCTCAGTGAAGTGAAAAGCACTCATGAAGTGCTTCTAGTAATCGAGATAAGAATTTAAGAATTTACAAATAAACACAGCAACCTAGATTTTCATTCCCTTGCCTCAGCCATTAGCAAAGGGCGAGATTAAAGTGAGTAGGTTAGTTGTGTCTTTTCAGAAAACAATGTTTTGTGAAAAAAGTGCTTTTCTATCATCTTGAATACGGCTCTATTGTATTAGTTCTGGTCCTTTTACTGAAGGAAATAATTCAAGAAAGAAAAAAAGAAATGAGAATCAGTTCAGTTCCTTATTATTGACAGCCTAACTATTACGTTGTCATCACCATCAGTAGATGGTTGAGAGCAAAACATTATTTACATTTGATACTTTTTTTCTACATGCCCACAACTAAACATGATGAATGCATTCTCAAATCCAATTTTTTTAAAAAAACTAGGAACTAGTCATGACTTCTAACCGGCCAATAAATACATCAGGTTTTTGCTCAATCATTGATTTGAAACCAGGAGGTCATGGATGAAGAAGGCTGGTTTAAGGATAGCCAGATACTGGAGTTTGACCTGATGACCATTGGGGCAAGGCAGAAAAATGTTGCAGGTTTCCCTAGGGAAATTAAATAAGATGAATACAGACTGATAGGGTTAATTGTAAAAAGCTAGTGGGTGGGAGGAATAAGTTAAATGAACCTTTCTTGCTCCTGATTTCTTATAATCCTAGGAATAGACAAACGTGAATGTAGGAGAATGTTGTTATTGTGAAAGCTCTGTAGATATCATGCATCCTGAAAGTGTGTATTTCCTCAACCCTGACAGCTCTTGCTTTGTCATCTGGGTTTCAGAAACTCACTTTAAGCTGCACAAATACCATTTTTTACTCACCGGAGACATCCAATTATTTCTTGCCAGTGAATTTCTTTCAACTAAATGGGCATGGGCTTTGCTTCCAAAACAAGAGATTGCATACAAGTTCATGTATTATTGACCAGTTTTGTTTGTATTTTTAATATTTGCAAAGCGGTTTGATATCGAATGGACAATTTATTATTATTTTTAGCATTGCTTCTTGAATAATGATCAGAAGTTATTGAGATCGGTTTTCAGTGATTAGATCCAGTCAAGGTTTTACATATTCATGCATCGTTAAACAGTCTTCAGCTGAAATGTTCTGAGAGAAAGTTAGAAACGCCCCCCATCGTCAGGGGCTGTCAATTAGCCTTTCTTTAAATATAAAGATATAAATGTTGCTGTATATATTAATCATGAGCAGGTACAATGCAAGGAAAAACAATCCATCCAGCTGGGACTTTTGCAACAGAATAATGTAAAAACATTTAAGAGCGATCTGCCTGATTGAACCGATTAGGTGTTTAGATGACCCATACAAACTGCAGAATGATTGTGGACAATTGTTCTATATTGTAAGTGAAACAAGGATTATTTTATTAATTCCATATTTGTTTTGGGGCGGGGGATAAGTAGTGGGGGAGAAAGTCATCACTTTTAGTCTAGCATTGAATCAATTACACGTATGTATGGCTTTCGGTTACAAAGACAAAAATGTAGTTCATTGAAGGTAAATGATTAAAGGCGTTGTGCACAATCCTACACAAAAGCACGACAAAGCACACACCAATCTATTATTAAAGCCACACATTATTACAAACTCTGTGGACTCGATAACCCGACTTGTTACATAATATCACGTCTAGTTTCTAATTGTCTAAATTAATGTAATTTAAGATAATCTAATCGGCAGGAAATTGTAATGCCTCCGTTTAATACAGTCAAAGTGCTGACAACCAACCAGCACGTTGCTTCATTAATAACAATCCTTTCATTGTCTGAGATCTGGTTTTATAAATACTGCAGTTGCAACCAGGGGAGGGAAATAAAGAGAGGGAGGAAGAACACTGTGCAGTCAACATCAGGAAATCACATTAGAAAGTGTAAAACCTGATGAAGATTGACCAGGAAACAAATACCAAATTTCACTTTTTATCTGACATGAATGTTTTACTGAAACATTAGAATGAAACGTCTTAAACTCATTCAGAGGACTGATGCCAATGGACTGCAGCTCAACATATTGGAGGCACACTCTCGCCAGAAGACAACACATCGTGGAGTCCTGTAGCTCAGTGGTTAGAGCACTCGCTTTGCAAGCGAGAGACCGGAGTTCAATTCCAGGCAGGGCGAAACCTTGGGCAAGTTTCCTTACTCCACACGCCTAATAATAATCCCTCCAAAACCAAAAACAATAATAAATTGGTCATTTTCAATGAACGACTGTTTGTGGGACATTGCTGTGCGCAATTGGCTGCCGCGTTCGCCCACAAATATACAGTCAATTCACTTTACAGTGTGTTCTGTGAAGCGCTTTGGGACGTCCTCCCGACGTTAAAAGCGCTATATCAAACGCAAGGATTATTATTATTATTATTATTATCAAGATGCAGTTGAGTCTCTCAATCTTGATTCTCAATGTCAGCTGAACATCAGGATGATGCACTTTCCAAACTTTCTTCAAGTCTGTTCCAGTGCACTATCGAGGCCATGGATTCCAAGCCTCTCGGTCAGCAATGGCTGCCTGTTGGAAGGTTGCTAAAGTAAAAATACACTTGAAATATTGGGTGGAATTCATTGGAAATTAAAATTTTAATTTAAAAATTCTTATTCCTTTTACAACAGTTATTGATAAATTAGCTGAAATGACTGGGGAGGGGGGGAGACAAAAGTCAGATCAATGCAGCAGGGATTTCCACCGAACATTGTTGGATGAAGCTTGAACATCAAAGATATTTAAGTAACAACAAAGCCGAATTGCATGTTTTTCAAAATGCAACCTTTATGTTAAAGATATTCTGCAAATAAAACAGGCAAGATTGTCTTCCTGACTGTTAATAAAGCTGATTTAAACATCTGGTGAAACACTGCTGCACTCGCCTATCTCATGTTTTACATTGGAAGGCTTTCATAAAACATTTAGCGGCAACTCTGAAGAGCTACTGACTTACGAGAATTATTATTATTTCAAGAGAAATGTCAGTAAAGGTACAAAGGAATAATTTGGCCTTCAGTGGGCTCACACTTTATCAGTGTCTACTGTTTGAATCTGTTCTCTCTTACAGTAATTTATTTCAGTTGACTAATTAAGTCGACTGCTAATGAGAAAGATTTACGAGTACAAGTAGTTTATCAGGAAAAGCCAAGAAAAATACAGAAGAATGAAAACACCATTAGTTACCTCTTGTTCTTTGTACAAGACATTTCACAAAGTTCCTTTATTCTAGTAGTATTATAGATGTTTCAGTGACCAGTGCATTTACAGTGGAGGTAAAGCAGAATATGCAGCACAAATTAAAACTGATTCTTGTATGTTCCTCATATGATTACTTAGCTTCAATAATAAATTCATCCAAATGGCTAACATGGGCTAAAATAGGCATCTCATCTATTCAGCTGCTGTGCTGTTGCTTTTAGGACAGGGATACCATTTAGGGATGGGGGGAAATCCAAGAAAGACATCAGGCCCATTTGGGACCAAACAATTTTGTATATCAGTCACAAGAAAATCTCTTGAAATTGATAATATTATCAATTACTTACATTTATATAGCACTTTGTGTGCCACTTTCCAGTTTATCTTGTGAAGCGCTTTGAGATGTCTCGATGATGTGACAAGGCACTATATCAAATGCAAACCTGCAGTCATATGTCCACATTATTGTGTATTTTTAATAAAATATTCATTGAAGCAACAATTTTGCCTGGTACCACACCCTGCAGTTTAACCTTCTTTGTGCAAGCAATAAAACCCTCCAGCACATCCAACCGTGATCTCCTACCTTCCATTCCCCCATCCTGAAGCAGCACAGAAATCATTGTGTCCCATGAAATAGAAGCACACCATGTTTCTCTAACTCCACAAAGCTATTTGACAACAAATGTTTACTCATGTTTTGAAGGGGTTTCAGAATCAATAGCACCAAACATTTTTTGGTGTGTTGTTCCATGGATCAACCACTTCATGAGAAGCAATCTACTTTTGTTTTAGGCTCGTTAAACTCAAATCTTCTGATCATACCCTTTTTAGTCCAAGTTAAACAGTCCGCTTACACCCAAATTAGTTGTTACTCTCCACATTTTAAAAGAGCTGGATCATGTCAATCCCAAACCCCCATCCTTTAATTCTCTAATTAAAATCCCGCTCTGCAAGTCTCTCTTTTTCACTTAAAGCGCTGAGTTCCTGAACAATCTTGGTCCCTTTCCTTGTACCCCACCCCCCCCAAAGCATACCTTTTTCAAGAAGGAATTTCAACTCTGAGCCAAGGTTTGAATCAAACACAGGTTGATAGGATTAACACTTCCTTTCACTGACAGCATTAAAGGTCAAAGGTGAAATCACTTGGGCTACTTTCAACCCAGTTCCTCATTGCCAGAGCCTGCACTGATGATTATAGTACAAGAGAACCTGGCAACCTCACTCAGAGATGGAGATGATTAATGTGGGGCGGGGAGCAGAAATATGCTTTGTTTTTTTCCCCTTGTTGATGTGCAATGGAAATATTTCTGGTACAGCAACAATAATGTCATTTATTGGCAGAGTTAAGGAGAACCTTTATCCTTTATTGTCTGACCTGGGAGATCCTGACACTGTGCAAAAACGTAGGGGAAAAACATATTTCTTAGTTGTCAAATGCCTCATTTGATGCCCCCTTCCCCATGCATTAATCTTTCAGTCTCTGCAGATATTTAAAATGAAGCTCCTGACAGCTCAGAACAAACCCTCTCTCGACTTACTGTTTTACGTCTCACCTACTGAAAGTAGAAAATTATTCTTTTGTTCTGCAGTAAATCACATATGCTGGGCCATAATTAATGGCTGTCTCACAGCGCATTTCATCACCACCCAACTGTCACTGACTGCTAAATCTGATGTATTCTTGTGGCCTTCCTCCGCTTATTCTTGGATATTAATAGTGATCATGAAGCTGTAGAGCAGTTAAATTATCCTTGAATCTGTAAATCAGTAAATCGAAAGGTGTGGTAATCCTTTCACAGACACATAAGAGCTGTTTTTTTTGAAAAACACAAAAGCTAAAAAACATTGCATTCTCCAACACACAGCTGGGTTCTCTTCACCATTTCACTTTGCTGCCCCAAATTGTCAGACTTTGTAAAGCTGGTGTTCTGTTAATCCCACACATTCTATTAAATTAAACAAGGTCGTTTGGAAGTACACGAAGATTTTCATCAGTTAATGCATTACATTCTGCATTTGCAGAAAATACAAAAAAGATATTATTCAATCCTCACTGATAGGAGCCGAGGGATATACTTGCTGTGACCTCCAATGGGATAAGGGGTGGATCATCCTGTCCATTGACACTGTTCCTTACAATTTTCTTATTTTGTTGTTAACATTACTTTGTTCTTGATATTAACGCTTAAAATGCCTGCAAAAGTCTTGGGAGACTCAACCTTTGAGTCAGTGATGTTGTTGATTATGCCACCTCCCATGTCCCAGCATTTCGGAGCTAGTTCAGAGAATGTTGGTTTAGCTCAATGTTACAGTTTAAACTCTAAGCCTTTTTCACAAACTTAGCAAATGACTTTCTCAGAGGCTTCTTTAAGGTGCAGAGATTTCATTGGGTGTCAGCTGTAGTTCAACTGAACAGAGTGAAGTCCTCAATATGGCAATAATAATAATATCCCTGTGTTTGACGTAACGCCTGTAACGTCAAAATATCTCAAAATGCTTCACAGGTACTAAGCAGAAATTGCTGTCAAATTAATACATATTTGTAGGCAGATGTAGAAGCCAATTTGTGCACAACAATATCCCACGTACCAAGCGAAGGATCAATTTTTTTCAGTGGATTTCCAGTTGATGGCCACGACATTGGGAGAAATTGCCTTTTCTTTTCAAATAACCTTGTGAACAACAGCAACAATGTCTTGACCACTCGTCTACTCATGAAACGTAACTTGATTTACTCATGGAAATCATTTTAAGCTCTTTATACACAGAGGCAATGTTCTCAGAAAGATGTATTATATTTTCTTCAAATAATAGTATTCAATGATATTCAGTGGTACGTAGATTATATCATGTTACACATCCAACAACATTCATATCTCCAGGGACATGGGGATGGGGAGTGGGGCGGGGGGATTGATTCTCTGATGCTTCATAGTGGTGGAGATGAAGTATTTTGCTTGTGTATGGGGGTGGGTGGTGGGGAAATCCCATTATAAACTCACATCAGGATCAGTACATTTACTTGACCTGTGGAGAATCACCCCCCTACTCTGTGCTTGGGAATAATGAACAATCACCTGTGTTCCAGTTGTGGACAATCTGACCCAGACACTGCATGTTTGTTGTTAAATACCCACTTGTTGTTTGGATCAAAGACTCAGTGGTACAATGGGAATTACAGTAGGTCTAATATTTACATTCAGCAAACAAAGACACAATCCCTCATTTTAAAGGAAGAAGATTCAGTCCTTGATCAAAGTTATCGCTCCCTCCCCAGAGACATGCTTTTTCCAAAGTGCTTTACTTAAAGTGACAGGCAACAAAATTGTGTCAACCCGAATGTCCTTGTAAACCGTAGTCAAAGCTGCAAAACTGCAATGAGAGTGAAACTGAGCCACATTAGTAGCTGGTTCAGTCCCCAGTCTGTGCTGAGTTATCAACATCACAACTGACCAGATTCTCTACTTCAGATTGCCGCCTAGTAAAACGGTGTGCTCTTTGGGTTTGGTTGTGATATGTCCTAATGGACAAATCGCCTGTAGACAGGGACTACCTGAGCTCACACACGCAGGTCTGCAATTTGGGCGCTGTACACAGAAGTTGGTTGACACCTGTGAATCTGCACAGCATCATGAATCAGCATCTTTTGAAGAGGAGGGGATGAAATTGAAAGGAGAGGGGAAAGCCCCAAACAAAAAACCTAATTGCATTGGTTCAAAATGCCTTTGAAGGCCAAACATCAGACACCGAGTGCCTAGAGTTGCAAGCTTGGCGTAAGCACATCGTTGAATGCAACCAGTTCAAACCTTGATGAGTTTTGCATGACAAAACCCATCAGGGTATATTCACCCACAGAGCTCTGAGACTGTCACACAAATTTCAAGACACGTGACCATGAATGTCTCAAACGTTTAACTCAAAAAGCATTAAAGAAAAGCAGTTCAACTGTTCTGTTCCTTCGTCTTTGCTTAGTGATCAGAATCACACTAACTCAGAACTCCTTTGTTTCATTTACAGTAAGTTTAACTTGTATGTGCAGTATATCTAAGCTTTGCATAATGCTTTTAAAAATAATTGTACTTAAAAGATTATTATGTTTTTTATTATTATTTTCCACTTGATGCAAAATATCTTCAGAACAAGTTGGTGTGGAATCAGTCCCCGTTAAGGTTTGTTGCTTAGCAGATGTTGCAGGATGCAGTCACTAAATCAAAGTATTTCATAATAGACCATCCCTTGTTACCAATATAATAATCTCATAAAGCTCCATCTATTCATTTACTGTTACAATGACTGCTGTAACTGAAATGCAATGAATTAGGAAATCTTGAACCCATTGTAGATTTTCCAATAGTCAGAACCATCTGAACTTTGAACTGATTTAGTTTATATTTGTCTTTTAGATGATATAATCATCCTTGTATTTGATTTTGCGCCTTGCATCTTAGCAAGATGCCTCAAAGCACTTCACATAATTTACTGTAACGTCGAGTGACCATGTGATTTTATTATACAGCAATATCCCATAAACAGCTGTGAAGTGAATTGACCAATATTATGGGGGCTTGTTGGCTGGGGCACCAGAAGGAATTGCCTCTCTCTTAAAAGAATAAGATCAAGGAGGAAGTATATATTCTATTCTACATGTTTCATCAATCACTTTTACAGCGACCGTCATTAGCATACTTGGCAGAGAAATAGGCATAGACTGCCCACATCAGTCTTTAGATCTGCCTACATGATCTGTAAATAAAAAAGAAACACAGGGCTTACTGCTGAGCACAATGTTTTATTCATTTTGTGCTCATCAAGGTGAGTAATGCCAGGAGTTGGAAACGGAGCACTTTCCAATTCCAAGCATCAGTGCCAGAATTAAGCACTGGTCAAGTGTATCACAATCAAATGTAAATCAACTGGTCTAACGATCTGCCTGGGCCACTTCTACTGTACTAGCATAGCATGAGAACAAGAGAAGGCTTCTCAAGCCTGTTCTGGAAGTTTATTAGATCATTGGAAGGTCTTTGATTCCCATTTCCCAACCTTATTCCCCATTTACTTACCTATTTCCATTTTATCTGAATTGATTTTGCCCGTATTAGATTTTCTTGGTGATCCTTTTTGCGTAGAAATGTTCCATTTCCACTTTAGATATACTGTGGCCTCTCCCAGTGAGACTGCGAAACCCTTTGAGACGTCTTGAAGACGTGATAAGGCGCTGTATCAAATGCAACAATTATTATTATTATTATTTCCACAAGATACTCGGTCGAGCCTACGTAAAACTGATTACATCCACACGACAGAAAATATTTTCATCTCTTCTCAGTCTGAATCTGGTTTGAACACAGCCGCTCCACAAGTACCACTACTTCTCAACCTAACAAGGTAGTGGCACACTGTAGTATTTAAGCCTGTTCCTTTAATTACTAATATCACTTTAGCAAAATCAGTAAGTGCAATTGACTGGAGTGACCCTCAGTCAGGAAGCGAAAAGCCAGCCAGGTTCCTAATCACTTCCCAGTGATTCCTGTTCCAAAGTGGACTTTGCGAGTAAAGTGGATACGATCAGGCTTGGCTGTGAATACAATTTTTCTTTGAACAAACAATTAAAATCACAATCTTTAGATAATGTATGTAACTACTGAAGCTTCTTTGAAATAATTTACAATAGCATTTGCTCCCTACTCAATTGTGCAAGAGCACTGTTCATCTTACCTATTCTATATAGTGATATCGACATAAAATAAACTGTTATCTTTTTTAATATTTATTTAAATCCCAGTGTTAACGATTAGCCACACAGTTCCCCCATGGAGTGAAATTCCACTTAGTTAAATTTTGACAAAACAAATAATTAGTATGAGATGTTTTTCCCCCAATATAAGATCATACAGAGGATTTCCAGATAGAATGCAATGGAAAAAGAGAGGAAACTTCCCACATTCAGTATGAATTCCACAGAACTTCCTATGAATTTCTACAGGAAATGTGACCCTTTTCTCTGAAATGTAATCCCAATTGGTAAAACATTTTAGTTCATTACTCTTAATAATCTATCCTCATTACTTGTACATGGAATAAATATTTTACATTATACAGTGTCGAAAGTAAGCAAGGTATGATATAAAATTATAATTGCTTTGCATTGCATGTGGGATTGAGGTGGGGGGGGGGTTGTCCTAAAGTATGTTTAAGAGACTTGTGACTTATGAGTCTGTTATTACTATGATTTAAAAAGATGATGCTTGCTCGCATACCGTAACATTTCTGCCCAAGTCTCAATTTGTGGTTCTGCTCATTGCTTTCTGAAATATTTTTTATATTAATGTTGTAAAATAAATTGGTTTTATGTATTATGGTCTTAAATCCAAGCCCATCAATGTTATGCTTTGTTCACTGAACTTACTCCAAGCTTGCATTGCAAACATTAATTTTCAAAATAATTTCTTCAATTATAACACTGATCGTTCAAGCTTCAAGTCTTAACTGCTCTTCAAAGCATTGGTTCAAGATAACGTACATTGCAAATCACTGTGGCCTCGCATGAAAGGTTAGGGTAGTTGAGGCAGCTTCAGAGGGAGAGATAGAGAGAGAGAAAAAGAGTACGTGAAATTCTCTGATTGGACGTGATCAACAAGAAAAGGGAGAGGGCAACGTATAGAGTTTGCTGCAGTCAAAGCAAGGAGAACAAGTTATTACTTTATAGGGTTAACATATACTCTAAGAATTGTCACATTATGGACATTCTGTTCCTGGAGATTAGAGGTATGTGCTATAGATAGGCTGGAGTGTGGACCTAAACATAAAACCAGGTTAAGTCTATCCAACTGTATTTCACATAGGACTCCTTACAACCAGCAACAAAGAAGGACGTTATCCCTACAGTCTGGGCTGTATTTAAACTTAACCCCTAGAGGTGCAAGGACAATTTTAACCCATTGTACCATTCAGTCCACCACTTGTCTTTATTAAAAGCTATACAGCCAGGTTATGAGGTTTCATGTCTCCAGGCTACACAGAGATGCTGTTTATCTCATGCGAAGAAAGTATTTGTTAATGTTGCGGAGCATTTATTTGTTTAACCACAGAATGTGAGTCCGCTTAGCTGTTGCATCAACATTAGGCAATTCCAGGTTAAAGAGTAGGGCGAGTTAGATGATATATATACACTACTTTGTCACTACAAAGGCTTCTTAAGACTAATCAATATGAGTTCTGCCATCACACTTTATAAAATACATTGAGTTTTGTTTATAACACGTTAAGCAATTCAAGTTTTTATAAAATTCTACACATCAGGAGTACAACATTCATGGCATTGTATAATAATCCTTGCATTTGACATAACGTATTATCACGTTGTCGAGATGTCCCAAAGTGCTTCCCAGGATTTACTGTAAAGTGTAGTGACTGGGTATGTGGCATGTTTCTGATCTGTTCTATGCTTGTCACATTCCTCCCACACCTCAACACATGATTCAGGTATTCCACTCTCTTAAACACTTTTTACAGCAATGTTCCCAATCGTTACCCATTATCAACTGGTATCAGTGTGGAGACAGTTCTCTGATAGGTTTTGAAGGAGATCAGCACCTTTAATAATATTTTAACATCTAAATAATTTTGTCTGGGTCACTCAGGAATTATATCTGTATAAACCACCGGCATGTTAATGTGTTTTATTGTGGAACTAACTGCTCCAGTAAAAACACACTCATTTTGCTTTAAAATGTTCAGCCTTTTTTTAAAAATTGCAGATGTATAAATAGAAATTCTTCTACTCGATTTTAATTTGCAAGCAGTCAAGGAAAAAAATAAAACTGTAAAACTGCCAGCACTTTTCCACGCTGGTTGCACTGAATAATAAGCTAAGTGGGCTGGTCTTGTACATTCAGTGAGAATGTCTGAATTAAATTGTTGTACTTAATATCAGTGCAATAAGTTGAAATCATATCATTTTGTGAGTGAAAGGGATCTCCACTTCCTGCTATTGGTTTTACCATTATTTATTTGTAAGAAAATAAAGGACAAAAAAACACTTCTTTATTGTCAACTAATGGGCTGATCCAATCTCAGCTTTTCAGACTTGAAACCCAATGGTGCTGATCTAAAAGAGGTGGATGTTGCCTAGATTTTAAACTGATTAGAAGAGAACAGGTAACAAACAAAAGATGAGGAATTAAAGCAAGGCCCAGAATTCACCACAACGGCAATATTTATTGCACAATCGAGAATCATGCCATGGGAAATGTTTTGGTCAAGCGCTCCTAACAGCAATGGATTGCTATGGTTGGAACAGTGCTTTACAATTCACTGAACATACACTTATTACTCGTAAACCCTAAATTCAGTGTTCCAATAAACAGAGAATAACAGATGCTCGTGAAGGAGTTATAAGACTATAATTCAGTCAAGGGTTCTGACATTTTAAAACACATGAGAACGATCAAGCACTTCATAAATATCTGCAGAGCTTCAAGATGGAATTGTGGCTGGTAACTTTCTCCATATTATTGGTTACTTGTTCTGACAATGCTGGCATTTCTGATTTACTGATGGTGAAGAGCCATTGTCTGCCCTGTAATATAGTGGTTAAACTCACAAGAAATCTCTGTAATTATTAGGAGCTGTAAATATTAATTTTTCATATTACTTCTCATGAATGACAAATCCAGTGCAATATTTTCAGATACACTGATACAGAACAAGACGATGCAGGTTCAGATTTAGAGTTGCAAATAGCAATTTTAGGACAGTCAACAGGAAATATTTCTTTATCCACTGGATAGTTAACAACTAGAAAAGGTTACCAGGAAGAATGGTTGAGACCGGGACGATGGTTAAAGGACCCTGGATGAGCATTGGTACCTGATACCCCCCAAAGCAACAAACAGTGCAACTGATTTTCATCTTGCATAATACCACATTGGATCAGAGTGCATTAGGCTGCAGTTTAATAACTGCAAAATGTCCATAGAAAGTTACCAGGCTATTTGATCTCATTTTTCCAGAATATCCACACAGCCGTTCTACCATCACAGATTCAAACTAATTCTTAAATCAATCCAATGTCCTGGCTTCAGTCTGGCTTTCTTGTACCCAGCTCCAGCCTTTAGGTAAACTCAATGATTATTTTGCAGAGACTTGGGTGTTCAATCCAAACACTTCATAAATATTTTACGACTTCAGTTAAAATAGACGTGGTGAAATAGTGACACTGGAATATTTCATTCATACCAGCTCAAAAATAAACACCCAGTGGCCGAGTCAGTTCCGTAAATCAACAACAACAAATTACACTTGTATTGCGCCCTTCACATTGGAAAGATGTCCCAGGGCACCGGACAATCAGGGGTTTGGGGCCCGAGCTTGGAGTTGGGGTCAGAAATGGAGGAGGGTGGGGCGGGGGGGTGGGTGTTGGTAGGAGGGTGGCTGAAGGAACGATCGGAGAGGAAGATCTTCAGATGAGACTTGAAGGAGGCAAGTTGATAGGTTCCCGAATCCTAGTGCGGGAGAGGACATGAGCTGCAGAGTTCTGAATAATCTAATGGATTATTGAAACCATCGAAACCCTTTCAGTGCATCGTGTTATTGCAAATTATTAAATACAGTGAGTCTAAATCATGATGTTTCTATTGAGGCAAGTCACATTGATCTTATGGAGAGTCCACTCCAATCCAATAGATTTCCACAGATCAGGTTTTTGCCCTTCTGTTTCCCAGAAGAAATGACTATTTGCAACTCCCCTTGTAAATCACATTTTAGATCCCAGTTTTTATTATCAAACCACTGGACATTAACTCATGGGATTTTCACATTACAACTTAATTTTGCATAACAACAAAATTATGCTTGTGTAGCGCCTTTTACGTCAGGAGGGCATCCCAAGGCACTGGACAATTAGTGTTTCGGACACGAGCTGTGGGTCGGGATCGGGGAGAGTGGGGGGCAGTGAGGGAAGGAGGGTAACCGAAAGCACGGTCGAAGAAGAGGGGAACCAAGCAGGAGGGCCTCGATCTTGTTCACATTCAACTGCGGGAAGTTAGCTCTCATCCAGGACTTGATGTCTGACAGGCAGTCTTTAAAGACTGCAGTGGTCCTGGAATCAAGGTTGGAGGCAGAGAGGTAGAGTTGGGTGTCATCCACATACATGTAGAAGTTGACCCCATGTCTGTGGATGATGTCACCAATGGGTAACATATAGATATTGAAAAGAGTGGGCAAAGACAGCACTGGGGAACGCCAAATGTGACAGTGTGGGGGCAGGAGGAGAAACCATTTTCGAAACCAGTGGCGATAAAGTTGAGATGGTAGATGTAGGATTCGAACCAAAACTTGGAAAACACAAAAAATTCTTGGCTCCTGGTGACTGTAATGCAAGGGTGGATTGTACAGCACTGTATTAGGTCGTAGGATCACACAGTGTATTTTTCAACTTCCTTTATACTTATGTGTTATTCTTCCGACATTGTGATGTGGTTGATGCTCTTATGTAATTGAAAAAACAAATTCATTAATTCTTTTTTCAGTCATCATAATGTAAAGTAACTGCATTTAAGTTTTTGTAAAACACAAATGATATCCAAAACCTCTTTAGGAACAGCCACACAGGCAAATTCATCTCTGGGATTTTGGGTAATAGTTTTCAATATTTAAGATTTGATTGATTAGTTACCATTTTTTTAAATGGGCTGAAAGACTCAAAAAATCAGACCTCTGGGGCAATTCATTTTTTTCTTAAAAAATAATATAATTTCTTTATCTTTATTTTTATGTAGCCATTCGATGCAAACACGTCATAAACATTTTATGACTTCAGAGTTAAAATAGACATGGTGAAAGATGGACTGGAATATTTCATTCATACCAGCTTGAAAAAAAATCAGCCTGTGGCCGAGTCCATTTCAAACCGTTCCAGTGCATTTTGTTATTGGAGATTATATTTCACACACGACACAAGCTACAGTTATACTTTCGGAAAGAGGGTTTTCAAAAATGCAATCTGATCACCCAGTTTACTCGTGAACTGATCCAGACCAGATCAGACCAAACCACACAACATGCTGCTTTCCATTTGATTTAGTCTATACCTAGCTACAGTTTAACTGTCAACATGTTTGGTTTCCATGCACCAGGATGCATTATGCGATACATGAAATGGGTCACTGTGCAGGGTGTTGTAGGGTGATCTGAACAAGTGCCTTAAAATTGGCAAATTAGGTATTAGATGCATGATAGCCAAACTGAAATGGATCAGAAATTTCAAGCTGCATTTATATTATGCCTCATGTATATATCAGAACAGCTTCCATTCCACAGCAAAACACACACGCCCACAAGCAGTTGTATAAATGTAACCTGGTAAATGTGTAGTGGTTTGAAAGTTGTGGTTAGCCACTTTATTTTCTAACTGTCTTCCTGTGACAGGGAAAAGTCTGCACAGGCCAGGATCAGAAAATCAGATTGACAATCTGAACAGATAGACTAAGGCCAAGTTAAATGATAGTTATCGCTACCATCACCAATAAATATTGAAGCAGTCCTGCACCTCTGTTCAGAACGGACCACAACTCGATTAATTCCAAATAGAAGCTCTCTTTTGTTTTTTTTGTTTTAAAACTCAAGACTTGAAGCAGTTTCCACCGATCAAATTGTAACGCTCCAACTGTGATCAAACAACTCAGCACAAGGGAGTATCATACCTGTTATATTTTACGAACACACTGTTACATAAAGGGGTACCTGGAACTCATTGGATTAAACTGGTCCAAACCCTTGAACTAAGATAACTGATGTATCCCCCTAAACAAACTGTCTCCAGTATTCATCTGTAAAATTATATTAAAGCAAGAAATTTGATACATTAGGACTATCCTATTTAAAATGCTTCAAGGGTACTGGCAAAGTTGTTACACTCAAAAATGTTTGTTAGATACTTGCAAAAAACGTTTCAGCATAGCTAAGGTGCTTTGCACACACATTGATGGAGACAACACCTTTACTAGTAATAATAACATTCATTCATTCAGTAATAAATGCAATACTAGTTTCATTTAATATAGCACCTGTAGCCTCAAAATATCTCAACGTGCTACACGCAACTTTCTGTAAAATGTAGAGACTGCTTTTGCAGGCAAGCAATTTGCACAGGGCAATGACCACAAAGAGCCCTGGAGTTTCAGGTCAACTTTATGTGGGGATTGTTGGCCAGGACCATGGAAGAATGTTGCTTTTCATTTTTGAAAAAGGTCATGAAATCTTTTAACATCTACCTGGGGTCTTGTTTTAACATCTCAACTGAAGGATGGCAGTTCTGACAATACAGAACATTTCCAGCACTGGGCCTTAAACCCACAACCTTCTTATGCAGAGGTGAGAATACTGCCAACAGAACCAGGCAGCAGGTTTGAGATGTCTGATGACCTTTGAGCATTGATAATTATCTGCAATAAGGAACACAAGGTGTTAAACACACTTAAATTTAGAAGTATTTCACTAGGACCAATCCTTGCCCAAGTGCCATGGTTTTTGGCTACCCATATTTTTGATAATGTTTATGACTGCTGTTGGAAATGCTGATGCTATCAGATACACGATAGCAAATTGACGGATTCTGCCATTGCCCACTGACACCAAACACCACTTTATTCAGTTTCCTGCCAATGTCAGAGGTGCCATCATCAGTGATAAATTTTAACATAAATGGCTAACCATAAATGTGCTGTGGGCAATTGGCTGTCGCTTTTCGCCCACAAAATATACAGTCAATTTACTTTACAGTATATTCTGTGAAGCACTTTGAGATGCCTCGAAGATATGATAAGGGGTTATATCAAATGCATAGTTATTATTATTATAAACCAAAGATTGAAAATAAGCCCTTTATCAAATCACTCTGGATAAAGACAGATGAGCCCAAGGCCATTCCCTTGAGGGGCCTGAACAACCACAATACAGTAATAACAGGTTTAGGAACAATAGTTGCTGAAGTCATTTCCTTTAGCATGCTTTTGTTGTTTGTATACTGCACCAAGACCCAGGCCATTTGAGCAGTCAGGTCAGTGGGGAGCTCCAGCTATGCTGGATGTTTCCTTCCATTTCTCTGGAGTGGATAAAGCCAAAGCTCCATTTATGCACTCACTTAAGCTCCCTCCCCACCCCACGCTGCTGGTGAGAAGTGCATGCTGTGTTTATTCTGCAAGCTACTGACAGATTGCAGCAAATTTCTGCTACTGTATCAAGGGTCTCGGGAAGAGAGAGTCTCAAGAAATCTGAAGGTGCCTGGAGGATGTTATTTTCAGGAGGGAGGGAGGTTATTTTCAGGAGCGTGGAGCTGATTTAATGCTAGAAATCAGGCGCTGCTTTTATTTCTGGCCTCCTTTTTGAAAGTGATACAGAGCAGGCAGCAAAGACTTGCCTCACATTGCTCCACTTCCAACTTCACTCTCAGCAGCATAAATGCAGCATTAATGACCAAGAAAAGCTGATGGGATATGATATCAGCACAATACTGCCAACTATCCTTTTGGCACATTACGATGCTGAAATTCTTGGCTCATTGCCAACACCAAAAATTCAGGATACAGTAATTAGGGTGGCTGTTTTATTTGACAGTGACCACAAACATAGAGTGAACCAAACATGGTTGCTTGTTCTAGTTCACAGAATGACACCGCTTTGGCAGTGTTTTGAGAGGTTTGGGTAAAAAAATTGAAGATAGTAAGTGTTTGACTTTTTTGATTTTGGGGGATTTTGATGGCAAAAATGAGACTTCCAGGTAAGGTTAGCACGATGACTTGTTGGGGTGACATTATCGCCGGGAAGATGCCCCTTTTGGCAGTTCAAAAAATACACAACATATTAAAAAAAGGTATTCAATGATGGAATTCATTTTTCTCGATTTGGAGAAAATTTGAAAATCTGATAAATAACGATTTTTTTTAAAAAAAAGCGGATTAAAAGCCGAAGCAGAAAACAACACTGATGACAGAAAGATCTGGGAAAGCTACAGATCTAATAACACACTCACATTTTCATTTCTAAAGTCCATTTATCTATTTACTTTGTAAATTGTTCTGGAAGTCAATTATTCCACACAAAGTCCCTACACTTACCCAAACGAGCCCAGTACTATCACCACTTCCAGGTACTTCAGAGACACCAAACTTAGTACTAGTGTAATTCCCAGATCACATTTGAAGACCCTGCACCGTGCATAATATTTTCTTATTCATTAAATGTTTTGCTCTGAACATAGAAGAGTTAATGTTATTGAATATACAGTAACATCCTGTGCAAACCCTAAAACGGGAAGTATTTCCAAAATACTTCACAGAAAACACAGCCAGTTTTGTGATTGTGGGAGGTATTCGCATCCTGCTGGTAAAATTTACACCTAAATAAGAGTAGGAAATGGTGGAGTTTCGGGAACAATGACATTGCACGTTTTTACATAAAACTGCAAGTTTCTTCTCAGTACTACATGCAGCAAACAGATGTTACGAGAAAATATAGCTTTTCAGACAAAACAGCAATTGAGGAACTTAATTGATGTTGCAAGCCAATTAACACCAGAAAACGTATAGAAGTTGTCAGTCTCTGAGGCTTACTGTAGACGGGGGCATTTAATCATAGCTCACAGAGTGACACAGCTTTGGCAGTGTTTTGAGAAGTTTGGGTAAAGAAACTCAAAAAGCTGTGACTCCAATTACCATTGTATTAGGTATTAGGAACAGTAAGTGCTCCAGGACTCTACCCCACATCAATGGCGCTATATAAATGCAAGTTGTTGTTGTAAGTGCCCTGTGGGGAGGCTATACACTCCCAGGTAGATTCGCCAGTCCTGACAATCCTCATGCTGATACACTGCATATGGCTCCCAACAGTTGTGCAAAATACCCTGCTCACAGATCAGTTCATTAAATGAAAATTAACGGTGTCAACAGTGTTATATAGAAAATGTTAACATTTTTATTAACTTACACAAGGCGATCGGAAACCTTTTTTCCTCCTGAACAATGCCTCTCGATGTCCAATATATAGCCAGTAACATCATCGATGCCAGCCCATGATGAGCACCAGCACACCACACAGGTTACACAGGCAGAACCCTGCTCATCCAGTACAGTATTAAATAATTAATTCCATCGGCAGTGCGAATGGGAAGGTATTGGTCATGGATGTCTATTGCAGCCTTGCAATACTTTAGAACTGGACGTTTTCATAGTTAATGTAAACTTCCCAGTTGGCCGATGATGTGTATTTTTTGTGCTGCTTGAAATTCTGGTCAGCAAATATTTAATTTCAGCCAATCTAACTGCACATCTTGGCAATGCTAACAGACAAAAACATCTGCTTGACAGGTCAGGGTGTAATTGGGCTCATAGTGGAGTTGTGTGAGGACATCACATTTATAGTTGTACAATTGATTTGACAGACCATATTCATGAAGGTCTAATGTACCTCAACTGCATAAAACATACCGTTTCTGGGTTATATAGTATATTGTGGTGAGAATTGGGACACTGTGCTTCACAACCGGAAGCTGAAAATATTTTCATGTTGTTAGATTACGAATGGGCACAAGAATGCAGAAAATTACTGCTGTGAAAATAATCGTATTTGATTAGAACACCTAAGCATCAGACATCTCAAAGTCTCACAAAGTTTCTGTGAAGTGTAGTGACTGTATTTCAGGCAAACACATTAGAAAATGCAGTATTTAAGTGTTTAAGTGTGCAGCATTTTGTTTTGAAATCAGACTGAATATTATTATTATACATGCCTGTGAAAAAAATTTCTAATGAATGTTTTGAAAAGATGAATGCTAATATTGACATAGAGGTTAATTCATGAATGGGGGTGGGGGGGAGGGGTTGGGGGGGGAAGACAAGACAGTTGTCATCTTGGCCTTTAACATCTGGAAAACAAACAAGATGACAGATAGAACTCTTTAATTGATTCAACACAAACACCCCTGGTCCAATAAAATTAACATTGATTTAAAATAAATGCATATTATTTTAATAAAGTTGGTTACTTACAGAAATAATTAACTGGCATAACCTTGGTTACCTTGTGACAATTTCAAAATACATTATGTATGTTCTTGCATCCTGAAGGTCAACAATTGCTTTCTTCGTTGACTTGTCTGTAAGGTATCTTATGTTAACACAGTACAAAAAAATGCCCAAAGATTTCCTGCAGGCTACAAAAACTATTTATTGTACAGTAACGCATGTTATATATTCAAAATGTATCTGTAAACAATGCTTGTGCTTTAACTAGCCTATTAGAGTGATAACTCTTCAACTATCAACTCAGCATCAACACATTGGGCACACGTTGCCTGCACTGAATCCCACATAACGATTTTCTTTTGATTAAAAACAATACATTTCCTTCATATTCTTTTAGAAAATACATCCAAGAAATATGTTATTGGTCATAATTGACCAGTTCCATCAGCAAATCAAAATTGATCTTTATTAAACTTTGTTGAGATTACCAATAACAAATTGTCAGTGCTTGCATCTGTACATCAATTATACAGCAATAACCAGCGCAACTTATTTAAAACTGGTTGCACCTAAAATCGATTCACTCTTCCTCCCTGCCCCCCCACTGAACTGCAAACTATTGTGTGTTTAAGGTATATGCACAAGACTCCTGGGCAGTTGATGGATCTATGCAAATGTAAATAGCTTGTCAAACTAACTAAACTGAGAAATAACTGCATCTACAAACTTTTCCATTTTGGAAGTAAACAGAACAAATTGCATTTGTATAGCGCTTTTCACTTCGGGAAGATGTTATCGGAGGGTACCATTCCACAAGTGCCCAAGTATCTCTGGTGGTTGAAAGCTTGATTCCCAATCAGAAACGTACATATTTCAGTTCTCTCACTGATACACTTATCTCAGTGGGGTGACTTTTACCAATTCTGAGCCAAGCCATTAAATTTGTACCATTGTGCAATAGCAAGCTAGGTGGCAGATGAAATTAGCAAACCCAACCCATCAAGTTATGCATCTTTTGTTGTTTAATGAAAAGGGAAAACTGACAGCCTCAGAGAATGTCTGCCTTTGTCTTCCTGCTAGAGTAATATACAGGCCATCATTGGGCACTTAAAAAANGTTTCTAAAATATAATTCAGAGCCTTATTCATGATTAAACAGGACAAAGCACTGTCTTTGTTTTCTCCTCCAACTAGCATGTGACTTCCACTAGCAAACCAGTCATTCACCATGAACGCTATGGGCTTTTTTTAAAAAACAATAGTGGTGCTATCCTCTTCACAGACTCCTTGATCACTTGCAAAACCATTGACTTTGGGTGCATAAAATAGGCACACTTCTGTGCAGAGTATCAATCAGTGCCGTATTATGGATAACCAGTAGGTGGTGCTTCAATGGTGAAATCCTGCCAATTTATTTCCTTGCCCAATATCTAGGCACCTTGCTTTTGCTCTGTGCTTGGCCAAATTATCTGGCAAAGATTGCAGATTCACTGTGTGGAAGACGGCTCGGTGTGAAAATCAACTGATGCTGGGATTTGCAGGCGCCTGAATCAGTCTCACTGTGACATTTAAATTTTGTTATTACCGCACTACATTGATCAAGGTTTTCTACAATTCATATCATGGAATTTTAACTAAGCCTAACAGAGGTTCACTTCAGGATAGCAGCTCCTCACTGCCACTGTTCTTTCACCATCACCATTGTTGACACGGAAAACAGAGTCTCGTGCAGCTTTGGAACTTTTAAATACTGTATATGTTTACATGTGATCTCCCCAGCTAGTCAGCAGCTGGCTTTGGCCAAGTGGGCTAAGCCAAAATCTGAAACTGAGTCATGGAAGAAAAATGTAGCGGCATTAAGCCACTGAACTAAAAATATGTGAGCCAGGAGATACTGTACTTTTGTTACAGTACAAGAATACTGCCAATTGAGAAAAACAAATTGGCAGTAAGTTAAGCTAGACGGCAACCAAGATCATCAATAAACAGAATAACATGTGTCAGCATTTTTTTTAAACCCTAGTTGTAGTGAGACACTGTTTTTGTGGTTTTAAGTCAGTCAGTGGATGAATGAACGGATAGCTACAGGTGTTCACACTACCCACAAAACCAGTCATCTCTTGCATCTTTAGAAATGGGTGACGATATTGTCAAGATACAATTCAGCAGTTCGCCAATCTTGCAAAAATTATAGTAATGGATCTAGAAGTCGTCAAATAGATTTACCATGAACTATGCAATAGATTAAATTGAAAAACATTTTTTCCTACCAGTTGATATAGATTTTTCCACTTATGCTCTATGTTTTTCAAACTGTCTGAATCAACATTAAAAAAAATCACATTTATGACATTATATGCAGTAACGAGATTGTGGTTACAAAAATTAGATTGCAGGATTGGCTGTATGCAGCCGGTATTTAAACATGTGCAAGCAATCGTGTCTATATTGAAACCATCAGTTTCTTTCCATACCATATAAAATATGACTATTCTCTGAAGCCCAGTGGCACAATACATTGATGTAAAAATTACTTGCAACACAGCTTGAATAATCAGTTTGTACCCACGACTCAACTCAGAAGGCAGGAATATAAATCAGTGGGCGTCAACTCAGGTCATTGTCCCACGCACACACTTGTTAACAGAGCTACCTGGAAACAAGTCTTGTACATGTCCTCTTAGTCCACATGTCCACAAAGTCAGATGAGGACTCAACAAAGAGGAGCGTGAAACAGTTTTTTTTCAAAGAGATAACAGATAACACAAAGAAGTTTTCTTACTAGATACAATAAAATACACTGCAGCAAGGCACTGCTGTAAAGTTATGCATGTTAATAGGGAGAGGTGTATTGTTCAACAAGGACAGAAGGCGTTGGGTGCCCTGAAAAAATAGAATCCCAAAGTTGATCTGCCACATGAGACACAAAATAACGATGTCTAGCCCTAAAGGTTCAATGAAGAGAACATTTGGTTCATTTTCATCTTTGGTTGTAACATGTTAATTCAGTACATGATACCATGTACAGTAAATTTAAGGAGATAGCATCATTTCTGGCCTTGGCTGTTAACTCAAAATATATATTTTTAAAAGATTCACAGTATAAACAAATAACCCCACCTTCTCAAAAAAATTACTCATAGTTAACAAAATACACTTTCAGTTCATCACATGAAGTGCTTTGAGATGTCCTCCCGACGCGAAAGGCTTTATATCAAACGTAAGGATTATTTTTTAAAAATGTAATTCCTATCAAGAGCAAGTTGAATTTTGCAAAGGCAAACTTGTTTTTGTTATGAAGAATTCACCCCTCTATATTTACTATGGATCTCTCAACCGATGCATAAAATCAATCTGCTTGTCGAGCACATATACTTTTAAATTGGAATAAAACATGCCATTAAGCAAAAGCTGCAGAAAAATCTATGAGCATTTCATCAGTGCTAGTTTTTTTTGCCATCAGTTTTTTTCCACTTCATTGGAAATGTGAAATGAGTTAGAAGTGCAAAGTTGCACTTGATGAATTTATTTACATTTAAATAAAGGGCGGCGGGGGGAGGAGACAAAAAGAAAAATCTACTCAAGAAAACTCTATAGCATATCACAAACATATACCTGGTTGGAAAATGGAATTCTAATTTTTAATTAAAACTCATCAGATTACAACTGTAGAGTTTTGGTCAGCTGTATATAAAATGCTTTGGTTCGAATGATCATAAAGTATTTACATGACCATTGTGTTTAGGTTGGACTCTTACAAGTGTGAATATCAGTCCATAATGCAAGAGGGAAAAATTATAATAGCTGGTATTTTTCAACTATGTACACCACAAAGGAATGGTATGTGGATTCTCTTCCAGCAAACTTTGCATATTAGTACAGTGCCAGTTATGTGGCAATTTGAACCAGGACCTCATGCGACAACAAAGTGAACCTTTGATCTACTTGATTAAAGGTAACAAATTGAGGATTTCCTTCCTCATCACTTGGTGTTTTAGAAAACATGGTTATTTACCTCGAGTCAAACCTTGGCGAATATCTGTCCCGATTGCTGAATGCTGTTCTTGCCATTCTTAATTACCGTAATAAAAGTATTTTAAAAGTTCATTGTCTCAAAAACCTTTGTTTTGGCAATTTTACGCAATGTCCACCCTTCAAACAAACTTGAACCACACCTTGTATCATTAGCTTTTGAAAGCAGCTGCAGGTCTCTGCTGCTGCCTGGAAAGTGTCCAGGCAGAAAATTCATTGTAACAGAAGACAGGTCATGCAAGGCTAGTGGAAAGGAAACATTTCTAATTCATTAAACCAGGAGCCAAATAAGGCCAAGTCTGGTAAGGCCTCCATTATTATAAAGACAGCTGTAGTGCAAGTCTGTTATGAATCAGAGAAGTTGAACACCCAAAGCATTTTATAACCACACTAAACACTAGAATTACTGGACATCAGTGAAGTGTACCAATTTAAAAAGCAGTTTGGAAAATGTTTTTTTTATTTACTTTTAAAAACAGCTAACCACACTCCTCCAACCCATATTCTAAAAAGCCATAAGCAAGAGTTAGCTTTTTAAAAAATATACACAACCTCCATTGGCATTTAATGGAAATTGAACAAAAAAAAGCCTGGACTACAGGCCCAACAGCACAGACATGTGCAGCAATCATTAATGTACCCCAGCATAGTTGTATCCATTACATTTTAATCATTACTTAACAATAGATTCCAAATAGTTTAAAATCTATATAGTGTGCATACGTGGTACAACCAAGATGACTCTGTACTAACGTGGATATGGGCTTTCAACTTACAATACAGTCTTATTAGCCTATTCATGAATTCGTCAATTACAAGTTTCAGAGCATTCCTGACTTACAGGGATAATACACCACTTTGACCTACAGTGCATCTCTAATAAATGTGTGTATTATTAAGACCACTCAGATGCTTCAAGGAAGGTTGATTCCATGTACCAATTTTATTTATATAGAAATACTTAAAAAAACATGAAGTAGCACCATTACTTAAGTTTTACCTTTATTATGTAGAACTTTAAATGTCAGAAAAATAAAACTCTTGATACAATTTCAATTCTTGTCTCAGCAAATATAATATTAGTATTTGACCATGAGGTTAAAGGCCCTTTATCATAAAATAAAATATATTTCGTTTTTAAACTTTGCTCAATAAAGTACATTTACGCTCAAGTAACTTTACCTACATATACATAAACAAGTGGTAAACAAATGTATTAAAATAGAAATACTAAACTATAGTGGTGCAACAGAATTTGTAATTTCCACTGGTTTTCTATTTGTACAAATGTTAGAAAGCTTAACTGTTCCTTTTGTTGATTTGCTACTTTTATAACATTTTATTTTTGTAATAATATAGAATAAAATATGTTTTTTATATCATTGACTAGAAAATATGCTGGGTGAAGCGGGTTTAAAAGTCATGTTGGTTTTGTTTTGTGTTTTTTTNGCTGAACCTATCAAACCTCCTTCCCAACTGAATACTGTTTGCATTTACACATCATGTGGTCTCAACATCATACACAGTATTGTGATATTAACAAAACGATACAGTGTTTGTGCCCAATTATAAGGCCTTTCTCAAATAAAAGATTTAACCCAGCTACAAAAAAGTTCACTGAAATTAAATTAAAATACTTGTAAACATCTGCAATACGAAATATAATTTTTCAAGTCAAAAAAGAATAAAATACTTCAATCTGTAATGCGATTCTCTCTCTTTTTTTAAGAATTTCGGTTTTCTTTTTAAACCTGCGGCTCTCACATAATATAGAGGATATGTACTGTACTTATTTTTGTTTGTTTACCCCACCCCATCCCACCTCCACCCCCCACCCACCCCATCCCACCTCCCAAACACCCCCCACCTCCCCTCCCCCCTCCTCCATCCCCACTCTCCCAAATTTTGCTTGGGAAGAATTTGTGGTTGTGGGTTTGTTTTGATGTGTGTGTGTGTGTGTTTTTTTTTGCTTTAAAACTTGAGTGAGACTTTTGCAGGATCTGAGTAAAATGGGGAGGAGGGGGTTGGGTGGGAGGAGGGGAGGAGGAGGAGGAGGAGGAGGGAGGAGTTGTGTTACAAAGGAAGGACAGTCGTTTGCGCGCCTGTGTGTGTGTGTGTGTGTGTGTGCGTTCGTTTTGTGTTTTTGTTGGTTGGCTTTTCTTTTTCTTTTCGTGTTTGTTTATGTGTTGGGGTGTTGTGGTGTTGGTAGTGTTTCGCTTCCCTCTGCGTTTACGAAAATATACGTATGGCCTGAGTAACAGCTGTGCGGCACACCGGGCACTCGGGCGCGCTCTTCTCGCAGATGCGGTTGGCGCACTCCATGCAGAAGAGGTTGTGGCCGCAGGGCACCAGCGCGGCGATCACCTCGCTCTCCAGGCACATCAGGCAGTCCCGGCTGCCCTTCCTCCTCATGCCGCCCGACGAGGAGGAGGAGGAGGACGAAGAGGAGGAGGAGGAGGAGGAGGAAGATGAAGAGGAGGAATTGGAAGAAGAGTTGGGATGCTCACCCCCCGCCGCCGCCGCCGCCAGGTGCCCGGTGGGGAGCACGACCGCCGCTGCCGGGGGAGGGAGCGCGGAGGGTCCCCCACCAATTCCTCCTCCTCCTCCGACGACGACGACCGGCGGAGGTGGCACCACCACCACCACCCCCCCCCGCCCCCGCCACCCCCGCCTCCGCCGCCGGGGAAAGGCACCAGCCCGATGCCGGTGCCGCTCAGGGGGTCGCTGCGCACCCGCCGGGCCAGGGGGTGCTCCGACGACAACAACACCCCGTTGTTGTTGTTGTTGTTGCTGCTGCTGCTGCTGCCGCTGAGGACCTGGAGCGGTGGGGACAGCCTGGGGGGGGGCCCGGAGCCCAGGCTGTTGGCTCGCCTCTGCTGTTGGGGCTGAGGGCAGCAGATGGAGGAGGAGGAGGAGTTGGAGGAGGAGGAGGAGGAGGAAGAAGAGGAGGAGGAGGAGGATGGAGGAGAGACACCGTGGCCGTTGCTGGTGCCACTGGCCGCAAAGACCCCGCCCGGGCCGGGCCGGTCGAACTGGGACCAGATGAGGGCCGAGGAGCCGGGGGGGGCCGGGGCCGGGTCGAAGCTGGGCGACTCGAAGCCCAGATCGCGCTCGTGCTCGCCCTGCAGGGGGGAGGAGGAGGAGGAGGAGGAGGAAGGTGGGGGGATGCTGATGGCGGCGGTGGCGTTGCTGATGGTGGCATCGCCGGCGTAGACATATCCATTGCCGTTGGCGTGGCCGCTGTTGCCTCCTCCTCCTCCTCCTCCTCCGCCGTTGCCGCCGCCCCCCCCGCCGTTGTTGTTGTTGTTGCTGCCGCCGCCGCCGTTGTTGTTGTTGTTGTTGTTGCTGCAGAAGGGGTGAGGCGGACTGTACTCGGCCAACCTGCAGCCGTTGGTGCCGAAGTAGGAGTCGGTGGACGCGCTGCCCAGCGAACTGGAGCTGTCGTTCCGGTAGCTGGAGAAGGGCTTGCGCCCGGGGGTGGGTTTGCTCCACAGGCTCCCGGGGGCGTTCACGTCGAACCCCACGTCGGTCCCGTTGGCGTGGAAGTCGTTCTCGTCCGTCAGCTCGATCAGCCCTCCCGTGCGCATGGCGATGTGCGCCTCGATCTCCTCCCGGGCTCGGTCCACGTTCTCGGGCATCCCCGTCACCTCGAACACCGGCTCCTTGTCCCGGCTCGGCGTCACGATGTAGGTGTGGGTCTGCTGCTGGATCCGCTTGATGGTGGCCCCCTTGGGACCCACCACCAGCCCCACCACCCGGTAGGGCACCCGGACCTGGATGGTGGTCTGGCCCGGGAGGTTGGGCGGACCCGGGGCGCTGCCGTTCAACGCGGTGTTCTTGTTGCGGGAGGCTCGGATCATGGAGAAGTGCTCCGCCGCCGAGATGATCTCCCTCCTGGCCATGGCGACGTCCTCTTTCCTCCCGGTGACAACAAACACAGGCTCCTCCCCGCGCACCGGGGTCTTGATGTAAGTGTTGGTCTTTGCCCGCAAAGCTTTAATTTTGCAACCTTGGGAACAAAAGAAAAACGCAACACGTACACACACACACACACACAGAGAGAGACACACACACACAGAGACAGACACAGAGAGACACACAGACACAGAGAGAGACACACACACACAGAGACAGACACAGAGACACACACACACAGAGACACACAGACAGACACAGAGAGAGAGACACACACACACAGAGACAGACACAGAGACACACACAGACAGAGAGACAGAGAGAGAGAGACACACACACACAGAGACAGACACAGAGACACACACACAGACACAGACACAGACACACAGAGAACACACACACACAGAGACACACACACACACAGAGACAGACACAGAGAGACACACACACAGAGACACAGACACACACAGACAGAAACACAAGACACACAGACACACACAGAGAAACACAGACACACACAGAGAAACACAGAGACACACACACACACAGAGACACAGACATACATACACAGACAAGACACACACAGAGACACAGACACACGCACACACACCACAAAAAGAATCGCGATTTAGTTGCAAATCAACCGAACCATTTCAACCGGTTAATACCCCACCCCACACCCCATCAAAAAAATAATAATAATAATAATAATATGCAAGTTCCCCGCGTTTCAATAAGACTGCAAACTTTATATAGAAAAAAAATCACACACACACACACACACACACACAAAAACACAACACACAACAGAAACCAATCTGACGCATTCGGTTCCACACACACACACACACACACACACACAATGCGTTTCTCTCTTAAAAGACATGTCTGCACTTTCCTTTGTGAAGAACCACAGCGAAGCATTTGCGCGCACCGCACACGTTAAGAGGGCAAATAAAGATAAAAGAAAAAGAGACGGCAAAACGGGCAAGAAAGCCAACAAGAAAGCCAACAAGAAAGCCAACCAGCAATCAAGTAGGGACGAGAACAATACGTGTAAAATATCCCAAATGCATGGCAAGCAATCTGACGCATTTCTCAATCACACACCACCACCACCCACCCCCCACCCCCCCCACAAAAAAACACCCCCACACCCCCACCCAGATGTGCTAAGATTATTAACACTACATGCCTGCACTTTCCTTTGTGAACCCTTTACACACAAGCCACCCCCCCACCACCACCACCCATTAACTCGGATGTTTTGTGTTGTGCTGCTTTGTGTGCAAAAAAAAACCCCACACACACATAGACACACACACACACACACAAAGCAAAGCTACCGAATAAAAAGGAAGAAGGGGGGAAAAAAAGGCTATAGCATATCATCTAGAAACGTATGTAGTAGTAGTGTGTGTCTGATCGGGAAGGGTCAGTGCAGGATTGCAGATTTTTTTTTTTGGGGGGGGGGAACCACAGGAGAAAGCGACTGCATGGCCACACACACACACAGACACACACACAGACAGACACAAAGCCCTCCACCACAGTGAGACCCTCACCTTGTCTGCCCACGATTTCTGCTACATGCTCGGAGCTGGGAACGGGGACACACTCGGTCATGTTGACGCTTTTCTTCCTCGGTTCGTTGTCGTAGATGGAGTTCTCGTCATTGTCCAAACCGAGCAGAGAGAGCTGGTCCAGAGCAATCTGCAAAGCCCTTTGGTCATCCAACGTCTCGCCACCACCACCACCACCTCCTCCTCCTCCTCCTCCACCACCACCGACACCGCTGCCGTTCCGCTCCATGTCGACAAAGAGCGAACTCGGCATCTTATTTTTTTTTTCTTTTTCTCTCTCTCTCTCCCTCCTCTTCCTCCTTCTTCTTCTTCTTCTTCTTCTTCTTTCTTCTCCTCCTCTCTCTCCCTTTTTTTTTCCCTTCTTTGTTTCCCCCCCCTTCTCCTCTTCCTCCTCCTCCCACCACCACCCCCTCCCCCGAGTGGCTTTAGGAGGAGAGCTCGAGAGAGAGCTCAAGAGAGAGAGAGAGAGAGAGAGAGAGATCGAGAGAAAGAGAGAGGGAGAGAGAGAGAACGAGCGAGAGGAGCAGGAAGGAATCAGACAAAAGCAGACGGAGGGGCAGGGTAATAGGAAAGGAGGAGGGAGGGAGGGAGGAGAAGAGGGAGGGAGGAGGAGTGGGGGTGGGGGGGGGGGGAAGAGAGAGAGAGAGAGGAGTGGGGGGGGGGGTGGAGAGAGAGAGAGGAGGGTGGGGGAGAAGAAGAAGAAGAGGAGAGAGGGAGAGAGAAAGGGAGGAGGAACAAAAAAAAGAGAGAGAGAGAGAGGCGAGGCTGGTTGGAGTGAGACTGGAGTCGCAGTGGAAGAGGCGCTCGGCTCAGCTCAGCTCGGCTCAGCTCAGCCCCAGCAGCCGGGCGGCCCGGGCGGCTTTGCTGTCCTGTTCTGTTTCTTCCTGGTGAAAGCTTCGGGAAACCTCTCTCTCTCTCTCTCTCTCTCACACACACACACCACACACACACACACACACACACACACAGGGGGTGCTCGCTGTCCCCCTCCCCCCTCCCCCCCTCTTTCTCTGGTTTGCTGGAGCCGGTGGGAGGAGGAGGAGGAGGAGGAGAGGAGGAGGAGGGAGGAAGAAGGCGCAATAGGCTGGGAGCTCAGAGCGGGGTGTCTTTTCTCTTTGTCTCTCTCTTTCTCTCTCTCCTTCCCTCCCTCCCTCCCTCCCTCCCCGTGTGTGTGTGTGTGTGTGTGTGTCTGTCTGAGCGCCTTTGGCAGTGGCTCATTGAACTGAACTCGTCGTGTGTTGTGTTTGTGTCACTCACTCACTCACTCTCTCCCTCCCTCCCTCTCTTTCCCCTTCCCTCCCTCCCCCTTCTTTTTTCCTCTCACTCTCTCTCTCTGCCGCCCCCACCCCCCCCCACCACCACCGGTCTATTCCCACTTCTAACCCCCCCCAACCCCCCACCCCACCTCCTCTCTCTCTCTCTCTCTCTCTCTTTCTCTCCTCTTTCTTTCTTCCTTCCTTTCTTTCTCTCTCTCTCTCTCTCTCTCTGTCTCGCCTGGTCTCAGCTCCCAGCCCCGGCCAATGTGCCCCGTGACATCATGCGACACGCCGGGTCGGCGGCCAGAGGTTAGCGGCGTGTCTGCTCATTGGTGCTCCTTCCCACCACCACCACCAACACCCCTCCTGGGGAGGGAGGGAGGGAGGAGAGGCTCAGACAACACCAGTGAATGAGGACAGACCTTTCCCTCCCTCCCTCCCCTCCCTTCTTCTTACAACTCTTTGTAACAATGAAATAAATGCTGGTGCATCACCGTGAACCAGGCATTTTTATTTTTTTCTTTGTGGTGCAAATATATATATATATATAGAGAGAGAGAGAGAGAAGTATTTTGCAATAATAATAATAATAAAACTAATACCAATAAAAAGGCACAGCCTTTGAAACCTATTTAATGATGGAATCAATGAAATCCCAGATTCCCCACTCCCTCCCCCCCCCCCAATTTTTTTCCCTCTTATTATCATTTGTTCCTTAAAGCATCCTTTTTTTTAAAAAAAAATGAGAGATCCGCCAAAAGCAACATCGATTTGACATTATTTGCACCGTTTCTCCCAAACCCAAAACGGCAGCTATTTTATTTGATGGCCAATGAATGCAATCACTGTACTTTTCCTGCACGTTCCTGCAAACGGGAGCTCGAAAGAACAAAAGAGTACACGTGAAATGCATACAAAAAAAAACCCCACACCACACGTCAAACGGTTTTTTTTTAATTCACTGACTATCGATGATAACGATATCAAACGACGAGGGCGATCCGTTAAGACCTCCTGGATTCTGGGCGCAAACAGGATTGCAACACGTTGCAAAAGGAACATTTGTCGGGATTTGCAGTGATATCGGTTTATTTCAGGTCATAAGAGTTTCTCTCTCTCTCTCTCTCTCTCTCTGGAGGGAGGGGGGGAGGGCACACCTAACACAGGCAAAATTAAAAGACATTCGGGTGGGGGAGGTTTGCATCAACGATGTCAAATCTGCGATGAAAATGCAATTGATTAACGTCTCAGGTTGGCTTTGTCTACCGATAAATATTTTTGCAGAGCCTCTCCTGAGCTTTCCTGGGGAACAAACCCTAGACGTGCACCAGGAGGTCTTTGTTACCAACTCCTATTCCGCTCAGCGACGTTTCATTTTCAGTCTTTAAAAAAAATATTTTTTTTCTTTCTCCTCTCTCTCTCTCTCTCTCTCTTTGTTCATTCTCAGACCGAAATGGGAAGCGCACAACTCGACCCCCAACGCTCAAAATCCTAACGCGGCTCTTAAAATCGTTGCACGAGGAACAACACACCTAACACATCTTTTTTGGAAAAAGTTCAGCAGGAAAAAAAAGGCATTGCTTTCTGTGCAATAGCGACAGAAACCCAGCACTGCAAGTGAGAGGTTTGCAGATCAGACCACCCCTCCCCCAACACACACACACACACACACACACAAAGACTACATATTCCCAACATCGCAGGTTGCATTTAAAGGGGGTGGGAAAAAAAATACGTGATCGTTTCCACGTTGTCGTCTCATTTAAAAATTCGATGCACTGTCCACAGTGCAGATCCTCGAATCCCAGTCCTGGGCACAGCTGTGCATTTGAGACAGAAGCTCCCGACACGGTTGCAAATTCACGTACGATGCACCAACTTTGTGCACCACACCTTTTCTTTTCACCAAAAGTGACAGACAGTACTCGTATGTCAACGGGTGTTTTGGTTTTTGATAACACTGCTGTCAATTAGGCATCACATTGCATAGCCCAGATGAGGAACACAGGTAATCACCATTCATTTCCGCAGGATGTTTGCAACACTTGACATCTGGACCTTGGAAATATCAGGGAGATTTACTGAGTGTTTTATTCACTGGCGATTGAACAACATGCACACAAACAAGAACATGTCCTGGTCCACTTGTTTTTTTTACACACACATACACACACACACACATAAGCACCAACCAAACAGCAAACGTCTTAATTCACCAAATCAGCCACAGTAATGACCACAGCTCTCAACTTTCAAGAAATAATAATAATAATAATAATAATAATAAAGAAAGTCCATTTCCTGCAGGCAATTAACTGCCAGTAATCATAAAACTTTTGCAATAAAAAAACACATTGTAGATATAAACCATAATCAAACGTTTGGTTTGATTATTTCATTGTTTCATCAACTCTTCTATATTTATGATGCTTGCCTCACCCACCCCCCAAATTAATTTCAAAATATGTGTAAAAAAGACAATGCTAGTAAAATAAGAGCCAGTACACAGTTTGAAAAAAAAAGTTGAATTGAGCAAGTCAGGTTGCAGGCTTGATTTTTTCTTAAACAAAAAAAGCTGTTGACGGTAGCTATTCTTACTATAAGATGGAGGGAGTGTTGGGTTACATGGTTTTAAAAATGGTAACAGCCACACATAGAACAGAATTTATATAATGCTCAACTATTCATTCAGTTTTGAAGAAAAGGCTATTTGTGGACGTGCGCTTAGGGAGGGAGATGGATCAGCTCCTCGGTCACAAAAGACATTTCTGCTCAATTCAGAATCGCTGGGATGGAAAGTTCCTTCTTTGTCATCCCACTCCCACCACAATGCTTATGTTAATATCAACTGCTTTAAAACCCCTCAATAGGGAGGCTTTCTGTTGATCTTCTCTGCCTGCCCTCGTTAACATAATCACGTTAAACCTAGAAGACATGAACTGCATTTGTATGTCTTAAAATTGTTTCCTCAAAATACTCCTTTAAGGAATATTCGCGAAAGCTAATTCCCACCGTATATTGCGCTCGGTGCGTCCATTTTCACCGATTTGAATTCATCTGGTGTTTGAAAAGTCTCAACTCATTTTTAAGTCCTCGTGAGTTGAAAGGTTATTGTATGGCCTCACGTGAAACTACGAAAAGCAAGATAATACCCCGTACAGCACAATATTGTGTAGGAGTAAAAGTCAATTGTTCCAAGGACATTTCCCATAGATGCCACTCCTATGCTCAGGAATCAAGAGATGGTTAGAGAAAAGAAAATGCATATCCTTTCTACTGGTGTTGCAAAACAGTATTTCAGAACTCTCAAAACTTCATTGTGTCTAACTTTACTGTTTTTTTTGTGTGAAAGGATGTTGTCTTGTGCTCCATTTTAACACAGACTAGATCATATTGCTTCGGGGAAAACACAACCCAAAACAGAGCAAGTTTCATGCAGTTTCTGTAAAAATCCCAAGATTTAGTTGGTGGTTATTTTTCTGCAATATAGTTATTGTGTTCTCTGGATTACACTTAGATTAAAGTTGTAAATAAATAGCATTGAAAAAGTATAAGTAAAACCGACACAATAAATACTAGCATCAAACATTTATTTGAATAAGACAAAGCTGACTAGTGTTTAGATTTCCTTATCACATTATTGGTAAACCACCACTTTATTGGGCAACAATCTTCAGAATGTCAAAAAATCTCACCAAGCCAGTAAATGTTTTACAATGCAAGTTCATTGTTCTTGACCATTGTAAAGTATAAAATCTGTTAATTACTACAATCAAATGAAAATAAAAGAGCCATTCTTTTTGTCATTTGAGAGAGCATGTCTACTGTCTTGGTTAATAATTTATTATATTCACACCCTCCTCCTCTTCCAGTGGTGTGTGTTATAGATGAATTTTAATCATAAGCTTTATAGCACTGAGATTGCTGTGCCCTGTGAATCACCATTTTAGTCATTTTTCTTGTATTAATAATTGTGCCGCTATTGAGAACTACAAATCATACAAATGCATTGGGAAATATTTATGACTTTAAAAGAATGAATACTAAGTTGAGTTTATAGCACCCTGTGTTGTTTGTAAAACACATTTTCAATAGTTGATTACTCCATTTGGTAGGTCTAACTTGGTACTTAATATGATCCATGAGGTACAATTTTGAAAAAATAACTTGTGTTGGGAGCATGCTAGAGAATAGGAAGAAACACATGTGCTTAAAATATTGTAGGTGATTTTTAATGCACAACCAGAGATTCTGTTTTTCATCATCCCCCACCCCATAAAATATGGAATTGTACCAAAAGTTTATTCCTCTGTGGCTCTATAAACTAGACTGTGATCTTTCATTTTTCAGTTTGCGTATTCCAATCAAATCCACCAGTGGAGACATTTTAAATCAGAATTTTTTAATTATTTATAAAGAACCCAGACTAAGGAAGGGTAGCAAGAATGGGTGCTGAGGGCATAAGCAGTTGGTTTAATAATCGGTATTTAATATGAGTAATACCACATAGTTTACCTAGGAGAATAACATCAACTCTTCATTTCAGTACTGAGGTGCATGAAGGAGAAATCACTTGGACAATTTGATAGATTAGTCTTTAAAAATACTTAAGAACAATTTCAGGCAGGTATAGACTATTGGTCCATCTTATTTAACATCTAATTTCCCCAACTTTCTTTTAGTCTGAATGCTTGATAAGTGGAGGTTGTGCACTCAGTTCTTGGTAGCCTCAGAGTGGGCATCAATCACAACTCTGGTAGCAGAGTATAAGAAACAAATGCATAATAAGATACAGATTGACATTTTTGGAAACATAGCAGTGAAATTTCATTGATACAGAATGTAGCAGCAATATCGACCAGGACAGCAGTGAGGTTGGGCTCTGCAACACACTCCCCTTTCCCCTTCCCTCCCTATCACATTTCGAGAATAAAGATTGCCTACATTCTTGTTGTTTAAAGTGCACGACTTTGGTCTTGTGGACATTTTCACAGATGTTGTAAGTACTGTTGCTTGATTTCCTATCAGGAAACCCCTTTGTAAAACGTGCACTCAATTCAGATAACCTAACCACCATAGGCAAACTGAAGCGGCCCCATAGGGGAATCATGTGGGTAAATGTGTATTATGGCCGTGAACTGAACGTAATTCCCCTACCTCAAACTCCAGCATGATAATCTTTTACCCATTGGATTGTACTTTCCCTGATTTTATTTAAAACAAAGGCTATTTGCCATAAAATAATTTGTGTCAAAAATATACAAATACTTTTCTAACATTCTGAAGAATGTGGTTCTGCTGTGTGCTTCCAAACAGTTACTGTTCACATTAGCGAGTTCATTTGGTGCATATGGAAATAATTCAGTCATGCAGTTTATTAGATCAACTGTCTGGTCAGACAATACCCAAAAGATTTTGAATAATGTCTTGAAGGTGTATTGAATTCTACCTCTAGAAATATGTAGGCAATGAATGTACCTCGTACGAATATGAACTGATTTAAGTATTTCCTTATTTTTTTGTCTGGAATCTATAGAAAAAGGTTAAAAGCCAAATCTTAAATCATGCTGACTGTCACCAACAAAAGAACTCCCATTTTCCCTTGCTCTTTGTGAGGGAGGACAGGGCTTCTTGTTTGCACCTCCTTACAGTAGCTCAGTGTATAGAGGACAGTGGGCCTGAATGTGTATTTTATAAGAATACAAGAGGTACAAATGAAGAGACTCCTATGCCCTTTTGGTTTCAAGCTTCCAGAAGAGCCATCCTACCTTTATAACACCACACGGTGTCTTAAATGAGTCATTCATGGCATGGCCTCTGTCAGCTCTTAAATTTCACCTCGTCCAGACTTCTGTTTTGGTCTGTGTTTTGATGCGTGAACGCACATACAAAAGAATTATTTGGGATATTTGCCATGCCTTGCTCACTTGATACCATGTCTCTTTGGGTTCCTTAATTGTGTGTTTGGCTACGAATATATTTATATTGGCTTCACATTTTGTTTTATATTCCCTATAATCTTAGTCTCATTTACCATTTTAGCCCTCTTGACCAATCTCAACTTCCTTAACCTCCTTCATTTTGAGTTCTTTTCTGCCCTCTGCTCTATCCACAGATTTACTTTCACTTAAACAAGCACTTCTTTGCCCCTTCAATAACAAGTATTCATCCAAAAGCTGGAGTGGACAAATGGGGTTTACAACAAAAGTGTGTTTCACATGCTATTCGATATCATGACATAAACATTCTCCATCAATAGAGGAATTTAATAGTCTAGCACCAATTTTCAGATTAGAATATTGGGCACAATGTTCAGCCACCAATATAGGGTGAAGAAACTGCAAAATATCACAGAATTCTTCAATAATATAGGAGCAAATAATAAATATTGGAATTGTGGAAATGTAGAACCAAACAATAATCTGCTTTTGGAGCAAGTATTAGAAATGGTGTCATTTGACATTCAAAAGTTGGTTAATTAAAATGTGGCAAGTTTCCCTGGGGGTATGACATTTACTGAAATAGCAACAATCAAATGACTGAGTAAATAAAACTCATCTGGAGTTTTCAAATCCAATGCTGTTCAACGGTCTTCCAGAACATGTTACACCCTTAGAAGTGGCAAAAAGATAAAATGTGCAGTAGCTCCAACATAATTTAAAAAAGCAGTCTATCACTATTCAAAACAGAAGAGTTTACGATTTTCCGAAGATTTTTGTTGATATTTATAATCTGGTAAATAAACAAACATGCCAGGTATTGCGGTTGGCAACAGTTAAAATGGGTCATGGGTGACAAAACGATTTGCTTAAAAGAAAATGTTGCTTATTAGAACGAAACATAATAACTATAAATATAAATAAATGAGGAAAATATTGGCTTTTGATACAAAAACTTATCTGTAGTCAATGAGATGAAAAAGCTGCAGTAGCATGTTAGCATATAAAGTTAATGCGATTATGTATGCATCTGTTTATCATATGATGCTGATTTTGTTAGTGACAGAAAATACCTGTATTTCAAACACAATTGCAACATAAATCAGTACAATTAATAATACCAATTCTACAACAAATTATACATTTAAAAGAATTTAAAAAATGTAAGTACTTTCAATTCTGTTTACAGGTTGTCTCTTTTTACCCATTGCTCTCTCTTCCCCTCTCTCTTGTTTTTTTGGTCAAGAATTGTAACTCAGTTTTTCTCGAACCTCTCTTTTCTTTCCCATTCTTTATTTTTACTTCCCTGCTTTCATTGTCAATTTCTGAAGTCTCCTTCTCTTACAAATTCTTCCCTTGTGCTATTCTAAGTCAACGGGAGCAGAATAACTGACTGGTTTTCGATAGCTGAAAAATGACTATAATGATCATCAACAGAAAGAACAAAAAGTTTCTTGCAAAATCAACTTTCAAATAAATAATAATAATAATACTCCTTGCATTTAGTATAGCGCCTTTTACATCAGGAGGATTTCTCAAAGCGCTCCACAGGGAGTATTGTAAAGTGAAGTGACTGCAATATTTTATAATTTTACAGTAGACATTTTTTTATTTTTGAAAATGTTGAGTTTTATGACACACTGAAAAATATTTCGTTTTTTTCACTTATATTTAACTTAACATATTGATTAGCAGGGAAAGGAAAACCAGTTTAAATGTTTCCATCTGAAAAGTTTTTAAACATTTTAATATACCCAGTTTTAAATGTCACTGCTACCTTGCATGACCAATCAAGCAATATAACTTAACTTAAATAAAGATTAAATATAGAAGAAACTCCTGGGAGTAAACTACTTGAGAGGTCTCAGATGAAATTACAAGATTTATAATCAAATATCACTTAAACCCTGAGATTAGTTTCTAACTTTTTGCTCACCCAGGTGTTCAAGAATCCTGACTTTAGTAAATGGCAAACACAAAGAGTTTTATATTCATGTGAGGTATTATTACTTTTGCCTTATTGGAAAAAAAAACTGGAGTAGATTACCAAAACATTTTATAACTAGTATCTATTTCAGTACGACATACTAGAGTTCCGAATTATAGAATAACATTGAATATAACACATTAACCAGATGGTACATTTTTAAATAGTTTTATCACACAGCGAAAACTTTTCATACAATAGCCTTTGGGATTGGTTTCAGGTGTTTGTTATGGACAGATGTGTACAGGACCATGGCTAGACATTTACTGTTGCAATCACTTTCTCCTTAAACGAAGGGTAGGCGGTGAGAAAAAAAAGGCATCACCAAACTAGAAGCAGAAAACGGTGCAGATATATTGGTATTTAAACAAACCAATGGTGTCTCTGCAGGCCCAAGTTACAAAGGTGTTCAAAACTAAAATGTGGCTGAACAAGAAAGTACTGTCGCTCTCCTAACAATTTGATTTTGAGTCAAGTTCAATTTTATTTGTTGCTGCGTTAGCCATTCTGTTCGCATTCTGCTTTAGTGGTCTATTTTTGCTTCTTTCTGTATCCAATTGCCCAAAAAATGTAGTTTGCATTACATCATGCCTCTATCTTCAAAAGATCCAGTTGCAGTGTCGCTTTGATTTTTTTGAATACGTCACCGATGAGCACTTGAACACATCCTTCATGAATATTATTGGCAATGTCAACTGCATTAAACTTATGCTACATACTCATGTCAGGTTATCTCACCGTCATGAGGAACTGCTGCTTGGATAACCATTTACATTCATTATTGTTCTTAGATTGCATCTAGCCCCATCCTGTAAAATAAATTACATAAAGTGAAATGTTAATCACCGCAGCCTCTCCCACCTCCCCCCCCACCCCCACACACACACCAACATAAATCATTGGTGAAAGGGAAATTCCACTGTAAAGCAGTTGTTCGGATCCAGAAAATTTCAACCCACTTTCTAAGCGAGTGGCCTAAAAAAGCTACCACCGGATAGTGCTTCTGTGTTCATAACACTAAGTTGGGCTGGGCATGTGCACAAAATGCTGGCCGGCAGCTCATGAGCGATGTACTGTACTGCATTGCTCAAGGTATTTGTAAGGTATGCAATCAAATCTACCAGCGCTATTCTCATGATAACAGGAATCTCATATTTCGGCATGACAAAACGTTGCTCCATTCCCGAACTGCCATGTAAGCAGGTAGTTGAAAGGCATTATAATGGGGTGTCTTATATCCCTCGTATTCCCAAACCTAAAACTGTATTTCCATTTTCTTGTGTATTACAGTAAAACTCATATAGGTCTGATCTTGTATAAATTGTATAATCGCCTAAGTCGTACATCTGCCCAAGTCCTGTTGAATTTCCTATAAGTTATGCAAGTTTCACATAACTCATACTTTGTATAAGTCATATTAAATGCATGGTCCCAAATTATGCGACTTATATGAGGTTTACTGTATATAATAGATATAATAGACTGTTCGAATTATTGAAACTATAAAATGTAAGCTCCCATCAGATGAATCTAACAGCTTATGGAAGTGGAGTTGGTGATTCTGGCTTTTCCCCAGGTTTTACAGCACTTTGGATGTCAATATCAGAAAACAAATTGGACAGGAACGTATAATTGTTGGCATGAGTACAGCACTAATAGTGATAATCCTCAGCAATGCTGCCAAAAAATACAGAATTAAAGATGATGATTAGTGAGTCTTAGCCAAATATTTTTCTGCATGTATCATGATATGAAGATGTCTTAAACAGTGTCCTAAAATAATAAAATCTTGGTTTTGGTATTTTTACAATATGTTTGTTAAGAGTTGAATGATGGATTTTGGATGATTAAAAAAATTGCTTAAATAGCCAGCACCTTATTCTTTGTTTTCCTGATACATGTGGAAAAGCTATTACCATAACTTCATAACATCACAACTATGTGTGGCAAGAATTCAGTTCAAAAATGTTATCTTAAATTTGCAAGAGCAATTTAAAAAGTACACCAAATTGTACTTGATATTTCACCTACAAAATACAGTCACTCTACTTTACTCTAAATCCTGCAAAGCGCTTTGAGACGTTTTCCTGATGCAAAAGGCACTATATCAGATATAGGTATCATTATTCTTAGATTATTCAGTGCATTCTCCTCTATAAGCCTAACATATTGCTGCTATTTTAATTAAAGATTTGTGGCAAAAATGAAAAAAAAAAATTCATATTTCTGATTTTTTACAGAATTATAATACAATAAAAAAATTCAAAATGGATGTAGTTATTTCTTCAGCAAATGCTATAAAAATATTATTATCAAATAAAATTTGAAACTTAGGGAATCGATGCAATTGATAATATTGCTGTGTGTATTTCACTTCCAGAACACAGTGCGATGCGTCAATTTAGGCCGACATCAGGTAAACAAATGTCCTCCACTCCTCTTATACAAGATGCCAACATGGCAAAAGTGGCACTGAGCTTTCTTAGCTCTTTAACAAATTAAGCATTTTCAATCCCTTCTGCACCTCCTCTGAAGCTCGCACATGTATTCTGTGACATGGTGACTAGAATGGAACACAGTACACAGGTTTGGCCAATGCTTTGTCGAACCTCAGCATAACCTCTGGAGACATTTACTTGTACATTCTGTTTGTTGTTAATTGCTTTGCCACATTGCCTTAACATTGAAAGTGATTAGACTACTATTACTCCCAGGTCTCTATCAGCATCACCTTCTGCCAAGTTTAATGTCTTTCATTATATGCTTACGATTCACATTTTTTTCCCCCCCTGAGCTATGTGCAATATGTTGTATTTTACCTGATATTTCTCTGCTCAATTGTAATAGTTATCCGATCCCTTATGTGACCCTTTCTTGCAATATTTGACTCTGGAGCCACCTTATTTCAATGTAATTAGCAAATTCACCAAGCTTACAATTGATGTCAATATTCAGGTCATATATACAGATCATTGTGTAATATGCACCCAAAGACCAATCACCTCTTATCCAGTGCTAGGTTTCATCCTGGCCATTTTTTCTTTAAATAGTTTCCACTTCCCCTCGTCAGCAGTTTCACCTGTTGTGGACATATACACTTTCATTACTTTCATTTGGCTTGCATTTATAAACTATACTTATCTTTTTTTAAAAAAAGAAATAAATCAACTAATTATTGTCTTATTATTTTCAGAAACAACCATGTTGTGCTCTACTAAACTGTACTGTACATTGGCAAGATAGCCCATTGCTCCACAATCTAACCTTCTTCCTTTAACAATGAGCACATTAGTGTCACATTTTGATATGGAGTCTTTATTTCGTTGACCTTGGAGTGTTGTATCAAATCTTGCTGTCAATATCTGTCACTGTCAAATTATAGGAAAGGATGAGGGTGAGAGAAGGGGGGGGGGGGGGAGAGAGACAATATCCTCAGAGATTTCCAAGCTTATGGGAAAAAAGGAACATGTTAATAAAGGAATAAGCAGACTTAATCAAAGCAACTGATTAAAAATGTAGACTTAAAATGAAGGAAAAACATTTACAAGCCATGGGGCTAGAACATGCACCTGCATCCATCAGTTTTATGCCTGATTTTTCAATCTATAGATTCAATTCATGTCTGCTATTATAGGTGTGCAATTAATTATACCTTGAGAGAATTTCGATAATTCCTTTCAAGATTTTAACTTTTCCATAATAACCTGTACATTTAATTTCATCATTTGGAAGACAGATTCACAAATATGAAGACATTTTGTCATTGTGAAAAATATGGAACAGTCAATAACGACAACATAAAAGAAGACTCTGAAGGCAGGCTAAATATTATCAGCCCAAAGGGAGAGACATATTCAACTATAATGAAGCTTTAATAAACAAAAATGTAAATACAGGAAGAGAAATAAATGTGAAGGGGTGAAATACAGTGAAATGCATTGTTCTTCCTTACCTAAAATATAGAGGACTTACTAAAAACAAGAGAAGCTTTGCAGAATGCCTTGCATGAGTCGGATGTGTGAAGATTTAATTTTTGATAACTACATCCTGTATAGGAAAAGATAAATATGTTATGTAGCACTGCAGATTTCAACCTTTATGCTTTTGTCATCGCATCTGAGAGTATATTTCAGTTGTCTTAAAAAAAACATTTTATGATACTTTGCAAACAGAAATGATGCAACATTTTCTCTTTACTATTTATAATTTATACACTTTGATGATTTTCTGCTGTGGTTTTCGAAGGGGAAGAAGGTTAGTGCTGGAGAATGGAAAACAGATTCAGCATCAAGCATTCTCAGGTCAGGTAGAACTAAACATAATCCCCCAAAAACTGTAACCTTCATCTTGATCTTAACCTGAACCTTGCTTCATCACTGTGAAGTGTTTCATTTCCTTTACAGTATTGACACACTTATTGCTTCAGCGAAACTCCTAATCTGTGCCAAATTTTGGGGCAGTTTAGTGCTGTGGGATTGCACTCAAAACAGGAAGGCTGAGACCACTAAGGTTTAGACAGTTCAATTCATTTCACTTCAGACCTTTAGATCCAGTAGAGAACGCAAAGAATTCTATCCTTTTCCTGTGCTCTGAGGTTCAGCAAGAGTCAAAGAGGGTAAAGACTAATTTTTTTTCACACAATATGCACAAATTCTTCCCGGCTTCTCACTGTTTTGTGCATTTTGATCGTTCTGCTGCAGCTCACCTATACAGACAGAAAGTACAGTTGTGTTGTAGCTGACCTAGGACACGATGGCAAGTGAATTGCATAGATAAATCTTGCAAGTGGTCTTTTTTTTATAGCGCTGGGATCTTTCTGTAGCATTTATTTACGCAAATTGTCACTAACTCTCAACATTATTCCTGATATCGTAGTCTTGTTAAAACTTGCTGCTGGTCAACCAGTTTGGAATCAGCTTTGTGTCTATCTCTATCTATCCCTCTGATCATTGTACATTCACCACGTGAAAACCTCTTGCATGATATCTTTATAACGGGATTCAATTCTTAAAAGCATTTATTTTACTTTTGCTGACTGATGCTGATGTTCTATTTATACAGTATGTAACTATTATAGACACTATATATATGACTGTACATGCACAAGTTGCTGTTACATGCAAATAATAATTTCACAGATATAGAAGCAATGCTGCTGCATATAGCATATATGAATATTAAATAGGCATACATTTAGAAGCTGCTGAATTTACAATACAATAAGTAGGTCTCTGATGTTCTGAATAAGTTATGAGATGGAGTCAATTATGAATGTGCACAAGACAATTTTTCCAAATAAACTCATCAACCCTTCTCCATTTATTCTCCTTTTGTGCTCATCAAGGCAAAGGGCATTAGTCTGAGAAAATGGAACAGCATTATTTTGAAAGAAATGGGAGTTTCTCCTGATTTCCTGGCCCCAAAGCCTCCAGATATTTAAAAGAAATGGTCATTGGAGATTGCAAGTTCAATGCAGTAATGAGACACAGACTTGATTCTCAAACTCAGTTTCCAGCCATGACATATTGCCAGTTACAGGCAGAATTCCCTGTTAGAGATCGACAGGAAATCTTGTCATTTAATTTACTAGAGAATCAGTGTGCAAGTGTATATTTGTGTTATATTGTGCTATTGCTATAATATCTGAAAACTATATGTTCTTGTTGAAATCCTCTTTCCTGACGTCTGTCGAACAAATACATTCCCAACTTCTCTCCTGAACAAATCAACCACTACCTCGCCATATAGAATCAGAATTCTGGAGGAGCACCACCTGCCACTCTTTTTTCCCTTCTGTTATGTGCTAGTATTGCCTTTGAACAAAGACCCAGTGGTAATTGAGACACGGTGATTTGGCCCATGGAAAATCCTCCCTGTAGTACATTTACTCTCCCATCATTGCATACACATTGTAATTTGCATAATCCTGTTCTTTCCACATTTATTACTTTGCAGGTTGCAGGTACATATTTACAACCGAATGTCTCCTTAATATGCATGTGTCCTCTCCTACTGTACACTGTTTTTAATGCATTTTCTTGGTACTTTTCTTAAAGTAATGCACTTTGTTCAGAACCTGCTGCCAGGTCCTTCAACACATTGAGGCAGCGTTCACGCTGTTTGTAGCATATCATCACATTTCCCATTTGCTTGCATGCTGTCAACTTTTTTTCCCCATCTACAACATGCCCGTGCCCATACTCCACAGCTGGATTAATAGCAGTTTTGTATTTAGAAGCTGAAATTGGATTGTTAGGGTGCTATAGCAGTGTGAAATAATACCTAGCAGTAATTGGGAACCCGATTGTTTGGTGATTGGCGGATCGCTTTCCGGGGGTAATAATCCCTAAAAAAAATAGCAATTTGATCACTCAATCCACTACTGTTTGTGGGACACTGCTGGGCGCAATTGTCTGCCAGCTTTCGCCTACAAAATATACAGTTAATTCACTTTACAGTATATTCTGTGTAGCGCTTTGAGGCATCTCAACAATATTATAAGGCTCTATATCAAACACAAGTGTTATTATTATTATTGTTAAGTACTGCTCACTGAAGGTGCTTTCTCATACACTGCTATGTTTTGTTGGGTTCTCATTCGATTGTATTGGCATTATCTCTGCAGATAACTTTGTACCTAATTTTAATGAACATGTTGTCTTCAGTATCTTTTACAATATTATCGTTTACAATATTAACATCATGGTGACAAATGTCAAAGTACAGATGCGACTTGCTATTAACTGAGAGCTGTGATGAACAACTGAGCTTATGACTTTGTGTGGAAGCTATTTAACACTATAGTCCCATGACTGATATATATTTGACATACTTGAATGATTTATTGCATGCGTGTGTACTATTACATGGAATTTCAGTGTGGCAAAGAATTCCTGGTTTCCAGTATTGTACCAGTGTAAACAGTACTTGTAATGCAGAGCATGGGTATTATCCTGAAACGAAAGAGCTTGCTATTGACATTCTATCATTTAATGCTGTGACAGACCGCTGTTGAAACATATTCAATTTACTACTGACATTGCCCCCTGCACTTAATTGCTTCATAATATTTTTAACTGAAAGCTTTTCTTTTATGAGATTTTCAAAAATTTGGACCAGGCAAGTTTGTTGAACACAATTTATGCTCAATTTTTAATAGCGAGAGGATCGTCAGTCCTTAATTTTGCTCAATTGGAAGTGCAGCATTTTCAAGATGCCGAATAACTAAATTGAGAGCAAGAAACAGTTCTCAACTGGGATTATGAAAGCAATCTCTGTGTTTGTAGTAAGCCAAACAAAACCAAAGAAAATCAGCCAATGGACCAATTGTTAATGCCATTACCCATCTCAAAACAGAGTCATGTGAAACAATTAGGCACAACATTCTACACACTCTTGGGCAAGGGAGGAGAATAAGTCATGGTTCTCGCTCCTAATTCACTACCACTAACCAGCCACTGAAAAGGATACGTGAGTTAACCTTGGGGGAGAACAGGGTCCTCTTTGATTATGATCGTCTTTGGTAGGATTCTGGCAGAATTGCACTGTGCTCTACGCAGATTGATAATTAAGGCATTAGAAACAGAATTCAGCAGCGTTGGACTAAAGCATTTCTCAGGGAGAAAGAGCCAGGAGAGAGAGGGAGGAAGAGTTTTTAGGAACAATTTAAACTTTGCCACCTAATGACACTGTCCGTTGAATTTAATGGATTTCAAATGCCTGACCCTGGATTGACCAATCTTCTGCTGGATTAATTGTCATCACAATGGTTTAGGAGCACAATGCCAGATCTGGCAGCATTGTGCCATCTTGGATTTCTAAAGTCCAGGTACAGATTGGGCAAACCATATGTCAGTTAGATAATTAAGAGCACCTGTATGAAATGCATAGAGTAAATTATTAATTATATAATTGAGTACAATAACAGAATTGCCTATAATTCTTTTCATTGGTGATTAATTGCATAATTAAGCGAACCTGAAAGTATCTAAAGATGGTTATCCCATGAGCAATTAGCCCTACCTGCATTTTTAACCATCAACACCTTATATTGACTGGAATTATCTGAATGGATGAATCAATGCACTGATTGTCATATGTGAGTTGGTATATATTCCAGTAGTTTGAAAGAAATAATTACCAAGCATAAAGTTTGGCTCCATGACAGGACAAATTGAAAAGTGATAGAAACTTCTGAGACTTGTTATGTCCGGTTTGAAGAAACATTTATTCTTGCTGGTTGACTTACACCACATGCCTTACCTCACACATGTTCAAATCCAATGGAAAACAGCCTGATCTAAACAGATTAAGTACTATAAGTAGGGATGAATCAAAAGAAATTCTCTGAAATCTGCTTCATATTCTTAGATTAATATAACCGAGAGGCCATATACAAATCAAGGCAGCTACAACATGATACAACAAAATATCTATAGTTTCTAGTGTGACAAACATATACAGGTTTATGTCTTCAGTGAGAGGGACCAAACTGACGTTTCCTGTATCCAACAAGTACGAACACTTATGTGAACTCAAAATACTGCTACTACTGCTATTAGCAGCATGAAATTTCATGCTCTAAAGATTTAAGTTTAGGAGACAAAGTGAAATTTTTCTGGCCTGTGGAAGTCAATGGAGGAGATTTGTATGAGCAAAGTGTATGTGTGTGCATGGGTCATCCTTAGCTTGTACCTTAAAATGCATTAATTGATGATGAATTGGCTGAAGCTCAAAAAGGCTACTCCAACAGCAATACTTATAAATAGTTTGAAATAACATTTGCCAATCTTTGGTCATTAAGAGTGTCGAAAGCTTGATTTATGTGTAGTTCAGCCTTCAAGATGGCGTTCAAATATAGGAAATCAGCATGTCGCCATTGCACGCATGCTTTGAATCTGCACAATGTATAATGCGAGTTGAAAACTGACAAATATCTGTCATGTTTGTGTGATATATAAATATATATTACATTTATATAGTTGTAATGTTGGTGGGAAAATGAACAATTTGTCATAAACTGATTGAACATTCTGACTGAAGTATGGGACATTTCCTAAGAGAGATTACAGCACTTTACCCTGTAAGTGGGTTGGTGAAAGAGGCTCACCCGAGAGAACAAATCACTACCTACAGAAACGGCTATGGCAATGATGGAGCAAATATGTTTCAAAGATTGTCATACATCACACGATGCCAAAGAAACAGATCTACAAATACTTGCTTGGTAAGAGCGGCTTCGGAATCCAACGTCATCGGGAGTTATGTATAATGTAATTTATAGCCCGTTGGCTATTGTTTTAGGCACACCTTCTAAAACCTTTAAATATGTTGCACTGTGATGCACACATGTGCAAACTGACATATGTATATCTGCAAGAGCAAAGTCTGCTAAAGAAATGTCGCTGGAAGATATACTCCAGTACTTATCTGCATTCTAAAGCTCAGTCAAGAGCCTTTGCGGTAGAGAACCCATGTGAGGCAATAAATTTAGAGTGTATCTTCAGAGAGAAAATAATAATGTGATTGTCTACTTTGCAATTCTGAGACCTAGAGACAAATACCAATATTTCAGGCCTGGATTTCACAGCCTGTTGACTGTAGATTCCCTAGTCGCCGACAGATAAAGTGCACATTGCATTTTAAATAGCAATTTTGTTTTTTGAAGTCATTCTCTCACATCGTAGAACCGGTTTTCCATTTGAAACTGGAATTAATAGTATTCGCCATATCCGTTATACTATTACACTGGTCAGTACTTTGCAAAGCACTCCCAGGCATGAGGTCATATTGTTACAGAGACTAATTGTGATGTAGAAGATATCTATTTAATTCCCCAAATATCCAAGGACAAATGACAAATTGGTGGTTAGAATGTGTAAAAAAAATGTTTTAGTGAATGCTTTATCTGTTGTGGTTCTGCCGCTACAGTTGGAGGGGTCACTGAGGGCAACACATAGTTCTTCCCTTAATTTAACTGTAATGTTTTGAAATGAAACAAACAACTTGGTTACGTATCAATGCTCGATTGTATTGTGGAAAGGATTCAGGTGACATGCCACTTGAACGGACATTTCATTGTACACAAATGGGTCTAATCTGTAATATTTCTTTATATTAAAAGTCCTGTTGACCCAAGTGAACTCTGTTTCGGAAGTAGATCACATCAGAGCAAGTTCCTGCATGTCAACATGAAATGATTCTATTTATTGGGAGGGACTGGTCTTTTTGCAGGACTCAGATTCCTTGGTAATGTGTGAAATGATATACAGTACAACTGTTAAAAACAGTCAAGCTCTCTCCATTAGTATCTTTCAAGCAAGCCACCCAAATTAAATAGAGACGAACAAGCCAATGAAAAGCAGAGTGATTGCCACAACGGCAAACTGCTCAGCACATTGGGAAATTTGGGAAGACAAGTTACAGGCCAATTGCCAAAATAGTTTTCTGAAAGACTAAAATTCATTAGACATTATGCTTTTTGAATTGAAGTTTAACTCGCATTGACACAAAGGATGAAAAGGTCTAAACTGATAACATCAGAATAATCTGGTTGTTTAAATGGCGGGAAATCTGTATCAACACAATCTGTATCAACATGAACATGCGGATGCAAAGAAGTCTAATAATACTAAGGCCTCAGGGCAATACATCTGTCTGGTAGAGATTATTGTGAGTGTTAAGGATGGAGCCACAAAATAAAGAAGCACAAGTCGGCATTGTCACAAGTAAAGATCATTTGCAGCAAACATAACAAATGGGATCCTATTAATGAAACATTGACCAACTATGGCTATTAAAATGAAGGCAAAATACAGTGTAATCAGAAGCTCTTTAAGTGAACCAGAGGCAGCAACAACAAGGGGAATTTAGAAAATTGGGAATAACTGTTGGGTAATGAGGAATTACATCATCGGTAGCAGCAGCAGCAGATGCCTAGTGATAACTAAACCAACTGGAGTAAATCGATGAGAAAGCAGTGAAGCAGGATCCATGTGCTATTACTAATGAAACAAAGATAGGGCAGAAGAGAAAAGACTCATAGTCTTCATTTGATCACAATCAGTCACCATTCTTGTATTCTTCACTTACAGCCGTGGTTATAGAGAGCAGTTTCACAAAGCAAATGACAGTGTAGTAGTTATTGAAGCAGGAGAAAATCCCTTTCTCCGGGACCCTTAGCAATGCATTATTGCTTTTATAAAATATCTAGGGTCAAAGGTTTGACATCAGGGTCATTTCTGGAGTTTGCATTCCTTATAATGAGAATGGGAACCATCAAGGAAAAACAAAGATCAGCTTCAATGCATTCTGCTGTCTTCTCCAATAGTAATTATACAATGCCTATGCAAATAGGAATGAATAGCAAGGTCGAGAATAAATTCAGTGCCATTTGAAATGGTGCCAACCTTTCTCTAAGAAATTATTGTATCCCAAATTACAATCCTGCTTTTAAATATAGTTCTCAATAAATGCCATCATCCATGCAAATATTATCTTTCATTATTATGGTATATCACAATCATAGTTCATCATCCACCACCGTTAATCAAGGACATTAACATTTGAATTTTACTCTTGCATTTTCTCCCTATCCTGTTACTCATGTCCTTTCAGTTAACAGGACAATGAGTAACAGACCAAAACTACTATATTTATATGAGCCTCATTACGTGCAAACTTTCCATTGAAGTCATTATGACAATTGGCGATCAACTTTGTTGAACATAAGAAAGGCATCTCTATTCAGCTCAGCACAGTTGATCAAAGGTACAGTAATTAGTTACTGCAGTGAATAACTTGTTGAGCTAGTTTTTATTTTACGGCCAGCTGGATGTCTGACCCATGTGGAAGCCCATCATCATGCTTAAGAGTATACAAAACAAGCTAGGATTTCCATTCTACCTAGTTACAATATATGAAAAAGCAATCATCATAGGTTAGTTAGCTTTGGTTCGTTTGTTACTGTTAGACATTATAAAGGCATCTTATTTCTAAGCAGCACTGAGTAATATATTCACTGAGACACTGCAGACGCCAAACAAAATGGCATACAGTACGGTAATATCAGTTATCACACACTTATAATGACTACTCAAATTTTGCCTATTAGGTTTACTGTGATAATCAATATCATCATTATCCAGAGAAGAGAGTATTGAATGAAGACTTCACAGCAGCATCAATTATCGCGATAATTGGTTGCTTAAAACTGATAGTGACAATTAGTCAATTCTTAGTCTCCTGATCAGCTTTTAGTGGTAAAGTTTTCCAATATAGACCTCATTCAGTCGAGAAAGTCTGATGTATAACCACCGAATAGTTTGAGTACTCAAGCCTGCAGTTTAATTTAATTCACTTTAATTTATAATGTACATAATGTTCATCCTTATCTGATATTACAATGGTACTGTTTCTTACAGCTGACTGACTCTGTAAATACTAATATTAAATATTAATTAAAGTAACAAAGAACTTAAAACACCCTAGAAACAGAGAAGTCAAAGTAACTACCAACAGGACAATTGAGAGAATTAAGTGCAGTTCTTACCATAAAGGAGGTCATATGTAACTTGTTCCAGATTTCCAATTCCAAATGAATAAATACAAGTCAGAAAAGTGGAGAAAATCTGATTCATGAAGAAATACATTGTCACTAATCAGCCTCTGCATCGGTATCTTCAACAGCAGTTATGTTGTTTAATGCACATGGGGGGAGGGGGTCTATCACGCCCCATTGCTAAAAATTGCAATCTTTTCATTATATGTTTGAATGGGCAATCGCTTTATAAACCAGTCATGAAAAGATCGCTTTATTTCAGTGATGATCAGCATTTCATTGAGGCTAAAATGATTGAAGCACTGTTTATAATGTATTCTGAGCCTTCTGTTATGTTATAACAGATTTCAACATCATTACAATAACATTATGAGCTTTTAACACAGACAAAACTCTGTTAAATATTTATCAAACAATGCTTATTAGGCCATACTCACATTTACTGTGGACAGTCTTTTTCGGTTAAGTTTGGAGGCATTTTTCCAACTAAGAATTATACATCTATCTCAGACAAAACTATCATGATGCAATTGGATTATCATAAATTTTGCCTGTATCAATGCAATATGCTGAAACGTACAAATTGTTTCTGAGGTACTGAACTCAATCGTTGATGAAAGAAAAGGGTTAAATTTCTCTGTGGCTGCTCCTTCCTTTGGGCTGATTTTTAGTCTAAAATGCTTGGCAAAAGCTTTTCAGATTAATACGCCTACTGGCCTCAGTATTTTGGTAACTATCCAACACAAACAGTTTAAAAATAGTGAGAAACTGCTTGTGATGATGACATAATGTAAAACAGTCATACTTCTATTCATTTTGAATGTAAGAATATCGAGGACTGCATTGTTAATAAAATGCAACCCCATTCATTTTAAATGATATTGTGGATATTTATCATGAATCTCAGAATTTGCTGCTACCTCATTGTAAAGCTCAAACACATGATACATAATTAACCCTTTGGATGTGCTTGCATTTTAAATGAATCAGTTGAGATAAAACTGGGTGGCATTGCCAACAAAGTACAATGCAATGCAAATTTACATTCTATAGTGCATTTCACATCGGGAGGACGTCCCAAAGTGCTTAACAGTACTGGCTGGGTATCTGAGCTGGGGGTGAGAGCTGAGGGGGTGAGAAGGGAAAAGATGACTGAAAGCATGGTCAAAGAGTACAAAAATGTACTGAAGCTCCAATATGCTGTGTTGTGGAGCAGTAGGAGATTCCTTTGTTCTCGCTGCTTCCCATACAGCGAGTTAATGATTTCAGCTGTGCCAATGTGGGAGATGCTGAAAAGGAACTGAGAGTGGGGTGGGGTAATGTGGTACAAGGTGATAATTAGCACATTACATATTGTATCCCCTCCCTCGCCCTCACCAAGCAGGAAAGGAAATTTTAAAATATGGATATCAAAATGCTTTCACATTCCTGATGAGAGCATCGTTGGCAGGCATTTAGGAACAGGTTTTGAATTGCTGATCTTGATCAGGGACAGTGTGTAATGTGGGAAATGTACAAAAAGCAACGCAATTGTAAATATGGCTTTACCATTTCTCGATGGATCAGATAATGGCAGTAAAAGAGAATATTTATTTATAAAGATCACAAGAGCAGTTCCAACAAAGAAGGTCCTTCAGTTCATTTACAGTTAGCCTTCCAGAACCTATCATCTTCCCATTAAAGTATCAAGCTGTTCCTCTGCATGGAAATAGAATTTTAGAGTATGTATTAAACAAAATAAAGAATCCACAACTCTCTGTTTTTAGAAGTATCAAAACTGAAATGTTTTGCCTACAAAATGAAGGAAATTGACATTCAGCTACTCATAATACATATTTTGCTGTTGTTGTATTCAGCTACTCGGCTGCGCCTTAACCTTTCACTTGAATACCTTAGTCACGGTGGAGTTTAAGAGAGCGCGAGGGACAGGCATCGGTAGTTCAGAGTCATCGTTTTTCTCTGTGATTTCTCCTGAAACAGGTCACAGGGAAATCCCCATAGTGGTTGAAGTGAAATGTGAGGTTAAACATGTGTAGAAAAAGCTACCACAAACACATCAGTCTCAAATATATTGTTCAACAAGGAACCATGAATCCTCATGAAAACATTTTCTGTTGTGCCTAACTCTGTATTTGTAAATGTTTCAGAAATGATTTTGCCATAGTAAGCTTGAAGCTTATCTTAACTGATCGTGGCACCTCAGGTAGGGTTCATAACAGTGTGTTCATAACAATGCTTACATGACACTGAAGCAGAACCTGCTCTACAGCTTCTAATACAATATTAGGAGATCCATTTAAGACCACAGGAGAGATTACTGCTAACATTTTTGCCATATGATTGTTTGCAGTACAGGAACTGGACTTTGAACAGTGGAACACCTTGTTTTCTTAAGTGGGTAGCCTTAGTTCTCCGAAGAGTAATTTTTTTTTGAAGATCTTTTCTTAAAAGCAGCTAATGCAAGCTATAATTATAGTCACCCTGTCAAAACTCCTTCAATCTCAGCTGCAGTAACAGACATTACAAATGAGACTATTGTGTTTGTCACTGTCCTAACCATTGCCTGGGAATCAGGATCAAAACTAGGTTTGCATTTTGGCTGATCTTGGACTAGACACCAGGTGTTTGAGTTGGCTGGCTGACGATTTCTAAAGTCCTGGGACACTATAATTTGAGTTTGTAAAGCAGGAGTTCTTCCACCCTGGTGGCTTCTGTAACATATGATGTAGATACCTTTAATAAAAGTTTTCAGTTTTTTTNAAGTGGCAAACAGAAGTTAAGCGATGATCCAGGCGACCCTACCTTTGTTCTATTCCTGTTCGGTTTTGGACTTGCAGAAGGGGGCAGCCTAGCTCCAGGTAGGCAGGGACACAGCTGTAAACTGCCCACATTTAAGTTGGTGGCTTAGTAGAGTGGGAGCAGTCCATCCATGTAAAACTCACATTAAAACATTGTAAGTATTAATTTTTGCCAGCCTAGACTTTTCTACTGTCAGTTGCACTTGAACAGTTTTAATGTGTAGTCTGGAAAGCGGCTTTCCTGCACTAAATTCACTCACAGCAGTTACCAGTAGTTTACATTTTCCATCCAGCATACATTGGTACCTGCCAGAATCATTAATACCCAATTTAAACTAATAATTACAGAGGAGAGCAGCAAGAAAATTTGCCCAGCCATGCTTTTCACACATAAATCTAGCATTCAAGGCAACCAGAGTTAAAATGGACACATAACCTTTATGCTGGTCACAGCAATGGCTTTGGGATGTATTAAACACTCAGGGACTACTAATTCACACCAAACAACAGCTGCTCTGCTACAACTGGAACGTGTGAGGAAAGGGAGAAGTTACCCTGTCAACAGAATTTACAGACTAGGAGCTAATTATCTGCATTTCTTTTTGAAAGACTCGAGAAGACTTGGATTCAGTGGACAACTGATGATTGATTTTCTAAATGATTCTGTAAGTCCTGACACCTGTCAATCTACAGTAACACCCGTATCACCAGTAGCTGTGAGAATGATGTTCATCCCCCACGATGCAGCTTTCCTATTAGCACATTTATCCCAATAATGACATTTTTAAGGCAAATGTTCCTGATTCCCAATTGACACATGGGATCTTCAAGGATTAAAATGGATAATGACCAGACATAAAGCCATTGTTATAATCACGCCGATAATAAGTACAGATACCGAAGGAGCGCATATCTTTACAGTAAGATTTAAGATTCTAAAAGGACTTATGCCTTGGTTCTGTCAAGAATAGATGGCTTAAGGTTACTCAAAACAACTTTCCAATGAATTCATGCACAATGCGAATTCTTTTCAATATTTTATATTTTGGAAACTTCCTTCAGGTAAAAAGAACTATGCGTGAACTGCACTAGCTCTTCCCTGGGTGGTCCTGTGCTTTGCTCCTGAACACTCACACACTCTCTGATGCTTCTTGTAGCATAGCTGACGAAAGTGTCAGAGCCGGTAACCTTGACAGATTTAACAGAGATGCAAGGCAAGTGAAGATATGAAATGTAATATTTGAAATGACAATGTGTCCATGTGTAACAAAGCAGAGCTACATTAACTGGTACTGGACACTAATTAGGTCCCAATGTTATTAAAGAGCCAGAAGTGCAACTGGCTCTCTAAACTTCAAAAAGCTTAAGCATGATGCACCTGACAGCCCAAAACAATTTGTTGGTACTGGCTTCAACTTCATTTCTTGAAGTGCGTTCAGAAATGAAACTTGATATCTAAGATCGGCAAGAGTTAATGAGCTATAGAGTGTAAGGGTCCTGGATACACAGTTGTGTCTCATGTAAACACTTGTGGAGCAGTACACACAGAAACTCCCAAATTTATTTTGGGCAACAGTCCCCCTAAGGGAAGTCTAACTGGCACCAGTGCTGGAACAGGGGGTGCTGAATTTGATCTGAGCTCTGTGATGACATGACCACCAAGCCAAAGATTTTTGACATCAATTCTTTGCATAGTTGGTTTTATCATTTGCTGGTTCATATCCATATGGGTGAAGTCAGCAATAAATAGCATTTCAGTCACAGCAATCTGGGCTATATCTTTTGAGTTCAACTATGCTTATTAGCTCTCGATTGTTTGTTGTTGTTACATGGTGACTGCTATCTCGGTTTCCAATGTCTATCACTCCAGTTGACACCACACCGTGCAGATTGACTGTGCTGTTCTGCATATTACTTTCTGGTCTAAAATGACAATTTGGAGTTTCTACTGCCTAAAGGGTCAAGATTGCAGTCAAGATTCTTCCACTCATACCCCATGGGTGTTTCTGAAGCTGGTGACTCACTTGCCTTGTGGATGTGACATCTGGTGTTGAGTGGTCCGTGGCCTTCAATAACCTGCCTTATGGTAGTTGTGTCTCTCAGCTGTCTGTCTGACTCCAGCTAGCCCAGGAACTTCTGTATATAAAATGAAAAACACACCAATAATTAATAAAGAATGCACGGAATAGAATACTGCTTTGCTTCATATTATATTATATTTTTGAACTATTCATGACAGATGTAGCATGGAAGCATGTGAAGATCTATTGTTGAAAAATACACTTTGAAAGACAAAGATTATTGATTAAAATTTGTGCTGTATATATGCCTACTTAGGCTTCTATTCCAAAGAATCCAGACAGTGTTAAACAGCTGATGTACCCTCTCCTCAACGGGAGGTTTAAAGCCCTTTAGAACAGGACCTTATCCAGCTGCTCAAAACAAGATGACTGATTTCATGTAATTTTTTTCTTCTAAAAAAACATTGCTTTATCTTATGCCAAATTTGGTGCTAAATACTGAATTACTTCCCCTTTTGTTCTCCCTAATATGGTCTCAAACACAATCTAAGGATTTTGTCTATTTCAAGGTGTAGCTCAACTTCACAGAATGTAGGCTTCCTGAATGGTTTGCCAGGGCTGCAATTTCTACTGCTTTTTGCATGTATTAACACCATTTGGACTCATTTATAATAGGCACATGGTTTATTTCCAGTTCATTAGACTTATTCATTTTCTGCAATGCTACTTGCAATTGATTGGATGTTTAAGTTGCTACTGGTGGGGTCATTGCTGAAATTTAAAGCAGTGCAGTGACAGTCAGTGGGTTGGAAACAACTCAGTGGATTTACTCACAAAATGTCTCCGGCTCCCACTTGGAATAAAGACAAGCTAATACATTTGTAACTAGGTAATTATTGAAAGTAGAATTGCAATACCATCTACTGCCAATTCTGAATCAAAGCCGAGCTCCGCTTCAAACAATATATTTGGAATTTGAAAATGTTTTTGTGAATACATTTACAGTACATTTCTAAGCTGAAACAATTTTAAGGAACACACAGTCTCTATGGCTGTCTGCATTTTTTCCCTGCATGTATAATAATTGTCTAGCCTCAGGTTATTTTAGACGTCCCATATGCTAAGTTCTGCAGGTCATGGGTTCCAATTGGCTCTAAACTATTTCAGTGATACAAGGAGTCGACAATTTTTGATTCTCCAGTCTAGTAAATGGCTTTATAAGGGTCAATGGAGTAAACTATTACCAATTTGTTTTCCATAAAATAAAACAAATGCAAAATCACATTTGGAAGCATAATTATGTCCAGAATTATAATTTAATGCCAACAGTTACACTTGCCTGTGTTTTTTCAAAAAAGTTAGAATATATCTGAGGAGTTTACGGAAAAGCCTGCAATTTTCGTTAAACATTTCATTACTGCTCGAGCAAAGCAGCAGATTATTGTTTCCTGCTACTCTTTGCGCTAATGAACAAGCTGAAGCACAATGTTACATTAATATTGAATTATTTCTTAATATTTTGTGTTAAATGATTGGGTGCCACTAAACAGGCAAATCATACAATAAACAGTATTCAGGAAGGTCGGCACCAAGGCAACATATGGACCAAAGGGTGGCAGATGGATTTTAAAGTAGAAAAATATTAGGAAATTCATATTGGAATACAAATCAGTAAATGTATGTACAAAATTAAGCGTGGCTCATTAGTAGCGATACAGAAGAAAGGCTTTTCGATCATTCACTGAAGGTTTGCAGTCTATCTAATATGAAGCTAATCGAATAAGTTACTTTTTCAGGTCTCAACTGTAAATTAAAAGAAGTTACAACTTTCTAGAGCTGGTGAGATTTCATTTAAAACATTTCTGTGGTTTCAGGCAACTTGTCTTCATTGTGGATGAATCATCATGTGTGGATTATAGATAAACATGATGAAAATGGAGGGACTTAAAGATACATTATGAGCTGTTCATAGATCTGAATTTGATCCAATAAGAAAAACAGGATTGTGGAGGAGGAAAGAGGCCATGATCCTCGTCAATAAAATGATGAGAAGCATGGGTGCTATAAATATCAAAAGGGTTTTTGACTTAGGTCTTGAGATTAGAGCAACCAATTATTTAAAATTAACGAGCCTCAAGCAAGATGACAGGTAGAGGTATTAGAAAAATGTTGCTTTCTACGAGTAGCGAATGTGAGGAATATACTATATAATATAGGAATAACAAAAGCAATTGGTGCTGCATTGATTCACTGCTTCAAAAGATTACTGAGGATAGTATTGAAGGATTGTGGATGGGTACAGACTGAGACAAACAAGTATGTCCTTGAGGCCCAATAAATGAAATATTACTTGTGGTGAAGGGATGGCCACGTTCGAATTGTGGAAATGGCAAACGTGTGATAGTGGAAGATTCACCAAAGCCGTTTCAACCTCAAATACTGTAGATACTGTAAGTCGTCACTGAAAATTGAGAACCAGGAAAATGAAAATGAATCTCACCCTTCACAATCTAAACAGACAAAACAAATTCTCTTTCTGTGGAACAAAAATCAGTAGATCCCTGTTTCCTTGTTAAAATGCAAATGGAAAATTGTACGAGTAGGAAAACACACAATATTTTCTTATCACATATAAACTAACAAATTCAAATGAAATATTTGATTGTTGCCAGAGCAAATACTTAAAACCATATATAACGCTCCTCTTTCCAAAAACATTTTTCTCCGGGGTTGATCTAAGCAATGTCTTGCAGCAGCACTTCTGTAAGATTGGGTTGGACCTTCTCAGTTTTTTTAAGTCTCTGCACGGTAGCTATGCTGCCCCATATTACTCCATCTAGTGACCCAGTGGAACACGAGCAAAACAAGTCCAAAGGTAGGAAGCCAAGATCAAATACCATTTAAACACATGACCTGCTCGTTAGCCTTTTATTTTCTAATCATTTTTTTAAAAAATCAGTTGATGAGGTTGCCATAGTAATACTGAAACTCTGGACCATGAGTAAATATAGCTTGTGTAAAGCTTTAAAATAAACACACAAACACTCTGCATTTTTAAGAAATAAATATAAAGGAATGCCCTATGAGGCAAAATGCTTTTTGATTTGTTATTTCAAACTACAGTTAGAATCTCTGTCTATGGTAGCAAATTTCTTAAGCTCTGAAGTGATACAGCAATTACCGAATGCAAGGAGGATTCAGACTCCACTGTGTAATGTGTAAAATGATTGTAGATTTATTTTTTATTCACCGTGGAATCGGGTCAACTGGTAAAATGAAACACCCTCAATTTCTCTGTGATGTGTTTAGGTTCAGTTGGTCCTCGCTAGGCTGGGATATTCTACCAGTCTTTCTGGTATCCCAAAATGGATTCATCCATGCACAGCCATCTTCAAAAAGCTTTAGTTTTTTTTTTGGCAGATTTTTGTTTTAAAAGCCACAGCGCTGCACAGATTGTATCGTTTCAAAGGAGTGCCTATCATCCGCCTTCTGCAGCAAGCACTGACATTGCTGACCCAGACAGAAATAAAGGGATCAGATTTTCAGTTCCTTTGACTCTGAGCTGCATTGATTGGCTGCTTGGCAGATTGCCAAAAGCATACTCTGACTCCTGCCTTTGCCAGTAATAAGCTGCCTCAGCAGGGCCTGCAAACCATGAATAAACTTCTTGTTCTTTGCATTTAGGTCAGCCCATCTGCAAATTAATATGTGATAATGTGGACGTCATCTTCATAGAGCTATTCTTATCCCGCACAGCAAATTGACAGAAAAATTATTTCTAATCCCCTCCGCATTCTTGAACTGCTCTAATTCCTGTTGATAAACTGCATCGAAGCAATTCAACAACCACAACACACAGGGAAACAGTACGACTATGTTGTTTCTACCAAGAATTTTAGGGATTACTAGCGATGATGAAAAGTGAAGAGATACCAGGTGAAAGAGTGGTGCAGGAACCTCCTCTGAATGTACTGCATGGTGGGCCCCTTGCAGCAGCTGCAAGCTGGCTGCCTGATCCTTGCTCAGCTGTCACACTACATATGAGGAGACAGGGCACCTCTGCTAGTCTAACAGCTGTCTCCCTTAATGCATCATGCAGCTCAGCACTTCGAGACATCATCAATTTTTCCTACTGAAATCCTCTTTGTAAATTTTAATGTTGTCTCCAGCTCAAATGTGCCTGGTTAGTTTTAGACTGTCTGTTCAAAGAACCGTTCAAAACCACCTCAACTATCAACGTTTGAAATCCAGTCAATTAAGACATTAAAGAACATCACCTCTTTCTGGATAGGGATGAGGGTGAGGTTGCAGGTAAGGTCAGTATTGAATGCGTCACCTTTTCCAAGCAAACAATTTCCAGTCCGCAGAATGTCTAAGCTGAAGCTGTTTTGGTGTCTAACATTGGTTAGACCCCAATCTGATCTTTTCTGAAGCAAGTTTTATATACATTAAGGTATTAATATAATACTATAATAATAATCCTTACATTTGGTATTGCATTAGGAGCTGGTCTCAAAGCACCACGGGATATGCTGTGAAGTGGAGTGACTGTATATTTTGTGGGTGAATGCAGCAGGTAATTTGTTCACAGCAATGTCCCACAAACAGTCATGTGGTGAGCAACAAATTTTAATTTGGGGAATTGTTAACCAGGACACTGGGGGAGAAACTCATTTTGGATAGTGTCATGGGATCTGTAATACCCACCTGAACAAGTTAACACTATTCTTAAACAAAAACATATCCCAGTACAAAAGTGAATTAATGCCATCATGTATATACACTGAAAAAACTGTTTAATGTGACTTTTTATCTGGAATGTACCCTTTTAATTTATTTGTTACCCTACTCTTTTGTCACCAGTATTTCATTGTCCAGCCAGGAGTAGAGGTCAGCTGTGCCCTCTCAATCACTGTTGGTAATGTTACTCCAGGTCAACAACTACCATCCCTTCTAAACAAAATAAATAAATATAATAATAATAATTTGGTCACTCAATCCACGACTGTTTGTGGAACACTGCTGTGTGCAATTGGCTGCCACATTTTGCCCACAAAATATACAGTCACTTTACAGTATATTCTATGAAACGCTTTGAGACATCTCAAAGACATGATAAGGCATGATATCAAAGGGAAGGATTATTATTATTATTTGAATGAGGTAACTCTGACCACAAGTGGATGGAGCTCAATCAACTGAGGCAAAAAGTCTCGTGTAACAGACAATTCCAAGATGCAAGCTCACAATCTCTGGTTGTGAGCCAAACACTCATTCAACCGCTAGAGACCGTGGACCACCTAGTAGAACAGTAAAGCAGGGTCATAATTCCTGAACACCAAATAGCATAGAATTTGTCCTTAATGAACCACCAAGGAGGATCATTTTTAACATCACCAACACCTGCAATTAGTAGAGAAAACGAACAAACAGACAATTTTAAGAACTCAGTACAGTATTTGGTGCCTTGGCACAGGTCGTCTGAAACATGCTCGAGAAACTCAAATAATTATTGCATTTTATCTCGTGGTTCATTGGGTGACGGAAGCCGGGTTAATATAATATCACTAGGTTAATAATATCAGAAGATTAGTGTCGTTTTCAAACTAACAATAGATGTATATTGGAGTCTCTTGGAGGATGAATGCCAGTTACTTGGTGCAGGTGCACTTGTGGTGGGGCCACAGGAGGAAGGCAGTAACTGACATCCTCTCCTATTCAATTGAAGTCAAAGGGGTGTTTGTAATTTAGTAGCTAGCTGGCTGCATTTCAGCCCATATGGTGGTTGTATTTGGCAACTTGAGAAAGGAGTGCTTTGAACATCAATGAGCGAAACCTATTGTGAGTATAAACTTGTAAAGAGCTGGTGAGGTTAAATACACTAATCCTACAGAAAAAGAACATTTCTAATAATTCATACTTGACTGAATCTTAATGATAATGTTTGTTTGCCAAATCTCAATGCCAGTATCATAGGATTCTAACTTTATTCCACTCTCATTGCTTCATACAATGTGCTCTAATTCACAATTTTGATTTTAAAAATACTGCTTAACAAATATCTACCTAAAATCATAACCATTTTATGTGATGCCATAGCTGGAATTATAGCTCCCAATATACTGCACTTGTGTGTGCGTGTGTGTGTGTGTGTGTACAAATAACCACCATTTAAAATTTGGGGTTATTGAAATCCACTGTATTTCCCATATCTTTTTGATGACAGATTGTTTTTAATGAAAACCTGCTTACTATTACACCACTTCACAAATCAGCACTTGCAGCCTCATAAGCAGCTTAGTTTTAACACCTCTGGGGTTAGATTTCCATCCTGAGAGGTGACAACAGCCTTCTGGCAGTATGAATAGTTTGCATTATAACAAATCCAAATGCAGTCCAATCTTAAAGATCTATTTTTTAATCCACACAGATTATTCACAGAGTTCAAAGCCATGCACTGATTAGACTACTTTAATCTGCACGTCGATGATACTGAGACATTTTTAAGATCAAAGGTTGCCTGCCTGCCAAGCCGCTATCAATGTGTCAGACAAAGAAGACTTGAAGGAACCTGGGAACCCAGCTGCCTTAAATGAGTTGGTGCTTGGATGAGGTACCAGGGGGCATCCAACACCTGTGAAACTTAGAAGGAGAAAGGAATCAAAGCACCTTCAGGAGAGGAGGAGGGGAGTTTAACATGGGTGCCTTTCTTAGCTCTGTGAATTTATAACAGTTTCCCAGTAACCTTCACTGCGAGCGAACGGTATCAATTTCAAATTACAAACCAATGTCAATTCTGCCAAGCACAGAATTTCAGTGTCCCCCAAAATTATTTCCTGCAACCAATCCACCTGACCACTATGTCACTGAGATAACACTGCCATCCCTGTTTGATAGAGTATTGCCACATTGAGATAGATCACCAGGGATTGTGCTGACAGATGCCATGTGGTGACCATGTCACATAATGATTCTTCTGGTTGAGTAAGACAGAGCACCTCAGGTTTGTTGTTCTTGATGAGCTTGAATTGATGTTTGAAATGGTGAGGAGAATGGAGGAATCTATTTTCTTGTAAGAAGCTATATCCGCTAAGAACTGTGTAACAAACAAGTTTGACTGGAAATTCAAATCTAAAATGTGCACATTTCTAACTAATCCCAATATTTTTACAGAGAATCTTGATGAAAGATATATTGCTCTCAACCAACCTTTATTTTTTCAAACGATACACCTTCTTTCCCCTTCACCAGATACAATTCTTAAAAGCAGTCATTTAGTATCTGTACACACATAATTTTAGAATATCAAACAGTGGAATTAAACATCACTTCCTTAAGAGTCCTTTTGTGCTTGGCCAACCTAACTCACCCTTCTAATCAAATTACCGTATTTTAATCTTTCATTAAGTTTTATAATAAGATTCATCATTCATACTAAGCTTCATTAACATGAAACATTGTAATGAAAGGATTTGAGATGATTTGAATTTTCTCTTCATGGGAACTGTTCATTGAAAATAATAAGCCGATTGATTTGTTTTATTTCTTGATAACAAGTCACCTTTTAATATACAGGAGTAATGACAACCTTTGATCACTGTTGGACACACACTATAATTCAAGCATCCAATAAAGTGCCACCTAGTGGTGACCTATAACAACTATAACAAATTCAAGATGTTGATGCAAAACACTGTGAACAAACAGGTTAATGAAAATAAGTATAAGGATGACAAAATGAACTGATGCACACTATTTATAATTATTTCTACTTAGTTCAATTAATGTCTTGTCAGTGCATTAGAATATAGTTGTTCATAAGATTATAATGAAACATTTGGCCTGTTTAGCCCATTTCTTCCCACAGAACTCGTTCAATTTGCCCCATGTCACACAATTGATTTAATTTCCTGAAAGAGATGAAAAGTCACAGTTAACCTCAAAAGAAATAAGTCTGAAATGTTTCCCTGACCCTGAAGGTAATTGAGTAGAACTCAGGAACATCAGCCTCACATCACACTGCCTTGACCAATAACATACTATAGATGCAATTCCATGGTTTGAACACAACTCAGTTCTCACGTAATGGCTGCTGCTGCTGATGGTCTCAGGCAACAAAATATAATATTAATTCCAACACTTCATGCCATCATGCTCTTCAGTGAAAGATGGCAAGAATTATACGTATACAAATAAATAAACATTAGTTCTAATGATGATTTAGAAGTATCCCACAGTGTTCTTCAGAACATAGAGATCTATTATGAATTTTTTAAAAATGCATAGTCATCAGAAATATGAATATCACTTAACATATGGCACAAGGGAACGCATTTATCATTAGTCTTCAATCATAAACAATCGATCTAATCAATCAATTACTACTCGTGTACAGATGTGACATGGGAAATATCTACAACATTAATTCATCTTTACCACCAATTTAAAAGCACAATAAGGTTTATTTCCATACAGCCAGACTACTGGCTAAGTTTCTTTCCAGTAATTTGAAGATTTGTTTTGTATTCATATTGTGTCTCCCACTTTCATTTAAAAAAAAAGCTAAATGGATCCCATTGCACAAGTTGCAAATTTTATAATGCAAATATTCCAATTACAATTTGGCCACAGAATGGTCTGTAGCAAAGTGGTCTCAGTGGGCCAGATGGTCTTCTCCTATTCCTAAATCTTTATTTCATGCATTGGGCACCACACCACTTTCCAGTTCTTATGTTTGCAATACTATATTAAAAGGATAATGTAGCTGGAGAGATTTGTAGAGCTTTCACAATTTGTCTGGGTTTTTACAGCATATCACGTAAATATCACAAATTTCATTTAAAAAAACATTCAGACACACTTGAAGATAAATACATTGCGATTCCCATTTATTAGATTTCAGAACATCAGCTTAGGCAAGAAATTCCCAATAGAAGCACATATCGGCAAAGTCTCTACAATTAATGGCAAGAGGAAGTGAACAAAATAAAACAATTGGGAGGATTATAATAATAAATAATAATCCTTGCATTTGATATAGCGCTTTTCACGTCGGGAGGACGTCCCAAAGCGCTTCACAGAACACACTGTAAAGTGAATTGACTGTATATTTGTGGGCGAACGCGGCAGCCAATTGCGCACAGCAATGTCCCACAAACAGTCGTAGATTGAAAATGACCAATTTATTGTTGTTTTGGGTTTTTGGAGGGATTATTATTAGGTGTGTGGAGTGAGGAAACTTGCCCAAGGTTTCGCCCTCTGCCTGGAATTGAACTCAGGTCTCTCGCTTGCAAAGCGAGTACTCTAACCACTGAGCTACAGGACTCCGATTATAGTAAATCGTTTAAAAATAGTTAAAAACTTAAAATTGCAACCCTAGTTGTAGTGAAATTATCAACAACAACGACAACAAAATTACATTTATAGAGCACCTTTCATGTCGGGAGGACGTCCCAAGGAGATGGACAATCGGGTCAGGACCCAAGCATGGGGGAGGGGTGGGGTGGTGGTGAAGGAAGGCAAAGAGGTGGGAGAGCGACTGAAGGCACGATCGAAGAGATTGGTCTTGAGACCGGCCTTGAAGGAGGCAAGGGAGGAAGCGAGGCGAAGGGACTGTGGGGTGGAGTTCCAGAGTGTGGGGGCAGAGAGGCTGAAAGCTCGACTATCAGTGGTAGGGCGGGTCGGGCGGGAGACATGGAGCAGGTCGGAGCCCGCTGAACGGAGGGAGTGGGCAGGTTGGTAGGGAGTCAGAGAGTTAAGAGGGGACAAGACCATGGATGGCCTTGAAAGTGAGGACAAGGATCTTGAATTCGATCTTCTGAGGGATGGGGAGCCAGTGGAGTCGGGCGAGGGTGGGAGTGATGGGGTCACAGGGCCAGGTGCGCGAGAGGACATGAGCTGCAGAGTTTTGAATGATCTGCAGCTTGTGAAGGGAAGAGTTGGGAAGGCCGATGAGGGGCTTATCATAATTATGTATATGTTATAATTATGATAATTATCATAATCAAGACATGATGAAAATGAGCATTTTTCTACCATCTTCAGATTTGTTTTTGTAATCCTATTATGTCTCCCACTTTCATTTAAAAAAATCAAAATGAAAGATTTTGTCTCGCTCAAGCCATGTCTCATGGCCCTCTTCTTCGACCGTCTTTGGCCATCCTCCTACCCTCCACCCTTACCCCAACTGCTCCCCCCCTACCCACCGTTTGGGTCCAAATCCCTGACTGTCCAGCATCTTGGAACATCCTCCTGATGTGAAAGGCGCTATACAAATGTAATTTTGTATTGTTATCATTTGTTATCATTTAACCCACAAGAAATAGTTGAAACTGACACAGCTTATTACAAATGGCTGCCTCCAGTCATAAAGTAATCTGTGCAGTGACTGAATCTCTTAATTATGCTTTTTAAAACTCTCATCCCAGTTTACCTACTTAACAGTCATCTTGAGGATCACTGGCTTTTTTTTGAAGTGAATGCAGTCAGCTGAGGGTCAAGATCGCAGCCTGAAGCAGCAGACAATGCAGTAAGTTCAGGTTCAACTGCAGTTCAGAGAACAGTCTGAGGGTTGCGAGGCCTTTGTGAATTTGCACAGTAAACATATGGAGTCCGTTTAAAGATCAGGTTCTGCTAATATTTCCAGTTTATTGAACTATCAGCTTAGAACACTCAATCTTTCAGCTCCCGATACGACACAATGCCTGGCAGAGTGATTGAATATTGTGGCAGGCTAAAGAAATTTGAAAAGAGTTCCAATGTTTTTTTGACATTCACCCTCTAATACAATGTTTATGTTATTTGTTACCCTCCTCCATTATGGCTGCTGAGCTTCATTCATCCACTTTCATGTAAGGGAGAGCATGGTAGTGTTTGGATTTCAGCTTCAGATGAATATTTCATGTGTCTGAAATAGTAAATTTTAGCTTTGGTGCTTGTGCCAAAACTCCCGTGTGCAGATTAGAATCTGGCTTCAGTCCAGCTGAATGATCCAAGCCCTGCCCCAGCTGAATGATCCAAAGCCAATGCGGGAGCTTTTAATGCATCTCCTTATCATTCAGCACGGAAAGCTAACGCTGTGTCTAGCTCACATTTTGCCACTGCTCGTAAGTGGCGGGGGCATTGCTGTCAGATAAACACACTGGGGTACATGCCACATTTTAGCACTGTTTGCTGGGCACGTTTTACTGTTGTCATTGGTGATTTGTACACCACAGGACTTAACAACTTGGATTTATATAGCGTCCTCCATGCCGGACGGCGTCTCAGAGCGCTTAAAATGCGACGGTCATGCTATCGGTACATTGTGGTGTCAAACACATCATGACGTCATCAGAACAGAACCCTAAGTGACGCATTCACACCTGCAGAGAGACACGTGTCAGGGAAAGCATCACTTGACTGTTAAGCCCTCCACTGGCCTTTTCTAGTCTCTGTGGAGGAAGCGGTGGCCCGAACTAAACGGCCTGAATGTTTCCCCTTACACAACTGATGCATTAATACTTGGGTTGAACATTTACGATGTGCTACTGGGATCCACTAAAGAGCAACTGCTGCTGGTAATCGGGAAGTGCATCACACATATCCACGGGAGCTCCATTCTGCTCTATGTTGGTAGATTCCTAATTGATTCATTAGGAGCGAATCGTAATGAGGTAATCTGGATGATAATCTCTCAAGGTGGAAAGTTTCTCTCCTTAACAGATTGAATATACAATGGTAAAAAATAAAAGGTAAACACTTAAAATTGCAACAGGAGTAATAATTCAGTTGTTTTTGAATAAATTATTAGATGAAATAAAAAATGCAGCTATTACAACGTTATCAAAATAATCAGTGCACTTATTAGGGGTTAGAGCTTTCTAGGATCTGACGTGTGCAGTGTTTCTCAAATCCGAAACTTACCTCTGCCAAACTAAACAATCACTACACCACTGAAGATGCTTTCCAGGAATGGGAATCCCTTCACATTGTGCATAATGATACTACAACAACAACAAATTACATTTGTATCACGCCTTTCACGTTGGGAAGACATCCCAAAGGCGCCAGATATTAATACTTATGATCAGTGAAATGGTCTGTTTGAATAAAACATGAAATTTATTAATCATTCTATTAATTATATTGTATCAAAACTTTGAGTAACATCAATTAATAGACTTCCGAGGCATAACTGAACAATGTAATCTTTCCTCAAGGAATGATTGCTTTCAAAATATGAGTGTTATAAGGAACCGAGGCCTTTTTCAGACTTTCAAAAAGCTACGATAACAATTTGGACTTTTGTATGCCTTTCACATAGGGAGAATTGCTTTTAAAAGATGGAGTGGTGTTCGAAATGGGACAGAATGAAGGGTGGGTGGATAGGATGAGGTGGTTGAAGGTGCAATCTGAATTAGGCCTTTAGATGGGTTTTGAAAGAAGAGGAAACAAAGCAGATGGAATTTACACACAATCTCGTGGGGTGGTAGTGGGGGGAGGCAAATAGCAATTGTGAGAGATGGGGGTTTGAAGTAGATGATGGAATGGTCAGGGTTGCAGAAGATAGCTGAGGCAGCGTGGGGCAAGGCTGAGGAGGATCGGAAAGTTGAACTTCTGCGACTTGTGTGTATGCGTGGGGGGGGCGGGGGAGCTAGTGGAGCCGGAGAAGGATGGGAGGTCATGGACTTGCCTTCTGCGGGAAAGAATACTATCCCACTTTATATGATGATTATCATGTCTTCAAGATCTCCCTGGGATGAGACTAAGGCTAAGAAAGGCTGTGAAAGGATAAGCAAAAGAGAACTCTTTGTCCTCTTGTGAATAAGATGGCAATTATAGATAGGCCCTTTTATGAAATTGATTCACCAGACAGCAAGTAAAGGTTGGTGACTGTCATCTCACTCCGTGCTTACTAAGAAAATGATGGCTAAGTATTTTGTTGAAAGCACTATCACATCAGACATAAAAAAGAGAAAAACCCTCAAAAAATAAATTATGACGAATTGTTGATAAAGCTCCAATCTTATGCAGTGGTAATTTTATTGTATATTCCAAAAATATCTATTACTGTAGTTGCAAAAAGCCAGATTCACTTTTGTAGACATTTTTTGGAACAAAACCTGAACCTCTAACAACAACAAAATTATATTTATAGAGCGCCTTTCACGTCGGGAGGACGACCCAAGGTGCTGGACAGTCAGGGGTCAGGACCCGAGCATGGCGGAGGGGTGGGGTAGGGGTGAGGGAAGGCAGTGAGGTGGGAGGGCGACTGAAGGCATGATCGAAGAGGAGGGTCTTGAGATCGGCCTTGAAGGAGGCAAGGGAGGAAGTGAGGCGAAGGGACTGTGGGATGGAGTTCCAGAGCATGGGGGCAGAGAGGCTGAAAGCCTGCAATCGAGTGTAGGGCGGGTCGGGCGGGAGACATGGAGCAGGCCAGAGCCCGCTGAACGGAGGGAGCGGGCAGGTTGGTAGGGAGTCAGCAGGTCAGAGAGGTAGGAGGGGGCAAGGCCATAGATGGCCTTGAAAGTGAGTACAAGGATCTTGAATTCGATTCTCTGAGGGATAGGGAGCCAGTGGAGTCAGGCGAGGGTGGGAGTGATGGGGTCACGGTGCATGAGAGTACACGAGCTGCAGTTTTGGATGATCTGCAGCTTGTGAAGGGAAAAGGTTGGGAGGGCCGATGAGGAGGGAGTTTCCATAATCGAGCCTTGATGTGACGAATGCGTGGGTGAGGGTCTCGGCAGCCTGAGGGGTGAGGCAGTGGCGGAGTCTGGCAATGTTGCGGAGGTGGTGGTAGGCAGTGCCGGTCATGGCGCGGATGTCGGGGAAAAAGGACAGTTCAGGTCACACAAGACACCCAGGTTCCCGATTGACTTAGTGAGATTGAGTGTGAAGCTGTGGATGCTGATGCTACCAGCACCCGAGGTGCGGAGACGCTGGCGCGAGCCAATTAAGAGGGTCTCAGTCTTGCTGACGTTCAGTTGGAGAAAGTTGTCCCTCGTTCAGGACTTGATGTCGGACAGGCAGTCGGTCAGGACGCCTGTAGTCCTGGAGTCCAGGGTGGAGGCAGAGAGATAGAGTTGGGTGTCATCCGCACACATGTGGAAATTTACGCCATGTCTGCGGACGATGTTACCAAGGGGGAGCATGTCGAGGGTGAAAAGGAGGGGACCGAGGACGGAGCCCTGAGGAACGCCGCACGAGACAATGCGGGGGCTGAAGCTGAAGCCGTTTGCAGAGACGAAGTGGAGGTGGTGTGAAAGGTAGGACCTGAACCAGTCAAGGACAAAACCTTGAAGGTTGAGGTGGGAGGAGAGGCGGTGGAGGAGGATTGAATGGTCCACAGTATCAAAGGCGGTGGAGAGGTCGAGGAGGACGAGGAGGCAGAGAGAGCCCTGGTCACACATGGTCAGAATGTCATTCGTGACCTTGACCAGAGCAGTTCCCGTGCTGTGGGCAGCACGGAAATCCGATTGGAGGGACTCATGGAGGGAGTGGGAGGAGACGAAAGATCGAAGCTGGGAGGCGATGGCTCTCTCAAGGACCTTAGACAGAAAAGGGAGGTTGGAGATAATAATTCGATAATTTAGTGAAAACAAAGATCACGTGGTCTTTACTCCTCTACAGCTTCGAGGATAAAGAAAGCAAGAATTAATGACTTAATTTATTTAATTACAAGACAAATCTCTTTAGTGGAAAACTATAACTTACAGCAAAATTAAATGACACTTGAATAAGAAATTCATACCTTGATAAGAAAGACAAAAATAACCAATTAATGTAGTAGAAACTCCCTGTGTTCTCACCAATGATTTTATCTAATCAGGGGTTGCACTGTACAAGTATTTTATAAATTGAATCATTTTTAAAATGTAAGCTCTAAGGGAACATAATACAGGCTTCCAGTATAATTTCGACAAAATGATTAGCGAGGAAATTATGTCAGCATAGCTCTGTTGCTAGAATGCTTGTCTTGGGGTTCAGAAGGTGGTGAGTTTGAATCCTGTGGCAGAATTTTAGGGTAACATGGTACAATGTGGCACAGAACATTCCCTACTTTGAAAAGGAGCAGGGTATTCTCATTATATGCCCACCAATATTTTCCCTCATGTAAATCCAATATTGCTTGTCCAATTTGAACCACACTATCAATGGACATTGATTGACATAGGAGTCCAGAGTAGGAGCAGAGTAGGAAGTAGCCTGGCTCCTCGAGGGACGTCTTCTTTTCTATTCAACACCATGTAGCCCTATTTTTACAGCTATTTTTTTCGGTGCGCTCTAGAGGTGATAAACTAATATAATCAGCTCTTGCAATTCTAAGTCTCTACCCCCCACCCCCTCCTCCACCTCCCGATTTCAGCCTAAACAATTAAACTGGGACCTTTAATTTTATTCAGTGAATTATTCAGTGTTATCAAGTACTTGCAGTTAAAAACACAAAGGCCAATTACTGAAATTGCAAATTTAAGAAATATGTCATTCCTAATTGCATTAATAAAAGATCAATATTTAACATTTTAAAACAGGGTATCACCAATTTTCTTAAGATGATTTAGAAAAGTAAGAACAACCTAATGAAAAAATCAACCCCCAGAAGACGCTCGGAGGTGGGCTGAGTAAGGTCAAAGGTTGGATTCTGAGAGGAAAGAAAGAGACAGCTCAGCCCGTGTCAGAAAATGGCATCCACTAAAACCGTGATTTTTCCGTTCATAGTCCAATCAGCATTTCATACTGGGTTAAACTCTTAGGCTAGAGTCAGCCAATGGATTTTACTAATGAACCAGCTATTTCATTGTTGAATATCAAAAAACATAAAAGATCTGAAATACGCACGTACACCACATACATACACACAACAGCTACAACAGGGGACTAAGCAATTCTTATGGCCTTCAGCTGTTCGACGTGTTTTTTTTTACTTCACCTGACTAGGGTTTCAGAAGGTGTACAATATGATCATTTCCCATGCGGCACAGCTGAAGGCAGCACTCTGCGGTTTCATAAATAATTGATGAACAGTCCGAGCAAGGCTAATATTTCAGCTGCCAGAATCAGAGTCACTCTATCCAAGCAACTGAAAGAGTCTAACTTCAGTTTCACAAGGTTATGCCTCAGGATCTGATGAGGAACTGTCAATCATATAAGATCAAGTAATAGGTTTGAAAAATGCTAAGGTATTTAAACATGTACCAAAGGTCTTCATCGGGCTGCTTTCTGGATTCACTTAGCATCTTAACACCTGGCATAACAATTTATGAAAGTATTCAAATGAAAAATGGACCCATTAAATATATTAACCCATTACTGTGCTTATTTATATGTCCTAAGAATAAACAATGAAAGATATTTATTTTTAAAAAGAAATTCAGCCAGAGTTTCAAATAGCTTTTCTCATAGTTTAAATTTTTTTTAAAAAGGTACATTTTCTGGATCGGTTTAGAGTTTTTGTTGGTGATGGGCAGCATAAGTTCCTTTCCCTTTTCTTCCAATTCCAAGCACTACCATACGGTTTGATCGGTTTATGGATGTTTTTATATCTTAATTCCAATTCCGTGATGATTCATTACAAAGTCAACATCTTGTCATTCTTGTTCCTCAGCCTAATTACATTGATACATTACTTGCACATTCATTTTGATTGATTCATATATTAAAGTTACACCTGTGGCAAGATAGTCGATGGAAATCCCCAGAGAGGCTGTCATAATCTTAGTAAGGGTTCCCCGTAGTTTCCTTTCGCTTCTCAAAGCAAACTTCATATCAAACTCTTTGAACAATAAAAAAATGTTCTGCATGTTTAAAATTCACTAGTTATAGTATTAGCAAGGGCTAGAAGACGTTATTTATAATAATGTTCTCTGAGGTTTGCATAAATCCTCCAGCAAAATATACGCTGGCAAACAGCAAGAAATTAAAAAATATTTTGAAAAATGGTTCGAAAACATGAAAAATAGTGACAGCGGTTCTAAATAATGTTGCTTTCATTCTAAAAATGTCATATCTGGAATATAGAAAATTCAACAATTAAGAGTAACTCGAGGCTTAGAGTAAATTGCGATTGTGAGACTTGCTGCTGAAAATCTGTTTTTCACTAAACTATAGCTTGCAGCAGGCATTTGAATAATATTTCTGCCTTTTGATATTGAGCATGAAACTGCAATATAATATGCACTCATATCTTTTTGGTGTTCATCAAATTACCTTTGTTTTGAAGCCCTTTGCATTGTGTAAATTGGATATTTTAATGTTCACAATATCTCAATTCATAAAAAATGCTGCTTTAAATTCTCTATCTTTCTCTCAACCTTTCATGCACTGGGCCGAGTATGTCTGAAATATATTTTGTGTAGAAACGGTTTATGATTCTTACCTACAGTCATTTTAACTGTATAGCCCCTTGCTTAAAGAAAGGAACATATACCCTTTACCAACCAATAAAAACATTTAGGCCAAACTTTTTCAATTTGTTCTGCATAATTCGCTTATTCTGGATATACTCCAGTTTGCAATTTTATCCATTTGGCTGCCTCTATCCTTGAATTTATGGGTTGACAGATAATCTCCCAATGAAGAACCGTTAGGCTGAGATAGGCACATTTGTATCTGAGATGAAACCCTAACCTTAAGAGCAAGATAACATTGTTCTCAAATGCCATTTCAATTAATTGTTGCTTCTATTGCCGCTTCTAGTTCTGGAGTATATTCTACACCTTGATCATTAAATTGCTATTCCAATTCCTTTTCTAGATTGGCTAGATGGACTATCCTTTTCATCCTTTTTCTTCATTGGGAGATTATCTATCAACCCATAAATTCAAGGATCGAGGCAGACAAATCAATCAATTAGAGGCTGAGATCATGATTCTATAAGCTGTTTATATGTTCTAATAATATGATGATTTATAACAGGCTTCATTAACATGGAGGTATGTCACATCAACCCACAGGAACTCTATTCCAAAACTATCTGTTTTCAGAGTGGAGTTTCCAATGGCATGATGGACTTCTAGTTCAGATTCCTTAAATGAACCACAAAATGATACCGTAAATATCAATAATAATTTTTTTTAAAGTAACATTCATGAGAAATCATAATTATCATCATGTTTAAATCAGAAAATTGTAATGGGCAACTTTTTTTATTAACTAATTCAAATATGCTGTAGTTATTTATCACAATGATATCCTGCAAGTTCTATGACATATCATTCTTCTTCATAAGAACTCGTTGAATAACCCAGAGAAACGTTAACACGATACAAATTTCTTTTATTTTGGAACTTTTTTTCTGAAACAAACAATTTTTACTTTATCTTCTTTTATTATAACTCGGTATTAGCCTCGTCCTCAGCAGCAACACTGGTCCTACAGTCCCAGACAATGTCTGGTTGAGGGCCAGGCTTGGGCATGCTTTAACATGTTGTACACAGAATGACAGATGCTGGACTGTGATTCTGCACACAGCAAGCTCTTGATTTTAATCACGCCACTGTGGACAACTGCCAAGTGATAGCCAGATACTAGCCCACAGGAACAATAAAATAAAGGGCCAATAGTTCTAGTAAATGATAATAATAATCCTTGCATTTGATAGAGTGACTTATCACATCTTCGAGACGTATCAAAGCACTTCACTGAATATATTGTAAAGTCAATTGACTGTATATTTTGTGGGCAAAAAATATTTTAATAGGGAATTTTTACTTATTTTATGGAAACTGGGATAGCCTTATCTCGGAATAGGATTCTCTTGTGAGAAAGCAAGAAAAGGAGAGGGAGCATTACCGAAGCCGAGCTTGTTGAAAATACTGTTTCACAGCAAGTCAGTTCTAAGTGGAGCCCAGGGGCAAATGGTGCAACTCGTTTAATGTCACCCTGGCCACTTATTGAGTACAACTCGCCTGTAGAGAGTTTGTAAGTGATACATTCTTGAATTTTTCATTTTTGATTGTCTAAATTGATGCATACTTGTAATCTCTAAACAGGAATAGGTATGATTAAAGGACTGTTGCTTCAAATTGCCGAAATGATGATTTCTTAAGAGTTAATCCAAACTATGTCAGATCAGCGGCAAAAGCAAGCTATAAACTGAGCAGTGTGCTGTAAAAATGTGTTCATCAACTACAGTCATTTCAGTTTGAAATAACTGTAGCATATTTCATTGATTAAAAGTAAATCATACATAATTCTACATTTTAGCCAGATTATGACCCTGGTTGGCCTATGCTTAACATATACTACACACCAGAATAGGTTTGATTTGAACTAAATGCAATTATACTTAACCAAATTAGATCTCTTGAAAACTACCAATTATGCACATTTTTTGATTCAAATCTCCAAACTTTTTACATTCTTCACACACGAATAAGTATTCTTGGAACTGTTTATAGTCTGAAGCAATTATTTATTTTTACTGAGTGTTCTTTGCTTCTCCGCATGTTCAACAATTTTCTCTTCCACATATAATCCTTTCCGTTTCCTCACTGCATTCATGTATTTGCGTGCCTGGTTAACTGTATCTGCCTTCTCTCCAAAATGCAAATATTCTTCTTCTGTTGTAGGGACCCAAAAGGGATCACTGGGAATTACCTATGTAGTAAAAAGATAGGAAAAGTTACAAAGGAGTCAATTAATTATTGCAAAAAAATCTGGGAGGGGGCAAGGAAATGGTGTAGCCAAGCATGAAAGATTAAGTATGCTCAAAGCCTTGCATTTATAATCAAAAGCATGAATAATAATTGTAGTCATTGAACTTCCTCGACCAACTCACACAGATATAAAGTAGTGCATCACCAGGCAAGCTACATACATGTTCAGTGATTTTAAAAAACAAGAAAACCTTTTTAAAAATGAGTATTTGGCTTCTAATCCAATAGCCATCGACTTTCTTAAAATGCTGAAAATGTAGAGTTGCAGGTTGGAAAATTATGAAAGGAAATGTATGCGTACTGAATAAGAATCCATATGTTCTTGGTGGAATGAAGGTTTCTTAATTGCTGAAATTGTACTTACGAAAATAATTTGAGCAATTTCATTCCAATAAAGCCCTGAGGTATCAGAACTGCACTAGAATTGATACCAATGTTCCAATGTGGGAGTGCAAAACAAACAGGGATCCAGCTCCTGATCACTATCTAATGGCCTTGCTGGAAAGGGTTTCTGTAAGGATATCAGGTGAGGAAAGGATAAGGAAAGGTGATCTCCAATCACCCCACCAACAATTACATGAAGCACACAGACACTTGGGCACGATACCAGAAAGCAGCAGGTGCTCATGGAAATCATGCCATAGCACAATTCAACAAAGTTGGGCGAGAAGTGGTGAAAATTGTTGGGTTAGAACCAAAATACAAACCAGTTGATAAAGTCAAGATGCCTTCTTTAAAGTCCAACATACTAATCACAAAAGTATCTCACTTCTACAAAAAGCACACAGCTGGCAAAACCGTGTGTCACACCGCTGGGTTTCCAAGTCATAAAGCACTACATGAAAGTGTGAAACCAGACTTTATGGCACTTGAATTTTGATAGTCCTCAGATTTTCCAAGAAGCTAAAGCATTCAAATAAATTGCATTTGCGAAATTAAGCACAAGCTGCTTTCTTCTTAAAATTCCTTTGTAAATATATCCCCTTCTCCAACCCCAGAAAGAGAATTGGAAGCACAGGAATGTTTGAGAATTGAATTCTGCAGAACATAAAAGTCACTTTCACAGGAGACAATTATGACAAGACTACTATTTATTATTATTACCTTTAGCCTTCAAGCCAATGGGTGGAATGCCACTTAGGATTTATGCTGTTAATAGCATGACCCGACAATCACACAGCAGTCAAAAAGCATAATTACTGTACCAGCGCAGGCAAGTACTAGCACCTGGTTGGGGATCTAAGCCAATGAGATGTCCAATTTAGAGAACACAGATGGCATTGATACCAACGGCAAGATTCACTGCTATACAAAACCTTTTCTGCACACAGAACTCAGGGCAGTGCTGGAGGGCCATATGTCACCATACATCTGTTTCTGTTTAGCAATAGCACAATATGCGAAAGCACGGCGAGACTGAAAAAAAATGCATATCCTGCCAGCTATGAGATTTTGTCTCCACAAAGAATCATTTTTATTAGATGAGTTTGCCATTTTAATAAACTTTTTGGTTCACATTATTTTATTGAAAGGACAGGGATAAGGATCACAATCTCCAAATAATATCAGGGTATTAAACACGTTTTGCTCCCTCTTAGCAACTGAGAATAAGCATAATTAAGGGTTATTTCTTTTGAACAGATATCGCTCAGCATTCTAGGGACCTCAAGTGATCTAAATCAACTTGTTAAATTTCATAGCAGTACAATTTTTGCTGTTGGGACTTCAGGAAGGCTAAAGTACAACAGTATTTATGTACCAATATTAAATTCTAGATCTGCAGCATCTTTCCTGTTAAAGATATCCTTCAACGATGGTTAAATTGTTACAGAAAATCAGCTTCAGCTACGTTGAATAACCTTTCTGTTAATATCACCATTTACATGTCATTATACTATGTCCAAAATGCAATATTTCTCCTTTTTATTAATTTTATTCAAAGCTCAGGGTATTTGATGATTGTACACTTATTGTGGTAAGTTTAAAAGACTATGAACATATACATAACTATTTAATATTGACCAAAAAAAGGAGAAGGTCTGTTCTGTGTAAATAGCTGACAAAAATAGAGAAATTAGTTCAAGATTCCCAAACTTAATCTCTTATTTACTGATATGCAATTCTGATAATTGTCAAAGTAACTTGAAGGGAGTTTGTTGGATTTTAAATTAAGAAATGATACTGTGGTTCCATCCATCACAAAACAATGTTGAGGTTAAGCATCGTTAAAGTGGAATTCAGCACTCAAAGAGTTACATTTTTTTTACCCATGATAATTAGGCATTCAGTGTATTTCCATTGGGAATCACTAAATTACTTTTATTTTCCATAGTCCAATCCAGAGCTACGAACATTTCTTTTAAGTTTACTGTAGTTACAGCTTTGTATTGTAGTTACAGCTTTGTGGCCCAAGGACATATTTAGTTTACAGGCACAAGAAGCAGATCTAACTATTATTTCTGAAGCTGGACTGAAGGTGAATACGGTTGCAACTGCTGTATAACATTCTGAGCTGTTCTGTATCAATTCCCATGCAGGCTTCAGTGGGACCTGCAGAAACAGTTTGTAGTGTTTAGCTAACAAGTGGTGCAACAATTCCTTAAATGATCTATAAATTGTTTTGTGTGATGGAATCTTCAATGTTGCTATATAAAATTCTGATTTGATGCTGTACAGCATCACTTCTTCCATCTCCTTGTTTGTTCACATTTGATGTTTGAAACTCACTCTGATTCAGATTGATGTTGCAATGGGAGACAGTGGTACTGCTGTTCAGAAGGACGAGCTCAAGTGGGCTTGAGGACTTAATTATCAAACTTTTGCTGTGAGCTTGTTAAACACTAAACCTACGGCAGCCTGAAGTCAGCAGCTTCATGCAAAATATTGCTGGTTCAATAAGCTTTTATTTATCTTTCCCACCTATAAAAGGGAGAACGACAATGAGCTTTGATAATGAAAGAAATACAAGTTATAAAAAAGGCAAAACGCCGAACATTGATCTCGGCTGCCTCTTTCACAATTGGTATAAGTCTGTTAATGCCTAAATGTAATAAAATACTTACATAATAATAATAATCCTTGCATTACATATAGCGCTTTTCACGTATTCTAGAGGTCTCAAAGCGCTTTACAGAATATACTGCAAAGTGAATTGTCTGTATTTGTGAGCGAAACGCGGCAGCCAATTGCGCACAGCAGTGTTCCACAAACAATCGTGGATCGAAGTGTCCAATTTATTATTGTTTTTTTTCTTGATAGATTATTATCAGGCATGTGGAGAAAGGAAACTTGCCCAAGGTTTCGCCATGCCAGGAATCAAACCCGGGTTTCGCGCTTGCGAGACGAGTGCTCTAACCAATGAGCTACAGGACTCCATACCAAGTTATATATCACTACCATTTTCTTAAAAAAAGTACTTCTGAAAATATAAATTCCCATCCCTATGGCTAATGCTCTCAGTATGGTGTGATTCCAAGATGCAATCCAGAAAGATCCCACGTTTAATCCCCGATTTGTGCTGCTAGTCAATCACAGCTGAGGCAGCAGTAGGAGACCCGCAACCAACTTTAACATCTCTAGACATGGCAGGGAGAGAAAAAAAAACTCAGCCAGGGTTCTCACTCTTGATTGCTAACCAGCACAAGTTGCCAGATGTGCAAGTATGTGGGTGCTGGGTGAGAACAGGGTCAGGCTTGGCTGTGATAGTTTCGATTGTTGAACAATCCTGAGAGTGACTGTACAAGCTGACAGATGAAAAATGGGCCCTTGCTATCAACAGTGGAACTGTAACCCACCAGGAGTTATCGCCCTCAGGAGAGGAGGAATAAATGGAAAATCAAATCAAAAGAAAATAGGGGAGGATTATTTTTTTTAAAAAAATCAGATGATTTTCAATAATTTCTAAAGTAGAAGACAAGAGTATTAAAAAGTTGATAGCTGCTTGGGGGTTATATAGTTAAACGAAATAACCTTTGAAATAAAGCAGATGTTCAGAGTGATCTGCTCTCTCCACTTAATGAGAACCACGTGTTAAGTTTTATAGCACATCAAAGTTGCAGTTTCCCTCTCTGCTGCCCTGTACAGCTCTGTGGATAGTTTTCAAGCCATTCTTTGAACATTGCACCATCCCCCAATATTACAAAGCATCTTTGGACATTTCTGATACCACTGATGAAAAATGTTCCATTAATAAAACATTGCTTTCTTATTACAACTTATGTATTTTAAGCAACAACATAACTTATGTTAATTTTAAATGGGTAATTGAATCTATGCAGAACAAAAAAAAACTGCATCCGGTGTTTACTGTACAGCAAACATAAAATAGAAAGCTTAAAAATTTTAATCAAAACCAATATATGTGCTATTTTATAGAATTGTTCAAAAATGTCTCCTCTCTGATGCTATTGTATGAAGAACGTAATTTTGTTTGATAAAATAATAACACCTTTACCTATGCATTCGTAAAAAATGTTTCAGTTTCTATACACAGTTGAACCGCAGCTAGCCAGATGAATAGGGGAGAGTTCCAGTCCGGCGAGTCGGAACTCCTAGCTGAACGTAATGACAAAATGTCAGTAAATTATGGTACCAACATTGTAACTGTTTGAATCCCGTGAGCAGAAGATAGCGAATAAGCTATTTTCTGCTAGTGGGATTCACAAATCTGACTCAAAGACAATATCCCTGGCCAGTGTGAAGGCCAGCAAAGGTGTGAGGTTGCTCAGTGAGCATTGGCGTACGTCGGGAGAGAGGGGCCTGCAGGAGACCTCAGGCCCGCTTCTGGGATTTTTAAAAAAAAAGGTTTCAGGCCTGGTCCGGTGAGGTTTAGCTCCAGATGCACAGTGTCCATTAAGCCACGGGTTTACGGTACTTACTATATGTAATTCTTCCACATTAATACATCATACTGAGCAGAGGTGACAAATCCACCTAGCCTTGACAGAGTAGGTGAACCCAGCTATGACAAATTGTAATTATCTGCAAGCAGTTAGTTTTAGGCAGTAGTATTAAAGATGTGTGGGTTACAGTCAACAGCTTCCCAGAAATATATGGGCATGCCACTTCCCTGAAACCTGGGCAATAACTGGAGTGCTTCTCTACATTGAGAAGAGTCCCTAGGGAGTTGTTTGCCAATTATTAAGAGGAGATGCTGTCATACTCCTTTCCCAATGTAAATCAACAAAGAAAACTGATTATTCAGGATACCTGCTCAATAATGTGTTTGCAGTTTGCGAAACTGAATATTTTGGCATCATTTTTATGTTTCTTGTTCCCCCTCATATGCTAATAGAGTTTATTTTAGCTGTGTCCCAAGCAACTGTCTACCCTTCATATTAATGTGTGGTGACATTTCAAACACGATGAGTCAAGTTAGTTTCTGAAGCTCCCACCAGTATTGCCCCTTGCAATCGTGATAAATGCTGTCTCAATGCTTTCTTTAATTGACCCTGAATCTTGGGTAGTCTTTTTGATAGTTTTTAGCACCCTGGCAGTTGTTTTCTCCTTGCAAGTCGTCTTGACATCACTAAATCATATTCTCATGTGACACAAGATTCCTTTAGCACAAAGAATTGCATTCAGCCTTTCAGGAACTTTATTCCATGATGTTTCCTCTTTTGAAGAGCTAGTGCAGACACAGGGCTGAATTGCCTTCTATTGCATTCTGTAAATTTCTATGGTTCTACGTTTTATAGGCTTTGGAATCAGACCAATTCAGGGTGGTTGCAAAGATGGAGATCTGTCTCTTCATCAAGTTGGTCTCCTGATCAGCAAACCTTGAATTCTCAAATATCTTTAGTAAAGATCACATTTATATAGAGTAGTAACAGTTTGGTAATGATCTGTAATCACTAGCAATATGGTATTTTGCTTTTTGGGGCCAGTTAATTCACAGAATATAGTCTCTTGCAGAGTTATTAATTGATGTGATTAAAGTCTGGCACAGTTGTTAGTTACCACAATAAAATAATGCAACCTAATAGGAAATGGTTTGGACTGCTGGATACCAAAATGAGATAAAGCAACCGGATATAAATTAGTTTAAAAAATGTGCCACTTTAGAATTTTGACTTCAATAAGACCAAGCATCTGGAACACATCCCAGTGCTGTTTGTATGTAGTCAATGCAAAACACATATGAGGTTTAATCTAATTCAGTCCTACATTATTATTCTGTTCTTACCACTAATTATTCTGAGTTCATGATTAGTTAATTTTAAAAATAAGCAAGTAATAAAATGTCAAAGACCTTGCACATTCTTCTATTGAAGATCACACAGTTTAAAATTTTATGCACTTTATAAATACTTAATTTGATCACATACAAACACATAATCGTAATCAAGGTAATATTTTGCAAAAGATTGCTAGAAAGTGACTGAAAAGAGAAAGTCGAACAAACTGGAATATCATTGGCTGGAGTCACTGTTCCATCTATTCACACAAACTCAGATAGGCTGAGCAAAGCCAGACACAACAGAAAGATATAGGAGAGATGGATGGTACCACTAGAGTTTCAGAGTCCATAAATATTCACTTTGAAAACAAAAGTGAAAATATTCCACAGTTTGGACAAGGGAGTAACTAATTTTCACTATAAATTTGAAGTCTCCCAATTAAAAGGCTTTTTATCAGTTGAAGTTCCAAGCCTGCAATTTTAAAAAAGGCCAAAGATAAATGATGTACCAAATGCAACTAAAGAAGAGCTGATTCACATCAAAGTGGTGCGAGAATGTAATTGGAACTGAGTTTGCTTCCTTTGACCAGCACCCAATTCAGTTAATATATTAGTTGTATATTAATCAGATCATTTTACAGAGAGAATGGAAGTCTGTGAAAATTCCACGGCTGTGGGACAATGCTGGGTGCAACAACTGGCTGCCACATTTCGCCTACAAAATGCATATTCACTCCACTTTACAGTGTATCCTGTGAACTGGTTTGAGACGTTACAATGATCTGAAAAGGCTCTATTACCAAATGCAAGGATTATTTATTGTTCCCCACCCCAACAGCCTAGAAAATAGAAGACTCAATGCTTGCCGCTATGTAATACACCGATTAATCAAAGGCCGCATTTTGTTTTCAAGCAGTTTTTTTGTACAATATGTAATCCAGCAATAGAATAACTAGTTTACTTTTATTCATTCAAAGTCTTGCTAATTATTACACATGGCACATTTGCTCATATGCTACCAACCCAAGGTAAACTTGTGTGTTTTATTAGAATTTAACAGTTAGGAATTATCTGAAAAGATGACAAACTTTTTTTTCGTAATGCATATGGACTCTGAAAACTATTCGGCAGTTCAAACGGAATTTCTGTTTCAATGAATTTCTTTTTAGTCAAGTACAAAACAACCCACTGAGCTACTCTTGTCCAACTCTGGATACGTTCAGAATACTGATATATATTTAATAATATACAAAGTATTTTGAATATTTTCTCTAGGTAGGCAGAATAAAGTGATTAATTTTACTGGATCTCCATTTATTTAACAATTTAAAATTTTTCATTGTGGCATAAGATCACAAAAGAGAACTGGATGATAAACTTTCTTTGCCCAGGAACAGAAGGGCTCCTAACACAAGACTCCTGAGGCGTTCCACCTAACATTTCTCTCCATTTCAATGTTGTTTCATAATGATTCTTTCTCTTCAGTCAATTACTGATCCACAGACAGGAACAGGGCACTGCCATCATAATCCATGTGGTTTGGTTCCACGTACTCAGACACCACATTTAAAACAAAGCATAAAACAGGCCGACTTCCAGGTAACCAAGTCACTGCTAACATTAACCTATATTATTCATTCATTAATTTGTGAAAGATTCTTGTGAGACATTTCATTAACAACTTATTCTGTATCATATGCCTTCCCTGCATCGATATGTAAAGCCGGACAAGATAATAACACCATCCACTCCAAGGTTCACCAGAAAATAGGACAAAATAATCTTCATGCAACTGATATCTGTTCAATTCACATAAAATCATTTATACATCACAATACACAGTACTTTTTGAAGATCAAAGCCTTGATGTGAAGATAGGATTATAAGTACAAATAGAATTGTTTTAACTGAGTGATGAGGCTAACCTGAGAACTGAGCTGTAAGAGTTATTGGAAGTGTGGGAGCTCAATAATTATCAAAACAAGAATGAGTTTTGTCATTTTAACTCTTGACCAATTTAGCTCTGCTAATTTTCTTAACTGGTTACTTAAATTATATCATCAAATTAGGAAATACTTGCTTTCTAAGATCAAGAAGTTTATCAAAGCCCTGTTTAAACAAATTGAACTCAGAAAAAGAACTTTATATTAAGAGCACATTTAAAGGAAACAGAATCTCTCACACTATGTATCAACTCTACAGGATATACAATTCCCATAACCCTACCAGCTCTGTGGTACATATAATCACCCACACATATGGAAGGATTTGTTTTTTTACCTCCCAGTGACTGAACACCAGCTGTGGGCTGGCTAGACCACTTGTCCGCTTCCTGATCTCATCAGCAAAGCCGAAGCTCTCTGCTACTGGCAGAACTGCATTGATAATGAACATTTCTGTCCCCTCCTTCATCTCTTCCTGTAATACTCGGCCAACACGCTTCGAAAGCACCCCATAGACCCGACCTGTGAGGGCACAAAGTATATTGTACATAGCAATGAATGTTTCGATTGAGTTATATAGCATAAAATGCATGAAAGAAATACTTGAGTTTTAAGTTACTGTAATGCTTTTAAAAGAGGGAAAAAGGTTTAAATTGAACTGCTCATGTAAAACATCTGAAAAGCATCGCAAATGCGACCTCTCACTTTACGTCATCCACTGTTTTCTTCTTTAGTTGGTGGGACATGAAAGTCTGGGCAAAGATAGTCTAGGTCACCAACTTTAGATAGTGCTTCAAATACCTTGCAGGGAATGGTGGTCAGGTGATGCATTCCTTCAAAGTAGGAAAAGTCAAATAATTTTTTTTTCTTCTACATAGGATGTTCTATTCTGCGTTGAGACTGGCTACGAATTCATGAAATATACCCAGTTAAGACAGGCAAGTTCAGTCAATTTAAACTGGTATTTTAAAGCACAACCCTCTGGCTGGGACCTCAATGCTCTATTTCTTGAGTTACCAGGCTGCAATTTAAACCCATTATGTTTCACACTTCTATCAAAAAGATTGTCAGAGCAAATTATTCAGGAATTCAATATTCATTTTTGAATGAGACACAGGGAATACTTTAAATTAATCTTTAAATTATGCAGATTGCCTAAGATAAGAAAAAAATGAAAAAGTAATGATACTGAAAAGATATTCATACTAACATACGGAAATTGTTTTAAAAAATCAAAGTTCCCCTTTGTTGAAAGAAACTCTCTCTTCTATTTGCATCATTGTGAACTATGAAAGACATTTTGCTGCTCATTTGTCCATTACAGTAACTATCTGGAACAACCAAAAGCTAGACAGTTTAAATAGTAATGTATTCTGACAATGTCAAGCAAAAAGCACAGATACAAGAATGTGAGTAGCAGAGACTGCGATAATGGTTTGTCTTAGTCAACTGTTTCTTTCTTCTTGTAGAAGACAGCAATGACAAGCTGCTTAAAGAGCGGAACACTAAACCATAACTCAGAGTCTCAATCCCAGTCTGACTAATATCACACTATCTGAATTTTTTTTAAGAGGACAAGTTTGGACGATCCTAAACAAGTCACTTGTGGGAGGGAGAAAGAACTCAATTGTGCATGGCCAGGTGGTGGGGTTCCCCTTCTAAACTGCTTGGATATTCCTCACATTTCATAACTAAATGACACATGGAGCAATTAATGGGCTGCACTTTTTTCCTCCTACAAAAAAACCCCAAACCACAGAAAGTAAATAGAGCAAATGAAAAGATATGGTCTGCAGTCTCCACAGATCCAATATTAATTCTGCTTTTCGATTTGACTTAACAGGTCAGCTGAGTTGAGAAATGGGTTGACTCAGGCACACCTTCCCTTTATTGACAGATAAAATGCACAGCACATTAGCTTGACTAATAAATAAGCTCCATCTAGGAATTATCTTTAATTGAATCTAGTAGATTCATAACGTCTTAAATCCAGAGTTAATCGATCACGCAAATGTTAGTTGGACAAGCAGCAGTAAGTTCATCAGTGCCTTGCAACGCTCATCTGCACGGTTTTAGCTCTTACAGCAGGACCCTTTCTGGGGTCTCCAAGCTTTGGTTCTTGCCATCCTATACCTAAATTCTCTGGGATTAGGCAAACAGAGAGCATCACTCTGAGGAGAGAATGCGCCCTCTGTACCAAAGAAACTGAAACCATGCATTTGTGGGGCTCTCGGTAGTTTGGTTTCGAGACTCAATCATTGTGATGATTATTCACAGGTTTGAAATACCCAGCTAACCAAAAACAAACTACATAAATAGGATTACTGCTATCCAGAATGGACACTGAAATCTATCTGAACAGGCATTGCTATTGCTTGCATTGAATCAAAAAAACTAGATGACTGACCACATTGTTAAGGCCTATCCATCACTGTATTATCAATGTTGTCCAGTGTGTTTATAATGCAAACAAGCTAAGATTGGTTATTGTGGCATTAACCAGAGCAACCTTTACCCAACTCACTCCACCTACCAGTGCAAATAAAGAAATTCCTGAAGCAAATGCCTCATTTCCTTCTGTGTAATTAGCACCCTATGCAGTTTTTATATTGCACTCCATTCAGTAGAGTGACAAAATTGTGTTCTTCTGCAAAATTTGAATATTAATTATAACAAAGTAGATACATAAATTTGCAGAACCTCAGGAGATTCTTAATTTGGAGATTATCTCATTTAAATCTAGCTATGCTTAAAACAAATGCTGCAGAAAATGTAATCAAATCTGACTTAAGGGTATCCCAGAATTAAAATCATTCGGCATATTCTGACAGACCTAAAAATATGCATTTGGTAACTTACATTTACCACTGTTGCAAATGAGCCTGGCTTTTAGCATTTTAGGTCTGAAGGGTGGAGAGTTTTCACCAAAACAAAAGTCCACCATTGACCAGGTTCTGATGGCCAGAATTGCTTGAAGTGATTCAACATCAGTTCTGAATGAGAAGCATAATTTATATTTCTTGTTCCAAATTGCTCTGATTGAGGATTGAGGAGAGCTCAGTACATGTGCAACTAAGCAGAGCTGCTAATCCTTTTAATTTTTAATAACATTAAAAACAGAAAGGTATCAGATCTTCCCAACCCTGAAAGATAATTAGATTAAACCAGTATTAAATCCAATACTGTATTGTAATTCATGCACTGTATTTAATTCTGACCAATTTGTTAAACATTTTATGTCTTACCTAATACTTCTGCAGTAGCCATAATTTCACACGTGTACATCGCTGCCATTAGTCGTTGAGGCTTTGCCTGGAAAGCAAAACGGCAAGCTTCTTTCATTGTGGCAATGAGTTGACCAGAAAAAGGACCGTAGCAATCTGCAACCACCGCCTGAGAGTTACATATAGCATGTGTTGCAGTCTCAGCTGGAGTTTGATCTCCCTGAGTCCGTTCATCTCTAATTTCCAATGTAGGTTTCAATTCAGAAAGAATATTTTCTTTTGTGGTTTTATCTTGTTTTGGCTGTGGAGTCTCCTCTATTGTGTCTAACTGTGTGGAAAACTGGCTATTTGTGTAAACAAGTTGTTGTAGTTTACTCATGTCCCACTTTTCCAATATGAAACAGACACCCATGAGAGGTTCTTCGCACACAGGACCTGAAAGAGTAGCTAATTGAAATCCACTGATAATACTTTTGTCAAAATCTTTGTATATTCCTGCATCCTCAGTAGTTGTGTCAAGACACTGCCATAAAGATGGTCTGTGGTAGGTTTCTAATCTATTTAATAAAATATTTGGACCACAACGGCGTGGTCCAAAGGACCAAATTTGGTTCACAGTATTTCTCCATTTCCTCCCTACAAAATTCTCCTTCAGCTTTTGCTTAAATTCTCTTATAGCGTCAAGAGTTTTCCCATTAATTTCCAGGGCCTGTTTTCCTTCCTTCACCGACAAGTTGAAAAGCTCTATTGTACGAATCAAGTCACTACTTTTTTCAAGAAGCTGTGTCACTTCCTCAGGAAGTGGCATGGCTCTCACACTGAGAGTGGACAATTTATTGGGTGTATTAATGGTCACAAGTCCGTCAGAATCCACGTGGACACCTTCAGGATATTTATTCTGCTCCTCTTTCTTCTGATGTATAACAGCAACCTTTTGCTGAGTTCCCATATTTTCGTTTACCATATCCACCTTTGGTGGCCGAACGATTATTTCTCTGAATGGAACAATTGGTTCGGACACACTGATTTCAATCTTTGCAAATCTGCAACAAGGAAGACATTTTTGCAATTGGTAATATTTCTTCATGTAAACATTTTGCTAATGAATTTATTCTAGATTCATACTAAAACCAACACGTGAGATAATCACTTCAGTGGCAAAAACCAAAACTATCAGAAAAGTTGAAGCAGCCAGTCGGATTAATGAAAAGCACCAAATATGCTGAGATCACATCCCAATCAGCAGATACACAGCAGTCACACAAGAGAGTTCTTGCTGTCAGAATTCCTTGGGAGAGTATTCTGCTAGAGACCAGTAGTCATAAGAGTGGTAAGATAAGAACACAGACACAGTTTAAGAGTTAAGATTGAAGATGAGAAAATGTCTGTTATTAGCTGAATTACTGGTAATTGATGTATCAGTATATAGGTTCATATAGCAGAGGAACAGCAGTAGGTTTGCTTCAGAAGTGAAATAATGAAGGTGAAGGAGAATAGTGAAACCATGGCAAAAGCAGCTGACAATATAATTGTTTCTCACTATCTTAATACAAGTATCTAGCTTTGAACTTTTCAGTAACAATTGATGTACTGAGTGTCAAACTGTTCAAATTTACATGAGCATTTGGTACACAACACAGAGCTGCTTTAAGATACAGAAACATCATTTTGAACAAGCAGCTGGTCACAATCACTGGCAACTGATCAGGCTCGAAGGAAACTAAAATGCTTTATATATAAACACAAAATAATCTGATGATTTATCTCAGATTAGCTACTCAATTTACATAACATGAATGCCTGACTGTTACTTCACAAGGGACCCGCATCCTCAAAAATTTATATATGTATATCAATGCTTAAAATTGTGCCTATCTCAGAAACAATAACTGCCTATATTGGAGCAGAAAGGAGATAAAACTAGTGACAAATAGTGACAAAATATTTACTTACATTACTTCAGAGTAAAAACTTTTTATATTCAATTTGGAATTCTTCCTGTTGGAAGCTTGTATAGAAACAAGATACATATGCACGTCCCACTGAAATAACGACACATGAAAATGTGTAAATAGATACTAAATAAAGTAAAATATGATCTGTTGGCTAGCTGCGATGCAAAGCTGGCTGGAACTCCATGGAAATTCCAGGATTCAAGGGAACAAAAAAAATCATGTTTCTGCTCCTATCCTCCAAAACATCAGGTCAGCCACTGCATGTCAAGTTTAATTTTTTTCTGTTTAAAATATCCTTCTCCCCCCAAAATAAACCCAGTAACCAAGAAGTATATTCCCATACACAAGGAGAGCACCATTTTGGAGCAAAAATGTATAATATCGGGTTTTGTGATGATCACCAAAAAGGAGCACTGGAACCATTGTTTCCCTTGTTTGTGGTATTCAAACCTTTCTCTGAGATCATCCAAACAACGCTGGAGGTGCACCTCCCCAGCCGTGACTAGCACATGCTCTCCAGTCTCCTGAACTAGAACCTCCACACACGGGTCAGCCTGATTAAGCAGCCTCATTCCTCTCACCAACTGCAGCATTTCACCTGCATAAGCAAAGAAAACAAGTGAAAATCAAATGTTGTCAAATATTGTGAGATAGGGGATAGGTGTGCTATTCAGAACGAGCAGGCAAATGACTCATAACATTGGTCTTTGTCCACATGTCTCTCATTAAACAGTATGCCCTCGCCCATTGCCAAATGCAGAAAATCAATTTTTCTTAGATTAAGTTTCTCATTTTCTAGATCTCATGGCTTAGGTAGGTAATCCAACTGGAATATTGTAGTGATTGTTGACCATTGAAACATATTTAACGCAATACACCAAATGACCTTCTCTGTTAATTTCCTACGACAGCAATTGTCACATTGAGTTTCTTACTCAGTTATCCCTCCATGAAAATATCTGGAACTAAAATAATCCTATTATTCACAAAACACTACTCATACTAAAAATTATACTACTTTTCTTTTCTTCTTTTTGTGTCTGTCATTTCCTTTCCTATCCTTCCTTTCTGTGTCTTGTTTGCATTTTCTTTCTGGTGCCTTTTTACTTGTGCCTTCTGGATCTTTCATCTCGTCTTTCTTCTATGCCTATTGCCTTGCATCTTTCATCTTCTTATCTTCTTTTTCACTCACTTCTTTTACTCTTCTTGGCACACATATAAATGGTAAAATTCCATTGAAAGTTTCACTCCTATCCTGAAGCATTGCACAAACCAAGACTCTAAACAGTGGTGTGGCAGTGTAAGAGGTTAAGATCGTCTTGTTGAAGTGCAATCTCCATGTACAAAAACAATACATCGCCATTGATCATGCGAAAAGCGCTTCAGGCTATTGTCCTATGAATAATGCTGTGTCAATGTAGGCTTTTTAAAAAAAAACAGATGGCAGCTTCCTTCAACTATACATAAGGCTCGTTCTGAATCACACTAATCATCCTAAAACTATAAAAGACAGCCAAGAAATGCGAACAGTGATGTATATGTTGTATCTGATTAAAATAACTTCTGTGTGCAGCAGTGTACATAAGGCCATTTGAAAATCATCCACTGAACACACTACACCACACACAAGTTTCACAAGTGCCAGCTCTCCTGCTTGGAGGAATAAGAAAGGATGGCAAGCAAAAACACACTCACAATTCTGCAAATGTTCTTTCTAAAATAAAAATATTGATTAAATTACCTTAGTATGTATATAGTTAATGGCACCACTTACTTGGATGTTTGGGTTCCACAGCCACCCGTACAATCGGAGTGGCTTCAAAGTTCAAAGGTGTAAAAGGAGGGCAAGCGGGGGACGTTGAGAGTGTGGCAGATTTTAAGACATAATCTTGCAGGCCTCCAATTCCTATTAAAAAATTCAGATGAGAATTGTCTGTTATTGCGAAAGAAATGAATCAAGTCAGTATTTTAGGCAAATTGAATATTTCAATTAATGTGCTGATACACAGTTCTATTTGTCCTACTCTGATTGACATTTCTTCAATAGAGAATGCAAATTTAAATTGGTCAGACAGTAGGGATACTGCCACTGAATACATTATATGATTTCACCTCTAACGCCGAAAATGAAGAGAAGTACCAACCAAGAGAAAGAACCCTACATCATTATAATTTTAATGTTTCATATTTTTGAAGTTGAAACATAATTTATTCACTTCAGTACTGCAAATGGATCTTTTTCTGGAAAAGCTCAAAAAATATCAATTACCGATCAGCCTATCTGAACTCATGTAAAAAATGGTAGCGAAATATCACTTCTCAAAACTGCTAACCAAGAAAGCATCATTTTATGCAATGTTTTCTGTATATTTTTACAGATACAAAATACATTCTTTTTAGCATTATTCACCAGAAAATGTCTAGCAGTAAATCGCAAAATTCACATTTCTGGGTAAAAGTATTGTCAGCAATTTTGACATTTGACCTTGGAGCTTATTAATATAAAGATCTCCTCAAATGTATTTCTCAGCAGGCTATCATATTACCAACATGAATGTACTCTGCTCTTTCCCTACCACATATTCATATTTTGCAAAAATAATTGAATAGAGTTGTGCTTGGATGTAGAGTTGTGTAATTACAGTATTTTTTTGTTCTTTAATTAGTGTTTAATAACCTAATCATACTGACCATGTTTAATATGGTACCTCAAATTCTTATAACTCCAGTAAACATTCTTTAGAAAAATCACATTAGCAAAAGTTAATATTCTTCTCTTACTTGTTCACACTGAGCAACTAAGAGCTTCAACTCCAGTTGTTAATATAGTAATTAGTTAGTTAGTTAAATGAATTAAGCATTTATTTACAAAGCTGATGATCGTGAAGTCAGAAAATAAAGCATCTTGTTCTAGCCAGTAATTTTAACCATCAGAGTGCATCTACATCACTTCATCCAAAATTATTTCTTACACACTGATTAAAATTTCAAGATCTAGACTTGCACAAAGCATAGACTATCTTAGGTGGCTTTGCTCATCAAAAAAAATTGAATAAATTGAAGGAGATGGCACAAAAGAAAACTTCTTACTTTATAAGGTGGGAAGAGGAGAAAACTGAAACAAAAGACCAATAACAAAAACTCAAAATTGCTGCAGAGCACTTTCTTGACGTTGGTTTCAAAGTAAGCTTTGGCAGGAATTGACCCTACCCAAATTCTGCCTGCCAGGTGACACGACAGAACTCCTTCAATTCCAAGCAAACATAGTGAAAATCCAAGACAAGAAAAAGCAAACTACTAAAAGTATAAAATGGAACAAGACAAAGCATTTCATTCAAATATCGAAGTGAAAAAGAAATCTTGAACAACAATAATCCACTGGATTTTCATCTCTTTAAATTTATGGTAAGATTTGAAAGATCACAAGTTAACTAAGAGAGTTATATACTTGACAAATACATGAAATGAGTGGGACAAACATCAAAAAACAATAATATGATCGTTTAAGTACCACCTTCATTAGAAATTATCAAGTCATAGTTATTCTGTATTGATACAGGTTAGTTTTAATGCCACATGGGCTATGTAATGAAGTCCTGCAGTCATACTGGTTCAGTGAATATGAACATAAAGAGGTTACAAATTAAATTTACTGACAGAGAATATAGTACCACCAATCATCCAAACACATCAGATACACTATCAGGAAAGTAATTGTGTTCAGCACTTTGATACACTACCACCCGTGAAGAGTGCTATAAAATACAAGTTCTTGTGATTGTATTGAACAAAATAAACAGATTCAACAGGTATTCCTCCATCTTAAGGACTATTCTCATTATTTATTGTTATCCTAAGTTGGGAGCTACGAATGCTCAGCACATCATTCAGGGTTTCACCTTATTGACTTATGGATCCAATACAGTTCTTATCTTAATTATCATCAAGGTTAAGGCTGCTTATATAAAAATACTAAAAGGAATGGTCCAACATAATAAAAGTACCCAATCAAAATACCATTGTACTGTGTAAATAGTGGAAAATATGTAAACTCCCGTAGCTTGTAAAATGGTGATTATTTTGTAAGCAGCAAGACACACATGTTGCTTCTCCTATAGCTCAGTGAGTAAAGATATAGCCTAGTATATAACAACAACAAGATTGCATTTATAGAGCGCCTTTCACGTCGGGAGGACGTCCCAAGGCACTGGACAGTTGGGTCGGGACCCGAGCAGGGGGTCGGGAAGCTCCACACTTGATCCCTGGTCTATGCTGAGTTAGCTAATCTCATCTGTGTTGGTGGGGCTGCTTTAATTGTCCTAAGTATCCCTAGGCTTAGAAGGGAGCAACAATAAGCAAGATTCCATCAGTCCTAAAACCTTCCCTTCTGAGAGGACATTGGATTAGGGACAAATTTAGGCTTGGATAGTTGCTTTCATCGTCAGATATTATTACTATATATCAGATACTATTTATATATATATATCTCAGATACTATTAATCTTAGTTTTTGTTTCCAAATGAAGAATGACCATTTGGGAGAAGAGCTCATCCCCATCTAGCTCTTCAGGTGGACATTAAGGATCCCATGACACTGTAAATCCTGTGAAGCGTTTTGAGGCATCATCCCCACGTGAAAGCTTTACTAAATGTAAATGCAAAGAGTATTATACACTAGTGTATTGGAGAGAACACTTGAGGCTTATAAGATGCAGAATTATAAGATTCATAACAAAGTCCATAAAGTGATATAATATACAGAATCCATTTTTATTTTTAGGTTCTATACTAATGATGATACAGGTTAGGAACTATTGATGAAACCACTAAAGAACTTAGGGTTTTGTACCAATTATATAAAGTGCATTTTTCCTCTTTGTGTGTTTGACAGCTGTTTTCCCTCTCAGTTGCAGGTCTTGTTAATTTCTCTGTTGTTGGCCCCAGAAACTGCTTAACACAATAAATAGCTTGTGGTTAGTTGTTCTATGGATAAAATAGTTTATATTTTTATGTAGTATTTCTAGAAAATTCAAAGAGCATTGCAACAGTCTACAACCGTATTAAATGTTGCATTGAAAGCATTGTTTATGTACCATATTGGGAGTAGATTTTACTGCAATATTTCTGGGTTGGTTCCCTACATGTGTGAATGTTGTAAGTCTGCCTGCTGCCTAAGGAAGCCCTGCAGAAAGAAGCTGTTAGTGTAACTAACACTGAAGCTTGCAACTATTGAACAATGAAGACATTGCTTAATCAATTAACTGTATGCCCTTCCTTGTTCACACCTATAGAGCTGTGACCTTTAATTGGAAAACCTGATACAATATATTTCAGAATTTAAAAGCCGCAACTCACAGATAAATCACGTTTCTTGTAACCTCACATTCTTGCCAGATTTATTTGCCAATATCACAGCCCTGGGTTCACAGCTCCAATGTCAATAAGTGGACATAATAGTCAGCATGCATATTGGAAGTGTTTGACTACAATTTCGCTTACCAATGGTAAGAGATGGTCAGCTAGCCCTCTAAGATTGTTAAAATGTTATACATAATCCAGGAATGTAGCTTCAACCAGTCCTCATTATATTAAGGTGATTTTCTTGTAAAAAATAAACATATTGAAACACTACAAATTTGAATTGATTAGAAATGAAGTGATGTAGAAAAACATGACAGCTCATCGGCATCAGCAAAGTTCAATAATTTTTATTGCATGGAACTTCACTAAAGGACATGCACATGCACCATTTGCCTTCAGACTATTGGCATTTAGCTTTGGTTTGAAAGAACATGCAAATGAATTCCATTTTAGCTTGGAAGCACATGTTGTGCTGGAATTGACAGAAACTCTAAAGGCCCAATTGCTTTTTTTCACCTTGAAATAAAACTGCCTTTTATGTTATGGGCTTGTTGGGAGTTAGGTAGAAGAATTTTTCCACGACTCAACCACGAGTCCTTGATCAAAAGCAGCCTTACAGAATTGTAATTACATTATGGAAAATCTGAACCATCACACTATCAGTCAACACTGTCAGTCTTTGCTTTATAAATAACCAATTCCACAAAAAGTGGATTACTTATCAAAGTTATTCTTTGAAAGTATATATCGCTGGAGGTAAGAAGTAATGGTAAGGAATCAGAGAAAGTACATTCCACTCTTTAAGAGCATGCTGAATCATTCGTCTATCTACTTGTGTCAATGTGCCACATTGCACGTTACGCTGAATTTCAGTACTTATTTTAAAGCAATGGAAAGATAATTATAGCTTTTTTTGCCATTTAAAGTCGAGGCATTCTACAGATATGTTTACTTGTGCAGGAATGTCAATCACTGTACTTGTTAGGCAGGAGTCCTTTCTGTTTTGATTTATTAAAAAATTCATAACCTGATGTAGTCAAATATATTTATTTAAGCTTGCTCCCATCTCAAATATGTACAATGGGGGCCAGGAGGAAGGAACAGGATAAGAAAAGAGTCTCTTATTGTAAGTTTGTGCCATGCTGTCATGACCATCAATCTCTTGCATCATTATACTCCTAGATCATATTTCACCTTTTGCTTTCTTTGTGTAGTCCTCAGTGCCTACATTTACCTGTTCATCAATAAAGCAATTCATTTCAGCATGCTCTACATTCAGTTTGCCAAGCTACCTCCTTTGCTTTTAACACTCAAATTAATTCATCCCCTAATCACATTCCTTTCATTTACTTCAGTTTCTTTCACCTACGAATACATTCACTACAATTGACAGAAAATCCTGTGAAGCGCTTTGAGACATTTCAACATGAGAAGGCGCTAAATAAATTGCAAGGATTATTATATTATTAGGCAATATTTCTTGGACTCGCCCTCATCCACATAGGAATTTACTTAAGCGTACCCGTTGAGGCTCTCTGCAACTCAGGATGATTTTGCTGTTGTTGCTGTAAGTAACTGCTGCCCTTCAAGCTTTATATACTTGCTCAGTAACAAGTTAAACTCCACAAATTTGTAGGGCCTTCTCTGATTTGAACTGCCTCCTCTCCTTTGCTTTTAGGTGAATGTACACATGTTACATTCCAATCACCACAGGCTATTTGCTCTCTAAATTCCTAGGTTCCAAATGATCCCATTTTCTTCCAAGTAAGTTCCAATCTTAGTTTTTTCGTAAACAAAGGCATTTAATTGTTTCTGCCTGGTATATGCCTCTATCAGTATCCTTTATTACAGAACTGCTCCTTTCATAATATTGATTAGATGTCCCAACAGGGATCTGAAGAGCATTTGTAAAATTAATGACAATCTAGTTGTTTCAAAATTATTTTTTTTTGAATTGATTACATTTATAAGCTTTGCACGCAAAATCTTCCCGGTAAAACTGGGCATTACCAATTTTAGTGTCCCACGAATGGTGTTCACCATGTCTCTGTTCTTTGTTCTGTACAACCTCCTCTAAAACATACTGTTCTTTATCATCCATTCTGATGAAACTGAAGGCATAGCTGACCAGTCAAAGCACCTAGGGTTGGCAGTGATTACGGAGTATACGTACTGATGGCTTATATTGACAGGCACATGTCCAGCTGGTTGGTGGTGAGTGCAAGGAAAGAGAGAAAGTCATGGAAAAGGGTGAGTCAGTAAAGCAGATGGGAAATAAAGCCACAGTGGAGATCAAGGGCAGAAACAAAGGACAAATGCAGCTAGGAAAATTACTGGCAAACAATGGAGGAAAACACAGCCACAAGAGATCAACATTTTTAAAAAAGCCACGGAAGGAAATATTAAAATGCTTACTGCACAAGCTCATTCCTTTCCTCCTGCAACTATCAATGTAATATTCTCATCCGTTTCAGTAGATCACAATGGAATAATTATAATATGTTAATTATTAGCATCTAACATGTGCCTTCTCATGCGCTTCACATTTCATGTTTTAAAGTAAACTACAAAAATATTCCCGGGATTAATATATCTTTAATACGCTGACCTTTATCAGCTCAAATTCAGCATTAAGTAATTTCTGCTGCCATAACTGGAAGAAGAGTTTGTATAACGCCAAATAAAACAGAAAGACAAGTACAGTAATCTCTGGAGTATGTGGAGCGGGAAGCTGAGCTGATTCTGCCCGCTTCACATCATTTTGAATTGGGATCAGAAAAAAAAATTGTCATTCTGTTCCTGAGTGTTTCTATGCTGCAGGTGTGAATGGTTCTTACAACCCAAAAGTTTATTAATGTTATTTAGAGGTTGTGTGATCGACATGCTGTTAATTGGGACTGTTTGTGGGACACGGTTTTGCAAAATTGGCTGCTGAGTTTAGTCCACAAAATACAGTCAATTCACTTTACAGTATATTCTGTGAAATGCTTTGAGACGCCTCAAAGATGTGATAAGGCGCTATTAAATGCAAGGATTATTATTAATAACTGCCGTCCAATTCTTGCTAACTTTACCAATCTTGACAATTCAGTTTATTTAGTAAAAAAGTGGGGCTATTTGATTATATAGAATAGGAAAAATCAAGTAATGAGGTGAAATAATATAAAAGTCTTAAAGATGCAATCATTCCATAAATTCCTCCTGCCCCTTGTGTTGTAGGGTAGTAGCCCAGTGGAGTGTGGAAAATGTAGCTTCACAGATCTATTATAATAATCCTTGCATTTGATATAGCGCTTTTCATGTCTTTGAGATGTCTCAAAGCGCTTCACAGAATATGCTGTAAAGTGAATTGACCGTATATTTGTGGGCGAAACCCAGCAGCCAAATGTGCACAGCAGTGTCCCACAAACAGGCGTAGATTGAAACTGACCAATTTATTATTGTTTTTTTGTTTTGGAGAGATTATTATTAGGCTATTGCATTGTATTCTGGTTATCAGATGCATCCCCAGTATCTTAATTCAATCATGGCCTTAGCTTTAAAAGTTCAGTGTATGGCATCCAAAAATAGTAATTTATTCATAATTTTCCTTTCACGAAATTCACAAGTAAACCATTTTCTTTAATCTTGTTCAGAAATTAATTGTTAAAAGTTCAAGTCACAGCAGTTTTATTAATCATGAAACTTCTTCAATAATTATGTTCTTGCAGAAAAAGTCAGCGTGGTCCATCACAGTATCCATTCTGATATCCATAAGATAATCATAGAGCACCAATGATTGTGTAGTAGTTTATGTGGTTCGAAAAGTAAATGGATGTTATTTAATGATTAAAGGCAGGATACTTTCTTGATGAAAGGGTCATATTAATATATCAGAGTACTGTACACAGTTCCACTTCCCATCCTCATTTATTATTGTAATCTATCTTTCCCTACATAAAATCTGAACTTTCCCAGAATTATACAATATTCACAAATGACCAATGTGTTACTATATTTGTGTTCCAGGGCAAAAAGCAATGAATACTTTATTTGAAATATAAAATCAACACAAATTGTGAGGCGAGCAGATTAACTACTACATCTGTGCTTAATTAAGATGCATCAGTTTTTAAATATTTTGTAATAACTCTTACTTAAAAACAAAGAATTTAAACATGGCCTAGATCTTAATTCATCTATTTTACCAGAGTTAAAGGATTCACATGAATAAACAAAATCACACTAAATATGCTTAATGAGAGATATTTTGCTCATGTACTGCTTTTAATAAAGCTGCACCAATTTTAGACTACACTTAATTTCATATCTCATCTTCAGGCAACTAATTTTTTTTCCTATTCATTTAAAGGTACATCATCATTCTCACCTAATAATTTCCACGCGTCGGTAGTCAGCCAACACCATCAAACCACAGTACAGTTCAGACAACTGATCCCAGGTCACTGCATAATATTGACTATGTTGTGAACAGCATTAACATACCAATATTTGTACAGAATTAGTGTATGGTACAATAGCAATTTTCCTAGAAGTTACTAAAAGACTTCCTTCACAGGACAGATTTTCTGGCACAGATCCTAGAAAACCATTCTGGGCAACTTTGAAATGGCACATCCCCCTGCAGCTGCTTTTTTGCACTGAACATCAACTGCTGGTTAAAAGCTCCAAACCTTTTGGAGTAAACCTTAGGGACATGCTTGTTAAATACCTTTTGGTCTTGTTGCTACTTCCTATGAGAATGGCTTGTCTGTCCAAGTACAACCTAATTTCACAAAAAGCTTTAAAAGACTAAGGATAGTGGGCTATCCCAACATCTTGCCCGAGATTAACCAACACTCAGAAAACAATATTAGGGGTTAAAGACCAAAGAAATCATGAAAGAGTTTACCAGACAGACAAAAAAAACTAAGACATTTATTTGAAATGGCTCCAATTTTGCCACTGCTTCTCACTGGTCATTAAAAATTCCTCTGAACCCAATATTATTTTTATGCCTTCAATCAAAAGGCAAGATACCAATCATATCACTTAAATAATGTATTTGAAGTTTTTTGAGGCTATTTCTGAAGTTAGCTGAAATTTAAACATGCATGACTCACGTCACAAAAACGTTATCTACATAGAAGAAAGATTACAGGCAATTTCCATACTAATTTAAAGCTAATTCACACAGAGGGAAAATGAGTGTTCATTCAATCCCAATCTGAACTGCCTAAATTCATCATATTTGTGAGTTTGGGTGCAATAACAGAAGGTGTCTTTGTCGAGCCACAATACCTGTTGAAAACAATTAGCTGCAGGGGTGCTTGGAGCTAATACCAGGAAAAGACACGTCTTTTTCCATGCCTTGGCTTCAGAAACGAAGAGGATTCTAGCTCTGAACTTTTCTATATTATTGCTGCTTTTTTAAAAAAGACTCTTTCGGGCCTTTTTTAAAAAAAACACAGGATTCCCTTAATAATCATCTGCTTCATTAAATGTACAAAATTTACTTATTACACTGAATACAAAATTCTCTAGATTTTAAAAAATTAATTTATATTATAGCATAAGTACTGTATATATGTAGAAAACCCTTTTATATAAAGGATGCCACCTACTGGTAAGTATCTAAGGCTTCACCTACACATTTATATTTTATCTAGTCTTACTCCAATTCCCATTTTGATTACTCCCATTAACCCTTTTTGTTGAAGACAATGACTCAAGTTTGGGTCCATCAAATAATACCAATAGCCCTTCAAAACATTATCAAAGTGCTTGTTGTTCATTTACAACACTGGATTGGAGGTTACATGATTGGGGCCATCACAATCAACTCCACTCATGTCCCCTCCTGGCATCTACTCACATGTACATGTTACTGAATGGGAGTTGGGAACACGAGCTGTTCATTTCTTCCGTAGCACAACAAAGGGAATGGTAGCGCCCCCTACCAAAGTCCAGGATGAGATTGATTAACTCAGCAGGCAATTAGACTAGGCTACACATCCAACCTGTTCCTTCCTGGTGTGCCTGATTTAGCACCAAACTACATTAAGATATCAAAGGTTGCAAATATAGATTCTTAGGAATAGCTCGTGTAAGCTAAACTGTTCAGATATTTTACAATTATTATGAGCAATCACAAGCATACTACACATAATAGATATGTTAAAAATGCTAAAGGATTATACCTCTGGGCTCCACATTATTTACAAATTTGTTTTTTNCCCCGTTTATTCTATAGGTGCGAATAGAATAAACAAAATACTATCCCTCTCTATTTCACAAAAACAATTCTTCCATCATTATAAACCTACACATTTCCTTTTTGAAACTATCCAGATCATTTGCCTCCATGGACAATTTGTTACAGATATGTGCCACACTTCAATATTTGTATCAGCGAATCATAAGAAGGTGGAACAAAGGGTCTGGATTAAAGTTGCTTGATATTCAAAACTCTTGTCAAGACTTCCTTGCAAGTAAGGAAAGTGTGACAGAATAGCACTAAATGCACAATGATGAAGTTACTGCTTCTGCACTTGCACAGAAGCAAGCCTTGAAAATAAATGGATTTTTAAAAGTTAAAATGCTGGGGATGGATAAAGAACAGAACTCGAATGTCAGCAATGCTATTTGAGCAACATTCTTTGTATGCAGGTAGCTTGAATTGAGAACCATTTTCAAATTTTGAGTGTAAGGTGTTTTCAGTGTAAACACTACATCGCATCTTCAGTTGACTGGAAAAATAGCATTGAATGTATGGATTGATGTGAAAAAAGCTCATATCATTCTAATTATGCTGATGTATTAACTAACCTAAACTATTTGATAGGGTGTTAAATTCACAATATAAGAAACATCTTTAAAAATCAAAGCGTCTACATTCAAAAGAGGATGATTGTGTAATTGTGATCATATCATGGAATAAAGAGTTAATTCTAAGAAGCTGGTTCAAAACTGTTCAAAAAAAGTGGTCTCTCGCCATACACTGTTCTATTTGAGTGCCATTTGCACAGAAGGGAGTCTAATGATTTACACATCATAGAGATGCAAACTCCATGGAAAGTTATTGAAGAGCAAAACGAATAGTGAAAAGGAAATAAAACGAACATTGTAAAAAAGAATTTCAACTTGAAGTCTTGCAGCTGTGAGGTTTATTGCTTTTGAATAGGTAAATCATTTGTTAAGGGCTTCCGCGTTAGTAATGCAACATAGTTCACCAACAACACTGCAAGTTTTTATAATGTAATGGGGAATACAGTAAAACTCTAATTATCTGCCATAGTGGAGGACCTCCTAGTGGATAACATATTGGCAGAAAATCAAGGTTCCACTGTATGGGAGTGGCAGGTGGGAGCTGAATTTTGGAATCATAAGTTAAGTTGGGAATAAAGTGAGAAGCATGTGCTGAGTAAGGGAAGCAAGCAGGTAGGAGCTAATTATTTGCCTTCTTTATTGTGACGTAACCAAACAGGTCAACATTTGGGATAAAGTACTCTTTGGGCAGCATGTTTACATGCCCAGGAGCAACAGAGTCCTGTGCGAGGCATTACAACTAATCATACTTTGTGATTTACTCCTAATCATAATAGGTCACTAGATGCAAATCATGTGTAGCACATGCAACCAATAGTATTTATTACAATACATTTTCTACTATTGATATGATAGATTAATAAACAAACACCATTAAATGTAAATAAAATTGTCTTCTGCAGACTTCTACTGGCACTCATAACATTCCTGTGAATAATATTTAATAGTCATCAGTGCACTTTATTCACTTCACTGATACAGAATTAGCAAGAAAGTCTCTGTTTCCACACACTTTGTGAGTGCAGAATGAACTAGAATTGAATGAGCTGAGCTGCCTTTGCTTCATATTATACTAAATGTTTTAAATAAGCTTCTGTGATTGTATCTATTCATTCACTATGCATTTTTACAAGGAACATTTTCATAGCATCAGGTAAGATGTTTCTCTGACTTGGATAGTCAAATACCGATTCAAGCAGCCTCACTGATTGTGTAACAAAAATAATCAGGAAAGAACATTCACTTAATTTTGTGACACATTCTTATTTGATATGTACCAAATTTCTGTTACATCAAACAAATGCAATGCATATTCGTGACAATAAGGTACATTGAGATTCTAAGCTACGCATTCAGTTTATCTGTTCATATTCAGGCAGAATGTAAATGGATCAAGCCAAGAGTTAAATTCCTCTCTGGATGGCAAGCTCCAGATCTTGGCTGGGTCACAAAGTGCAGGGATAAAGGAAAAGTGGGGGAATCGAAACTGAGGTGTTGGGGTGGAAGGTAAACTGAATGGTTATATTACTGCCCAAAGACCCAAACAGGTAAATGTTCACAAGACAAGGCAGATTTTTCAATTCCCCTCATCGGGAACGGAGAAAAAGATAAAAGTTGATTTTAAAAAATCTTTAGAGCGATTATAAATGTACAGTTAGTTTTAAATATGTGTTTATAAAAAAACCATAAAAAATTTACTTATTTTTAGACACTTTTGAAACCTTTATAACTAATGACTATTTAGTAGGAGAAATTCAATCTGTGTATTGATATGCTGAAAAATTAAGACAGATGAAATAGACACATGCTTTATTATATGGTGTTAATACAAAATAAATATAAAGTAATATATAACAGTTTACATTTTAGTGTACTCTCTTTAATTCCACTGATTAATCTGTATACAGTCTGCTTCTAGCTGAGGAGAATGCATTTGGAGGTGAAATCATTGTATCTGAATGAGATTATAAAAGCTATACGTAATAATTAATAATGAAAGCAATAGTTTATACAAGTGCACAGGGTCATACAGTTTTGCTTTCAATATGATCAAGTTAAAGAAAAGAGCAGCTGGGTAATAAGTAGCTTAATAAAAGAGAAAAAAACACAGGAAGTTTTTTTAAAAAAAACACTGCTGAGGGAATGTGCACAATGTCAATTAATAATGCCATTTGGTGTTTTTCCTAATAGGTGTCCCTAGAAAAGAACCAATTCCATTTCTGCACAACAGGTCACAGGATAAAATGGGATACATTATGTGTATTCAAAATAAAAAANTCTTTCCTGAACTTCATAATTTAAAGTGGTTACTATGCAAACACTATTCTTTCAAAGGTTTTATTTAAAATGTTACTTCACAATTTTACTGAAACAATGTATTATAGTGACAAAAGATGAAGCAATATTATATTGCACATCTCATTCAGGTTTAGTCACACAAAATTTCCAAGTCGATGTGTTTTTGCTTTTTCCTGTATCATCAGATATTAGCTTCATAAGCCTTAACTGTTTTGTTTGACCAAGAAGTATTGGTAACATAAGATGTCCGAACACTTTTTGATGAGAAGAATACATTTGGCGAATAAATAAATAATCTTGTTAAGGCTTGAACCTTTAGTTAAATGTACGTTTTTTTGGACAACCCACGTGAGAATCTATCACCATGCTTAAAAGAATCCAAACCAGACTGTGTGTTCCACATCAGTGGAATACACATTAGAAATGCCGAACCATACATAGTAACCTATTCTCACGAGTTTAAGGCTAAAAAAGAAATAGAATGCAAACTTTGAAACATATCAATTCAAAGAATACATCGGATGGGGAGAAATCTGTTTCTCTTTAATGTGTTACTCTAAACAAGGAAATTCCTCAAAATTAGGAAGGCGGAGGAGGAATGGTTGGTTTAATACCTTTGGCAGAAGCTAGCAGAGTCTTGTCAAGCTGTACATCTCCCTTAACAACCAAATCAAAACCGTGTTTGCTGAAAGTTTGAGGGTTGTTCCAGATGGCTGCCAAACTTCAACAATCATTGATGTCATGTGTTTAAAACTAGTCTAAGTGGTGCCTCATGCTTTTGTAAAATGTTGCCAAGAGGAGGATTTTTCTCCGCCAGATATACAAAATATCAATGAATGAGTCATTGTTGGTTCCCCCAAATATTTATTTCTATTACAAATAATAATAATAATCCTTGCATTTGGTATAGTGCCTTATCATGTTGGAAGGACGTCTCAAAGCACTTCACAGGATTTACTGTAACATAAAGTGACTGTGTATTTATAGGCAAATGTGGCAGCACAATTGCGCACAGCAATGTCCCACAAACAGACATAAACAAGTGACCAATTTTATTTGGGGCATTGTTGGCCATGACACCAGGAGAAATTCATTTCTCCAGGAGTGCCACAGTATCTTTAATGTCCACCTGAACAGGGAGATGGGACCTTGACTCAACATCTCATCCAAAGGATAGCATCTCCGACAATGTTGCTTTAGACAATGTGTTCAAGTCCCGGCGTGGGATTTGAACCCCCAATTTTCTGACTTAAAAGCGAGAGTGCTGAGATATTGTAGGTAACTTAGTGGATTTTCCAAGGGATGGATGGAGTAATGTATTGGGTTCTTTCTTTCATCTTTAGGGCCTTGTTTCAGAAAACCCATCCCCTGCTACCAGGACTCTACGTGAGTTAAGTTTTTCTCAGTGCATCACACTGTAAAACTGCCATAATTTTGGACAAATCAATTTTAATCAAGAAGGACACAAGAATACATGCCATGCAAAATAGTGAGAAATCACAAATTAATAGAGAGCATAGTAAAAAAGAGAAATTTGTTTTGCATGTGGCCATTCTATACTTTCCTGGGAATGTATCTCACCTGAAAGATAAAGAAACATTCTACCCTTCATTCAGAATGAAGTATTGGGAAATGTATCCTTAGACGATGCTTTATTCTGTCAATCAAGAGGAATAATTCCTCTTACTCATGTTCCATTCTGAACCAGCAAAGAAATATAGTTTACATTTCTTGAATCAGAGTTTAGAAAAACATATCTAACTACTTGCAGGATTCTCCATTTACTAATCTTGCAAATTATATCTTATCTTGTTTGCAGCAGGCTACAAGCTCCATGGATGATTATGGCACTACTGCTTCTCATTAACATCTGATTATCAGTTTATTATTTTATGAAATAGAAGTTTCCATGCTCAAGATATAAAAATTAAAAATTGTATAAAGTTTCTCAATAGAATGCGGGACCAGGAAACGAAAACCACATTTACCATACCTAAGCTTTTCACTGAAGAGAAGCTGCCATAAATAATTCTGCAAGCAGATATTTCAGTAGATAGCTCACACAGCTCAGTCATCTTTCAGTGCTAAATGATTCTGAGTGTGAGTCCCAAGGAATCCACATCGCTTTTAAAGGCTGATAAAATTAACCCATTGAGTAATAAATGAATTTTGTTTTAAGGCATAACTAATAATTGAAAAAAGTGTAAAACTATTAGACAGTCTTAGCTGGCCAAGTACCTTGCTAAGTGGTTAAATTTAAAAAAAAGCTGTACTTCAGCACAATAAATATGCCATGACATCTATCCACATTTTAGAATTCATCACCTTAATAATAATAAATGATATGTTCATTATTTATTCTACAGAGTAATAACCCTCATCTCCTGCCCAAAGAAAACTATTTGGATTTGAAAATATCTATGAAATAAAGATTTTGATAAACTATGGTTCATACGTTCTAAGGATATATTGAAAAATAATATGTTATTCATAAATACAGTAAAATGAATAGTGTTTCACCACTACACATGCAACTGTAAAATACACATTATACATCAATACAAATGAAATCTTCAAACTAGAAACTGCTTGCTATTAATAAAACACCAAATAAATCTTAACTACATTTTGTTGCTCTATGGATAGAATTAATATAAAATCACTATTAGGAATATCATAACACACTCCAATGGTTAAAAAATTGTACATCTGGAAAGAATTGAAAGTTTCCATGGTGGCATCAGAAACCTTGAAACTAAACTTGCCACGTACATATATGTATATAAAGAAACACGTCTACATACAGCCATACTACAAAAAATTTGATTATCATTACTCATTTCTGTAATTCAAAATCATAATTAAATCAATTCTGTGGATTTAAACACAAAAAGCCAAACAGAATGTTCTTTGCAGTATATATGTGTGTCTATATATATATGAGCAAATTTAAATTAATGAATCTACTTTCATAAAGAAAAAAGTTTCATAGTAAAACAGCCAGGATCCACCACATGCGCAATAAGATATGTGTAATATGCTTGGCAAGCAGATAGACTAACTGATCATCAATTTCATTGAACAAAAAGACGAGGGATATATCATTAAAGTTAGGAAGAAAGGAATTTAAAGAGACCACCGTTTTTAATTTCTTCAATTGTTACATGTCCATAATACAGTTCTTTTTTAAAAAAATAATGATTCTACCCATGGTGCAAGGATTAGAACTGTATACATGAACTGGAAAAGGTAAACTCAAATTCCAACTGACAGAGATTTGCAATCTGGTATCTGCAGCCCAAGATATAGATCTCCAGCGTTAGTTTTTTGAATAAGTAAGACCGAGAAAGAGTTGCCTGACTGAAAGGGAGAGTTGATGGAGAAAATTCACATGGGTGCTACCAATACATGCTTGATAAGTTAAAGGGCCTGTTTTTGTACTGTTTTTGTTCTGTGATTCTATGAATGAAGAAGAATAGACCTTTTTATCATTCCATGCAGATACAGAATCACTCGTTAAATAAAACTCATTATTTTTTGTCTCAATGATGTCTCTCGGCTCTCAGATCAGAACATTCCCTACCATACCAGTGTTTTCTATTTCCAAAATCAATGAGATTATTAATGCAATGCAAATTAAGGGCATTTAATGCTGTGGTGTATTGATCACTTTGAAATTGTGATTAATTAAACTTAAACAGTCTACAGTCAGCAGGACAAATTTCTTGTCTAGATTAAATTTCAGGTAGGAGGTGAAATGCCAGAGGTGAAATGCCAGCGTCTAATCCACTTCTCCAACCACTCCTTTATGTCCTCCAATTTTTCCGATTTGAACAAATAGCTAGAATATAACTGAACACATTTGTTGTCCGGTCACCACCCAAATCACTTAATTAAATGCTCATTCCACTTCAGTTGCAGTTAACAATCAGTCTCAGGAACCCAAACCAGAGAAAAAAAATAACAAGGCAGTTTCAGGTCATGAACCTAACCTAAAGAAGCAACGAATGGAGACATATTCTTTGAATCTGAAAGAGGGACTACATTTCCAGTTGAGTGTTTGCTTTGATAATACTGTCAGGTCCTCCTACAGTACACTCCTGACCCATTGAAATGTAAAAACATGATATCATTTTTAAAAAAATCCACTCCACAGAAATTGTATTTTGAAAAGGTTAATGCAAACATTCTGGAGTGCAGAACATTTTCCTGCTTTCTATCCATGGTCATGTTAAATCAGGCATTAATCTTTAAAAGTGCTAGACTTCCCACACATTCCACATACCCTGAACCTTCAATTCAAACCATGGTATCCTCTGACTTCAGAGCTCAAATTGAATAATGTGCAAAAAAACCTGAGTGACATGAATTATGCCTAATAGATTAGGAGCAGCACACTGCCGGAGCTTTGCCAACCTAGTGAATGTAGTAAAATGCTTTAAATATTATATCAACCTGATCAAATATTACAATAAATATTTTTTTTCTAATATACACAGTCCATGCCTAAAGTTGCATATGAATAAATGCCTGTGGAACACCACTATAAAAAAGTATTAATTGGTAACACCAATTTTACAGGTTATTTTTAGGCTCATGGAGACTGATTTCATGTCTCCGATTCTGTCCTCTGATTCTCTGGCGAAACAGGTTATGGGAAGACGGGCATGTTTCCTGAAACAGCTGCACAGTGAGCAGGCTCTTTGAAGAGATTCAAGTGCCAGTCTGGAGCTATTTGAGCATATGACAATCACCACTGAATGGGTAGTTGCATACTCAGCTGGCAGAATGCTTTCTGGGCTCAGTTCCTTGGCCAAACCAAAGTTCCAGCTCTCAATGAACCCAATGGATCCAAGAAAGATGCATGTAGGACATTCCTATAACCTACACTACCACTAGGACAGTTTGAGAGTAGACACTCAACATGAAATCTTAGCACAAGCTTTAAAATGCAAGATATCCATTTGCAAGTATTACATATTTTGTGTCGAAACAAACAATTTTAAAGCGAGAGAAGGATTGAACTTTGCTCAGAAAATAATCGTCCAACGCTCCCGTCATCTTAAAAAAACTTTAGGATTCAGAGGTTACGGTCCAGTCATACCTAGCACATTGCCCACGGGTACTTCCTCTAGCTTCTCCAATTCTCTGCCCATTAGCAGGTATAGGTCTTCCAATGTACAGCAAGTCATGTGCGGGATAGACTGAAGATCATCAACGGGTGAAGCATTTTCAGGTATCTGTGTACAGAAATATGAATATAAACATTATTATTTTAAAAGTGTTTACCATGGAGAGATGGTTCTCAGCTCTGCTTTAAGATGAAGGGAGTATCGGCAATGCATTATCTCCCGCCTGTATTCCTATTTTGCTTAATGTTTGTAAGTCCAAAAGAGAGTTCACAACTTTGGTTTAAAAGCTGGTTTACAAATCCTATAGGGTTGAGTGTTTATCCCTCCTTACTCAAGAGAGCTTCACCTGAATCTCAGACACAACAGGCCCCAGTAGAATTACAAGTATGCACTGAATTCATTCAACCTGAAGGACAATTAAAGCCATAGAAAATGAAACTTCAACCACCTAAAGAGTCAGAGAAAGAAAAACATAAACTACAGGTATCCATAAATATAAATAGTACATATAAAGTAAATCCCAAATATCAATTCAAATTAAATCAAGAAAGTAGAGCAAGTAACCAATTTAAAATAAATTGTTTTTTTGCTTGAATAATCATGCATATTTGGAACAATTCATGAGGTAGGGTAACAGTGGCAGAAACGTTCCAGACATTTAAAAAGATCAACAGCTGAACCTCAGTGGTTTTTACTCCTGCGTTTTTCTTACATGTTAAATACTATTCCCTCACAACGTTTCTATATATTATACTGACCTAGACACTCTGAGGTGTGTTCCAAGGCAGTTGCACATCAAGAAGTTCATGTGACCTCAATGAATCATGTAACCTTTGTTCTTGTAATTTATATCATCTCAGTTGTTTGATGTGATATTGCCTTGGAACATGCTCAAACTCACTCCAGAATGCATTATCCTATACAGTCAATGTCACGACCGCATAACACATGAGTAACAGTCTTAAAATGTTTCACATCCTGAAGCTACTGAGAAAACGTTGGGTATAGCGTGATTTTCAAATTTTCTTTACCATTTAAAAAAGAAAATGCAAATGGCAGCACTCACTTTGGTGTGTACATAGTGGTGCTGATAATGTGACCAATGTCATGGTCCTGTGCAATATCGCTTCATATTGTGGCACCGCACTTGAGGGTAAGGCTCTTTCGAGGGACTACACAGTAAAATTTCATAAACTTCTTTTGTTCAGTTACATGCTCTTACTGGGCACTTCCCCCACCTTCATGTTTAATTTTTGTTCTTATTATAAAAGATCTTCATCACATTGAAAACAGCTTTAAAAGGAAAGTCAATGTACAAGCTTCAAGCAAGAAGTGCCTCAGCCCCTCCCCGCCACATGCAGATCATAGATCTGTGAAACAGAATGCAAATTAATTCCCATCAAAGTACACCTTGCTCTGAGAACTGGTGCAGACTCGATGACCCAAATGTCTTCCTTCTCACTGTAAATATCTATGATTCTATAACAAAGAGCAAGAAGAATATCTTGCTCAATATGGAATTGGAAGTTAGAAGCATACAAGACATGAAAACAATAACAACAACTTGCATTTATATAGCGCCCTCCAGGCAGGTTAGGGTCTCAGAGTGATTAACATACTCCAGGGAACACTACTGTTGCAGTCATGATGGTGCCATGTTCAAAATGTATTTTTTGATCTACTTTATACTTTTTATATTTTCACACCAAAATAGATTGCATTTGAAGTATTTTTAACCGCATCAAAATTACTTGTTAAAACACAGATTCCATTGCTTCAGGGATCTTTCACTGGCATAGCATTTTTTTCATGGCACAGAACAATAAAAGGTTCCAAAATATAATGAAATCCACATTGTCATTGAGGGGGTTTAAATTTGTTCAATCATTCAGAATAATTCTTCGTTTGTTTTGATCACCACAGTTACTATATGAATAAATGTATACAAAAAGTCTGATTAAATAAAAACTGTCTAAACAGACAGGAAACTATGTTGAAATGGGTGAGGAGCAAGCTTTGCTAGGGTGTGTAAGGAAAACGTGCAGCATGAAGCTTATCTTTATAATGGTCATCTACTTAAATTACACTGAGACTTCAGATTAAAATGTAACTTGAGAATGGCAGTCACAAAAAAGTGTTTGTTGAGAAGACTTGAAAAAGCTAAAGTATCAGGAAAATAAGACGCAAACAATCATGCAAATATCACTTGAGAGCTAAAAGGTACAAGGGTACCTTTTTCACCAGATTCACAAAAGATTCACAAAAGAATTTGTGAATAGTGCTGCGTTGCAATCAATGCTCCATAACAGCACTGCAGCTGACTAGGAAAAGGCCTGTCATCTCACCAATCATAGCTAAATTTAGACTGAATCAATTCTGATGATAATTAATAATACAGTAATAAACTAAATGGTTTCTAATCTGGAGAGAATGGCTTCTTGATGATTTATCACCAACTGTTGTAATGTATTTACAACACCAAAATTACATTTAGATAGCATCTTTCACATCGGAAGGACATCCCAAGGCACTGACCTTGGTGCAGTGCAGTCCTAGAACAAATATTTACCTTGGCTAAAGCTTCTGAAGGGTCATACTTTGGTCCTAGAACAAAAATTTTCTGTCCTCTGCGAACTGTTCCGCTGTAGACCCTGGCAAAGGCGATGAAGTGTTCTTTGTCTTCTGCCTCTCGTCCTTCAGAGTTCAGACTCATGTGCTCCACCTGGTTGGTCAGCTGAGACTCTTCAGTGAAGTGAAAAGCAATTATATGTAAATATTTAAGTTACATCATTTCAGCGTCATGATAATCAGATTTTATTAATTATGAATTAAAATTGGGCCACTGGATTCTTCACAGTGAAGTCAAATAATTCTTCAATACTGCAGTATTTTGCTTCATTGATTCTTCAAGTAAATATGATTTGTCATTGTATTTACACCAGGAACCAAGATAACCAAACAACATTCAACTGACATAACAGAACTTACTAACCAAGACAATTATTAAATGGAAAATCTTAGCAAAGGGCACCATGATAGGGAGCAATTAAATACTTTTACTATTAACAGGTTCAAACTCGTGAGACAAATGGCGAAGCTTCATGCTATGCCGTACATTTTTGTTGAATTAAGTTTTTGTAACAAATAAAAGCAAAAAAATGTATTGGAGCCTTGTCTTGTCAATTAGGATGAAATTAATCTCATTGAAATGATGTGATTTAAATTAAATTAATTTCATTCTATGCCATTTGAAATTTTGGTTAGTAGTGAAAAANGTTAAACATTTTGATTTACGTTTCATAGCATTCATGCTTCTGAAATAGATATATAAACAGAAATGGATCCTGAAATCCTTAAAGGAAAAAAAACCTTTAAAATCCAAATCCCTAATTACAGAATGTTAAAATAATTTAGCAAAAATCTTGGGAGTCATTAAAATCTATATCATTAAACCTTTTAGTGACTGTTTTGGTCCATTACAAGCACTAATTATGATAAAACCTTCACCTTTGTTCTCTGTACTGGTTGAGGAAGTATTCCCAGAAAGGCTCTGTGCAAGCTTCTGCTCTTGATTCGCAAGTTTCTCTGCATGTCGACGTCGGGCCTGTTGTTGCCGATCGGCTATCTCTTCTTGAGTCAAAGGTCTTAAAAAAAAGGACGTCAAATGTAACTTTAATCCTATTTATTCAAAAAGTAAGAACTCCAAATCTTTCTGTCACTACCCTAACACAAATGGAGTGAGGTATTTTTCTATGCCATTAAACTATACAAGAAACTGGTAGCAAAATCCTGGGCCATTCTTGTCCCACGTTCTGACTGCAGCTCAAGGAAGCAGATCTTTTGAGTACTCCCTCAATTGTAATGATGCATGACACAGGGAGAGAGTAAACAGTGAATACACTTCCCCTTCAAACACAAAAACAAATTCTGATGATGCACTGGGATTCCAATAGAGTCAGCCAGCCAAAGGGAAGGGAATGTTGGCACAGAATTACAAAAAAAACCCTCTGAAATAGAAGAATTTTGCATCTTGCATAGGAACAGAATATGTGACAAAAACCAATACATATGTAAATCAACAGAAATCTTTCCCAGACCAATTGACTGATTATACGATGTGGCCCGAAATAAGCAATAAAGGATTGGCATTTTGTGAATACAAAATGAGATGGATAAGATCTTGTATGGCAGTGCCTTGTTTTTAGCAGCTCTTCTATGGAAGTGGATCCAAGTGGAATTTCAGAATTTTTTGCAACAGGATTACAATAATTGTTGCGTTTGATACAGCACCTAAAATATTGAGGGATTAACAAAGTGCTTCATAACATTTCTGTAAAGTATTCAGAAGATCAAGAGTGTTTCTCACTGCTAACTTATTAAAAGGTCGTAATTGAAACTGAAATTGAGAGCTTGAATCCAGTTCATAATCAAAGTTTATATCCATCGTACAAAATTGCTCTCTGGCAGTATATGAAAATATTAACCCGGTGATGTAGAGGAGGGTTGCAACTCTGAGGCTGGTATTGACATCCATTCACCAGGGTAGTTTCAGAAAAGCATATCTTTCATCCAAAGTTATGCATTATCTCAATTATAATAATATTATTATCATTATTAAAATTGAGGCAATGCATAATAACAATATTATTATTAGTGAGTCATAGAAACAACTCAAATTGCTTCACAAGTTATACTGTAAAATGGAGTGACTGGGCATTAATATGGTACAAAAATGGTAAAAAATGTTGGCAGAAACTTAATTACCCTGATTAGGGATCTCTTACCTAAAGCACTATACAAACAATAAACAAAAAAATACTCTTTGCACAAATTTAACTAGTTTTTAGCCGATAGTATTTTCAATTTTTAAGATTTAGTATTTTTAATTTTTAAGATTTACTTTCGTAGTAATTTATCCTGTAGCCCGAGGGCTTAGTTCTTGCAATAGTTAGTGATATATTGCTGTAGCCTGAAACTAAAGATAAGTGAAAACACATTTTCACTTGGAAATACTGTGTATTAAATTACAGCAATAATGAACAAGGAAAACAAAACATTCAAAAAGCAACATTGGTTATTATACATTTGGACAGACTTTGAGATACACATTAAACATGCCTTTAACCTAGCAATGCTTATAGAAAAATGATGCCCATCAGGTTGCGAACTATAAGTACTGTTCAGTTAACTCTAGAGAAAGTAGGATAAAATAATAAACAATAAAATTGGTATCAGATGAAATGTCTTCTGCAAGAACCATGGCTGATGTCACAGAATTAAGAAATTCTATGCAAACTGGAATTGGATGAATGGTATGTTCAAGCTTGACTTAAAAGCTATTCAAAGACAAGTCACTCCTTCCAGCTACACACATATTCGAGACAAGCAGTCAAGGGAAACAGAAAAGCCAAATGAATGCAAAACTTAGAATTATACTTCAAACTTTGGTTGCTTGATCTTAAAGATCTTTAAGAATAAAATAGAAGCAAGAAAAGTTACAAAAGGTTGCTGCTGAATATTTAATTAGTATAATTTGACACTTGGCATTGAACCAAATTTGACAGACTTGCTGCAGTGCATTGCCAGCTATGCTTGTCTGCCACCATTTGTTTTGACTGCCGTTTCCATTGTCTAAATTTCATGATGATGGATACAATCTGAAACAACAAGGTCCTATATTTAGTCAAGCTACTATGTTCCAAAACAAGCTCTTCTTTATCTTGGCAAACTCGGTAATTTTATGTGGGAAATAATGTGAATTGAAATGAGGGTTGAGGGTAGGTTTAAAAGTCTTATTGAAACCATTTTGTGAACATTCGCAAACTCAGTTAATTTTGATTTAAGAGAACTGGGCATCATGCCAGCATACAACAAAAAGTAAAAACAAACTTATTCTTTGTCTTCATCGAGCTCCAACTTAACAAAAATGCTAAAAGCCTCCAACTCACTTTATTTCTCCATTTGACAGTTTCTCTCCAAAAAGATTTACAGAGTAGAACTATGACCTGAATTATTGAGCATAAGCAGCTCCAAGACTTGACAAGGTCTTAAAATGTTAGGTCAAAATAAGGAATGGTTTGGAAATCATTTAAATACGACACAGAAATATTTAACGCGGGGCTGGAAAAAAAAGCTTGCTCGTTTCACAGGCATTTCTCTATGCTGCATACGTACACAAGTGATTACAGTCCTACACCGTTATAAGGCATTTACTAGAGTGCAAGTTCACTTATAATGTTGGTATCCAGTGGGCCCAGGTTTACTGAATGTGTGGTACACTTCTGGCGCTGACTAGCCAGCCAGTCTGTTCCAGAAGCAGTGTGAGCAGCGACCAGACATTCCGGAAGCACAAGCGGAGGCCATTTTCATTCAAAGAGCCATTATCCACACGGGTTCCAATTTTGTAGACATTGTTATAAAATGGGGTTGATCTACAGTCAAGGTCTACTTTTGGATGCAACAAGAAAATAGATCGAGAAGGCGTAGGTTTAAAGTTATAAAGGGCAATTTCAGGACAGATACCAGGATTTTTTTTCTTCACTCAGAGAGTCTATCTTGAAATTCCTAGGTTGGCACTGGGCAAAGTTCAGTTCAACACAAGGTGGTGTTAGTTCAAGCATTCTTTGTTTTTTTTAAAAAAAACAGGATTACCATTATAAAAAAGTTTTGCTATAATTTACTGTAATTGATGCATAACAAAAAGGTTTCACAACCTGTGTGTTTAATAATAAAAATTGTAATGGTTATAAATTTTTGCTTCACTTCCAATTGATTGAACTGCAAACTATGTTTCAGAAAAAGGCAAAGAAATCAATCCTTTGAGCAAGACAGATATGTTTATTCGTCCGTACATTGTCAGGTTGGAAGGGATAATGAGTCAGAGTAATTTTTTTAATCTAATTTTACACAATAAAGATTGACCTGTCAATCATGGGTAACCGGACTTTTGACTGGCTGGAAAAATGCCCTTTAAACCCAGTGACTCTGAAAACTCCAATACTGCAGCAATTAAAATGTACTGTTTAACAGAGCCATTATTACCACATTCTCAAGAAATGTGATTTTAGATACCTAAGTATCTGGAGTACAAGGTATAACATTTAGCTTTAGTGATTTTATTATTGATAAATACATTGGTTCATATTTAAAAAGGCACTGCTAATTCCGTTAATTCTTCCAGGTACAGTTGGAACAATAATGTCTCTTATTCAACTGCAGAATAATTGATACTAGACACTGTTTAAATTGACTAGGTGATACAGGTAGATTTCAAACTATACAAATTACATACACTTCCCTTACCATTCTAAAACTCCACCCCATATGGTATTAACTGAAGTGAATATTTTGGAGCATCTAACAGAAATGCTTGTGCTTGTCAGAAAAAAACCCTCTAATTCATCAAGGGAAACTAATATGCTCTGAGTCAGGACAGAATTTACTGAATCAGCTGCTAAAATGAAGACTGATAGCATATTGAAATTAGATCCAGACCTCCTGAATATAACGTTTTTCTCTAACTATAGTCACTTATAGACGTTGCACATTTTTGTTTCTAGTCTAGACATGAAACAAAAACTTCAAAAGAGGTACAATCATCAAGATTGCAGTTGCATCAAATTAGACATCTTTTCTGGTTAATTATTCAACAGTGAATCAAAAGGAAAAGGTTGTTTGAGGCTAACAGATTTTAAAATTGTAGGCAAAATCCAAGTAAAGACTCAATAGAGATTTAGAAGAATAGAATTTTGTAAAATAATACTTATGTAGCAAATTCAGAGGTAAATGTCATCTATTTGCAGAACTTCTCTTTCACAAAGAGTAACAACACACAAAACAATGACAAGGGGGGTAGACTGTCCTCAATATAGAACTATTTATGTATAAGGCAATACAACTTTTGATTAAGCTCATATTACAAGTTTTAATAATACTTCATAATTTAGTTATCACAACATGCTGAGTCTTCAGTAAAAATACATAGAAAAAAATCATCGGAACAATAATAAAGTCGCAGGCAAATTTTTTTTTATATTTTCAAGTGCATAACATTCCCCCAAAACAACTTACCTCTGCTTGTTGTGAGGCAAAGCTTTTGAATCAACAGCAAACATTTTGCACACAAATACGATAACTGGGGCAGTTTCATCGCTCTTGCATTCAATAAATGCTGATCAAATGAAAAAGAAGAATGTATCAGGTTGAGTGAGTTAAACTGCATCGCTCAACATTGTTACTAAATTCAATGGGTGATGGTTCCTTATTTAATTGATATACAATTGTATTTCCCACAAAATACAGTCAATCACTTTACAGTATATCTTGTGAACCTCTTTGAGAAGTCTCGATGACTTGATAAGGTACTAAATAAAATGCAAGATTATTATTATTATTTAGATGTGATGTTTTTCTACCATATATTTCCATACAATAGTTTTAACATGTTGCATTAGGTACTTTGTTCTGTAGTATTAGAATGTAGTTTAATTAGAATTGACATATGGTAGACCAGTTCTTGATGGAACTGTGGGAAAGAGCAGCCATCAAGAACAATGCAGTTACTATCCTATGTCCACTTTCCTCACAGATTCAAACAGCAGTTATCCCAGAAAATGAAAAAAGACGGAAATTTCAGTGGTACAGTAAGCACATATGTAAAATGATACAACATCAAGCACATCAGCAGCGGTTGAACTCAGGATGTCTCGTGCTTACTGGGTGTATGTTCACTCATTAAAAACAGACCAGTTCTTACCACAGTTCCCGGTGCAATATCTGGTTGTTCCCTTGCGCACAATTACACCGATAGAAAATGCACACAGGATTTCTCATAGAACAATGCTACTCTACTCGGATGGGGGCAATTGGTAATGCAAAGCACAACCAGTGTTGTGATTTTAGTTTCACATTTCTTGGCTTGGAAATGGCTAAAAAATACTAGGCATTTGTAACTTTAAAAGTCTAAACCTTGAAAAAAATATTGGGAGAGAAACAAAAAAAGGGAACAACTGTAGACTGCTTAGATCTGGCGGATAAATTATGAACTAATTCAGAATAGCAGTTTTTCTCCACTATAATACACTATAATTTCCCCACCACAATGTTCCTTTCAAGGAAGTGTTGTGCCTGAGTGCACATATTTCTGGTAAATTCTTTTGTTCATCAAGCTGAGAGAGGTTGCAAACGCAGAAGGAATACATTCTCATTTTGGGTACCGAATGTCAGTCCTGAATTAATACTATACTCCCATATCAGGTTCAGTAGCTAGATGGAAAGTTCCATCGGCTCTGCTTAAAGTGTATTTGATGGCACCCTGTCGAATATATTTTCCCCATTTTAGACACCAGCTATCCATCCTGCGGCCCCCTCAGAGAAAGGTTATCAATGCAGTGCTTAAATATGTGCTGTAGGCCTGGATATAGAATCCACAATTTCATTTCACATTAGATCCATAGACAACAGAGGAGACGTTAGCTCATCAGGTCACTATGTTCAAGTGCAACTTGTACTAAACCAGTTTTGCCTTTCCCCTTCCCCCAGCTACTATGTTTCAATAGCAACAGAATATATTAACAAGTTTCACTCCATCAAAACCAATAAAGATTAAATAATAGTCATAATATACTAGAGTTTGCAGTGTCAGCCAACCTGCACCTATACTCTCTGAAATTAGGAAATCAGGGTACTTGGGAGATAGGCTGCATTCTATTCCAGACACAGAGAAATTTCCATTTGTGGGTACTCTCTCCAGTTTGGATACTCAAGTCAAGTATTGGGTTTCCAGATGGTAAAACACAAAACCGACCAAAAGAAAAATGATATATTTCTGTAACAGATATTTTCCTTCATAAAACTATATTCCTATTATTAATGGGTTCATGGAAAAATGAGGAAGCATAATTTATTGAAAAAGTCAAAAGCTTCCACTATTTCAACTTACATAGCACCTTCCACGCAGGATTGAGTCTCTGAGTGCTTAGCAGAGGCGGAGCTGGGTGGGTGGTGGGGGGGGTGGGAGGAGGTGCCCATAAGCACGGATGAAGAGGTAAGTCTTCAGGCAGAACTTGGAAAGGGAAGAAAGGGGGCAAGACGTAGGGATTGAAGAAGTGTGTTCCAGAGTTTCGGGGCGTAGTGGCTGAAAGCGCGACCTCCACTGGTGGGGCGGAGAGTGCGAGGGTCAAGCAGGAGGCCGGTGCCAGTCCAGTGGAGGTGCCGGGTGGTGGATTGGGTAGTACAGCAAGGATGCCACTTTTACATTTTGAAACATCATTTTCAGCACTTATTTTAAACCATACAACTGTTACCTTTACACAATGAGGGAACTTCTGAGTTTACAAAAAAATCTAATAAAAGTAATCTAGTTTAAAAAAATGGAACTCTGCACTAATATAAACCAGTATTCTCCTTTACAAAAGCTCCTCGGAATGTCTTTTATCGACTAATCTCTCTCTCACCATTACCTGACATATACTACCATAATGTAATGAAGTCAGACTTCTCAATAGCATTGCTAGTGTAGAAGATGGCTGCATTTTCACTTGAGCAGAAGACAAACTGGCTGAATGCGCCAAAGTGAAATAATGATAAAAATATTCTTGTTAACCTGATGTTTGAGCTTTGAATGAATTTTGTCTGCAGAGTGCTGATTCACTAAACTCCCAATAACTGGTTGACGTGGGGCCATATCTACATCAGAGATCATATCTTTAGGTAATGGATCAGATTAGAAAAGAGAATGCCTAAATTTGGGTGTGAGACACCAGAATTTGCAGCACAATCTCAAATTAATGCAACTCTTGTTTAGTACAACCAGAACTGCCTTTTAAATATACTGTAATTACCAAACACTCTAACATTCATTTAATAATATATACTTTTAGGACTGTGGTAACATTTCTGTACCGCAACACAATTTAAAGAATTTGAATGGCACTCATATTCACCACCCATGTGAAGAAACAACTTGTTTCTATTTCAAGTGGATATTTCTTTGCTTCTGCCATCTGGTTGACCACAACAAATTAAAATGTCCTGAGGCACTTTTGACTGATCAAAACATCCGGTATCTTTTTATCTCGCTGGGAGCTGAATTTTGAACCGTGGTTTCTGTAGCAGAAAACAGCAGCATTTCCTAATGACATCTGCAATTCCAAAAGTTTTCCCTCTCCACAAATTCAAAGAGCCACTGTAACCACAGGACAGTAAAACCAGATTGGTTTATGCAACAAACAAATTGCAAATCTAAACTAATATGTCTACAAAGGATCCTACCATTATTTTATGATCAAACGTATTTCAATATCAGCTTTTCTTAATTCCTACAGCTTTATAAGTAGTAAAAGCAAGCTGTTCTAAAGCAATGGAGCGTGGCAAACAAGCAACTCATGACAAACAAACTATTTAAAATTCACCCATTGTACAAACTTAGAGGGTTCTCGCCATTCTTACTGTTTATTGATATTCACATGAGCATTTTGTAAAACAGAATGTATAATTTATGATGACCAGTGTTTGTAGTAATACATGTAGCTTTCACAATAGAAGACAGCAATATTCATAAATTACCATTTACAGCTTTGGCTTGCCAAAATAGTAACACTACAATATGGCCTGCCAACTTGTTTAAAGAGAATCAATTATTCATCACTTGTATATTCATACAAAGAAAATAGGTATTCTGTTGTTTGGTACCAGTTGCTCAATTAATACATTCTGTAGCACACTATAAAAAGCACATTCTTAGTAATGATAATAATAATAATCCTTGCATTTGATATAGCGCTTTTTACGTCTTCTAGACGTCCCAAAGCGCTTCACAGAATATACTGTAAAGTGAATTGACTGTATATTTGTGGGCGAACGCGGCAGCCAATTGCGCACATCAATGTCCCACAAACAGTCGTAGATTGAAAATGACCAATTTATTATTGTTTTTTGTTTTGGAGGGATTATTATTAGGTGTGTGAAGTAAGGAAACTTGCCCAAGGTTTCGCCCTGCCTGGAATTGAACTCAGGTCTCTCGCTTGCAAAGCAAGTGCTCTAACCACTGAGCTACAAGACTCCATGGTACAGTACTTTAAATCCAGAATTCACTTGCATGATTAGAATATAAAGTAAAATACAGTATTTACACTGTTCCACACAAGTAATGCGCTCCAAGTTATGAAATTTCGAATCCAGTGGTCACTCACTACCACTAGCCCAAAATAACAGATACATTTAAATAATACCACCCACAAGGTGTAAGACAATTTCATGCCTTAACACAGAATTGGTACCCGAAGATACAACTTCTGTAAATCCCCCTCCCAAAAAACAATGAATTACTGAGATGGGAAAATACATTTGGGCATCATAACAGCGAAAATGACAAGGCAAACTTTTTCATTTGCAGCAGAAAAAGATCCTAAACCAAATTTAATTTGGAAAAATAAAAATAAAGGATAAATCCACATTAATAATTCCATAGATATCAAAGATAAACATAAAAATAACGAAAAGATATTTAAGAGCAGGGTACTTATTATTCTCAGGAGCTGGCAGAATATGCATGAACACTTACCTTGCTTGAGAGCTTGGGTTTGTGCAGGCAGTGAATCAAACTTTTGGGCTCGAACGCACATGAGCTTCTCAATCCGCTCTGCTGCAATATCCAAGGGACTAGGGAGTTTGTCACACACCATTGCTATGGTGGGCAGTCAAGGAAACCAAAAATGTATGCAACTTACTGTTAGATTAATCTGGGTGAATTGGCACCAGCTAGACAAGAGAAATCCCCATTTGACTATCTCATATTTTGATGAAACTCTACTGATACAAACATTCAGAGTAATCGGAAAAAAGACAGTGGAACCCCCATTATAACATGGTGGATCAAGTCCATTTAATCCTGACTAGCATTAGAATGGGGCGCATTCGTCAGTCAACTCTCCTGCATTTAATCCATGTGAAGCCGGCACACAGGTGCCAAACAACTTCTCATTTTTGAATATGACCGACTTACAGGTCACCAGGTTGTTGACTGGTTTCCTCTGCACATTTTGGATTTTTTTCTGTAAGTAAAGGTCAAGATCCATACTCCAATCATTCTATAAGTGAACCCATATTAAAACAAAGTCATTATAAACATATTTCACTATATTTCCTGCAGTTCCATTTTATTCCCAATAGCACATTAAGAGTAGAAACAGAAGTATTTTTTGTTATGTCTACGCACACACATTAAGTTTCATGCCTATGAAGAGCGTTGTTTTTTTTACAATAGTATTAATGTTTGTTTGCCATGTCAGAAGTCATTCCAAAGTTTCATTATATTCATTGGCCCTCTTCACAAAACTGTAATTAATTTTGCGTATGTCCTAACAACTACATCATAGTCTTTTGGGTTATTTACTGCTATACAATTATACTACTATTTTTAAATTAAACAAAAGATATTCAAGGTGGAAAATAACTGATAGGATGAGAAGCAGTATTAACTTTACATTTTTCAAATGATCCTTTCCTGAGGAAATTCCTTTCACTAACTTATACATCCTATAGTTTTGAACAATTTTCCTCACCTCAAATAAGCAACTTTGTAGAATAAATACAATTTACATTTATATTAGCACGTTTCACATCTTAAAGTGTTCGATAATGCTAGCTGGGCTCCCAAGCTGAGATGGGAATAATACAATACACATTTACATAGCGCATTTCATGTCAGGAGGACGTCCCAAGATGCTGATACGGTTTAAAAAATAGTTTTGTTAGGATAGTTCCTTCTCATTAATCATCCTTGATGGTATGTTCTGGAGCTGCAGTCTGTAAAATGGTGCTTCAACTTCAAAAAATTAATAAAATAGGTGGTAGCAGAATTTAGCAAAACAGGTCACTGTCTCAATTTTTCAAGAGTTCGATAGCATGTTGGTGGCACAGATATTCCTATTTAAAAATCAGATGTGAAACAGTTTGCACAACCAACACTGTTTCGTTAGTTGCAATGCAGAACTCAAACTCATTTTTCTACTCCACAAATCAAAATGTTAAATAACTTTATATAAACTGCTAGGATGTATTTACTGATGAAAAATTCAACTGTAATATTAAATAAACATGCACAAAAGTGAAGACAGTGCAATGATTTAATCTAAATAACAAATTGAGAATTTATCTTGTGAGTTGGAAAATAAGATTGGCACAATCAATATAAATCAGATTACTGTTCAATTCCAAATGCTATCAGAAGGTCACACAGTGGCATTAGCAGTTAAACATGGAACACTTACTTCAACTAGATTTTGTATGCAGTGTGTTGAATACAAAACAGAGCAAGAAATCTTGCCCACCCTTTAAGCAGCAGCAATCCAGTTTTATTTCCTTAGTTTCAACAATGTTGTCACATAAGTAGCCCAGCTACTCAATAAATTTAGAAGTTTTAAAATAATTGTAACAAATACCAACGTTTTAGTCATTCACTCTGTTGGGATCTGGTTTAAATCCAGTTGGGTTCAGTCAGCACTTTACCCTTTAGAGGCTGATAAAAATGGGCACCATGTCTAAAATAATATCCCCCTGGGAAAAGGGAGTTTTGAACTGGCTCCAAGGAGACATGCCTGGAAAGGCCAAACAAGTCTGCATTAATTCAAGCCACACTTAAGGTGTAGATATCTCCTCAACCTTGAAAGTCAGTCCAAACAGGTAATGCAATTCTAGGTGGATGACTCCTGCGATGTGTGGTTACTATATTTTATCATGAAAAATAAAGAGAAAAGTTTCGTCACTATATAGATTTTTCGATAGCAATATCTTCTGATAGTATTCTTTGTGCTATCGCCGCCAGCCATCATAATTACAATCACCGGTGATTTGTCCTACCATGCATTATTTCAATTAAAAATTCAAGGATTTTTAAAAAAAATCCCACAATATTATAGGATACACAGCACAGCATTGGAGACAGGTAGCCATTGACTACAAATGGCATTGAGATGTACTTTCGGATCGCTATGGCGTGAATCACGAGGCAGAATCGTTAGACCCAGAGAGGTTATGATTTTAGTAATCTTCTCTTTGTCCCTAGAAACAAAAGACAAAAAAAGTTCAAAATTGAGAATAACTGCATTAATTTCTTAAATACCTAGAATATTTCTGTCAGGTTCAAACGACTGCATCCACAGACTTCATAAAGGCCAATTTTACAAATCGCCACACTCACAGAAGACTTTGGAAGGAGATTATAGATTTCTTGATTGACTGGAGGAAATCTAGAATTTGACAAATGAGTAGAAAGTTTCCCCTGTGACATTCAACTCTCTCCTCTCAACCTTTCAGGCAGTATTTTGCTTCCCGTCCACCTCCCCAATTATCTGCGGAGATCAGGGTGTCATGTTATGAAGATATCATAAGCACAGACCTGCATCTTACCATTCATGGTGTAATGCAATGAAGCTCTTACACATTGCTCCACCACCATGCTGCCAGGGAATTCCAATTATAAATCTGGCCATTAGTACAACCAACTACTGGAATGCAAAGTTTACTTGGTCCACCTGCATAATGTTTCATTCGACAGTTAACACTGCACTGGAACTGTTCAAACCACCTCTAAACCTTGGTGAATGATAGTGGCAGTTGCAAAACTATATGTAAATAAACTGCAAATACTTATGGTTGAAGCTGAGAAATTGAAAAAGAATAACTTTAGAATCGTGCCAGACAAGAAAGATGTCAAACAATTAAGTATCCTTTGCGCAGAAACTTTTATGGTAGAAAGTGCAGAAGCTGTAATTGCAAAGGCAAGTTTTTAACAAAATAAGCTTTTGTTCAACTACTAAAGAATTTAGACAATGGCGATTGATCTTTATTATACAGTTCTTACTGAAGCAGAAAACTTACCTTTATGAGCATGAGTCATGGCAATTTCTGCTGCTATACTTAACTATTAATCTGAATGAGTATAACACTGAATTACAAAGTTTTTTTAAGCAACAGTACTCATGCATAGCAGTACAACAATGTCACAATCTGATTACATAATCTTTACTCTTCCATAAATGTTATATAAACTAGAATCAAGAAAAAACACTCATTTTAATGTTTCCTAATTTTTCAACAGTATTATCATGTTTATGCATTTTTACAATTTTTAACACTATTTATATACCTAAATCCAAGACTTGATCAAAGAATTGTCATGGGTGTTTCGCTATTCTACAAAATATTATGCTTATTTCTTCCTGCAAAATCAATTCACATTTACACATATGGACCAAAAATTAACATTTCCCATTTTTATGATTCTGTAATTCAATTTTGGTTATTATGTTGAAATGGAAGGCAATAATATATTCAAATTGTGTTAGATCAGCTTTAAGTTATTGCTGTGAAGACTAAGATGTGAATTAACTTTCATATCTGCATGCATGATAAAAAATATTGTGAAATATACATTTTAACATAATAAAATACTTCTTACCTTCTGATAAGCACAGCCTCATAAAGACTCCAAATGTTTTCTAGTACAAACTGTACAAAGAGAGTTTTTTTTCCTTTTCCCTGGGATTGGGGGAAGGGGTGAGGAGAATAGAAAAGAATCTCAAATCAATCAATAGAAAAAAAAACAAGATACTCTAAAGTTGCTTAGCTATTACAATATACAATGTTAGAACTTGGCAGGTTGCAACAGCTCTTATACTGCATATAATTGCAATTGAACCATTATTCTGACACTTTGGAGAAACAAGGTAGATTACCTATTGAAATTTTGCATTGGAAATATTTACAATCATTGATTATGCCTTATTACAAACCAGCCAAATGTTTAATAAGAAAATAGAAAGTCAGTATATAATACACTATTAGGATTTTATTATTATGTTTTAGAACTATAAATCCACGACTCACTCAAACCATGATTCACTCAATCCACGACTTTTTGTGGGACACTGCTGTGTGCAATTGGCTGCTGTGTTTCGCCAACAAAATATACAGTCAGTTCACTTTACTCTGTGAAGCGCTTTAATAATAATAATCCTTGCATTTGATATAGCGCTTTCACGTCGGGAGGAAGTCCCAAAGCGCTTCACAGAATAGACTGTAAAGTGAATTGACTGTACATTTGTGGGCGAACGCGGCAGCCAATTGCGCACAGCAATATCCCACAAACAGTCATGGATTGAAAGTGACCAATTTATTATTGTTTTTTTTTGGTTTTTTTGGAGGGATTATTATTAGGCGTGTGGAGTAAGGAAACTTGCCCAAGGTTTCGCCCTGCCTGGAATTGAACTCAGGTCTCTTGCTTGCAAAGCGAGTGCTCTAACCACTGAGCTACAGGACTCCTCATTGAGTCGTGTCGAAGATGTGGTAAGGCTCTATATCAAATGCAAGGATTATTATTATTATAACATGCTTTACACTGCTGGGACCTGGCCTCAATCTAGATTATCCCTTTATCAAATGAGCTTCCACTGTCTGAACCGAGCTAACTCACAAAAAGCAAAGCATAAAATTGTCCATATTCCTGCATTAAACTGGTAGTGGAATGTATGAGTTGTGCAAACCATGGAAAAGTGCCTATGCATTGTATATTTTATAATAAAAACAGATGTAGAAATAAGGGATTCAAATTCAAAATTATAAATGATTTCACCCAAATTACTACTGTTAATAAATACTTTCCTTTTTAGATGGATTGTCACCAGATAAACATACCTGGGCTCCTTTCATTATCTTCTTTGCCTTTGAATTCAAATAATAGTCACCCCAGAGAGTCTTCAGTAAAACTTCGGCATTGATACCGATTTTCTGGCTGTACATCTGGGCAAACTGTTCAATGCTGCAAAAAAACGATTTTCTTATTTGATGCATATTGGTGATGTTCCCACTAATGCAATACAAATAGGAACAGGATAGAGTTCTTGATATTAACACTGGGTAATAGAAATGTAAATTGGCATTAAGGCTGTTGGGCACACACACACAAACTTTATTGTACAGTGCCATAATAAAATTATATCTTATAGAGAAACCTGAGAAGTAAAACAGTGAACCTTGTAATGATCATCAATGATGAAAAATAAGCTTAAAGTTGCCTTATACTGTATCTGAAAGCAGTAATGGGGTCATAATGGTTAGGACAAATTTCAGGTCAAAATACAATCAAATGAGAATATTCAATTAAACCAACAATTGTTCACATAACAAGGAAACCAAGTCATGAGCATTTTCCAGGCTTCAAATTATTAATCCTGGAACAATTCAGCGATAATAAACTTCTAGGTATCAATAGAGGGACACCTAACAACTCAACAAGTATAAAGAACACATTTTAAACTATGAGCTGTGATTGCTATATTGGTACCAATAGGTTTAAAGTTACAGAGGGCAATTTCAGCACAGACACCAGGAAACTTTTCTTTACCCAGAGGGTAATTAATGACTGGAACAGATTGCCAAGAAGGGTGATTGAAACCAGAACACTGGACTCATTTAGAAAACAGCTTGATTCTGTAATGGGATGGTGGGTATTCTGGAAGGATGAGATTAAATAACCTGAAGGACCCTCATCCAAACCAATCTTGTAATATTCTGTATATAAAAAAACTTTTTATTTGATATCCATCATCTTATACAGTACTGATCTTTTTACTACCCCAAGTAGCAAACTGTTAACCACCAGTACTTCTCCCTATTACTCGATTATACAAGCTCAACATGCTCTCTCTCCAGATACAAGTTTCGAAAACAAGGAAAACAATCGAACTGCACTTCTTTCTCAGTGCCTCTGGATCTATTTTCATTGCTCTTTCAGTGTGAGTGGACATATTCTGAACATTTCACAAAGCCATCATTAAGCTTTACGGAAATCTTAATTCAAAAAATTATTAGATCCCAGGGGAAAGAGTGGGGGAAAAACACAAAAAAAACTAGTTTGTCCTGTCTTCCTGAATAAGATTAAAAACAGCTGCTTAACTTGCTTTTTTTTAATAAAACTCAAATTTTTAACTACATTTTACTTTCTAAGACAAGGAAGGTATAATTAATAAATGAAAAGGAAAACCTAATGATAAGGGTGAGAGTAAACACCTGTTCTAACAATCACATCTCTCAACACAGACCAGACCTTGTGTATATTGTATTTTTCTGAACTCCTCCGATAGCTCAGTTGACAAAGCCACCTCTTGTGTAAGGCTGACATATGCAGACCGAGAACATTGATGCCTGGGAGTGATTTGAGTCAGGGAAGCCATAAAGGTGCTGCAGTGTGCCTTAATGCCTCTGAGCCATGGAGATGAAAACATAAAAACAGCTAGGATTTCAGTTCCCAATAATGAGTTTCAACCACAAAATACATAGTCAATCCATTTTACAATATTTTCTGTGAAGCGGTTTGAGATTTCAACGACATAATAACGATGGCACTATATCAAATGTGTAGATTATTATTATTATATATTATTTCTTTATGTACTTTCCATGGCCTCCACAGCAGTGCAGTGATCTCAGTCATTATTTTTTCCAGTAACTCCTTCTGGAGAGTTGTACATGGGTTGACAAATTTGGGCTCAGCTACAGTACACCCCTCCCCCAAAGATGAACAGTCTGCCAACCCTACCTTATTTAGGTACGCATAAAGAATGGCTATTCGCACAAGACACTGAACAACATGACATCTGCAGATCCATACCCCAAGCATCTGTCAGTGACTTCAGAAAGGGAAGAAAACATGACTTCTTACTTTGTTGACAATATTTTTCAGTTTTCAATTTCAGTCATAATCTACTCTGTTTAGTCACACATCAGTAACAAAGACCATTAGCTACATGGTGCAACAGCATTAGATTAAGACTCAATAATAAGCACTAACAGGATTACTGGAAAGTGCCATATGCTTCATGAGGGTACTGAAATAAAACATTTGTGATAAAATGAGAAAACGACAGCTGCTGCACAGCTGAGTAAGACTTTAAGCTTTACTTTGTGAATCCCATTTACTGGTGGTAAACTATCTTTATTATAAATTTAAAAGTCAATGGGAAATGCTCCCGAATGAATGTGAATACATCAATGACATTGTATCCAAAACAGATTGCCAAACGTATTCTGGAGGTACAAGCTATCAAAAAGATGAAGTTTTTTTAAAAAAGAACAGTAGTTAAACACCGTAAATAGGAAACAATACATATTTTTAAATACAGTAATAGTTTGGAAATTTAAAATTCAATTCTATAATACATCAAAGTTAATGACCTGGCTGCAATATTTTATTTGCAGACTAAGCCAGGGGTGAATTGGTGTCCATTTTAGGTTTGTGACAAAGCCACTCACCAAGTTTCAACTAATATCCATATATTTGGCAGTTTCCAATCCTACAATTCTCTCTCTGTTTTCCTACTGTAATGATCCTTTATGACCTTTTGCAGCGCTCTCCTATCCCACTAACAAGTTCCATCTATCCAAACAGCACACTTAATTCTTTTTTAGGATTCAGTTACCCAGATTCAGATTAAAGTGTAGCAGCAACAATGGTTGACTGAAAAGCCAGTTTAAGTACAAGTACTAGTCAGGGCAATAAATAATGTTTCTAGATCTTGCCTAAATAAATGATTGTTTAAAGAAGTAGACCGAATGCCAGAGTACAGAGCACGCAAAATGGCTGAAAGGTACATTTAGAATCAAAGAAAGAAACTAATCACTGCTGACTGGCGTTATGACACAACTTTAGTAAATATACTTAACCCATGGGACTCCTGCTCCACCTTTAGGCTATCTAAAGTATTTCAGATTGTTACATTTTTTTGCAGCATTCTGAAGAAGTATAATTGCAAATCACTTTTTTTGATCACCAAGAAAAAATCAAGTTATCCCACTCAAGACTTGCACCAGAATAATATGAATTTATTGACCACTAAGTAATGAAATATTTTAACCTACTGAGTAGCTCAGTGCCATTTCATCAAGGCAAGCAGGCTAGATGGCTCAGCTGCAAGCTACGTAGTGGCAAGCTAGAAGAGATACTAAAGTACACTTAATGTGTACTAAAATGTTACAAAATTGTAGGGATATTATGGAGGAACAAAAAGCTGCAGATACAATACTTATTCAATAATAGGAAAATAAATGCCAGCTTCAACTCTCTTGACTTTTTCTTAGTGAGTCGGGTGTCTGACACATGCAGAACTCTATCATCATGCTTCAGTCAAATCAAACCGAGTTCTGTGCATCCCACCTATACATGACAATTTATTGGAATGGAATAAACACGCTCTCCCTTGCGGGAGTGCTTACCTGCGTACCTAATTCTGGAGAGCATGAGGCAGGTTGACAAGAGACAAGCCTTGGGGATCCCAGATTGTGCGTTGGGGTACTGCTTAGCTTGCCACTGAAAGCACTGTCTGGCAAGTTTTCCTGCTACTTGTCCAGCTAGGACCATCTTACCCGTTAGAGCTTTGCCTTCCATAGTTAGCGGGAGCTGAGTGGTAAGTCACTAATTGCCATTTGACATCTGACAAGCCCGGGTTTGAGCCCTCACTAGGCGGAGAGCAGGTTCCAGGAACTCCCCGCGAACTTCCTGGTGGGAAATACAGCTCAGCATGAAATGGGTGAGAGCATTGCCACCTTGTTCCTGGCCACAGCTTGGACTTGCATCCTTTCCCATCAAATGATGGTTCCACCAGTTGGAGGTGCAGAACTTGAGCAGCAGCTGCTAACATTTCTGCAAACCAATCAAGACAGATTCCAAGCAATTGATGCATGTGTTCACAAACTCAGACACCAGGTAATGGCTTCCAGCAGCTGTGGCCCCAACCCTTAGGAGTTTTCTCATCAGCTATCAGAGAAGACATCTGTCTTGAGAGTTTTGGGTATTCCATTTGGGACACTGCCAATTTCATCTGACAAATATTCCAACCATAAGCTGTGAAATGCTTTGGATACTCTGTAGGACTTCAAATTATTCTCACATTTATAAAATTCTAAGTGATTTTGACAACCAGAATTTTCTGGCAATGGAAAAATTATAGTTGTTCCCAGATTTGCTATTTCTGAAAGGAATTCAGTTTCCATCGAGAGGAAACCATTTAAAAAGCTTAATCCACCTCTTCAGGATTATCTAATGTAATCACTAGACTTACATTATAAAGTGGTTTTGTAAAATAATGAGCAACATTCTCCCCTTCTTTCTAGTCAGTTCCTCCCACATATCCATGCTATTATTCACTAGTTGAAGTGCAGGACAAGGAGACCTCTAAGATGCTATTTCTTGGACTTTTTTCAAATTGAAAATTCCGTCTAAACCATAGCATGGGACACAAGCAGGAAACCAAAGTTCAAAAAGAATAGGAGCGGAGCAGAAAAAAATGAAGTGGTGAGTTAGTAACTCCATCTAGAGGTACATTATGCAAGAAAAGATCCAGGGTTCATTTTTTCCCTGTACAGTATAAATGATGTGGCTAACATTGGTGAAAGGTCCCATGTGGAATTATTAGGTTACAATTCAAATTTAATACTCCTTGATTGGATTCCATGTCTGGCATTGTAATTAGCAATATTCTCAGACCTTCCAACTCATGCACTGATTGAATTTGACAAGCATATCTGTCAAAATATTTCCATCATTCGCTTTCTATCTAGTCACTCTTTACCTTGAAATCAAATGGATCTTGTATAACTCTAGGACTTTTTCTATGCTCATCTTTTTGCAAGTCATACATCATTCTTGCTATTCCAGAAAAAAAATTTCTGCATTTTTTTAAAAAAATGGTATTTAAAAGAATATAATCCTTACTGGGAGTGAGACATTTCTTTTGCAATTAATGTATCAACTCTCATGTTGAGTGTTTATAATGGGAAAATTATTAGCACACATCAAGAAAGCCATTAACACTTAATGGCAGGAATAATGTCATTCCCTAAGACTTCCACCAAGATACACAAAATGTAACTACAGGTTACATTACTAGACAGATTAAATTTGAATAGTAAGTCAACGGGAGTCCTGTAGCTTATTAATTAGCACTCACCTCGCAAGTGAGAGGACCTGGGTTCAATTCCTGGGTAGGAGGAAGTGTTAGGTAAGTTTCCTTACTCCACACGCCTGTTTACCTAGCAGTATGTAGGAACTTGAATGTTAGTCGATTGGCGGATCACTTTTGTGAGTGTAATAATCTCTTCAAAAAAAAATAATAATTTGGTCACTCAATCCATGACTGTTTGTGGGACTTTGCGTTTCACCCACAAAATAAACAGTCAATTCACTTTAGAGTATATTTCTGACTGTTCAGTGCCTTGGGACATCCTCCCGACGTGAAAGGCACTTTATAAATGTAATAATAAGGCGCTATATCAAATATAAGGATATAGGATATGAAAATATAAACAAGTGATTAGAAAAATACTGCTGAAAGATTTCTATACCTGAAGCCCCATCCATCTATGGCACTAGCAAATACCACATTACCCTGGTCAGGGGAGAAATAAAGGTGCGAATCATCGGTTTCTTCCAGGCCAGTACTCCAGTCATAAACCTGCTTACTGTTCATGGAGTTGGAATCAGACAGCATTTTGACATCCTTTTCTGCTCTCTCTTCTAGTACTTTTGATGTAAAAAGACTCCCAGTGACTGCATTTATCTTAAATGTTCAAAAACAAATTCAATATCAAATTAATAATTTGCTAGTCCAAACTTTAAAATAACAAGAGTAATTTACGTATAAAGACTACATTAAGAGCAGTATGGCAATATTATTAGATATTAACTATTATTCTTCAGCTTTAGATACAATTAGGCAAGTTGGAAGAAATAAATGTTGTATTAAGGAAAGTACAGGTAGTACTTCAATATAAAATGACAGCCATTTAGTTAACTAAATAAACAGTCATCTCACTTACTCGATGGAGACCGGCTATTTTGTTTATACAAGATTCTCAGGCAACCACGGATACTAGCTAGGAACACAGCTGCCTATTAATTAATCCATACCATATAAATCATAAAAAACAAGTTTTTAGTTTATTGGATTCTTTACCTGTTCCAAATCTTCTGCAATTGGGTATAAGCTTCAGATGGAGTCAACTTTAACTCTGTTATTAATCTATCCATTTTGTTGATGACTAATACTGGACGGATGTTCTCCAACCAAGTCTGGCGTAAGACGGCCTGTGTCTGAAAGTAAACATCACACTTTATTATTTAGCGATTGCAGTTTAGCATTGCATTCTTGCCTTTTTCCCCCAGCAGCCATAAGCAACGAACAGTGAAATAAGCTTGTACAATCTCAACCTGCTTCCCAATGTGTGTTAGTCCAGCACAAAACAACAATCTTAGTCATGAAGACAAAAGGAGTGGTAAATAAAACAAATTACATGTTACACTATTAACAGATTGATATTATTTCACGTAAAAAATAAGCCTTTCATGTAAAAATAAATAACTGAAATATAGTAATCTTTGCATTTGATAAAGCATCTTATTACATCGTTGAGGTAGCTCAACTCTCTTCACAAGATTTTGTTTTAACTGTGAAGTGTGGTGTCCGTGTATTTCAGGCAAATGTGCATATCAGGAACCCAATTTCTAGTTGAGCCTACTAGAAATTTGATCGCCCAATTTGCACACAGCAATGTTCCACCAAACAAACCAATGAAATGAATAACAAATTTTATTTGGGGTATTGTTGTTGAAATATAAAATATTACCACCAAACACAATTGATTAAAAATAAAATGTCTTTTTTTAATAAAACAAAACTGGCAGCTAACCTCTACCAGGAACAAATGGATTATTTCAGCAGTCAATTAATTTGAATTTGGGGTTAAATGTGGATTAAGAAAAAAAGAAAAGCCAGGATAACCAGTATCTTAATCTACAATAACTATCATCACAGGAGACAGAAAAATAATACTTAATTTAAGTGTCTAAGTAGGTAAGGGAAATAAATGTACACATCTTGTATGTTACATTTATATGCACTTCTCCTTTTGAACGATTTTTTTTGTCCAACGGCCAACAATGCAACTCTACATAGAGAACAGACCAAAGGTTATACATTTAAAAAAAAACTTTTCTTTCTTCAACTTACTTGAGGACAGACACCTTCAACAACATCTACTACCACAATGGCACCATCACATACTCGTACAGCAGTCGATACTTCAGAAGAAAAATCCACATGGCCAGGAGAGTCTATCATATTGATCAGGTACTCCTGGTTATCTGGGAAATAGCAACAGCGTATCAAAATGTGCCTGGATATTGACATTCATCAGCCATTCATTTATTAATCACATGAATATATCAGGTAAATTCCATTGTCCAGTTCATGTGATTTAAAACCCCCAATGTGGTCTAATTTTGCATTGCTCAATTAGATTTTTCATTACTAATTGAAAGTAAATGAGAGCAAAGATATTGATGGAACAGAATATTTATTATACCAAAAAGTTTTGTTTAGATAACTACTAATGGTCAGTCTACAACAATTGTTAAATTGGCACAAAAGGATGCACACAACTGGCTCTTAAACTCCACGTGTACTTAAGTTGGCCCACCTCAGAATAATGGATTATTGTGGCATTGTTCCTTACTTACAACCTGAAACTAAGAATTATTTAGCAAATCTTATTTATATTAGAGCTGGCACTAAACCTACTTTGAAGAACTCCCCAGTGAGCAAATTACTAGTAGGCTTGAGTAAAAATGGGGTTCTTGATGGCTCACATTCACCATCTGGATTCTGCTGGTCAAAGATCAGAGATCACAGACAGAATTAGAATTAAGTATGAAAAACAAAGGATCTAAATAGAGAGAGGCAAAGAAAGGAAAAGGGCAGGTAAATAAAAAAAATACAATTTTCTCCTGAGGATATTGTATTACATAAGGCGGTGAGTGCTCAAAGCAGCCTGCTTCCCTGACATAAAACTATCTTTAGACCAATTATAGTGAAAGACACAATTGCTGTGCAAGAAATGTCTGACCGCAGATCCTGCTACCTTCACACATTTAAAATTGTTATAGTAACAGTGCACCAGGATTGCTCCTCCAATTTCAATAAATGTCAAGAAAATGAGGTTAATGATTTTCTTTAAGGCAATTTATTCATGGTACCACAATTCTGATGGGAACAAATCCTGTCCAAAGCACAAAATAGTTGAAACAGAAACTGTCATGAAACCAAGGAAGCAAAAAGTAGTTGGGTGCAACACAATTGAAATCTGGACACTCTGGCTCTGTAATTTGGCAGTGTGGAAACCAGAAGGTCTTAATTGGATCTGACAAACTGTGTATCATATTCAATTATGTTTTAAAATTGCAGTTTGTCCTTCACAGAGCTATTGCTACTTCTCCCAACCCACCACTTCCTCCATAAAAATGCACCAAATCTCATGCAGTAATTCAGGCAATCCTCTTCAAATATTGTTGCTTTCATTAAACCACTTTCTGGAATGAATCGGTATGAAAAGTTGCCAGACACATGCAGTGGTGTGCCGATTGTGAAGTATGCACACTTCATGTTTACTACATTCCTACTAAACATTTTTAACACAGATGGCTCAAAATAAAATTGTTGCATCCTTGGGATTAATTACAAGCTCTTTCATCCATACAATTTACTGCCTTCTCTACTTCTAGATGTGGGTCTGAAATGCAACAAACTGCATACTTCACAAAACTATTGAAAACTTGGGACTGTACTGTATTTCCCAGACAAAATTAATACAATACTTTTTTTAACAAAAAAATAAGTCTTTGGAGATTCAGCCTGTTGTGCAAATGGAGATTAAAAATGTTATGCTTGGTACAGCTGTTTCTATCAGTTAGCAAGACACATCCCATTGTATCAAATGGTCTCAATCTTCGATTATCTTGATAAAATAATAATAATCCTTGCATTTGAAATAGTGCCTTATCACGTCTTCGAGACTTCTCAAAAGCGCTTCACAGAATATACTGTAAAGTGAATTTACTGTTTATTTTGTGATGCATTACTGACTTGGGAGTACACTCCTATCATTTGTACATCTAGTAAAAATATATATAACCTAGACACTTATTAAGTGTAACTAAGTTAATGAATTACCTTTAGCGAAATACAATGATATAGAGCTCGACTTCATTGTGATTCCTCTGATCTGCTCATCTTGCCGGCTATCCATGTACCGCAGCTACAATGGAAAAATATGACAAATTCTTTGACTTTGTTTTATATTGGTTGGGGTTCAAAAAGATGGGATTGTATTCGGTAAATGACTTAAGGCGTTGTTGTGAGGCACTTCATCTATTACTGTAATACACTTTTCTTCTGTGTTAAAAATTGCTTACCTTTCCTGAAAGTCGTTTAGAAATGATCCCATTGCTAGCAATAAGGCTGTCAGCTATAGTGGTCTTACCTAAAAATTGTACAAAACAGGTGTTAATTAAGTTTGTTGGGGCTAAAGATTTGACCATTTCTGAATTCATCATACTTAAACTACAGACCTGTTGTAATATGAAAAAAAGTTTGAGAAGAATATACATAAAGTACCGAAGCATTTATCATTCTGGAATTAAAGTCATGCAGATACTACAGGTACGTTTACTTACAATTGAGGATAAAATAATTCAGTAAACATGGAAAAATAAAAAAACTATAACAAATTACATTTGTATAGTCTTTCATGTTTCAATAAAACTAATACATTATTGTGATCTTAAAATAAAGAAAGCTTACCATGGTCCACATGAGCTACGATACAAATATTTCGGATGTTGGCAGTTTTGCTCTGCAGAGCAATTATTTTTTCCAAACTAGTATGACCCATTTTTTATTGAATTCTGAAAAAGTACAATTATGTATTAATATATTCATAATTCCACACATATAGATAGAATAATTTAAAGGAACACATGCCAGGGTTTTGATAGAATATTATAACTCACTAGACTGTTTCAAAATTATGTTGTTGGTCAGAATACTGGAGAATCTGATTGAGGAGCAAACCAACTATAGTTGTAAAAACTATAGTAGTTGAAATTAACTTAATTTAAATTAATTTAAGAGCGGATTGGCTTTCAATACATGGTGTTTTGTGACATCCTCTTTGAAGTGATGTGATGGCGTGTGAGTCATTCTTGGACATTTTCATCTTACAGTTTATATGTGTTACACTGCAGTAGAAAAAAGCTTGCAGTTGACAAGCTTGAAAACTTAAGATACTATTAAATTTCATAATATTGGAGTTGTTTCTCTCTCTCACAAAATAGTGTCTGCTATGCTGTACACTGAACTATTTGCTTGTTCACTTCTTTAGTGTGCAAAGTGGTAAAATTAATGCTTTAAATATTTTTTTAAATAAAAAACCTATGTTACATTAAGTATACTAGTGATTATTTTATGGATTTAGCCCATGTGTAAGAAATTAGTATTCACTGTATGTAGGAAACTCAGGGCTATTCACTCATATAATCTGAGGAGATGAGACAAATTCCATTGTATACGAAAATACAATAACTTTAATGCTTATTCTGTAAAATATTCAAATTGACACTTCAATCCAATATGTAACACTTTCACTATATCAATATTGACATAACTTCTGAAAACAAGCTACAAAAAAGAAAAACAATCTAAAGAGTTGTTTTTGTTTACTTTTGTAACCGAACCAGTAATTGCAACATTTAGTGAAATCAACATGGTGTAATCTAAAAAATCTAATCTAAAAAAAGCCTCATTTGCAAAACCAATCCATCCCGATACCTGTACCAGCATAAACAAGACTGATTCCACCTGCCTAAAATATTACACTACATTCGGAGATATTGATCAATAAGCATATGAAATCTGCATGTCCCTCAACAAACTCAGCATAATTAAGAAAGGCATTGTAGCAAATTCAAAGATTATTATTGTTGTATTGGGGAGTTACTTCATTATCAGGTGATAGGGGTGGTGGGTGAGGAGGTGACATTGGGGGGTAGGGAACCCTAGGTGGGCACCAGGTTGTGGGGGGTGGGGGTTTGTTGAGGATGGGGGAGGGGGGGGGAGGGGGGGGGGGGGGGGGCGGCAGCAAGGGGTTGTTGAGTTTGTGTGTCTGTGGGGGGGTTTGAGGAGGGGCGGGGGATGAGGTTGTTTGTGTGTCTGTGGAGTGGGGGCAGGGGTTGTTGAGGAGGGGGGGCAGGGGGTTGTTGAGGGGGGGTAGGGAGTTGTTGAGGAGGGGAGAGGAGGTTGTTGAGGGTGTGTGTCTGTGAGTGGGGGGGGTGTTGTTGAGGGTGTGTGTGGGGGGGGGTGTTGAGGGTGTGTGTGTGGGGGGTGTTGTTGAGGGTGTGTGTGGGGGGGGTGTTGTTGAGGGTGTGTGTGTGTGGGGGGGTGTTGTTGAGGGTGTGTGTGTGGGGGGTGGTGTTGAGGGTGTGTGTGAGTGGGGGGGGGTGTTGTTGTGTGTGTGTGGGGGGGGGGGGTTGTTGAGGGTGTGTGGGGGGGGTTGTTGTTGAGGGGTGTTGTGTGGGGGGTGTTGTTGAGGGTGTGTGTGGGGGGGGTGTTGTTGAGGGTGTGTGAGTGGGGGGGGGTGTTGTTGTGTGTGTGTGGGGGGATGTTGTTGAGGGTGTGTGGGGGGGGGTGTTGTTGAGTGTGTGTGTGTGTGTGGGGGGGTGTTGTTGAGGGTGTGTGTGTGTGGGGGGGGGGTGTTGTTGAGGGTGTGTGTGTGGGGGGTGTTGTTGAGGGTGTGTGTGGGGGGGGTGTTGTTGAGGGTGTGTGGGGGGGGGGGGTGTTGTTGAGGGTGTGTGTGTGGGGGGGTGTTGTTGAGGGTGTGTGTGTGTGTGTGGGGGGTGTAGTTGAGGGTGTGTGTGTGTGGGGGGGGGGTGTTGTTGAGGGTGTGTGTGTGTGGGGGGGGTGTTGTTGAGGGTGGTGTGTGTGGGGGGGGTGTTGTTGAGGGTGTGTGTGTGTGGGGGGGTGTTGTTGAGGGTGTGTGTGTGGGGGGGGTGTTGTTGAGGGTGTGTTGTGTGGGGGGGGGTGTTGTTGAGGGTGTGTGTGTGGGGGGGGGTGTTGTTGAGGGTGTGTGTGTGTGTGGGGGGGGGTGTTGTTGAGGGTGTGTGTGTGTGTGGGGGGGGGTGTTGTTGAGGGTGTGTTTGGGGGGGGGTGTTGTTGAGGGTGTGTGTGTGTGGGTGTTGTTGAGGGTGTGTGTGTGTGGGGGGGGGGTGTTGTTGAGGGTGTGTGTGTGTGGGGGGGGGGTGTTGTTGGAGGGTGTGTGTGTGTGTGGGGGGGGGTGTTGTTGAGGGTGTGTGTGTGGGGGGTGTTGTTGAGGGTGTGTGTGTGTGTGTGGGGGGGGTGTTGTTGGAGGTGTGTGTGTGTGGGGGGTGTTGTTGAGGGTGTGTGTGTGTGGGGGGTGTTGTTGAGGGTGTGTGTGTGTGGGGGGTGTTGTTGAGGGTGTGTGTGTGGGGGGGGGGGTGTTGTTGAGGGTGTGTGTGTGTGTGGGGGGGGGTGTTGTTGAGGGTGTGTGTGAGTGGGGGGGGGTGTTGTTAGGTGTGTGTGTGGGGGGGGGGGGTGTTATTGTGTGTGTGGGGGGGGGTGTTGTTGAGGGTGTGTGGGGGGGGTGTTGTTGAGGGTGTGTGGGTGTGTGGGGGGGGTGTTGTTGAGGGTGTGTGTGTGGGGGGGGTGTTGTTGAGGGTGTGTGTGTGGGGGGGGGGAGGCACAAGGCGAGCAGAGGTGGCTGTGAAGTCAAAAGCGCTGGTCATAGGAGAGAGGGCGACACGTGATGAGCTCAGCCCATGCGCGAACAAGGCGCAGGGCAGCGCTTTGTCGCCACCTTACCCTGAGTGGGTGGGTGGGTGGGAGGTGAAGGCAGCAGCAGCAGGAGGAGGAGGAGCAGCAATCCCTCCCTCTCCCTCTCTCTCTCTCTTTCTTTCTCCAAAAACACAGACGCGAGACGCGCGCCCCGACGCCACCCGACCGTCGAGTCCCGTTCGCGCCAATGTACCGGAAGCGGAGGCCCGGCCTGACCTCTGACCTTCGAACCGCCCCGCCCTGCTTTGCGCCGTTGCCAGGGACGCGGCGGTTGCCAGGGGACACCCCGGCGCTTGCCTAGAGACGGCGCGTGTCCCTGTTGGGACACAATCAAGGCTTGAAGAGAGAGAGAGAGAGACACACACACACAGAGAGAGAGAGAGAGAGAGCTGCAGGATTCCGGCCCTGCACTACACACAGTGTCTTTAGTGTCTAAATATATATATATATATATAAACACATGTATATATATATATATATCTTTCTTTCTTTGCAATGAGAACAGTGTAAACTGCGAGACACAGAATGACCAGACTGAACCAAAAATGTATCTGCGAGATCTGCACCTGTGGGTAAGTTGAGAGTCGATGCTCCCCCCATCCCCCCACACACACCTCTCCCCCCCACACCCTCCCCCCCAGGGAGAGAGACAGTGGCAGCAGAAAGCAGACCATGCCATTCGTTTCGAGATCCGACTAGATACGATGCCAGCCAGGACATAATATCTCGGGGTAGTTTGGGACGAATAATATCTCGGGAATACAGCGTACAGTTTGGGACGCCGCGACGTGTTCGAGCGCCTGCCAGGATGGAAGGGCGCACCAGATGGTCCCCTTTCGCCTCGCCAATTCCTGTGCTCTCACGCTGCTGCCCGGAGAGCTCCCGGTTCCGAGGACACACACCAAACTCCCATCAAAGCGTCTGGGTTGTGTTGGGTTTTGGAGTGGCTGCCCACCCATCCGGTTTCCTTTTAAGTCACGGTTTTAATGCTTTCATGTTCGGTGTTGCTTCCGATATATATTCACAGCTGCGATCTTCTTATCTAAGTCTTACTGCAAGGCAGGAAATTTTGACCTGTGAAATGTTACATTTGACAAAATGTTATGGTTCTAGTGTATTGCAAAGATCTTGAGTGTTCATGAGTGGAAGTGGGTAAGTTATATTTTTTGGGAAGTGTAGGCTCTAAAATATGTTATCTCTTAAGCGCTCTGAGACGCCGTCCGGCGTGAAGGGCGCTATACAAATGCAAGTTGTTGTTGTTCTTCATTTTTTTTAATCCTGAAGTTTGTCCAACTCTTCCTGATTCCAAAGTCTTTCTAGGCTTTAAATAAAGGAGAACATCACGCAATTCCAAAAAGGCCACTTGCATTGTCTTTGGTCTAAGTCCATTGCTGTATATTTGGTAACCAGTGAATGCTTACTGAGGTTTCGAGGCTTCTTGATTTATTCCTTGAATGTGCCAATAAAATATTGCTAACTTACAAAAAAAGGAAGAAATAGCTACTTGTCTGAAACCAATATGCATTTCTGGGAGCAGTTCTTTCTAACCTCTGTTTTTATATTCCCCTAACCAGATATCCTATTAATCTTGTCCTCAGATCCCCTACTAATGGAAAGAGTTTATCGGGATTAATTCTCTCAAACCCTTTCAGTATCTCCACATAAACTTTATTTTTTTTGTTTTTATCCATTTCTCTTTGACATATCATGAGATGTTGTACAACACATTGAGCAGTGAAAATCTAAAGAAGATTTTTTATTCTCTTAAAATAATGCTTTGGTGTAACAACCTCTTTGTGATATCATAGACATTTCAGAATGTTCCTTCAACAACTGAACTTTCTCATTCATTTTAATGTAATTAGTTATGTACTAAAACTGAACAAAACATTTTACAACTCATTTTGTAACAGTTTGCAGTTTGCTACAGAGATAAACTTTCAGGCAATTCGTAACTGAATCTGAATTTCTCCAACCTTGCAAGCCCACTCCATTCTACAAATTCAGGCCTGCTGCACATCCTACACTACCTCCACCCTGCCATCAGTGATGAAACAGTTATTGTCACCACCCTCTGGAATGCCTTCTCTCTACCCATCTATCTTACCTCATTAATCCATCTTCCAAAGCTTCCTAAAATACTATACATTTGTGTCTATATGTTCGTTCACCTCTCTCCTTTGCTAAGTTGACATATCGAAGGGCATATCACAGCTGAGTCTGCCGTTAGCCTTACCATGTGTGCCTCCCATCAGAGATCACTGGATCATGATCAGGAGCAGGAAACATGCCAAATTTTCCTCCCCCAATTCTTGATGCAGCAGTAAGGGGCCCTGGTGGCAATTTTAGCACTCCTACTGCTACCCAAACAGATGCGGGTTTGAAAAGAAGCTTGTTTAATTGCAGAGTTAGCTTCAATTTTTTTTTCCTATTTTCTCCCCATTGGGACGCAGGAGCCCCTCTGCCCCTGGCCTGGCTTGTTGGGAATTCTTGTTGGGAATTGGTTACTCTCTAACAAGCTATCCATTGTACAAGTGTGAAACGTCATGACAGTGAGTCTCAGAAAGCCAATGGACCACAGAGGACCTCACAGCTGAGACTGGCCTCCCTCGACTCAGCTGCCACACATTCACAGAACCTGTAGAGGGTGCTGTAAAACCCTGGAAACGAGGAACAAGAACCCTGGCTGAGTTTGAACCGTCATAATACTGACTTGGTCACACCAGTACATAGCTAATATTGTACAAGAATGGTTCTCAAGGGTTTAATCCGTTAATCAGCCTTTCCGCAGCTATGAAGGCGCTCTCACAGAGTTATTTGTTATTAGGGTGTGTAACTCTAGTACAATGCAGTTACTGGTGTCAAATCTGTGGTCGTAATGGAAACCAACCTAACCCATGATACACAAGGAACAATGAATTATGGGCCAACGATCTGGTGACCTCAGACTGCATAATTCATGAGCACCAGATATGCAATGGTTCACAACACGAAAGACTATTTTTCCAGACTTATATTTATGTACTTGTAATTATACAACACGCGTGGTGGTTGATAATTTTTGTGAGTTTAGGTTTGCCGAGGTCCTATGTGAAGTGGCCATGATTGTGATGTCATATTAAACTGTGATATAATGCAGAATAATCAATAGCATTCAAACTGTTGTTATCCCATTGATTCTGTCTGTCACAATATTGCCTTGTCACATAAAGGAACAGACTAAAGGGTTGATGTCTTTAATGTGATGCGTTGTACAATAATAGGATGGTTGTAGCAAGATAAGCTTACGGGAAGCTTCCCAGTGTTCTGTTCTGGTATGGGGTACAGCTTAACAGGTGCGAATTAATAGGACAAATGAAATGTGTAACCCCCCGCCGCCACCTGCAAAAAACAGTGCACTCCAGAATTCACAAAAAGTAAATGTTTCTGTGAGTTATCAAACTTGAAACTCTTCAGCAAAGCAAAATATTTTTGTAAGCGCAAGATGTAAACATTTAAAAATATGTTTTTATAACTTTAAAGTTAATTTCATTATTTTATAAATCAATGTTATTATGATGATTATACTCTAAAAAAAATTTTTATGTTCTAATTTATAGTGAGTACAATGTGCACTGAATTTAGGGATAACCTGTGCTTAAGGTTTTCAAAGCATTTTGTCATTTCGAGGGAAGTGCTAACATTTGCATGTTCTGTCTAGGTATTGTGTATTGTTTTGTTTTTATTTGAGATTAGGTTGCCATAGAGTGTTACCTGGAAACTATAGGAAATATTCCAGCATGTACATACAACAGAGGAAAACTGCTTTCCTATTTAGATTCTTAAAAAAGTATTTTGAAGCAAAAGTTTAGAATTATATTTAAAATCCAAATTAATTACCTGGCATCAATTCTTAATAAAAATGAATTGATGATTAACTTATTCAGAATACCTTCTTCAAAGCTAGAATTATCCTGTTGGATCAATATTACCATACATTTATCATGAATAGTAAAATGCATACATTAGAAATAAACAGCATAATTATCACAAAAATATTTAAAAATTTGTTTTTTGACACAAACTTTCTTTTTCTTTCTTTTTCTATAATGAATAATGATGGGAATACAATAACTAAACCATGAATTAAAGACTGATCTGACGAAAATAAGCGAATGTTGCTACTTTCCACATTTTTTCCAGTATGTTATAAAGCACAACATAAATAACAATTAATACACCTACATCACTACACATACGTTCTGCATACTGTAACCATCTATGACTGCATTGTGATTTATAGAAGTATTGAAATTCACAATCTTAAATAGATTATCAGGTGTATCAATGGAAATTGAACTCTATTCAATTGTTGTAATGAATTGCTTGGCACAATACAAGCCAACTCTACTTGTGTGACAGAAAGAATTGAGGAACCAATGGATAAAGATGTGGCATATGATACCAGAATCCTCCATAAAGTACTGGACGCAAGGTCGCTTCAGTGAGCAGAGTCCTTATTTTTATTTTGTAATGGAAGGGAAAATGGCTTGGAGGAAGAAATATAAAAAGAAACATTAAAAAAGGTAAATAGATTATACTTTTCTTAAAAAGAATTAGAAGTTAATTTAATTATTTGAAGAAATTCTGAACTTTGAAAATGGGCACAACAGGGATCCTCCACAGGGTCAGCTGTAGAATGATGCATTAATCAAAGTCCCCCCTCTGGCTGCCTCAGAAACCTTGGCAGTCAGGCCATCAGATGACTCTAGGAACTCTAGCTTATGACGTCCTTGAAAGGAAGGTAGTCAGAAGACTGGCAATAGAGTAAAACTGTTTGGCTATCTGTGAGACAAGTATGTAATGTTGCTGTGCAGCTTGTGTAAGCCAGTGTGCACAGCATTGAATACACTTGTGGTGCCTTCAGTGCTCACTGTCTCATGGATGGGGGCGGATTGAGAGGGTGGCAATGACAGCCGTGTGTCTAATATGTCACTTCATTTTTTCCAGGTGCATTGAGGAATGCATTTGTAAAGTGACTCTGTGGAGGATATTGCAACCGAGGTGACATCCTGCAAACCTCCTCCTCTGCCTGCTGTGCTTTGGATCTTATACCAACAGAGTCCATTCGGTGCTCTTCCTCAGACATGGTGACAGTGTTTCAGCGTTGGATAAGGATATGATTCCAAAATCACTTTAGCTAGAATATTAATACATCATCCGTAAACATAGGGTAAAATATATCATCAGTTCAGCTAAGAATGTATAATTATAAATTCTTATGTACTTACATCTTTGGACTACTGCATATGAAGATAATAAATTCATTGCTGATTACTAAAGTTTTTAAAATGGAGGAACAGATGGACAATAAATATTTATGCATTTTTACACACTACTCAAAAAGTTTTGATATCCAAATCAAGTTGGCTAAATTTTTATTGTTATCATTTTCATACAATGAATGTCATGACATAATGCATACTCTGTGTTTCTTGTTGCTTGTACTTGTATTTAAACTGGTTATACAGCATATTATGTTGTGGGATATGTACATGAACAAAAAATTATTCAACAGTAAAATGAAATAAAATGTGTCTTTGAAACATTTTAGTACTCTCAACATTAGTAAAGTTAAGTCAAAAAGTCATCTTCCCGAAATAAAATAGACTAAATAACTTAAATTGTAACTGTAAGGTTGAGGGGCGATTGTTTATATATCTAAAAAGCCTATATCATGTATATTGAAAAGAAAACAGAAAACATGTCCACAATGAAGGAGAATTCATCAACAAAGAAAAAAATGGGTGTGATTATTCAATACTCAACTATATTTGGTTATAAGTCAAAATAAGTTTGAGTCAAGGCCACATTTTAAAATGACTATGGAGTTTTCGGAACTCAACATTCAAATAAAATGGAATTGATCCAGAGAAGTGTGACAAATATGATTCCCACAATTTGCAGTTATGAGGACAGGGTCATAGAACATAAGTTGTGTTCATTGGAATAATGAGCAATATGGGTCATTTGATCCTGGTCTTAAAATGCTAAGAGGTGTAAGTGATGGTTTCTGACTTGTTTGATGAGTGTAGAACTAGTGTTTAAAAATAGCCCTGAGAGAGAACAAAGAATACAAGAATTTTGCTCTCCACATAATAGTAAATGTAGATGCCTAGAAATAAAATGTTGATGCTGAGTAAGGTAAATCCGGAATAAGAGCAAAAGACAACTTGTGGATAAAAATGTTTGTTTACTACTGAGCCTGATGTTTTTCAAGGTAACTCATCACGATGTGCTTGGAAATATTTCCATTTTATAAGATACATGATCGAATACAAGTATTCTCATTCATTCCCAGTATAGGTCCTGCAGATTTCAGTTACCTTCAGATCCCACGATCTTTTGCGATTTTGCGAGTTTATTTGGGGTTTCACAAGCTATAAAACTCGGGAGTTTGTAATTTATTGGCAACTCAGTGGAGAAGCACACAATGATTGTAATTTTGCACTATTAGATCTGACCTGGGCCTGAGTTTAATCAGTTTCTGTGAAGTATCAGTGTTGTTTGGTAAAACCTAGGAATCATTTCTAATAACGTTGGGAGGGCTATTGGAGGAAAATTCCCAAAGTAAAGGTAAACCAAGGGAAAAATGATCAGGAACTCGAAGCTCAAATAGACATGTTGAATGCATACCATGTAACAACAAAATAGTTACTGTATTTAAGAAAACTGGCAATTCAAAATTATTCTTACAATTCAGGCAATAAAAAACAGACATTATTTAACTAAAGCCACTGCTGGGAAATGCTTTTAGTTTGTTCAACTATCTTGTTTTAAGGATTAAGAAATTAATTATTTAAATTCATGCTGTAATGAATGGCAAAGGTGCTTTATTTGCTAACTAATTCTCAAGGTTGGGAAATTTGTTACTAGATTTTTAAAATTAATCAATAACTTAGTCTGTAAAAGTTGTTGACAAAAATGATTGCTTGCCTTATATAGTGTCAACAAATACTGGAAACCAGTCACAAATCAGCAGATTTTGCTGCAGCTGACATGTCATTAGTTTTTCTGGCTTCATGCCACACAGATGTTGAGAAATCCCAGAATTACTCAATGTGGCATTAATTTAAGGACAGTATCCAGTGAAACAGCACTGAACTACTGCTCCTATGACCAGGAATAATGGAGACTCACAATCCTCTTTTGCTAAAGTCATGGAGATGGTATTGAATCTTCAGTTAGGACTGTGCAAAACTAGGTATTCCCTCCCAAATCTGCCATTAAAAATGGATTTTAAGTACACATTTTAACTGCATAGGATAATTATCACCTATTATATTTTTTATTTGTATTAAATCTCACAGAGTATCTGGCATGGTGGGGTGGGGAGTAGGTATTGAGGATGAAAGTGTTAACAACAGCAATAGCTGTTTGATAATCGCTGCACATTGCTGATATAATATAGACACAATGACACCTTATGCTGTTTAAACCAACAAAATTAGTGAATATAATATTTATATTTCGTTGATGTTATACTACAACAATATTGACATTCCTCTGTACATTAACATTCCATAGAACAGGAATGCTTAATACCATGAACATAATGGAAATAAATCACATGTAAATTGTTTTGCCATTCATACTGGAGATACATTAGACAAGCACATCGCTCCATTCTGTATAGAATGCTACCACTATGTGGCAGCATTGCAAAGCCCTTTGCACAACGAAAAGGGGAGAATTATTAGCCTACCACCAGTCTAATTCAGCTGGGAAGAATAAATCCCTGAGTTTTTTTTGTTTAAGCTAGATTTTAAAGCCTCCCCTGGCTTTGGTCAACACAATACTATAGTGACAGTAACTAAAAACAAATTATATTTCTTGTTTAACAGGCGTCATCACTGCCCACATCTGCCAACAGGGTTCTATGATAAGAGTGGAGAGCCCTGTCTGCTAACTGAATATCATGAAAAGTATCCTTTGTATGGAAATGTCAAGCCTCGGAACAGCTTTAAACCTGTAAACCAAACGCAAGGAAACCGGGGTAGAATGGAAGGAACATCAACATTCAGGTAAACCCATAGTTTGGTTATCCGGGTGGCATACATCAGCATTCAAAGCTGGTCATATCAAGTACATAAAATATCTAAATGGTAGGCACTATTGTGCTCTGTTCTCCAGTTGGTGTGGTAGTGTGCAAACAATCAACAAATCTATCAAAAAAAGACTAAACATATTGTATTGACTATCTTGGCCAAACATCTGTACATATCATGTACTGGTAAATTGGCAGAACAACAACGTGTTTATTGTACATCGCAGATTTTCCATTCAGCCTCTGATTGTGATCCCTAGATCACATTTAAAAAGCAATTAGACTTATTCCATAGGGAAATCTTTAATGAAAGAGATGAATGGTTTGCCATGGGCTTGATGCTCCTTTGAACAGATACTACAGCTTCTGGCTTTGGAAAGGACCACCTAAAAGATATTTAGATTCTGCTGAAATGTTGCAGGATGAACTTCTGCATGATGCCTCTGTGTGAGGAGCACAACTTATGGCTCAAGAAATGCTGCTTTTGATCAGATGTTTTTGTTTTACATTTCTGGCTTCTCTCAAGTTACATTTCCACTGATTCCCTTTGTGAGGAAGGCTTCTTCACTGAGCAGGTTAAGGAACATCTTAAAGGTTTCAAACACCACCAGTAAAGCATTCAGGCTTTTAAGGCATGGTATATGAGGGTATAATAATAATAATAATCCTTGCATTTGATATTGCGCTTTTCACGTCGGGAGGACGTCCCAAAGCGCTTCACAGAACACACTGTAAAGTGAATTGACTGGTATGACCATTATAGTAGTGTTACCAAGTCAGAATATCTCAAAAGCATGTCACTCAAGGGTATTAATAGTATAGTATTTTGAATGATCATCTAATATTATGGGCTCATGTCCTGGTTTTGAGCTGAAACACACGCTTCTCACCTCGAAGTGCGAGTGTTAGCAACTGAGCCAACTGACACAAATATCTTGTGTTAACAAATTTTGTCTTATTTTCCAGATCGGATTATGTACCTCATGATGTTGCACGTAGACCAGGTCGTGTGCAGAAGGAATACAGACCACAATCTGGTCAGATGGATCACTCTACAACCTACAAGATGGACTATAACCCTCACAAAGTGAAGCCTGCAGCAATGATTCGTCCTGCAGAGAGAAAACCTGGGAAAGGAACAAAGGTAGACACCATACCTACATACAAAGGTAACATATGATTGTAACATTTTTGTTCAATAGTTAATCTCAATATGTATTTATGCCTGCTCATTGGCCTGGACATGAGGCAAGAATTAAGGACTGCACCAATTAGATGCAACTCGTCAATGATATTGATGTATTATTTACCTGCCATTGATTCCCTGTAGCTTGAAACGCTAGTTGTTATGTTCTGATATATACAGAAATATGAAACAAAAACAGTGTATCTGGTGAAAGGTTACTATTTTTCCTAACTATTTTCTGTTGGTGTCTCTTGGGTCAAGGATGAAATCAATTCTCTTAAAAAAATACTCTAGATTCTATAAGCAAAGGCCTGGAGTATATCGCAAAATGATTGCAGAAATTGAACCATGGATAACTTTTGCTAATTCTAAAGCCAAAACTGGCAGATGAAAGGCAATTAGAACCAGATGTCTTCATCTTTTTCAAAGATAACACAAATAACTATTATTAAGGTCAACTTCAGATACTTGCGACATTTACATCCTCCCTAAACCCTTCAGTTTATTTTATGTTTAATTTGGTCAGTTTTATTTCTGAGAATATCAGGTTAGTAATGTTAATACGAAATCACTTGAAATTTGTTTTTATTCCCTCCATCAGACACCTTAATCTGATAAACTGTAGTTGACCTTATATTTAATTTTGTAAAGCTCAGCTTGCTAAGAAATTCTTAACATATGTGATAGTTTTTTTACTCCATTAGTCAGACATCTTAATCTGATAAAATTTAGTTGACCCCTCGTCTTTTGGTTATTCTTGTGATAAAATGAAATATCTGATCTTCCACCTGATACTGTGGTACAAGCTTGTCATTCAAAGTAAGCTTTCCTAGTCTTAGCATTTCTTTCTAGATTTGTACTGTTTTGTCTTATTTTCCAGATAGGTTATTGGAGATCTGCCAACCACTGGGACCCCATGATCAAACTGGCAGCCTTTTCTTGCATAGCAAGATGATTTGGCTGCCAATCATCATCTCAAATGGTGTAAATCCCATAGATTTGTGTCCTTGTGGGGGGTAGATCTAATGACCATGAGCATAAGTGGCATCTTAATTCCCAATTGCCACTATTGGAGGATATATATTTAACACTACAGCATTATGTGTATACTTCTGACTTGACCTGAATGGAGAAGCACAGGAACGCCAAAACTACCAACAGTTAAAGAAAGAGGTCAAAACTAACCTAAAGGCCAAGCTGATTTTTTTTTTAAATAACTGGTTTACATATGTTTCCTGAACAGATGAGCCAAAAACACAAACGGTTATTTGTAAATTCATCACATCTACAAAAATGTAATAAAGTTATGCCATCCACAGAACATGCCATACTGTAATGAACTGCATAGCCTTTGAGCATGCTGCATTAAATAATCAAATATGATTCAGGTTGGGTAAAGCACTGTGCCTCTGGGATCTAGTTTGAAATCTTCCAAGCAGCTTGAATGAAGGCTTCTCTGTCAGGTGGCTCAAAGAGGAAGGAAGTCAAAGGAAATACTTTCTCTTCAAAGGATTTCCTCCTTCCATCTCCTAAAAAGCCTTAGTGTATCCTGATCCATGTAGGAAATTTGTCAATGCAAGTTAATTACTATCTTGTTCCATTTGGTTACGTTTACAAAATAAGACCATACGAAATGTTAAATGATAAAAGACCAAGGTCCATCTAGTTCATCTTCCACCTTCCTGGCGGTCGCATGGACATATAATCCTTGCATTTGATATAACGCTTTTCATGTCAGGAGGACATCCCAAAGCGCTTCACAGAACACACTGTAAAGTGAATTGACTGTATATTTGTGGGCAAACGCGGCAGCCAATTGCGCACAGCAATATCCCACAAACAGTCGTAGAATGAAAATGACCAATTTATTATTGTTTTTGGTTTTGGAGGGATTATTATTAGGCGTGTGGAGTAAGGAAACTTGCCCAAGGTTTCACCCTGCCTGGGATTGAACTCAGGTCTCTCGCTTGCAAAGCGAGTGCTCTAACCACTGAGCTACAGGACTCCACCTGTATATGTCCCAAACTACTTATATCCCATAATGTTATTTCCTAAAAGAAACGATCTAAATCTGTGTTTGAAAGAATCAACACTTCCTGCTTCAACTGCCTCCCTAGGGAGCCTGTTCCACAGGTTCACTATTGTTCACTGAAATAGTGTTTGAGTAGATTCGCTCTGAATTTACCCACCTTCAATTGTAGGCCTTGTCCTCTGATTTTACTATTCTGGACAAATTGAAACAGCCTGTCATGATCTATATTGTCGTGCCCATTTAGAATCTTAAAGACAACAATCATGTCATCTTTCAATCTTTTTTCAAGCGTGAAAATGCGCAATTTACTTAATCACTCCTCATAGTCCAGTCCCTCCGTTCCCTCAATCATTTTGGTTACCCTCCTCTGTATCTTCTCGATTTCTCCAATATCCTTTTTCTACTGCTGCAACCAGTACTCTAAGTTTGATCTATACAGTGGCAGGATTATCCCACTATTTTGGCTTGCTATTGATCTTTTTTGTAAAAATATTTACAAAATAACCTTGTGTGGTTATAAGTGACTAATACAATTTTACGAGTACATATATATTTTATAACTCTTACTCTAATACTTTACGCGATAGATAAATAGGGTGTGATCCTCCACACAGAGAGAGAGAGTGCATAATGCACTCCAGAAAAAGAGAAATTTCCATGCATACGTGGAATTCAGTCTAGTTTGGATACTTTTAAGCATGGCAATAGGTTTCCACATGCCAGATACCCGGCTTGTGTGTCTGAGTATCTAATCATAGCTTTTATTTAAACCAAAGAAAAGGTTAAAAAGTTCCATTTTACCCCTCCAATAACTGAGGGAACACATCTTGTTAAAGGTGTGACGAATTCAAGCCAAAACTCCTAAAATGCTATGCAGTTAACAGATTCCTATTAATGTCTTATTTTGTGAAACATCTGTCTTATACAGGCTTAGAGTATACCTGATGATATAGTTTGTACTTTAAAACCAATACACAAGTATTTCAATTTTCTTTTCAGATGATTATAGAATGTGGGAAATTCCCAAAAAGCCACCGAAGGCAGATCAAGCTTATTGTCCTCCGACAACAAAATTTGGAAACCCAAGTACATTTCAAGATGATTTTGGTCCCAAGGGATTAGTGGCTACAGAGAGCTGCAAACCACCAAATATTCCAAAGGTATCTGATGTTCCCTTTGAAGGTTTAACAAGTCACCGGGTGGCTTATGTTCCTCATCAGCTAGAGAACCGATTTATTAGACAAAAAGAAGAATACAAACCAAGTGACCAACCTTTTGAAGATCTCACCACTCACCGTCGTGATTACAGGGGCCTGCACGGAGACCTTGCTAAAAGCTGCAAACCTGAATCCACTAAGATAGGATCTGATGCACCCTTTGAAACTAGCTCAGAATTCCGTGATCGATATCAACCATGGCCTGTTTCCTTGCCCTATGTCCATAAAAAACCCAAGTACGTGCAACCAGATGGCCACATGGATATGAAAACCACCAGCCAGCTTGATTACGTAGGACATAAAATCAAGCCTCCTGCACCTTTCAGGCCTGCAAGTGCTAGAAAGGTCCATGCTCCCTTCCAGGGAAATACAACAATGAAGGAAGACTTCAGGCCATGGGATACACCAAAGCTTTCATTGATCAAGAAAGACGATGAGATAAAAAGACCTTCTGGGAAGTTTGATGACTTGACAACATTCAAATCTCATTATATTCCACATCAGCTCAATCCATCACAAAGCTGCAAGCCTTCAAATCAACCACTGCACAGCACGACACCATTTGATGATGGGACCATGTATCGTATAGATTATACACCTAAGAAGTTAGAAATATGTCCAGCAAGCTATCCAACTCCACCAGGCTATATCTTTGAACACACCGATACACGTGGTCATAAATTATATCAGAAGCTACCAGCGTTGGAATCCGATAATATGCAACCGGCATTTGAAATGCAGCATCCAAATGAAATAGCTGTGGAATCCTAAAGTATTCAAGTGCATTGTCTGTTTTTAATTATGATTTTTTTTAGACAATACCAAACCTATACATGGTACAATTTAAATAACATGTACTTTGTGTTATTCTGAAAAGGAATTGTCTCTGAATGTACCTTCACAAATTATATTCACCACAAATTATAATTAGTAATGCTAATAGAAATGGTGAATATGTAAGATTCTTCTGAACTTCTAAGTATTAAGTGTTTCAAAAATTTAGTTCTAATTTAGATATTTATTCAGTTTGGAATTAGTAACTTCAAAACAAGTCTACCTAACGCAACAGATTACTTCCAATACATAATACCTGGTATGTATTATTCCTATTATTCTTATACTATAAATTTCCAGTTCTCATTTGTTATTTTATCTCAACTATCAAAATTGATCAGTTCATGGTTAGTCATAATCTCCATATAGTTCACATCACTACATTCAACTAAATGTGTTTTCTGCCTTTCAGGCATTAAATACCCAATGCAAAATGATTTGACCACATTAAGATACCTCGAATCTCATTTCTCTATCATTCACGTCTCATTTTAAAATAACTATTGCAATTAATCGTCTTTAATTACCTGTCCTTGATTTCACAATATTCAGCAAAACTATCAGGTGAATTAGGTTCCTATCTTAATAATAATAATAGGTTCCTATCTTTATGCATTAGCCTTAATAAAACAATGAAGGTTTTTAACATATTAAGATAGAATGCAGAAACAAACCCATCCCTTTTCGTTTGAATAACATGGGAGGTACTTTTTAAGGTTTCTGGAATATCAAGGAATTAGCTATGTAGATTATCCAAACTGTATATCGCAATCATATGTACATTAATAATACCTGTATACTTAAATAATGTGGTAAAATACACTAGTGCCTTGCATCATCTTCAGAATGAATCAGGTTTGTATTTATTAAACTCCTGCTGCAGGTACTTTCTATATATTATTTTAGCCTCAATATCTTTTCCAACATTTAACAGTAAAAGTTATGTTTCCTTCCCCTCCCATCATTGATTATTATAATTGTACCGTGCAAACAGTTGGCTCCATAGAATCCGGGCAACATCTCTATGCAAATACATTGAACACTATACAATTTGTAAAGATATAAACTCTCGTAGATGCTGGTTTATTTGAAAATGCAGTATTCGTGAACAGAACCATAACCACACAGGGCTGGGTGCCATTCCTTTGGTGTTTATGAGAGTTAGATAAATGTATTGTGCATGGCTTTGGGCTCCAGCAGGAATCTGGCCTCCCTCAGTCCCCTTATAGGATTTTAACAGTAGCAGTCATCTATATAGGGACAAACATATCTTTCAGGACATTGGGAAAGTATTTGTTAAAACTTCTTCAAATGCATAAGAATCCAGATGATTACCCAACAATTTAAATTGATCTTGTTCTCAAGACTTTCAGAGTTGGCTTGATAGATGCCTTAAAATTGACTGCGAACTATAGGGAAGCTACACTGCTTGTCCTGTCCTATTTTCTTCCCTCCTTGTGGGGAAACATCTTATAATTGCTCAGAGACTTTGCAGCCCCATGGCCACGATTGAAAATCAGTATGTTATGCAGGTTTACAGCTAATCTTTCTGGTATATCAATATTCTCCTCAGAAGATTACTGTAAATTAATCCTTTCTCCAGAGATACATGTGCTGTTCTCTACTTTTTACAATCCTCTTGCGAAAGTCACTCCTGTTTCCATTAACAGTACAACAGATTTTCATGTCACTTTAAATTGAGTTTAGAATGCAAAGTTTCCAATTACATTAATTTCAAGGAACTTACAAGGTTAATAAATTACTTAACCAGACTTTAAATAGCTAAAACAAGACATCAGCATTTTATCAGGGATATAGAATTCTATTCCTTCTGGCTTCAAGTGCAGCAACTATGCCAGAAGGTAATGATTTCTTGCTAGTTATTCGCAATGCAACACATAATGGGTTTTAACGGTAAATGGCATGAATGTGTGTAAATGTGCTTCATAGGATTGATTAATAATGTTCTTCATTATTAAATGTGATATTGTTTGAAAGCAATTACCTTTGTCCTGACAAACCCACATTCGCCTACAAAATACAAAGTCACTGCATTTCACAGTACACCTCGGGAAGTGCTTTGATATATTTTCCTGACATGAAAAGTGCTGTATCAACCGCAAGGATTATTATTATAAACTGCAGCCACACATGTCCTCTGACATTTATATTTGTGCCTAGCCAGACTGTGTATGGTGCATCAATGCACTGCAAAACCTGGTTTCTACATGATGCTTTTTGTTTGAATGAATGATCACAGAACACTTACATTTTTAATATAATTAATTATAATTTCATACAGTTTGTGTTTACTGCACTTAACCATAAAATAAGTGATATTTGGCCAAAGGTGAAACATGATTGTACTGTCTTAAGAATCCCAATGCATTATAATGCAAAGGATATTTTTAATGGAAGAATGATTTGAAAACAATTTTTTAAAAAAATTCTCTAAAGAGAAAACTTAGGACATAATATATAAATAATACCTTAATATATTAAAGTTTCAAAGATAATTAGCTAGAGTAAATTATTTTAAAAACACTAGTTGATATCCAATGTACTGTAATGATTAGGCGTTTTCTTGTGCTAATCATACACGCAACCCAAAAATGTATATGCAATTTGTAGAGCGTATAAAATCCTTTAATAAAAATGTGAGATGTTTATTTAGTAAATGACATGCAAAGCACAGTATGGCCCTTCACAAGCTCTGACAACTATTTTTTTGCTTACCTGTTTGCCATGAATTTCATTTGTATTTGACATTTCAATCTTTGTTCTCAGTGACTGCAAATAAAATAAACTAACAGAGTGAGAAATAATACAATTCGATTTATATATCAAATGAGTATGTTGATCTCTTTCATTTTTTAGAGTACTGAACCATCAAGAGCAGATTACTATATTCTAGGCATTGTATTCTCTATTACATGTCTGATGCTAGCTAACATTCTGCTCTGAGAATAATACCTAACTGCTAAATATCTAATCTTAAACCCTTTTACAGATAAAATAAAATTTGGTTTGCATTCTGATAACCTTTAAATTTTAAGCAAACTCACCATGAAATATAAAATGTTTATTTTTCTAGAAAAAAAACAGTTCTATCCAGGCTGGGAAATGCAGTCAAATTAAACTGGTTTCCAGATGCTCATAAAAGTACTTATTGTCAACTTGCACCTACCTTTGGTCCTATTTTGACACCCTATGATATCCCTGGTAATAATCCAACTTCTTATATCTAGTTTTGTACCTGGGAAAAATTTAATGAATAATAGAATAACATTTCCACTTAATTTGTCTCTGGCTGTAAGTTCTATGAATTTCCTTCAGGTTTTCCTTCATTTTCAGTCAGACTTATTATGTAAAATCTTATGTTTCAAACAGCCTCTAATCTTAAACTGAAAGCTATTCGCAAGCAAATACATAATCATTATACTTCACAGATAAATTCTGTGGTATCGTTTCAAGACATTGCAATAATATGATAAGATGTTGTATTAAACGCAAGGCTTTATAAGTTTATGACAGCAAATACATTTTGTAAAAACAAGATTTGCTCATATCACTCAATTGATTTAGCTATTAGGTTGCTGCCATTCCATTTTTGAACTCATAAATTAAGATCATATTTGGTGCAGAAATATCTTTACTAATGTTTTATATGCTGCCTTTTATCTTTATGCTTTTCTGTATAAATAAGTGTTCTAATTAATATAGCATCTGGTTTATTGAATGTTCACATGCTGCCTTGATTACGATACTTAAAGTACACATGTAAATATATAAGAAGCAGACAATGTCAATTCTTCTCTCGGGATTCTGACAGAAATGTTAAATTAGAAATTGCATTGAGTAATAACGCCTGATAGTTTGAATAAAATAAATCCTCTGAAACATGTCAGGTAATGGTGGTTAAAGGTTTAATTTTATTAAACTGCAATAAAAAATTAAAGTCACACAGTCTTTCTAAACATTTTGATTACGTACACAGCACAGGTAGTGTTTTCATGATTATATCTGTAGTACAAATTGGGTTTATTGTACATTTTTGTAAGCCGAAGCAAGTTTTACAAAATATTCAACATCCTCAGACGAAGTCACAACTCTAACTATCAGTAGTTAGGAAGGAATGTTGGGTAAATTAGACAAATCCCAAACTTACAACAAATTATATAATGCTATCATAGACAAGTAGACCTGGAACCTTCCTTGGTAATTTTATTACCAAATAACATGAGTACTCAGAAGAAGAAAATAATTAGACATTTGTAAAACATTTTGGCAAGTGTGTAATAACATTTTAAGTTTAAATAGAAAGTAAAAGAAAATTTAAAACAGAAACTTTGGTAGTAAAAATAAAAGTCCCAGCAAAAAATATTCTTTATAACACACAATGTACAACATTCAGTATTGCACTTTATAACAGAAAATAAATATATACAAGTAATATGTTACAATGATTTTTTCGTTTAATTTATGCACAACCTTTAGCAAAAGGTCAAGACCCATCAATGATTAGAGAAGGCAAAAGTGTAGGGTATTCCACCAAGTGCACTGACTGAAATATTACTCAGCATTCTTATTTTATGAAAAAGATCAACTTAAAACAGCTGTATACAGAAACTATTATAACATTCATCAATGTAGAAACATACATGAACAGATGAAATTAACGTTCTCATTGCTAATAATACTGTAACACTGAGACATGCAATATTGTTGAACACGCACTCATTTGTTGATCAAATACTGTTAACAGAAATCCTATGATATGGTGTCAATCTCATTTACAATAAACATCAATATCGAACTCAACAGTCTACATGATTAACTACCACACAGTTATTTAATTACTGTAAATCCCTTTGAACATATTTCCTCTTTTTTTCCATACATTTTAAAAGACTTTTTTTAATTAGCAAAACAAATATTCTATATCTAACACTCCCATCTTAAAAATCTTAAGTCAATGTATAGTGCTTATTAAGTCAACCAAAATAACTATTTTAAAGCAAATGACAATAATTGTAGTAGGTAATTAGTGGCGTAAATTAAGCAACCTTTCCCTTGCTTGTGGTGCTTAATGATGCAGTGTTTCAGTGAACAATATATGATGGAGAATCCCAAGATATGGGTTTCTATTTTGCCCTTCCTAACCCTAGGATCTGAAGCCAATTCTAGCACTCCTACTGTTATAAATAATAGATGTAAGCAACAATTTCGATAAAGAATGAAGATGGGTCTTTCATAGCCTAAATGACCAGTTTACCACTGCATAATCTCACTGAATGATTGAATATTTATTTTTATAAATAATGATAGAAGTCTTCATTACAATAATTAAAACAGAATCTGTCTTTGAAATTCACAAATATTCTATTCAGAAAATGTCTGTTATACAACATGGATATCTTGGGCTTCTAAAACTACACTGATTTACAGAGATATTTTCCTGGCATAAAACCAGTGTTGAATACAGGTTGCAGTGATAGCAAAACCTGCAATCTGCACAATGAAGAGAGTAAAACAATCAAAAGGCAACTAGAAATAAAACTAATTTTGCATCCCTTTTACTGCCTCTGTTTGTTTACCTCGAGTATTTACTTTAAATGTAGCATCACTTGCACTTTTCTATTTTTGCTTTAATCTCACAAGGATAGAGTACCTCAAACAACCAACATAAACTGGTAGATCCAAACAGATCTCCTTGATTCCGATTCACAGTTAATACGTGGCTATGCAAATCTACTCAATCTAATTTTGGCGATTCTTTAGGGTATTTATGACAAAGCCTGAAATAAATTGAAGCCAATGATCAACCAAATGCAAAATGCAGCAAATCTTTTGTAATGTGAACAGAATAGGTCGAGAAGATTGCTATTTTTGGCACACAACATAAAATAGACCCCCATTGTCACTTCTGGGATTGGCAGTATTACTGTAATTGCTTTTGAAACACAATTAGACGTTTTAAATGGTTCACCATTAGTGATCCAACCTTACGAGGGTCAAACCAGTGAAGCATTCAGTTTTTCAATGTTACTAAAGTTTTTGATTGCCTTTGGTACAGAACGTCCACTGTTCTTTAGTCAAAGCAGGTTTGCTTGACTATCGGATACAAGACCTTCTCCATTTTGGCTAACGTTTGTGACTGGACTAATTTGTATGTAGATTGAAAATAAAGAACTGTATTGTTTCTTGACCAAGATTCCGTAAGCAAAGTCACTCATCTTTATATGCTTGGGGGAACTGCAATGTGAGTGAGTTATACAGTAAGTGAGTTAAAAATAGGTTTCTATAAAAAAATGCCAACAAGTTGGTCCTGAAGTGTCTGAGACCTAGAATTGTGTGTGTATGAAGAGAGGCCATCTAGTCTTCATGTCTGTTTTTATGATGCACAAGGTAATAGAGAGGTATGGGGGAGGCTAAGGAGAGGGTCGGTCAGTCAGCATGGGTGGAGGTTCATGTGGCGTATAAACACCGACATGGACTAGGATAACTGAATATACAAATCCCATAATAAGGGAATGAAAGGGGTTTACAGTAATAAAAAGGATAAGATTTCCCGCTTTGGTGCTGTAGGTTCCATGTAATTCCATAATGCAGTTCTATGTTTATACATGCTGACTTCTACCCTGTGTTATTATAGTAATTGAAATGAATCAATTCCGAGAAAAGTCAGCATAAAGATGGAAACAGGAAGGTTTTGAATTTCATTGAACGTTCCCTTTTCATTTTATAAATGTGGGTTTAAGACTTATTTATACCACAAATTACCTATTATAATTCTGTTCTCTGTTTCGAACACCTATTGATTGAAGTGTCCTTTTTAAAAAAAAAGTTTGGGACATAAATATATAATCCCTGGAGGTTTACAGCACCCTAAAGATTAACAAACAACATAACTAAAGAGAGCACTGATACATGACTGGGCTTGCATTAAAACACATTATCATAAATAAAAATAGTCATTTGGGGGCTCAGTTTTAATGTTTCACTCCAAAAGTGACTTGATTGTCATCTGACTTGTATGCTGTTCTTTACATTAACAATGGCAAATATGACTGCCTTTACTAATGATATAGGCATATACAAGTTTAATATCTAAATTACTGAATTCTTATCCTTTGGTTAATGTGTGCTACATGTAAACACACCTGAATATACAAATTCTGGAATAAAGGAATGAAAGAGGTTTACAGCAATTCAAAGGATAAGGATCTTATTCTTTGTTCATTATTCATCTGTATTGAAAGCTGTACGATGCCCTTATCGGGATACTATAAAAGAGCAATCCTCTAGAATAGTCATGCGGATGAAAGGTTTTGTTCCAGAAAGTTAATAATTCACATACTAACTTCTGTAAAATTATACAATAACATAAACAGAAGTCTCTGTGGAATGTGCCCAGTTAGAAATATTATAGATGTCAAAACCCATAAAAAGATAACAATCCTAACATTCATCTTATCAAATTCAAACAGAAACAAGTCCTTTTGTTAAGAGTAAGCCAGTACATATTTGTCTTACATAAATTTCAGTTGATCTACACAGCAATAGAATTTTTGTGTCATTTCTGTATGTCAAAAATACTAAATATTTCTTCTACCAACTTGTACTCAGTGCTGTAGTCAGTCAATCCACACCAAGTTCTGCCTATGTTGAAGCTGATTCACACACCTTTGTGAAGATAACACAGCGGTACACTATATGTATTAATTAAACCATTCTGCAGGAATCACAACACCTCTGTCTGTAGGTTTTCAGCTGACACAGTCTCAGACGTTTCACAAGTGCACAATAACGCGTTGTATCCTTACAATCCCCTTCAGAAGCTGAAAGCAAGATATTTAGCTCTAAATAACTGCATGTTATCAGCATGAAAATCAATTCTGTTTGTACCATCAACCAACAATGATGAGGTTCTAACAAATTTGATACTATTTTAAACAAATGATAATATAAAGCATTATATTTTAAATTAAGCAACTGTTTTGATTCATTAATTTCTCTCTGTACAATGTTAGAAGTGTATTGAAGTGCTGGAGTACTTACAGTCACAAGAGGTTACATTGCAACGCTGCCAAGTTATTGGTCGTCTCTGCCAACCACAATCCTGGTCAGTCACAGCTTTGTTATTTCTCTTATTGGTACAAGCTACCCATCGAGACTGGAAACCATTCCCGCATGTTGCTGTACACTGTCTCCATGGGCCAGTTCTCCACTGCACGTTGCATCTATCTAATTTACACTGTCTTGTAGAAACAGGCCTGCAAATTGAAACACTTTATTAGTCAAAGCTGTGATTAAAGCAGAATGCATCACCATATTTAAGGAGAAACATACATGAGGGAGAAGAGGTTGGAGGGATGAAGGCTCATGTGGAGTATGAACACATAGGTTGGGCCAAATGGCCTGTTTTGTGTTGTAACATTCTGTGTAGTCACAAAATGAAGTAGTGATGGATAGTTTGTTTGGATTCTTCCAAAGACTCGTAACTACTGTTTGAAAGATGTTTTAGCCTGAAAATAGTTGTTGAGAATAAGGGAAATTAATGTACGATCTCAAACTTAACCTATTCTCCCAGGGAACATCAGTTATTTAATCGTGCAATGGCACGGAGCAGATTCTACAATCAGCCAACCTAGAGGATCTGCGATGGTTATTATAATTATTATATAATTATAACAGTACTTTCCCTAACATATGCATGGACACACTAAATAATACATCAAGCACAAGTATGATCTGTAAATTTAATTCCAATAAACACGTTTGTCTTGAAGGAAAGCATTAGCTTAATAAATTTACATCTTTGAAGCAGGACACACCAAGGCTTCAAATCCCTAATGATTCTGCTACAGAACTAGCAAAATATTTTCCATGCATCTGTCTACAAACAATGTAAAAGTAGCATTCTGTGCTGGTGAAATTGTAGTAATGTCATGTTGTCTTCGAGAATATAATTAAGACAAATTAAAACTACTGCTAAATTGTTTATATTTTAACAATAACATATTACTTTTTTTTAAATTACAGATAGTTGAAAATATACATTAAATATTCATGATATCCTCTGAACTCTCAGAGTAAACAACTGGCGTTTTATTTATTCCCAGCCAATTTCGTTTCAGTCGTGAACAATTTCAAGCTCTTGCTTCAAATTATTTTGTTCATTTTAAAACTGCGGCTGGAATTTTCTAAAGTTTGTGTTCCTTTCAGTTTTGATAGAATTAACCATTATTAAAAGAAAGTTAATTACACTGAATTGCATTAAATTTCTGAACATTAAAACCATCTGATGCAATCTGCAAATTGCTTTCAATTATTCTATACCACAAAGAATCTAAGTGGTACTTATGGCATGAGTGAAAGTGGCATATAATGTGGTTCTTTTAATTGCTCTGTACCTCTTTGTTTCATTGCAAATGACTTCTGTGGTTGCTGTTCCATTTGTAAACTGGCATTCAATCTGACGATGCTGCACAGCAAAGTTTTGACCCACACATCGACCGGTACACTGTAGGACAAAAAGTAAACCGTTGAGCTTCTGAACAAAAACGTCTGTGTTAAACTTAATACTGCCAATTTAATGTGGTTAACTTTCTTTTAGCAGCAATCTGAAATTGTTCAAAAATCAATGGGGGTAGAAATTCCACCTGGATTTATTCTGTATTCTGTAAACATTTTAGAGTATCCAGAATTTGGCAAATTCTTCAATATAGCCTTAATTCTGAAGCCAGCAAAACATTGAGGTTTATAAGTACGATGCTCTCTTTGATTCCTTTTCATTGTCTTCCACCACTCACGGTGGTCTACATTTTAATGTGCCGTGGTTTGTTTTTAGGCATCGAAAATTTACCTCAAGTAGCAACAGGTCTTCTGTTTTTGGCATCTTCCCTCAGGTTGGTGGTGTGGCCCTGCCATCATCAGGGACTCCAGTCAGACTCGAGTTGCCACTGGTGATTGGAGTATTCACATTAGCTTCTCATCCCCCTTCTTTTATTAGCTAATTCATATTTAGTTTCCTACACGTTTTCCATCCATTTGTTTAGCCAACTAGATATGAATGGCGAATCCTTTTGCAATTTGCTTGAATTGGAACTCCTCACTTGACTTATTTCACCCTGTTTTGCTCATTCATTTGCCTTGCTTGTTGCGCTGCGCCCTCAGGTATTTTATTTACTTGTTCCTTCCATTTGCAGTTTAGTGCAACTATTCATGGAACACTCAAGGTACATTAGGGGGATTATAGGATTTGCTCATTATCTTGTGGTGGCTGCAGGAATAGTTCAGCATGGAAATCTTCACTTTGCAATACAAAGGCAGGGCATGTGACGGCACATTAAATGTTCCCAAGAAGTTTGCATAATATACATATATAATAAACATTGCCTCCTTTAGTACTAAGATTTTGTTTGAAATCTGAGCCAACAGCTATTATCATTCATGATAAAACCTCATCAAATTCCATCTTTTCTGACAGTTTAGGAAAACAGATCTTGGAATAGCTAATACTTATAATCATCTTATAAAAATAATAATCCTTGCACTTGATATAGTGCCTTATCACATCTTCGAGGTGGTTCAAAGCGCTTCACAAAATATACTGTAAAGTGAATTGACTGTATATTTTGTGGGCGAAACGCGGAGCTAATTACGCACAGCAGACAAACAGTCATGGATTGAAGTGACCAATTTATTCTAATTATTTTTTAAAGGAATTTTTACCTCCGGAAAAGCGATCTGCCAATCGACCAACAACCGGATTCCTATTTACTAGGTAAACAGAGGCATGAGGAGTAAGGAAACTTGCCCAACATTTCGCCCTGCCGGGATTCAAAACCAGGTCTCTCGTTTGCAAGGCGAGTGCTCTAACTACTGAACTATAGGATTCCACGAGTTTATATTGAAGGAGGATCTACCTCTGAATTCAAGTAAAACAGCCACAGTGTCATGTAAAATTGGCTGTAATGTACCACACACTGTAGCTGGGTGTGGGGGTAATCCTTCTGTGATTGGGTTTGCAATAGAACAATGCTGAAGGAATCTCAGATGTGTCACAGATGTCTCGATCTGGTACTCTGACACCAAGCCCCCCAGGAACTCAAAACCAAGGTTGGTATTCAAATAGAGTTTCTATGATACCTCTGGGATTTGCGAGTTACAAATTATAAATGCAAAATAACCCTTGCATTTGATAAAGCACCTTTCACATCTGCAGAAGGACTTTTCAAAGCATTTCACAGAAATGATTGTAAAGTATAGCGACTGTATTTTGTAGGCAAAACAAGGCAGCCAATTTGAGCAGAGGAATGTCCCACAAAGAGCCATAAAGTGAATGGTTTTATCTGTTGAATTCTTGTCCAGGAAACCAGGAGACACTCCCTTCTCCTCTCCCCCACCCCCCCCCCCCCCCCCCCCACCCCCAAACCCCACTTCATCCCAGTATCATCATGGGATCTTTAACATCCACCTAAACAGGCAGTCAGCAGTATCATGATTTAGACCGCAAATGTGATTTTTTAAAATTCTTGTTCTGTTATTATCACTCATGTCAAGGAGCACAGAATAATTCCTACCCGAGATCTATATCCTTACCTCTTCCCAAGTTGCAGTTTTCCATTCTGCACAGGACTGCATTAAACAACCCTCTTTGGCAGCTGATAGTTTTGCCTCTTTTGCACATTTCTCCGGAGGTAAAACTCTCAATGTTCCATTGGCTGTTATCTGCTCACATGTCACTTGCTCTTGATGGATGCCCTTCCCACAAGTCACTGAACACTCTGACAGTGCTGTGACAACCCACCTGGAGGAAGAGCACTCAAGTCACTACAAACATCATGCACAAACTTCCAAGTGAAATTATATTAAGCTGCAAAACTCTCAGGTGCTGTAGAAAATCAACAGACAGCCTGAAGTCTGATATCATTTGTTGATTACAATCAAACAAAAAAAAAGTTCACTTAGCATTACTGTTGGTTAAAACCACGACTTCCTAACTAGATAAGTATTATTTAGCTTGAATTCAAACTAGGTGCAGGAAATCTTTAGTGATCGCCAAAAACACTTCACTGAAGAGATCCATCTCAAGAGAACAGAAAGACATTTTTTTTCCCTCTCCTGCTACAATTGTGCTTCTGCTCATAAACTTTTATTACGGGCCAACTTCACTCTTTTGGGGTCACTCATCTGCTTCCTGCAATCCTCTGTATTTCCCTTGCTAAAAGAAATTTATCTTCGTTTTGGGGAAAATTTTGTCCAGGCATTTCAAAGCCAATTTGTTGTAAGTGCATGGCTTCAAACCAAAGATTCCCTTTTCCTATTTAAAACATTATTTGGCTAAGATATGAAGTTCACAGTCTACAGTAAAGTACCTTACACCTTGGTAGGATTTTGAATGCCTTTTTGATTCTGGCTCTGCCAATGAAATGAAACTCGACTTGTTATCAATTGTTAGCGCTTTGCCGATGGGCTTTTTTTTGGAGGCTTTATCATATTCAGTGCAACAAGTACTGGGTAAAGCCAGATACAGTTGTAACAAGAACAGATGTCATTTATATCTTGATTTGGTTGCCAGATCCTCCCATTTAATTTATTAAAGTGTTTCCACATTTCAGCCAGCACTGAAAAGAAATCGAGCTACTGCCAATAGAGTGGGGATGTTGCACCCTGCAGCACTAATTATGATGCATTTATTCTCCAGATAAGCGTCTATAGCTTTCAATTCAATAGGATATCAGAAGCAATCTCCTAACACAAGACTAATCCTAGCTGGCTTGGTTACGCAGCCAAATATTTGCACAAGAAGAATCTATTGGCGGTGCTTAACTTACTGCCAATTATAAAATTAGGAGTAAATAACTGTGTAAATGTCACATTATTGTAATGGTGTACAGAGGATAAGTCTGCTCTGTGTTTTTGTACAAAGATTTTAGAAATATATATAAATTAAAAAATTGGTAATTTTGAATGCTGAATATAAAAGAATTCAAAATAATAATTATGCCAGCAAATGTTTATTGCAAATATTTCTGCTTGCTGGAGTGTTTTTTTAAAGTTTAAATAATCTTCAGATATCAACATTGCTAAAACTATGAACAATATTTACCAATTGATTCCTAGAGATTAGATACTTATAACTCCAATCGTTGCACTTTTTTTGCTATTGATCATCATAATAATAACCTAGCGTTTGATATAGCACCTTATCACGTCGGTGAGACATCTCAAAGCGTTTCACAGAATATATTGTAAAGTGGATTGCTAGTTTGGAAGATAAGTTTCAAAGGTACTGGTCATTCAACCGGGTGCAGGAAATAAAAGTACAGTACAGAAGTTGTATGGTGATCACATTTCATACTAAAAAAAAGATAAATGAGACATTGGGAAGAAGCCATTGCATTTTACACTTAAAAAGGGGCAGGTGAACTAAACTAAGCTACATTGCTGTAAAATCAGCATGTTGTTTTCTCTTCCCACTATTTTCTTTTGCATCTCAAAAACACCTGCGTCGTGTTATTCCCATTAAAGCCACAGCAGAACTGGCATATTTAAAGGTTACTCTGGAAGATTGAAACTAAGTTCGCAATCAATAGCTCCTTGCAGGCTGGAGTTCAGATTATTATTCAAGACAAGCATGAAAGCCTTCATTGTATGAAGAACCTCGTGGGGCTTTCAAAGGCATGCTAACAATTTACCATATTAAATTAATGCCGTGAATAAAGTTAAAAAAAATACACATGGGTAAAATAAAAATCAAGCGGTTGGCAAAAGAATATGTGAAAATACATAAGCACTTTCATACATATAATCAATTTCTACAAAATATTGACAAACTTTTGTAATTTTTAATACTTTTACTGGAAGTACTATGAAGATGCATTGGCCGCCACGTAGGATTTCAACAGGTACTGTGCAACTGTTATTGTTTGATAATACCCTATGTATGGAACTGGCAGGATTGCACACAAGGTTTGAGCACAGTTCCTAATATGTTTGAGCGAGACCAAAGCCTAATTCTGCTGGATAAGTGCACTGCTCTCAGTTGGACAGGCCAGAAGGTCACAGGTTCAAATCCCGGATATGCTGAGTAAAATGATCTCAGCAAATTACAGCGCTGCTACTACTTACTCTGGATAACTAAGTGACAACAACATTTATATATGTTTTAAGGCAAGATTTAGAGGTAGAGAGGGGGCAAAATGGTTAGGATACATGGAGGGAATATCAGAGATTAGGGGCATTGCGTCTGAAAGCTCTGCCACTGATGGTGGCGGAGAGGATGTGGGGGATGCACAGCAAACTGGGTTTAGCTGAGGGAGAAGATGACCAGAAGAATGGAGTAAGAGATCACAGAGAGAAGGAAGAACTAGGGCATGAAGGGATTTACAAGTGAGGGTGAGGACCTTAAAGTCAATCCGATGGAGCCAGTGGAACCTTGCAAAGAATTGGTTGAGGATAGATGCGGGAGGTTGACATTTTGGATGAGCTGGAGCTTATAAATGTTAGAACTTGGGCAAGGAGTGAATTTGAAACATCTAGATGGCATTTCTCAGTAACATGTTTCCCACCTTGAAAGGTATCAACTTCTCACCTTTTAGTCAAGTTTCAAACCTTTTGAAATGCACAAAAAATGGAACAGAAAACCCCTAAATCTACAGTTATTCACCCCAGCAGTGCTGTGCCGCAGAACCAGATTCCCACTCCTTTATTTCATAAAGGAGTCCTGTAGCTCAGGACTTATTGGAGTCCTGTAGCTCAGTGGTTAGAGCACTCGCTTTGCAAGTGAGAGACCCGAGTTCAATTCCAGGCAGGTCAGGGCGAAACCTTGGGCAAGTTTCCTTACTCCACACAGAGCCTAATAATAATCCCTCCAAAACCAAAAACAATAATAAATTGGTCATTTTCATTCTACGACTGTTTGTGGACATTGCTGTGCGCAATTGGCTGCCGCGTTCGCCACAAATATACAGTCAATTCACTTTACAGTGTTCTGTGAAGCGCTTTGGACGTCCTCCTGACGTGAAAAGCGCTATATCAAATGCAAGATTATTATTATTATTTTTTATTATAAAGGAAGATATTGAGTCACTGATTCACGAGACTGCACCTTTTTTTGAGAAATATCAAAATATCTGAAAATATTTGATGGCACACAGTGCTTTTGTAAGCTCATGCTTTGTGTGATCATGCCAGAGAGCGTTTTACTTTCTTAACTTTTTTTTGTTTTAATAACAATCTGTTGACAACATCCTGTCGAAACTGATTAGATCAGAACAATAAAAACAAGAGTATGAATTCCCAAAGGGCGAGTCCAGCCACAAATAAAAATAAATGAGTACGAAATCAAGTAAGCAGAGATCGTTGGAAGATGTCCAGCTGAATCCCAGTGGAGCAGAATGCAAAATCCAACACAGGCTAGAACCAGCCCTCAAATGAGAACAGTGCTGTTTTCCTAAATATTAGAGCAGAACTTTTGGATAATGTTTTCCAGGGTCCGAATACCCAAACCCCAGAAATCTGCCTTCTCTCCAAAACACTGATATTCATTAGATAAATTCGACCCCATCAAATCTGCCATCGTGGCATATTAATTCTCATGACCTTGCTTTTGGTTAAAAAAAATCAGTACCTCGATTTCTGCATAATTGTTAACAATCCTCTGTCGTAGCGCCTACAGTTCTCAAAATAAACTTACAGAAAAAAGGTTCAAAGTTAAAGGCGGTGTTTAAAAAAAANGACCATCTGAACTGTTATGTTAATCGAATAAATCTAGATCCGTTAATGAGTTGTGGATAGCCCCAAAACTGGTCATTATTGTTGTGAAACACAGAGCACATGCAGTTTTTAGGTCTGTGTGTTGACATAACGATACATTTTGTCCAATTTTTATGACAAATGCAGAGAATCAATAGCATTCGAAACATGATTATTCGTGCAAAGTTAAAGGCGGTGTAAAACGACATAAATTGTAATAATCCTGTTACGCACCTGGCAGGACAATCCCGTGCATTACAGAGCTGGATAATTAATGGGAGTTTAGGAAGTTCATGGCACGTGGACTCATTCACTTCAATTCCATGATTGTTAAGGCAGCGCAGTTTTCTGTACTGGATTCCTGTGTTCCCACAGGTTGCGGTGCAGGAAGTCCACTCACCAGGAGCCCAGGTGAAATCTGCTTGAGAGAAATATTACAAAAGGAAGATATCTTGGGTAATGAGAATATCAACACTAGATTAAAATATGGAAGGTTAAATTTCTCACGTTAGTGCAAATGTTTATCCTCTGGAGCTAAAATTAAGAAATTGGCCAAAAGAAGCACAAAGTAATGAATTGTTGCATGGTTTCTAAGGCTCTACAGGACCTGCAGAGGTAAGGAAGTGAGAGGACTGGGAGGAGGACTAGAGTATGGAGTTCATCCACTACGTTTTCTGGAATATGAAGTGGCAGGATGCTGACATTTAACTGCTTAATATTCCCTTTTCTCACATTTTATAAAGCATGTCAAAATTTGCTTCACTTACACGTGTCAAGTTAGTCAAACAACCATTAACATGACATTTTTTGTGAGTCATAACCGGTACAAGCAGACAGTAAAAGACATCCAGTTTATCCAGTTGTGAGATGACTTTAACAAATGAATTAATGTCAGATAAATCTCTAATTTTCAAAGGTGAATCATGTAGCTTGTCAATGAATGGTTATTGTTATGATCAAACTGATAGGCTCCAGATGTGGCCCATAGATGACAGCATGGCTCAAAAACCTCCCATGCTCTTTCGTCTAATTATTTAAGCATCTGTCCCCAGCACATGGATTCAGCCCCCCCAAAACCCTAGTGATTTAAGACACATTTGTTAATAAACCCTTCCTGTGATTTTGAAACTGTTAAAATATGGTGGGGGCTGCTTAAATGCTACTTAAAAATTGAAATTAACTCTGCAGTTGAGTTTTCCTGCTAAATCTTACAACCATTATGCTCAATATCTTAGGAGAATTGTAACAAATCGTGAACAAAAGTAATGTTTTGAGTTCTAAACAATGTTCTGGATTAAGCTTAATAAAGCGATTTCTGGTTTCTAACTTTCATAAACTATCTGGGTGGAAAAATCCAAAATCCAGCATTCCCCATGGCTCAATTGGTGAAGAGCTTTTGTGCTGTGCTGCTGACACAATGAAATCATATGAAAGCCTTCCGTGTGTTAAATAGAACACAAGCCTCGCTGGAAATCACAAGAGGTTTAGATGTGAAGAAAGCCCTTCAGCCCATTTGATCTCACCCTTCCTGAATACTCTCTCTGCCATTCTCCCACAACACTATCAACTTGTTTTTTTTCTGAATGAATCACTTTGGTGACCTGGTAAGGCGCTCTACCAAATGCAAGGGTTATTATTATTATTTTGATTATTTAAAACGTGATTGAATCCATATTCCAAAATGAATTTGGCTCAGAATCTCAATCACATGAACATGATAAAAGGTCCTTTTTAAATTGAAAAGAGAATTTAATAAACGTGGATCTGCCAACAGACATAGAATGTATACAGTTCAATGAATGCCTTTGAAAGAGTATCAGCTGTAGAAAATATGAACTGAAGGACAAAATTCAGTACTGGGAGTGGAAGAAAAACAAACTGTGAGGGAATGGCAGCTCAGTGGGAGAAGAACATGCAATCTGAATTTGGCAACAGGAAAGTTAGGCAAAACTCCAACAAACAGAACTGAGTAGCAGAATTATATTTTAAATATATATATTTGTGTATGTGATTTAAAGAAGCAGTTGGCTGAGATTATAAACTGCAACGTGGTCAATTTAATTTTACGCTTTGCGTATTTACATTTTTAATTCACTTAAGCTGCAAATTTGATTTCTTACTGCATGCTCACAGTGTTTAACTGTCTCATCAAAGAGAGAAAATTACTTTACTTAAGTATCACTGAAAATGTCTAGAGTGCAAAGATTTCTTTGTGGCATGTTCCCCATTTACAGTAACAAGTTCCAGTGAAAGTTCACATTTAGCCCAAACCAATCAAGCTTCAGTGTCGAAATTCCCATCATAGCTCTTGTAACACACTTGCATGCACTTAGTAAGATAATTATAAAACAGTCACACCACACTGCAGTATATCCTGTGAAGTGCTTTGAGATGGCTCACTGACATGATAGTGCGCTATCAAATGCAAGGATTATTATGATTCCTTATTATAAGAAATATGATTGAATAAAATTTGCATTCTGAGCATACCTACAAAGTTCACATTCATGGAGGCAGAAACAATTCGAGAATCACTGTGAATCAGACACTTGTACTGCTCGGTCATCGTGTCAAAGGACGTGTTCACTTCAAGGACCCGTCCTCCATTTAGTATTTTGTATTCGAGGCCTGGAACCTCATGAATGGACTGGTTCCTGAAGTTCCAGCTCACCGTAGCTCTGTGCTTAGCAGTCACTGGGCAACCTGATGAACACATTTGAAGAACCAGGTTTAGACCAATGTTAAATAATTATTACATTAAGGATTATTATTATTATTAAAATATGGGTGTGCATTCAGTGCTCTACAAAACCCGCAGAGACTCAGGGTGCTCTAGACAATTTCCCATGGAATTTTTAATCAGAAAACATAACATATTAATTATGATTTCTCAGGCACACTTGGAAGGAGAGTAAAACAGCATGTGGCACAGTAACACTCAAGAGACATGGTGCCTCCCTGGTGATCACAAATGGAACCTTAGAGGCCAAATCAATCTACTCCTTGCAGCAATAACAGGTTTAAAAACACTAAATACATCATAGAAATTTGTAATATTTTAATGAGATCGATTGCTTTTAGAAAAACACTGTAACACTGTGCGGGGGAGGGGGGGGGGGCAAAAATGAGTAAAGAACTATGGAAATTAAAATATTTATAAAAATGTTAAAGGTTCTTATAACCATGCATACACACACACGCACACATACACACGCAAACAGACCCACTAATCTCTCAAATGCAAAGAGAGACTGTATTTCTTTTTAATGAGTAAGCAAACTGCTGGAGTCCTGATGCATCAGCTCTCAGACAGACAAGCAGTCGAGTATTTATGTGGTGGGCCTGCTCACACTGCACACCCGGACATCACACATTTCCTCACGGTGGTTGCCGATGTTGCTGCTCTGATGTAATTAGAACAAAGCGGTAGCCAGCATTTTCTCCTGCCGCAGCATTTTAAGCGGCACATTTTATGCCCGTGGACCTTTTCACCCCTGTAATAAGGGGACTCCTGTAATTGTCAGTTCCAGTTTGACAGCTCAGAATAAATGGGCGCGTTTCCAGGTGTCGGACACTTTGCCGATGGGCTAATGAGGCGAGCATCAGTGCTGTTCACTGTGCTTTTTTGTGGAAGGAGGTTTCCCATTACCAAAATAGGTTTGAAAAGTCTCATTGATTTCCTGTTGAGGTGAAAAATGCTATGCTCCACAGCAGATTCCACCTTTGCGGAATGTATGAGAGGATTTGTTATGAGAAATTACATTTTTGCAACCGCGGTATTCCTGCCTGCCCGCTGTCTCTCAGGACTTCAACACAATGTTAGCAAACAGAGGCAGTTCCAAAACTTTCAGGCCACCAAACCTACTGGTTTTGCCATTAGCAGTCTTTCCAGAATACTGTTCAAATTAATATCCCGTGATCAAATTGTTCAAATTAATATCTACATGATCATAATCAATCGTATCAGCACAGAAATCTTCATCCCCAACCACATTAATCTTTACATCTCTGCATAATCTTTACAGTTTTAAAACAGCTTGCCTACAGTTAGATGATCATGTATTGATCCTCATGTTAATTGTATTGTACCTTGTGAAACAAAGCTAAGTACAAACCTACCTATTCGCAACACATCGCCACGTTTGACTGTAACGGTAGAACCAGCCCGGGATGCCATTAAGACCCTCTTTCTTCCTTTCTCACGATGAGATGCTACAGATGGTGGAAATATTCTTGGCTCTTAAAGGAAAGTTTGAAATCATTCAATGACCTTTTAGCATTTTTAATCAATATTTTTCACCCACTTTCCTCCTTTACAACCTCTTGCTGAAACATTTCTTTCTTCAGTGAAGAGGGCAGAGGCATGGTGTAAGAGATAGGTTTTTAAAGGTACTTACTGGCAAATTTAAGAAATGTAGATGCGATTGCTTGTCCGACCTCATTTGCTGCTGAACAAGAGTAGATCCCACGATTTGCAAGTGTCACATTTATTAGCACCAGAGATCCATTCTGAAGGACAGCGGAATTATTACCTAAGAAACCACCTTTTTTCTGCCAAGTAATCTTGGGTTTGGGAATACCTGGCAAAAAAAGTATTAACCCTTAGTCCCATTAAAGTATAAAGCTTCATTATTAGGCCTTTTGGCTACGTTTCTGAAATACGTTCCACTACATCCATATGTACAAATATCTGTCAGCTATGTAGCATTGTAATTCACGTAGTTTATTAACAGAATGAAACTTGATCCGAATTACTTTTTGCAACAAGACAAAGGGAATATAATTCTAAAAATGTAATATACCCAAAGTGAAAATAACCAGAGACGTTCCATCAGTTAGAGACCCAAAACAAGAATTAGTTTAATGAGCATGACTATACTTAACGTTCTTCCCAATAACAGTCGGTCAGTGGCTGAGCGATAAAGATACAAAAGAAAGTATTCTTTAATGCAGATTTCAGTTTGATTTTTTTTTGCACAATAAAATGTATTCAAAGACAGAGCCAGAATGTTAGCCTGCAGTAAATGTAGCACCGATTGAAATTAAGATAGGTAAAACATTTTTCTGCCAAAATGACCAACTATCCATGAGAGTTTCTTCTTTTGTTTTGCATTGGGCTACTTTTCACTCAAGTACCATTTTAAACTCAGCCCTGTTGCAATTCTAAGTTCTGACACAGAAACCAAATGGTTGAAGCCTAACAGCAAGAAACAAAACATTAATCATTTTTTGGTTCTATTTTCATTGACGCTGAGAGGGGCACCTTTCCAGCTGCTAATGATGTCGGCAGCACATAATTCTAAATCTGAAAAGCTGCCTTACAAATTATACAAATCATATTGCAGTATGATGTAGCATTGAACTCTTGGAGTATCATAATGCCTGTCTCGTAAAAGTTCACCATTCAACGAAAACGTATTTTGGATTTGTGCACATCCGTTGTATACACAGTTGGAAGATTTTTATTTCTAAGTAGTAATTTTTGTTATTCCTTCGTGCTCAAAAATCAAAACAGCTCTCACTCCAGCTGATTTATATTACATGTGAAAAATATATAACTGACTCAAACCCTGTTAAAACAAATGCACTTCTGTAAGATTACGTAATAAATACGCTAAACTCTCAATGTTATTAATCTCATTTCATCTCCTCAATTTTTTTTNAGCTTGATTTATTTTTTCACGACTGCTTGTCCAACTCAAGAAAAATAATCTTGCCTCTGCATTTATCTTCACAGACAGCGCAAAACAAAACAATCTGAGTAAAGTACTCATTTTAAAGATTATTTTAAGTATCTCTGTAGCAGCAAAATTTGTTCATGATTCCATCGTGCAGCAAAATAGTATTTATGAAATTCAAACACTGACCAGACTGGAAAAAGCCCTACTTGCAGTCTTTTGAACCAATTAATCCTGTCACAAGGGGGCACAACAATGACAGTTTCCATATTGCAATACACATTAAATTTAGTGTTTAAAGACCTGACATAATTTGTCAAGCCAGACCAGGGATCTGGTCTAACATTTTGTTTACATAACAACACATGGCTAGCCAAATTATTCTTATGACTCAGTTAGAAAGTATGGTCCCCAACCCAGTAATGTGTGTGTGTTGTTATTTATGGCCCCTTTTGCTTACAGTATCACCACCAACTTTGTCCCAAACAGTAGTGTTTTCTCTAAATGAATCAACCTCTGAAAGTAGCTCAACTGGTCTCAAGGTGGACCTTCATCCCTTCTCTGAACAACATTTCCTGAGAAGCTGGGTGCAATAGCCACAATATATCTTGATCACCTTGACAGGACAGCAACACTGGGTTTAGCATCACTATCCTGGACAGCATTTCCCAGTGCATGTGCAGCTGTTTCCACATTCCTACTGATGCCACGACTCCTGCACCACAAAGCATTTGAACTGGTTTCAAGCAGTCGGAAGCTTAATGAAGTATTGGGGGGCATTCTTCCACACATGGTTGAATATTTTATCAAATCCAGAAAGAACACATGCCTTCCATAACATAATTTTCCCTTTTCGAAGACAGTAAAAAGTCGGAAGAGCCCCATAACTTACAAGTGTCATTGTAATAAGCCGGTTCTTCTGCGGTACAACATCAACAAAGGGATTCTGTGCATCGTGTTTATGTGGAAGCCACAGGCATGCAATTTGCGTGCAGAACAGTGGGAGGCCTGCACTGCAGGAAACTAATACATTGTGTAATAAATTCTTTGAACAGTACAATGTCAAAGCGAAAAGCGAGCAGGTTACACTAGTTTAACAGAAGTCAAAGCTTAAAAAGGTCCCGTGAGTGGTCCATGGCAAAGATATTTTGGTTCCCACAAGGTGTTGTGTTCAACACCACAGATTAATCAGGATCTTGGCTAATTGTGAGACTGTGTAAAACATTTATTTGTAGCACTAAAACTGTCCTAATAGTTCAATTGTTCAATAAAGATGACTTACGCCTTTAAGGTGACATATTGCAAATTCGGAAAAGATTAGATATACTTGTCCCCCCCACCACCCACCCACCCATACTCACCTTCTGCTGGGCATTCAATTGTGATGGTTGCCCGAAGTCGAGCAATTATAGCACTGCCAACAACTGCGGATAAATGCCACGTTGTGAGGTTTGTGATATTTGCTCTGGAGAATCTGATAACAGGTATTTCTGGAGAACAAAGGTAAAATTACAGTTATGGAGTAATTTCATGGCTATTTGGGTGATATTGCTGTGCGTAAAATACGTAGTCACTACATCTCACAGAGAAACTCTGTCAAGCCTTTTGAGGCATTTGATGTTTTAGGTGCTATATCAAATACAAGAATTATCGAAATAAAGTTTCTTGGATCATTCTAATGGATTAATATTCTGGGTGGATAATTATACCTTAAAACAAAGTGTTTCTTGAAGTGTAATGAAAATTGTATTGCTTGTATTGAGAAAGACAGAGTAAGTGAAAGAACATTTAACATGTTTCATAAATCCATCTCTTTAAATTATAAGGTCACAATATTTTGCTCTGTGACATACCGCAATAACTTATTTAGGGGCTTTTCATGTACATTCCAGATTCATCTGAATGTAAATCTACAAATAACAATTTTTTAATTGCGTAATAAATATTGGGACATATCAGACATAACAACACGAGTTATTTATCATGGGGATATCACAATATAAAAAGACAGTATGATGATCATTAATTCTATTAATTATTTTATAATACTATAGGTGCCGATATAGGCATATTTGTATTGGTTTAATAAAACTTATCAACAACAACACATTGCATTTGTTTAGCTCTTTTCTCACCAGGAGAATGTCCCAAGGCGCTAGATTCAAAATATCAAAAATACTTGCTGAATTCAGATTTTTGTATATTAATGCTATAACCTTAATTTTATATTCTACGTAATGTTTAACAAAAGCAAGTTGCAAATGACCTGAATACAACAGTAATGATGTTTCAGTATCTGTCCCCAATTCACTCGATACTGTACATGCGTACAGGCCAGCGTCTTGGCGAGAGAAATTCTGGATTTGAAGTCTTGCAGAACCAAGCAGTGTAATCCTGCAAAATTAATGGGAAAATACACTATTGGCTTTTATTAATTCATTGCAAAGCACATATACCAAACAGTCTTCTACTGGCTCATATTAAATTGAGCTTTATAGCTTTTAAACACTTAAAACGTGATTATACCCTTGACATTTTAACATATTACTTCATGTTATTTCAGTTGGCCAGAGAAAAGGCATAACGTAGATCAAATAATGGAAGCCCTATTTTGCAACCCTCAAATGCCTTACAAATAATATACCGATGCAGTGTGCTGCTTTATACATCCAGTACTATGAGCTTATGGGGTCCAGTGGGAGTCATTGTAACTTAGGCACTTTATTAATGCACTTTGAATACTATTTGACTAGAAGTTAACTAATGTGATACTACACACAGTCCTACGTCCCCCACTCCCCATCCTGTTTAAAGTCGTTCTTGGCATATTCTCTTTTCTGAGAGCCTTGTAGGCAAATTACTCCTTGCTATTGGCTTATTGGCCTAAATAACAAATGAAAGAATGAAAAATAAGGAAACAAGAAAGGAATGAAATGGAATCATACGCTCAAACTATCACTGCAGTTAACATCTCCTCCCACTTTAGTTTATTCCTAGCAAAGGCGCATGAGAAAGTCAGCCCTTTACTTTCATTTATTTATCAGGTAAATGAGCCTTATTCTAACATTCTAGGCTTGTGCTACATCAACAGTTACAATACGCAACCAATATTAAGAATAGCTGGGTGAAGTGATAGAGTGATACATTATTGGCCTGTGCCACAGAGTACGATACAGGTCAAGCTATATTTTCCTCTAGGAAAGAGGGAAAACGTTCCTGAAATATTTTGGAAATATGATATTCAAAATCTGGTTACTTAAGATCCCTGAAAGCTCAAAGCATAAATGCGAAGTAAAGTGGGAAGTGCAGTATAAATCAGGGTTTCTGTTCCACATCACTCCACTGTTGTCACTTTGCTCCCAGCACCACAATTTTACCTTCAGATGAATTCCTTGGAGCAGTTTAGTGACACCAGGGTACTGTGGCCAAACAAAACACACTTCTATTTCAAATTCGCCTACAAAACACACACTCTATACTGCACTTTATAGTATAGCTTGTGAAGAGCTTTGAAATGTCCTCCCGTCTTGGAAGACTTTGTATCAAATTTAAAGTTAATTATTTTTATTATGAATAAAATCTTCTCTAAATGCACAAAGACATACGAGGGGAAGCGGCATGAGATGATTTAGCACATGACTGGCATCTGAAGCATGGAAGAGTTTATTGCTTGTCTTTTGAGCCAGGGAAGTAGTTCTTGAAAACTGTAATGGACTTGAGGGAGAGAAGAAATACTAGTGGTTGAAATCACAATCAAGTAGTATGATTGAATAGAAATAAGAGACTCCACTTGTACTGGGGAATTGAAGGGGCCAACTAAAGGACTTGATACGTTAACTTTGTATGCTTAATTCCTTTTACAGTAAATCTAATCATTTATTAATTATATTAGTGAACCATGTCACACAAATCATGCCCTCTGAATGATATTTTAGTTGGCTAGAAAGGCTAGTAAATAACCTTCAAATTGAAAATGCTTTTAGTCTGCTTTTTAAAAGCTCTGTTTAATCTTGCACAAAATAATCAGATCTATTTTGATGTTAATGCTGAAATGATAATAGCAACCTTCCAAGGTTTGCTCAGCACCCTTGTCACTTTTTAACATCTTTTAAAATATACAAAAGGAAGGCAAAGTGTACAACCATTAATAATAGCCCGTGTAACTTACGTTACTATTCCTGGCCCCACGTTCAAATTTAAAACAAACAGAATTCACCAGAAATGCAACCACATCAGCCAAGTGATCAAATGTAAGCAAAACACACACGCATAAGACAGAAACAAGACCAAGTTAAAAGTAACCAGAGCAATGAGGCATTTATAATGTATAGCAATTATAAAGGGATGGAGAGGGAAGCAGATGAGCACAGAGGCAAGAAAAAAAAGTGACTATTTAGAAATAGGAAGTAAAACCGAACAGATGAAGAGAAAGTGAGATCGAGAAACAAAATTAAAACCACTTCAGACAGGCAGGAGAGAGCAAGGTTTAAAAAAAACACCAGACAGGCAACATATTGATTGTGTGCGTGTGTGTAAAAAAAATAAGATTTTGAACTTCCTCAGAACCAATTTCATCACATTACAAAATTTAATTCGCTTATATTTTTAATTACATTCCACTTAGTTTTTGTGTACGTTTTGTGAATGTGGAGCAGTTTAAAAAGCAAGGACGACAACCCTGCCTATGCAGTGATGTCCTATGTGCAATGTATAAAATACTGACCAAAAAGTGAACTACGGCAAACAAACTCCCGAATTATTTATTTAGTTGCACATAAAACTGGTCGGACATAATTTGCAGACCAGAATATTTTTGGTAGTTAATGAAACCTCAGAGAACTTGAGCCAGAGCTACATTTAGCTGAATTTTCCTCCTAACATTCTCAATCTAAAACTCCCCACCAAGATCAATATAACAAGGATGCAAATATAAAAACAAAGACACACTCCAAATACTGGAACTAGAGTTTGGCCGAGTAAAAACACCAGCCTGTCATACTTGGCACCTATTAGCAGGAAAGGCCTTTGGTATGCAGAAGAACTAACCAAAACACAGATTATTATTACCGTAATATATTCATAACTCTGATTAGGAAGGGTCAAAATATCTTAGCAGTAATTATGTTAAAGTCCCAAAGGTAAGATTGAAACAAGTGGGCAACAGTTAAGTTCTTAAAAATAGAGAACGTCATTTCAGTAATTCAATATAAAAATTATTATTGGAGTTTTTTCGCCAAAGCACTGGAAAAACACTGGAAGGGCTTTCTGACACTTTACCATGTACAATAACAATGAACAGATAAGTAGGACAGATTCTGTAACATCAGGAATTAGTGTCATCTTACGAGCAAATAGGTAACATCAGGTAAATCACACTGAGGTTTTAAAAGCACTTCACTTCTACCTATCGCTATGACATGACTTGAGTTTGTGCCAAATCGGCCATAGGTTGCAATTAGTTTATAATAGAGCAGGAATATTCAGGCAGTGCATAAAAGAAGCAAATTAATAAGCGTGCATCATTTGAAATCCAAACAGTTGCTTACTTAGTGACTGAAATGACAGTAGACTTGACAAGCCTACTGAAGCTTCAGACAGTAGAAGCAGCTGTTGTTTTTCCAGCTCCATTAATCTGTCATCGGAAGGGAATATGATGTTATAAAAACAGTGGCCACAAGTAATTTCAGGTTGGTGGGGGGGGAAGAAAACTGCATTCGTATTTGGAAACACACAGTAGATGCGACCAGTGGGTAAATGTCTGAGCTTTGGACAGTGGTAATAGGCTTGAACATGAGAAAGTCATCTCTTGGGTAGCGGGACCCATTAGTGGACTATTAAACCACTCATACAAACACAACAGAAATGAACAATGTACTATGTTCGTTTGGAGCAATTTGTAAAAAAAAAATTGCAGAAGTAATTTCCTGTAATATGATTAATATGGCTGCTTAATGTGAGTAATTGTGACATGCAAACTGTCCCACTCATTCGCAATTGAAATAGGATCCACTGCAAACGTATGGGAACTGCAGATCATCAATACTGATTTAGTTTTCGACTACTGTATATTGATGGTAAAGAACCTGCATCAACAACTAGTTATACTGAACAGCCCACTGTCACCTTCCATCTGCCCCACGACAACAACACCACTGAACTTCCCAAATAGTTCTCAGAAGAAGTTTATGGAAATTAAAAATATAAAAAGATGCTTTAAAAGGAAATCAGAAAATTGGGATTAGCGTAGATAGCAGCAAAGTGAAGCTAGCGTTGGCTTAGGCATGATGATACAAATGGCCTCCTTATGTACTAAAATTTCTAAGATTCTACAAATATTAACCGAAAGACAATTTTAGATGGCTCCCTTATATTGTGTCTCCTCTGACAGTTTAACATAAAAGATTCTTGGCACCCAGCTCAGCTTTAAGGATTAAACTGGCCCCATGACACAGTGCAAAGCTACTTTTGCTTGCAGCACAGCACAGACTAATAGGTTACAGCAGCCAACTGCCATGATATCACAATAATAAAATGCCATTTATTAACATTACCAATGGATGATATATAAGGGCCTTCTGAAACTCTGGTTCATATTACCCTGAACAGAAGACTGCTATAAATGACTGACCTTATGACTGAGGCCTGCAATACAAGAATATAAAAGTGGAAACAGTTCATTGTGAGCAAGAGCACGGTTTTCTCAGAACAAACTGGAAACAAATGAAATTCATCAAGATGATGTTTACAATTGAAACAAGATCTAGTGTAAATCTAAGGAATCGGTAGTTTATCAATACTAACTCAGTTTTCAATGATACTGGATGGTAAAAAGATCCTGTCTTTCCACATGAAGTTACAAACGTTTGCTTCCAGCATCATGATTAATGGAGCCATCACTTGCTGACCGCAAACGCCCTTTTTTTAAGAAAAAAAATAAAATCCCCCGGGTGGTATCAGATTGAATTTCAAATCTGGATTGAGGACAACACTTAATTTGAATTGTACAGACTTGAACAATGATGAAAAAATAAAATCACTGTGAAATCATACAAGGTACATTCACTCTGACTGACTGAAACCAAGAGACCAAGGACAATCACAGGCAGAGCTTAAATAGCTGTGCTTAAGCTTGAATAAGTATCTAGTTCAACATGATTACACCACATTAGATAATCTGCTGTAAACCACTTAAGAGTAAAGTGCCTTTAAGCGCCAATTTGATAAGATCAAATCTTTAGATCATTATCACTGTGGGCAGAAACCTTCCATCAGAAATTGGGTCCCACATTACATTTTTCATTTGGTAAATAGTTTCTTATTTGTCAGGAAAAGCCTTCATTTGTACTCAAATCCAACTCAATACTGTGCTATAAAACTAGACGCCACCTAATCTTATAGTAACTGGGTTTGAATTTTTAAAACTAAAATTAGCTGGTGAATTACTATAAGAAATTAACTTCAATTTCAGGTTATGCGGATTTTATAGAAGTTTTGTTTGCAAATTGTTTTTTAAATAAAGTTTTAAAGATATGAAGAAAAGTAATATAAAATTAATATAGTATGTGCATTACAGCTTCAAATATCCTGTGATGCTGCACATTATATGTATTCTAACATCTTAAAACCTTGTGTCTTTGGGCTGATCAATTCTATACGGTATGTTTTCAATCCTTTAGGACTGTGATGCTGGAAAATTATGTACATTACAGCAATTAAATGACTCAAACATCAATATTTGCTCATGTAGAGTGGAGTCCTGATTTATGCTTTCTGCTCTTTACCTTTTTATTTTGGTTAGCCGGGTGTCTGACACATGCGAAAACCCATCACCTTGCTTAAGTATACCAAATCAGACTGCTCTTTATTGGACTGGTCAGGGGGAATGCTAGAAAAACACACCTGATTCTGGAGTTATACATATTGCATTTGGAACTGAGCGCACGCACAAAACTGGTTAAGTGACTGACACGTTAATAAACAAGAGCCCCTTGAAAATTCCTTGGCAATCCATTGGACTGAGTGTATCCCCTCGAATTGCTGCACGACGCAGATTGTTTAAAAACCAAAGAAAGTGCTGTATAAACATGGCATCAATTGGTATTACTGAACAGCTATGTTTTCATTGGCAAGGTGTCAAGTCAATTTACAATCCTGGGGTGTATCTAAATATTACTGTAAAGCGCTTATCATGCTTTTTAATCTTTCTTCCTTAACCTAAGGATATGTTAAAACTCTGACAGGCCCAAATATTTAGTTAATACTTTCTCAGGAAAGTGTCTAAGTTACCATTGGTTGGTGGAAGCTCACTGAGCTGTTTGGGTGACTGCATGGTCCACTCTGACCTTGTCTGCTGCCTCATGTCTAACTCCCATAGATTTATACAAGCCTCAGACTTTGTGAAGTAATAGAAAAATAAACCTTGAAACGAGTTATCGAAAAAAAATTGGAAGGTAATATTTTCATGCTAGGTCACTTTTTTTAAACTCTTAGCCTTTCCTGATCCCTTAACTAATTCGATACCCCAGACAATTACTGCACTTACGAAGAATTGATACCTTACATTCTGGCTGTGAGCGGTTTGTTTAACAGGAAAGTCCTAATTTCAACAACTTCAACATTTTTGCTCGACAATTAATGCTTACATTAACGGTCCTCCTTACCTCTTTTGTCCCCCCCCAGTGAGACATAACAACAGCACCTAAAACCTGTTCTGCAGAAACGTTAATATTTAAATGTTTTATTTTGATCGAAAAAAGGAGAAGCTACAAACTCTGTGTGGTAGGAAGCTTTACATCTCCACTACTCGTCATACTTACTGGGAGACAGAGAGAAATACTGAACTAAGTTAAATGTACAAGATGCAAAAGAATGACAATACGTGGAGTTTTTAGAATTATTAACCAGTTGATTGATTGATGTTGTATTTGAACATGTTTAATATACTTCTTGCCCTGAAAGACTCCTCATGCCATGCACCATTCTCCACCCAGAAGGTTACCTGCTTCGTAATGAATGCTCTCAAGATATCCACTATTGCAATGTTAAGCAGTGGGGAGTCAAACACTGGCCATTTGAGCTCAATTGAAGTAAGTCCACTTTTAACTTAGTTGAACGGATATTTCTTGTTTGCAATACGTTTGGTAATCAAGCTGATGGATGTGGGCAAGCTTTCCTCCATTTGCAGCATTTTAAGTGAATATCAAGATCTCCATTCCAAGTGAGGAACGTGCCAAGGGCAAAGGAACACTGCGTCAACAACCCAAACCGTGAATCTTGGCTACAACCTGAGGAAAGCACCTCCTCCTTATGATCTGACAACTGGTGTCAACTGATACTTAATTAGACTCACAGTTTGCATTCTGCTGTGGCTATGCGTTTCACCCACAAATTATACAGAGAGTTCACTTTACAGTATATTCTGTGAGGCGCTTTGAGACGTCTTGAAGACATGATAAGGCACTATATCAAATGCAAGGATTATTATTTATTATTATTCTCTAGGAACTGGGTTGAGATTTACCAGATTCATTATCTAAAGAGTATGGGGAGGTTAAATCAGAATGATCAGTACAGAAAAACCATTGAAAGAGATGACATTGATGATGAATCCAATATCCCAAAGAAAGTGAGGCAGGCAGTCAAGTAGATGTTTTCCATGAAGACCACTAGAGGGCACACCAGCACCTTGAAGCAGTTCCCTCTGACTGATAATGTTACCGAGTTTGCACTCTTGGCTCCTGTGAAGCAATGGATGGAAACCACTAAGAGATAAGCACCTCACAATAATTTTTACCCAACTTTGTAAGCAAATAAATAGCTATTTAGATGGGATAAATTCTGAAAAGGGTGCTGAGCTTTTAAAATTCTAGGCTTCCCGTTGAACCTGTTTGATCTCATCGACTGCTCACGGGAAATCATAGTTTAATGACACCAGTAAACTGCTGGAAATAGGTATGGGAAAGGCACAGAGTTACCGAGCGTACCATTTTGAGTTGTGCAACACTAGGCTTTTCGAAATTCTTTTTAAGAAAGCTGTTAAGGTATACCACGTATTACGCTCCAATATCTCCAACAGCAGCAAGAAGTGACAACAAAATTCCTCCACGTCTTCTCATTGATATCAGGGTCTTTTGGGGGAACCCATGCATTGCTACAGATACCTTGCTACATGCATTGCTACCCATGCATGGATACAGTGCTCCGGGATGCTACCCTAGGTGAGGAGCGCTCTACAAATGCAAGCTGTTGTTGTACAGATACCTTGCTGTGAGAATCAGGTTAAAACAAACACTATTTGAAGTCTCTCGAACAAAATACCCTGAATATTAAAAAAGGAGACCTGACCGTGAAACTAGTCATTTCAACCAACCTTTGGGGGAGTAGTTTAAATCCACATTTCTGCTTGTCTTTTGCGAGTCAGAAAATGGTTGCTGAAGATCTTTTTTTTGCCAGGAAATGAATTTGAACTGCAGCAGGCGATGTGAATCAATTTGGCCTCCGGTCAAATACGGACTGCCCTAGGAATTCTGCAGAACCACGTTTAATGTTATTAAAGAGCTGGTCGCACAACCAACTCTTTATTAACACTAAAAACGAACCCATTAGCAGAACTCGCCATTCATTCCACTCTGGCCTGTGCTGGTGCTAACTCCCCAACAGAAATTATGTACAGTATTCTAATCTCATTGCTCTGCTATTCCCTCTTACCTTCAATTATATTTTTTTCCATAAGTATTTGTCCAATTACTTTGTTAACCCTACAAAATGCTATCACTAAACTTTACAGTGCTTTGAAATGTCTTCCCAACGTGAAAGGTGCAAATGCAAGGATTATTGTTTATAATAAGCCTGGTCATGAATTGAGCTTTGGTTAACATTTGCTGTAACATATTCCATATCCTGACAATCCTCTGGGCAAAAACAGTTTTTTTCTTGTTCCCTTTTGTTTCTTCTGGTGGTAATCCTCTTTATATCCTAATTTATATTCTCTTGTCAATGACACATTAATCAATGGAAGTCACTGTCTACGTTAATGTTTCCACTTGTTGAATCCAAAATGCTATAGCATCAATATGATAGCCAACAGCAGATCTAAAAGGGAGTTTACACAATGGATGATGATGTGCAACTCGCTTTCGGAAGCTGTGGTTAAAGCAAAAAAACAACGCATTAACGTATTTAAGAGGAAACTTGATGCATACATGAGGGAGATGGAAAGAAAGGTATGGGAGAGATTAGGAGGGGTGAAGTTCATGTGGAATATAAATACTGGCATGGACTTGTTGGACTAAATGGCCTGTTTCCATGCTGTAATGTTCTACGTAGTTCTGTCTGTTTCTTCTATCAAAACCATTTACAATTTTTTTTAGTAAGACCAAGGCAAAGCAGAGAGGGAGCACACACAATTTAATTTTCAAATCTAATATCCTTCAACACTTTACACATTTCTCTATGTTTTGATTATATTATAATACAATCTCAGATAATCTGCCCGACTGTTCTTCAAATATCATTAGAATTCTCCGGAGGTGAACATAATTCCACTGGTGTGGAAACAGTGGCACAAGAACTCAGTGGGAATGAGGAATATTAGAAGCCGCTTTGTATTGGTACTTTTGATTCAGCTGAAAGTTAATATACCCAGCAGCCCATCACAATGACCTAATGCAGTTATATATGGTGAATTGCTTCATGCTGCTTAAATCTCCAGTTTAGTGACTAAAATAGCCAGGGGCACAGAAGATGACGACTAACGTTATCTTCAGAGCAACAGGCAAGGCTGTATTTACTACTGACCCTGATTCTAAGATCTTAGGCACACAGATCAACTGGTATTTGATACTTGATTGATACATTGCATCATTTGGTTGTGGGGCATTGCTGGCAAGGATTAACCTACATAAAACTTCAAAATATATCAAATTTCGGGAACGCATTGTGATCTTTCAGCGTGACAAGGCGGTATGTTAAGATTCAAGCATTTTTACACAATTAACTCAACACAAAGCATTTTTCACGCAGCCCTGAAAGATTTATTGATGGATAAATTGGATTGTCAAATGCTTAGCAAACAGAGGGTGTAATGCAACACTGATTACTTATTGTGACCTGTGTTTAGCACACCTCAATTTGACAGGGTGTGAGAAGGCACGAGAGGGCTTCAGGGAGAAAACGTCCCATTTCAGGCAAGAAAAGGAAAGTCCTTCGCCCAATAGTTGTTTCACCTCCTCTTTATGGTATAATAACAATAAGCCTTGCATTTGATAGAGTAGCTTATCATGACATCAATGCATGTTAAGGTGCTTCACAAGATTTAATGTAAAGTGCAGTGACTGTATTTGCAGGCAAACCTGGCAACCAATTTGTGCAGAGCAATGTCCACAAACAGCTATGAGGTGAATGATCAATTTCATTTGGGAGATTGTTGGCAAAATTCCCTTCTTTTTTGGGAAAACTGCCATGGGCATTTAACATGCACCTGAACAGACAGACAGGACCTCGGCACTACATCTCTTCCAAAGAAAGGCACGTCTAATAATGTAGTGTTCGCCCAGCACTGCACTAGAGTACTCATTAGCTTCGACTATGAGTTTTAAAGTTCTGACGTGGGGCTTGAACTTATAACCTTCTGATTGAGAGGTGAGAGTGCTACCAACTAAACCAGGCTGACACCTCCTTGGTAAAAAACAGAACAGTTGCTGCAATGAAAAAATGTGCGAAGATGGAAGTGATTAGGAGCAAAACGAAAAATAACAAATGTGGAATAAAATAGCATCTTTTTTACATTAACAAAAATATAATTATAAACTTGGGCAACATAATACCAGACTCCTAAATTTTCCAGATCTTTAATTCTTTTTAAAAAATGAGAGAGCATAGACTCCAATAAGTGTCCAAACAGGAAAAAGTTATATTGAGAGTCTGTGAAGTATCAAATGTTGGACTGAATTTGTGTACAAGAGATTTCCTAACAGGACTTAGCAATACATGATGCAAAATGTAACTTAAAAAACAAACAGCTGACTCTAGTTGAATTAGACTGTAATATCTTTAGACTGGATCCTACCATACATTCTATATCTAATCTTAATATCGTTCGTTTGCCTGCAAATGAAGTCACTACACTTCAAGGTAAAGATCCTGTTAAATGCTTCAAGACATTTCAAAGGTGTTAAATGTGCTATTTCGAAGATAAGGGTGAGTTTATTACTTTTTATGATTATTATTATGTCCTTAGAGCACACTAATGACTTCACATCTCTTCTTATTCTAATAAAAAAAGTTGCATTTGAAAACTGATCCACAAATGCTTCTTTTTAACACTATATCCACACCCTCCAGTTCTGTGTGTTCTTGGACACTGTTTAATACTGAAAATGAATAGTGGAAAATTCAGTCCATTCTCTAAAAGGTCTGTTGCATCTGGGCCAGGTGGCACGACAGAATGGAAAACATGACAGATTCACGGATACATGAAAAAGGCATGAATGGAATATTGAACTAGCAACTTGATCTAAACACGCAAATAAAATACAATAGAAATGGGTACAGTTCTTTTAGGATGCTTACTCAAGCCTATGGATGGAGGGTTACAATTGTAATTTATTTTTAAGGTTGCACAAATCATTTCCTGAGATAACTTTTTTTTATATATTCTGTAATTTTTAAATGTTCAATTTTTGACAATGTGGTTTCCATTAGAAAATGTCTCGTGTGCAGTCTCATAAAAACTGCTCTAATAATGACCTCTGACTCATTCTCTGACAGTGCTGCCATGCATACTTGGATTCTACTGTGAAAAGGCATTGATACACATAGGAATGTTCAAGACCGGAAAAGACAAAATACCAGATCATTTCTATCACTTGCACCCCTCAATCACTTCTTTCAACAAAACTCTATCCAGCTCCCTCCTGAATGAGTGTCCGCCCGGACAGTTTATTCCATATGTAACAACCTCTGTGTAACGTAGTCAACCCAAGGCTGTTTCTTTACTTCTGGAGCTTGTGCCATTCCCTCCGTATTGTAAATATTGTGGTTTCACGCCAAAATATTATTTGGGCTTGGTGTATCTACATCCCTCAGTCTCTTGAAAGATTCATCAAAATCTTCCCCAAGTGTTTTGCTCTCATTGCCAGTAAACATTGCCAGTTTCTGCTGCCTTTCCTCTGAGTTTTGGTGTCTGATCCAAATAGATAGTTGAATTGCCATGTATTGTACCCTTTCTGAATTGCAGCAAGTCCCAATTGCAGAAGTACAGCGACCAGAATTTGTACATGTGGCACTGGACCAATTGCTCTCTAAAGCTGTACAGGATGAGTACAAAGGTTTATCTGAATTATTTGATACTCTCTTGGCTGAGTAAAACAGGTAAACTTTTAGTAAAAAATGAACACGAGTAATTTTCGTACCTTTTACCAAGCGTGACAGGTAAGCCATCTTTGGTCCAAGAGAATTGTTGCTCGGGAGATCCAGCAGCTTGACAGAGTAAAGTCACCCGGTCCATATGGCTTGTCAGAAATGCCAGTGTGCCGATTGTTACATTGATATTTTTCTCCAGAAATACATGAGTAAGATTTTTCCGCAAAATCGTGGGATTTTGTTTCTCTGTCTGGCGATTCACATCTTTATTGCTAAAGGTTTCAGAGGCGTTTGGGGTTTTATCTAAGAATTTTGCATTTGATGCATTCTCCTCAAGAGGCATTTTCCACTTTTCTACTGTTGGTTCCGGTCTCGAGGCTTCGGCTGCTAACTGATACATGAGCAGAGAGGCGTAATCTTCTGCTAATTCGCCAGACTCGATCCACAGGCTCACGTTGCGTAAAAGTTCTTCAAACTGACTGGCGTCCATACTGTAGGCTCCCCGGAAAATTGCGGCTTTTAGTTGCTTATCGTAAAGCTCTCGAGAATCGTATGAATCTGCAGAGTTCGTCTTTCCCTTTGAAACCAAATGATTTCCAAGAAGGCGGAGGAAAACACGGTCAGAGGCCTGGTTGTTGTCCAGATAAAATTCATTCTTTTCACTCCAGTTATGCCACATCTTGCCCAGTTGAGTCCATTTCTCTTCCAATCTGTTGGATCCATTGTGACCAGTTTTCTCTGGTCCCAAACTTTGTCCCGTTTTTGTTTTAGCAGACGCAGGCGATTCGATTAATTTGTTATCATTGCCAATCAGCTTGAGGACAAAAGTATCACTCACTGATCCAGCAATGCAACTATATATTCCAATATCCTCATCTTTGAGGTGATGAATTTTCAGTGAACCCGATTTAGTGATACCAATTCGTTTGGTATTTTGTAGATCTTGGCCATCTTTTGCCCACCTAATTAGGGATTTCTGAAATCGTCTTACGGGGCATTTAATCACAACAGAGGTTTTTGGAAGCAGATAGGCCCGACCACCGATGCTGAAATGTATCCGTTTTTCCTGCCTGGTTTGAATGTACACTCGGTGGAGACCGATGATCTGAGGGTCCCGGGTACTCTGCTTGTGGGAAGCCTTTGCTTTGGGGTTCTTTCTGACCTCTAGAAAAATGCACAAGTAAAACGTGAACAAAATGCTGAGGAACGGTTCTGCTCAAACTGGAATACTTGGAAGCAGTACGACTTATTCTAATGCAGCAAACATTTTTTTAAAAAAAAACAGAGTGACTTACTTTCAGGAGCAATAGTAACAAAGCCTGAAGGTTACTCAGTTTGTAAGAGGTTATGTTCCCACCACCCTTCCTGCTGTGATGTGAACAGCAAGACATCTTTTTCTACCAACCCTCTTTCCCAAAAACTAATACAACTTGCTTGCCAATGACGAAGCCAGTGGCACACAGGATGCATTTGATATACTGGGCTTGATTTGAAACAGTGCTCTCAGGCTCAGCCCAGAAAGGGGCTTTAAGAATGGGTTTGAACACACATGGCGAAGTTACCCGCAGACAACTTTTGAACATGGAACAAACAGGGTGGTTAAAAACAGGAAAGAAATGTGTTTAAAAGAGGTTTGAGCTTCCACCTGGAATGGCCCCCCGGGCAATGGTTTCCCGTTGCCCTGATGGGGAAAAGCCCCACTTGGAAATTCCGTACCACTGGTTCTGGACGGGAGTGGAAAAATGCAAAGTTCCTGCAAATGTTTATCTAGGGTAAAACTACTACATTGTCAGCGTGCCAATGACAAACTATGGAACATTGTTGAGGGAGTGTAGCAGGAGCTTTACCCTGGATATAACCCATGTCAAATCTGACTGGGAAAAGCTTGGGGGGGGGCCTGGAATGAGTAAAGGGAAAAAATATCCATTTCTGAGCGTTGACATGCTTCAATCTTGATCAGTATTTTTTTAAAATAAAAGTTGCAATACAAAACTATATCTGTCTGGAGTCTATGCTTAGCGTGTTGCTCATGTTTTTTTCATACTGCAAGCAATAGGTCTTAAAATCTGTTGGATTTGCTTCAAATGTTGGAGCCTGCAGACGTTTGGCACACGAGGACTGGGAATTTTCCAGGAAAATAATTGTCAACCAACAAAAATCTGTTTTACTTAATTAAAAGAACATTTCATACATGTGAATGTTTTAACATCTGCATATGATTCTTAAATTGAACAAATAGGGGGAAACTTTGAAACTGTTTACTGCAGAACCAAAACAGGCTCTCAAACTTTCCACTTTTGAACAATATCAGCAACTTTCATGTACGATAACATCTCAAAGAGCTTCACAACAACGGGGTTGGACACTGAGCAAGGGAGAAGGGGATGGAGAAGGTGGAGGTGACCATCGGCTTGGTTGAAGAGCTAGGTTTTATGGTGGGACTTGAAGACAGACAGAGAGAGGTGAAGTGGAGAGGTAGAGGGAAGACTTTCTAGAGTTTAGTGACAGAGTAAATGAAGGATAAGCCACCAATATTGCTGCGGAGGGGGCGGAGGGCACTTAGCAGGCCTGAGTTCACTGAGCTGACAGGGTAAAGCAGAGGATGAAGAAGCTCAGAGAGATAGGGAGGTGCTCAGACATGAAGGGATTTGTAGGTGAGAGTGCAGATCTTGATGTCGAGCAGTTTGGAAATAGGGATCCAGTGGAACCCGGCGAGAACAGAGGTGATGGGGTGGGGGGGGAGGGGTGCAGAATTTGGTGTGGTGTCAGAGTTTGGGAATGCCGGATAATAAGAACAATCAGTGGGAACCAGGCTGTCATAACCTCGCAGCACTTGCATCTTACAACAGTAAAGACAAATGTTTGTTTGTAGGGGGTTACACTTAGTTTCCTATGAACAAACAAACAATCAGACTAGCTTTGATATGTACTGTTTGGAACTCGTTACGAGTCACTTACTTTTACAGGTAGACATGCTACAGGTTTTAAACAGCGATGGAATGGGGAATCCACTGCACATTGATTGGTTTATTGTGATCTGTTGACCGTTAGCTGCAAGCCGATGGCAGATCCACTCTCTTCTCTGAATCCCTTCTCCGCAGCTTACAGAACACTGGAAACAAGAGATAATGCAAACAGAATATAAAACCATCTTGTCTATTAAACCTTCGACTATTTCAGTGTGAATTGCCAAAAATCTCGAGCCGGAGTAATGTACTTATATTACAGGCAGCTTCAATTTAATTTAATTAACGCCAGATAAGATGCCGAAACAGAGACTGTGCTGATTATTTTATTGCTAAAACAAAACAGGAAAATCTTTTCAGCAGACTGGTAAATGCTCATAGCATCCTAGCAACATTAATTGTAAAACCACTAAAGTAAATTTGAACATTGAATCAAAGACACTCCGAATTAGAGTTAGGGTTAGCTGTTCCACCCAACAATACTATAAAACATGCATCTGATAAACACTTCATGGTGAGACATGTTCCTTATTTACCTCTGACCACCCCCCTAAAGCCAAGTGAGGGGCACAGTCAATGTTCACACATGGCTTCTGCGGAAGTGGCTTGGGATCCAGGCAGAACTCCTCTGGAAGGCTTAGGAAACTTCCGTCAGTCACAAGTTGTTTGCACTGCACTTTGCGGGACTGCAGACCTCCTCCACATGTTTGTGAACACTGTATTAAAAAATGAGAACATTAAATAATTAACTTGATAAACAGAGCTTATTAAACATTAACCTTCCCTTCCTTCCATTAGAACTTTTCTGTGTCTGGCTCTTTATTAATGTTAACAAACGACACCCGAAGCTGTGCATGTGTAGGGATTAGGAGGTTTAAGTGTGAGGTTACAGTCTCACAATCAATGTGATGAGGAGCAGAAAGTATAGTCCAGGCTTCCTGTTCCATATTCCTCTAATGCTGGAAGTAATATGACTTCACTCCCACCATATGACACAGTACTGATGAAGAGTACATTCAGGTCCGAAGTCAATAGTGGGTTTGCCGCCTAAACCACTGGCACTTATATTGTGCTTTTATGGAGATTGTACATCTCCAAGTGCTGGCAATTTTTTAAGTTGAACTAACAAATTCCTTTTTCTATTATTATAATTATTATTTAGTAGATTATTCGATCATGGGAGGGGAGAAGGGGGTCATGCCCTCATCTGACACCCCCACCCCCACACACTTTCCAGCAGAGGCTCTTGATCACAATCAAGCGTGAGATTGCAACATTCCCTCTTAGGATCGACTTTGGTAGAAGCGCCACATTCACAGTGTGTGAGATGTGCGTTATTTTAACGGAACGATTATCTTACAACCGACTCTTTTGTTTTCCCATTCATCCCACAGTTCCATTATATGTGTGCTTTAAATCTGCAGCTGTTTCACATCAGCATTGCCAGTGTAAATGTAAAGCAGTTATTTACTCCAATTTTAGTTTGGAGAAAAAACTCTCACCTCCTGAAGTTGGCTGTGAACCAGTGTAATTTGAATCAGGCTGGCGTAAACAGTCTGATTCAAATCCCCCATCACTCTCTTCCCAGAGGGAAACTACAATTCTGGCAATCTGATCCTGTCTGGCACATACACTAGGTCACGGCAAAGTTGCACTTCGAAGATTTCACATTCAGTGTCTATCAGTTTGAATCAAACTGCATCTGATCTTTCAGTATGAAGATGGCTATAGACAAAACTTTACATCATCTTATCTGGGGTTTGAAATAACCACAATACAAACTTTGGCTTCTTGAATATATACATTGTTTTAAAAATAAAACAATGTTTGCATTTGGTACAGTGCCTTTCATAACAGGAGGACATTTCAAAACTCTTCATGGGATTTACTGTGAAGCATAGTGAGTGTGTATTCTGTAGCAATGTCATGCAATAAATGACCAGTTGTATCTGAAGGGTTGTTGACAAGGATACCGAGAGACACTCTCTTCTATTTTTAACAAGTGTCCAAACTACCACCTGAACACTCAGGTTTAACATTTCATCTATAGGATGGCACCTCTGATAATGGAATACAACTCCAATATTGTATTTGAGTATCAGCCTTGACAATGTGAGCTCCTCTTCTCCATCACCAACTGGCTCTTCCACCCACTCTCTCATGCCTCGTCCATCCTCACTCCAATGCTAACTGAGCTACAGGATTCGTGGAGTCCTGTAGCTCAGTGGTTAGAGCACTCGCTTTGCAAGTGAGAGATCTGAGTTCAATTCCAGGCAGGGCGAAACCTTGGGCAAGTTTCCTTACTCCACACGCCTAATAATAATCCCTCCCAAAACGAAAAACAATAATAAATTGGTCATTTTCAATCTACGACTGTTTGTGGGACATTGCTGTGCGCAATTGGCTGCCGCGTTCGCCCACACATATACAGTCAATTCACTTTACAGTATATTCTGTGAAGCGCTTTGGGACGTCCTCCCGACGTAAAAAGCGCTATATCAAATGCAAGGATTATTATTATTATTATTATTATTATTATTATAACTGCGAGTTGATGCTGGACTTCCTCAAATCCAAAGTTGAGGGGATTCGCTCAGCTGCTTCTGCCCAGCCATCTACTACCTGCTCCCCATCTCCCTCCCTCACCCCGGCCCCGACCCCTCCACATCCCTCCCTCCACATCTTTGAATCTGTCTCCCACTCCTCTCTCACCACCACTATAACCCGCATGAAACCGACCACCTGCTCCCTCGACCCCACCCCTACCCCTCTCCTTACCTCCCAGCTCCACTTTCTTGCCACTCTACTCACAGATATCATAGACCTCTCCCTGTCCACTTGTACTATTCCCACTCCATTAAAACCATCCGTCATCACTCCTATCCTTAAAAAACCCTCTCTGGACCCATCTCTACTCTCAAAACTACCGCCCTATCTCCAACCTCCCTTTTCTCTCCAAGGTCCTGGAACGAGTTATTGCTTCCCAGGTTCGTGCCTTCATCTCCCGCCACTCCCTTCATGAACCCCTCAAATCGGGTTTCCGTACTACCTACAGCACAGAAACAGTGCTAGTCAAAGTGACAAATGACATCCTGTCCATCTGAGACCAGGGCTCCCTCTGCCTCTTCGTCCTTCTTGACCTCTCTGCTGCCTTCGACACCATCGACTACTCTATCCTCATCCACCATCTCTCCTCTTACCTCAACCTTCCAGGATCTGTCCTTGATTGGTTCAGATCGTACCTCTCACACCGCCTCCACTTCATCTCCACAAACGGTTTCACCTCAAGCCCTCACACTGTCTTGTGCGGCGTTCCTCAGGACTCTGTCCTTGGTCCCTTGCTCTTCAATATCGATATGCTCCCTCTTGGTGAAATCATCCGCAAACATGGGGTCAACCTCAACATGTATGTGGATGACCCACAACTCTACCTCTCTGCCTCCACCCTTGACTCCAGGACCACTGTTGTTCTGTCAGAATGTCTGTCAGACATCAAGTGCTGGATGAGAGCTAATTTTCTTCCGTTGAACGTCAACAAGACTGAGGGTTTCCTGATTGGCGCCATCAGCGCCTCCACACCTCAGGCGCTGACAGCATCACCATCCATGATTGCACACTCCACCTTGCTAAGCCAGTCCGGAACCTTGGCTTCTTCTTTGACCCTCGACTATCCTTTCTACCCCACATCTGTGTCATGAACCACTCTGCCTTCCCCCACCCCCGCAACATTGCCTGGCTCCGCTACTGTCTCATACTGCAGTCCACCGAAACCCTCGTACATGCATTCATTACATCGAGGCCTGATTATGCAAAGTCCTTGTTTTTCGGCCTCCCCAACTCCTCCCTCCATAGGCTGCAGATCATCCAGAACCCTGCAGCCCGTGTCCTCTCCCACACCTCGCCTCGCCTCATTTCCTCCCTTGCCTCCTTCAAGATCCATCTCAAGACCCTCCTCTTTGACCGTGCTTTCGATCACCCTGCTTCCCCCCCTGCCCTCCGCCCTCCCCAATCTTGACCCCCCAGCTTGGGTCCGAAACACCGACTGTCCAGCGCCTTGGGATGTCCTCCCAAAGTGAAAGGCGCTATACAAATGTAATTTTATTGTTGTTGTTGTCAAAGTCCTGATGTGGGGCTTGAACCCAGAACCTTCTGACTGTGAGGCAAGAGTGCTCAACTGAGCCATGTTGACACATAATTGGCTACATTGTCTATAAAAGGAAGCTGTCATCTGAGAATGACCACAATGGGTTTGTGATATCAATTTGGTATTCTTCCTGCAAACACTTGATTGATGCTCCCTTACCGGCTGCCATTTTTCTTTGTGCCATGATGGAGGGCAATCAAACTGATTACAGGCCTGCAGTTCAGAGGGTTTTGGACCCAAACATTCCTCGTCAGGAATGATAGTGGTATCCTCGGCATCATGTGCTACTATACGTAAGCAGAAAACATCTCTCGTCTGTATTCCAACTCCACAAGTAGCAGTACATTGTTTCCAGGATCGTGTGTTCCATCTGATAAGTAGAAGAAATTACACATTAAAGAACATTACCACTTGTGGGAGGAATGTTATTTACAGCTTCAAGTTTTAGTTCGCCCAAGCTCCAATAAGCCAGATTTTAGTTTAATCAGATGCTGATAATTTGCGATAGAAGCTATAATCAACAACAGCCCTGTGATGAAATATATTGCTGGGTGGTTCTCTTGGCCAAGATATTTATATACGCTGCTAGCTTTTTATCTCTAGAGACTTACTTCACATTCACTGTAGGAAAAAAAAGAGATAAAGGTCAAGCCTGATCTCACAGATGGCCATTAAGGAATCCTATTTTTGAAAATGATGAATTTCCATGTTACTTATGAACAGAATTCCCTGCTCACTTTTCTAAACTCTGCAGCTGTGTTGAAGAGAAATCCAACTACCCTGTATTTTAATTTTACATCGTTTCACCATGTGCAAGAGGGGAACAATCCGATTTTTTTTTGCTTACTGGTTGCGGAAACTGTTTTCTGTACAATCTCACTATAAAAAAATGTAAAATGAGCCAATATTATGCTGAGATCTGGATAGAAAAAAAACGATAATCAAATACAGTTTAAATGTAAGGTTAAATTAGTTGGTGTCATAAATCACAATGTTAAATATATCTACAAGGTTTGAAATGCCCAAAATAAAACTGATGAGTAAAGTTCTGCAATGTTCTGGATTTCCTGCTTTTCATACGATTCATAAATATGAATGACTCAGAGTACCTTCTCATTATAACATTTGTCATCAATGACAAGATGTGAGGTAATTACAAGGAGGTCAAATGACATTCATGATCTGGAACAATTATGGTAATTAGCTAAGTAATAGCAAAGGGATTTTTAATGTGGATGAATGGAAGGTAATGTATGTAGAAATGGGAAAACCTGGGAAAGTGATGAAACAATGTACATTAGCAAAGGTCAAGGAAGAAAAGAACCTGGGTGTGATGAGTGATCATAAACTGAATGTTTTCAGTCAGTGTGAAGCTGCTATCAACAAAATTAATCAAATACCAGTGTATATCCTAAAGACATTTGACTACAAGTTTTTCTAACTTTGTATAGATTACTGGCAAGGCTACATTTGAAAAACTGTGCGCACCCTGCATTCAAAAAGGACTTTGATGCATTGGTGAAAGTTGAGTGAAGATCAAGGAGGATGATTCTGGGATACAGAGCTCTTCCGTTTGGATGAGAGACCCACAAAACTAAACTTTTTTTATTGAAGAAAAGAAAATTGAGGGGCACAGAAACTTGATCCAGGTTTTTAAAACCGTTTGACCCAGATCTCAAGGACGTACATAGGCTCTGTCAGCAAGCGTGGCCCAGTAGAACAGACTCCCAGCCAAAGCAGTTGATGTTGAATTGATGAAATCCTTTGAAAAAGTTGTTAAATAAATCCATTGTACCTCGTTGATGTGACTTTATCTGGATTTGACAGGATTTTGAATAATGTGCATTTCTTAGGACTCTTATCACTCAGCAAAAAAAAAGAAATCCATCCATAAAGAAACTTGGCAGCAGCAGAGAGCACAATGTCACTACCCAAGTGGTGAAAAACAAGATTCCTCCACACTACAGCTATGTAAAGTTGAAAACACTAGACCGAGATTTCAGTCAGTAAGTATCTGACTGAAATTGATCATATTTCATAACCGGATTGGGTTCTCTTTAAGAATCACAAATTAACTAAGTGCAATTAATCTTAATCTAGTTTCCAATGAGCGTGAAGTCAAAGTACAATTGTCATCATCTGGGATTTGAATTGTCAACGTCTGTTGTCCATTGAGTTGCACTCAATCCAACTTTATTGTCAAATACTACAAAATCATGAAGCATTATATTGTCTGGCAAGCTTACTTAGTAAGCTCCAAGAAGAGAAAGGAATTGAATGAAAAGTTGTTGACATATCAGCTCTTCGTTAATATCAGAAAAGCTAAAAATAGTCCATGACATTTTAAGCTTTAAACTAGAATCTTACAATATTTGCTTTGCACCAGTTGCAGCTAGAGTGATTCATTCAAACCAAACTTGCAACCTCTTTTCTTTCTGTTCATTTCAACCTACATCTGAGGTATAAAACTACACATTTCTATACCCGTAGCATAAATTTGTAGTGATAATGCACATTTGTTACTTTTATCAAAGTGATTTTGAATGTGTTGTGCCTGTTATTTACTTAGTTTTTTTCCCCCCTGTGCAATGGTATGTTGAAAGGGAGAAAGAAGGGAAGTTAAGTGGAATTCTGTTACTCAAAAAGTTCACTTTATCAATCTGATTTTATAATGAGAAATACCCTGGTAAGAGCACTTCTAAATGTATCAAAACTACATCTGGAGAATCACAACAAAGGGCAATAAAGTTTGGGAATAAGTTGCCATTGAAGCAGACACAATTAATGGGTTCAAGTGGTATGTTCAAGCTATACGTTTCTGCAAGGGGAAGACTTTCAAGGATTTGATGAGAGGGCAAGTATGTCGGGTTCAGGACTATCAAAGAAGAGCTGCTCATATTGGACTCAGTTGCCTTTTCCTGTCTGAAAAATTATTTTGTTACTTGATTCTTCCTCCAATTCTGGCAGTGTCTTTTTCTAGATTTATGAGGATCATCTGTTTCAATTTTCATCTTCAAAAGAAAACATTATCCTTCACTTTTATAACCAGAAGATCCTTTTATCATTATGCTCACATCGTACCCAGTTTAAGCTACTGTTGAGGATCAAAATATAACAAGGAAAAGAAAGTTGGGAAAAGAAGGAGCTAGTTTCAATTCACTCAAGCCAAACCTACAGTACTTCAAACAAAAAAAATATAAGGAGCAATGAGTAATTAATGTCCATCTTCAAGCTAAATCAGCATAAATAAAATAACATTTGGCTTAAAATAATATTAAACTTTGTTTAATACTCTACTTACTTTGAATAACACAAAGAAAAGGCACATCAGCGAAGAAAAACAATTATTGTTGACCCTAAATCTTTGGGAGAAGAGAACAGTAAATGTGATCCTGTGTACAGCATTTAAAACTGATGGGAAATATCTCTGTGGCTTTTCAGCCATTTTTCAATGACACTTTTAAGTAAAGTTCTGCTGGCACATCTGTTGTCATGTTTGGCTTATCTGACCAGTGTTTTATCTAGTAGGTGTCAGCACCACCTAGTAGTCCAGCACTCTTAACTTAAATAATAATGGAAACTTCATGAAAGCGTACGTCATATAATATTGTCTTTACGTGCAGAAAGTGTTTTACACATCAGGGATGGGTAGCATGATTCGAGAGCGAGACTTTGGCTTCAATATTTTCCACATATGCTTCCCTGCATGCAGAACTCCTAAATTTGTTTTTCTTGTTACAGCCTGAATGAATTCAATGAGAAGTGAGAGCTCCTGCTCCACCTCACTCTACTGCTGGAATCAAAATCACTTCACTTCACTTCCAGCAGCACAAACAAGGGTTGAACTCACAAAGAAAGAATGTCTTTCATCCTTTGGCAGAAACAAATATTCCCAATATGTTCGGTTCTTTAATGCCTTTACCCCTTTCACAATAAGCTACATAATGTTTTTAAATGGCGAGCAAGAAAAACAAGTTTCTCTTTTAATGTTAATGTACAATGAGACAGTATTATAACGGGAGTCCCTTCCTTTTTCACCAATTTTTTCAGAATGCGTGAACACCCTTTAACCTCACTAATACAAAAAAAATCCTTGCATTTGATGTAGCGCCTTTCATATCAGGAAGACAACCCAAAGTACTTCACAGGTTACACTGCAACGTGCGTAAACTGCATATTTTATAGATGAATGCGGCAGGCAATTTGTGCACTGCAATGTCCCACCAACAGCCAAATATTGGAACGATCTCCAAAATCTTAAAAATTCAAGACTTGAATTTTGCCCAAACAACAAATTAGCATTAATTAATAATAATGTTACTATTAATGTCTAATGTTTAAGAGGAGTAATTGTGTTCAGTGGGTTCCCTCCGTCTGTATTTGACAAAAAAAGTCAATAAAATGTATCTTTATCAAGTTTCTTACGCACCTATGATTTGGCCCAATATGTCTAGCTCTATTTTAATTGTTTTCCACTCTACTTCCTTGTCTTTTCACCAAAAGGTATTATTTTATCTTTCTGCAGACATTCATCTGGTTAAATGGCTTGTCCATTTGTCTGAAATAGTCTTTGAATTCTCTTCAAATTAATAGAATATTAAAGCTAAACTTTTGAAATACATCCGCTTTCAAGTAACTATCCGTGTTCTGCTGATTATAAAGCTGGGAAAAAGTACAAATTTACTGCAATATACAATCCTGATATGTACGAAACAGCTTTAAAAATATTAGGTGCAGCGAAAGCATGAAGTGTCATTTTATCCCAAGCCTTTGCTGGTTATTACATCTTTCATTTGGAAATCTTCCACAACTGTGTGGATCTAATGATGCATGACTGCTGAGATATGCGCAGATCTGGAGAGACATGAGAATGCAGACTTTGCTACTGATCTTTCAACTCAACCACACGGTTCATTTACAAATCCGTGTGTCATCACTTACGCTCTGCAGACACAAGAAAAACATTTACTAAACCTTTTCTGACATGATGGCTATACACACACACTGGATTACATACATTAACCATGAGAGTGTTGGTTAGAAGTTACTACTGTATGTTATCAAACAAGAAATGTTATTTTCTTTTGATGGCATTTCAATAGCAAACAAATATCCCTTGCTACAGAAGTAACTGTTAGTGATATCAACATGTCTTAACATTACAGCATTGCACAATTTGATGTGCACAATTCAGATTTTTGCATACAAAAAAACCCCAAGAAGGCACACTTGAAACTTTTAAGTCTTTTAAAACTCATGGGATTAAATGCAAATTAGCTGAATGGAATGTATATTGTACATTATCAGTAGGGGCCAGAAAGTGAGAATAATTGATGCATTTTGTTTAGGGACAATGATAAGCAGAAATTCCAGGGATCTGGTCTGGATCCTTTGCTGTTCATACTATTCATAAATATCTTGAAGTATCTTGTTGTATTATTATACAACTTGCTGGTGATAAAAGGCCAGGTTAACAAATTTAATGGAGATGATGTTAACCAAGTTGTACTTGGAAAGCCTGAGGAATGGCATTATCAAAACTAAAGCGTAAGTTTTTTTTTAAACTTACAGATTTGCAGAGAAGCACATACCTGGGAGGACAAGGCTCAACATTGCAGGTTCGAACCATATGAGGTGGACGTTTGAAGCTATCACACGATCGGTCGTCCATAATTTCGTGTGTCTGCATATTAAGACATACAACTATAGTCTCTTGTTTACCTAACAGTTAAAACAAAAACATTTCAGGAATCAGAATCACACAAAACAGGTTCAGTTAGTAGCTCAGTGGTAACTTATGCACAGTTTGGTCAAGCACACACAGTAAATCAGCCATATGATTTTATGAGTCACATTTTGATGTCGGTTTCTGTGACTTCTAAACCTGGAGCTAAACATTGACACCAATGTAATGTATAGATTTGGATTTTATACAGTATATTAGTTGTTCTCTTGCAATGGCTTCGTGCAACTTTCTCTCTTCTGGGCTAGACTCTTTGAAGTGCATCAACACAGCTCCAGTATCAGCTGAGAAATGGTATGCTTGCACCAAGGGTCTGTTGCTACTGCTGTAGGGTTTTTTTTTCTGTCTGGAGGTAAAATGCTTTGCAATTATTACAAGATACAGCCGCCCTCCTATGCTCCCTGACCTGGTGAAGAATTAACAAAATTCACAGCTAAGACAAACAAATTTTCTTTTGGGTGGTGGGAGTGGTGGGGGGGAGGGTGCAGTTTGGGGGGTTCAGAACATTTAAAAAAAAAGGTTTCAACGCAATTGTCATTGGAACGTTTCAAGGATACCTCCTGCGCATGACGCTGAGCACGGGGTGAAGCCTTCGTACTCCCAATCTAATTGTTCTTCCATCTCATTATTGTCACCATAGTGGACACCTTCTGACTCGTAAAACACAGTGACCCCGTCACAAGGTCCCAGGTTACAAACCCGCTCGCCAGCGGGTTTGGGTCCTTCACATTCTTCATCTGGAAGCTCCTCTTCCGTTTGAGAGAATGAGAGAAAAACAAGGCACTTCACGACACGCACTTGTTTGCCAACTCCACAGGAAGTACTGCACTGTGTCCACGCCTCCGGAATAAACCTGGAAATGATACCAGTGAACAATAAATGGCACAGCCGTCAGAGTAGCTTTATTATAATAATAATCATAATGATAATCCTTGAATTTGATATAGCGCCTTATTATGTCATTGAGACGTCTCAAAGCGCTTCACAGAATACATTGTAAATTTCAGTGACTGTTTATTTTGTGGGTCAAATGCTAATCACACTTCCATCAATTATCATGGAAACATTGATATTATGATCTGATCTGATAACAAAAAGATAATTTTTGCCATGATACAGTACCTTTTACAGGTGAAGGACGTCTCAAAGTGCTTCACAGGATTTACTGCAAAGTGTGTATTTTATGGGCAAAAATCCTCTAAGATGGGAGAATAATTGTGTGGCCTTTTCTGGTAAACAAAAAAGTTATGTTTGCTCCCATAACCCACCCTCCTCCCCCTGAGTAAAGATGAGTGACCTTGAAATATAAGAAGACAATTTTTCTCATTCAAAACAATGGTGAATAGTTTCCAGTAGACATACTGTTAATTTTACAAAGTCCAATGTATATTTGCACAAATTCCATTCTCTTATGGGCACTTTCCTTGCGCAAAAGTGCGTTATGGTTGAACAGATGCAGCATTATGCAGAACGTGAATGTGAAAACGAAAGCTTAGGAACTCACGTTGGCTCCTCAGATTCTGCTCTGGGTTCCAGCAGTTCCTGAGCTTGTTTAATCCAGGGTATTTTAGCCTCCACAGGAAGTTTTTCTGGAAATACCAATGCATAAATCAAACGTATAGGTCCCCAGACTCAATGAAAGCAATTTTAATTTAAATATCATTCAATAAGGAACACATTTTTTCCACGCCAATTTAATGCACTACTTCCCTTATATTAAATGTGCAAAATATTATTAGGCAAGAGAGAAATTCCTTCCTCTAGATGCTGGTTATTCGATTTGCATCTATGCAGAGTTATTCTCCCCCACTGCCTTAGAACAGTGGAAGAATATGGTCCCTGGGTTTCCATAAAAGGTGTTGCAGTAACGCACCAGTGTTGCAGTTCATTGGCCACATATGGAGCTGTACTTGGTTGAAATGCAATTTGCCGACATGGATGGCTTGGTTTCAAAAAATTTACATGTCCGCACTTCCTCGAGGTTGATCCCTCGCCTGCGGATTTGACTTTCCAGTTGGTTTTTTTTGCACCACCCGAAACAAAACTCAAGCAGCTTTTTTTTAACCTTTCAGCAGAAATACAGTACCATTAAGCCCATCGCCTAGAAACTTACAGTTTCTTGTATAAATTACCTTTGGTTTTATGACATGGAATTGGCACAGTACATTCCTCCTTTATGTATGGTTTTAGCAGTGGGTTACATCCGCCAGTATGCTGCCCTCCGTGGTCTATACACAATACGACTCTATAACGCAGACCTCGACCACATGTTACTGTGCACTACAAGGAAACAAAAGAGAACCTTACCAGCTTCTTGCTTACAAAATATATAAAGGTTAGACTCACACTAGTAGTTAAATCAATAATCACAGTAGGGCCCCAACTATGTTACGAGTGCTGCACACTAACAATTACATTTTATTGATTTCTTTACTCTAAGGCACAAAGTATTTCAATGGGACATCAGACTGGGTCATCTAGGACAGGTTCCGTTATGATATGTATCTATCTGCTGGATGTAGAAAGGTTTTTACAATTCTAATAACCTACGTGTATTATCCATTCCTGTGTTGTGGTATTGTCACTACACATATATATATATATCCAGACAGACATACATACAGGTAAGCTTGTGTAAGTCTAATCTTTATAAATCGCGTAATTGCTTGAATCGGACCTGAGTCCGAGTCCCATTCAGTTTCTTATCAAAACCATTTAGATTTCTTTGCACTAGTCGTATTTATCATTTCCTAACTCATAACGCTACTCCCGAATCCTCCATTACTCCTGCACTTACCAACTGTATTGAATCATGGAAAATGATGTCCAGACCCGTGGACGCACGCGCATAAGAACTTCATTTCCAGAGATTCAATGCGATTGCAATACTCTCCCGTACATGTGCATGCGGCAATTGGGTCAAGACGCATTGAATCGCGGGAAACATAGTCTAGTCACTGCATGCACACTCATCGGCTGCATTGAATAACACATGCGCAGTGTAGATTATTCATTAAATTGGACTTTAAACAATTACAATTTGCTTGTGACTCAGACTTCGCGCAAGTCATATTAAATATTACGGTCCCGACTGATATGATTTATGTGATTTTTACTGTATATACAGGGGAACCCAGTTAGGGTGCCTCTCGATGTAGCATGGCCTCGCTTCTGTCTGCTGCATGTGCAAACTAACCGAATAACCTGCTTCTTGTCATAAATATCAGCCAACTTCTGGATTGTCAGGTCACATCCTGCGCACTGTGTGCATGTACAGGGAGCATCACCAAAGTCACTCCCTGCACACGGCACATGAGCTGACAGCATGACAGCTATACACAGGAAGCTTCGCTCATGTCACTTCACAAAGGAATCTGTTTTTCCTGATTAAAACATCGAAAACGGTGCATTTAAAAGAAAGTTGCATCCACGCCTACGTTATGCAAATGCGTCAGAATTCATCAGGAAAAACAATAGAGTGAAGTGAAAAAGGGCTGGGTGTCTTACCGGCGACCATTCCATGGCTCTCCATTTTGGGCATTCGAAAAGGTTGCAGGTTTCAACTAATAGTGGTTTCAAGGCATACATGCACTTCCACTCCTCCACCTGATTAATTTCTCCATACACATTCTCTTCAATACAAGAAACACTGCGCTTTTGCACTCCACCTCCACAGGACATAGAACATGCAGTCCAAGGGTTGGTCTCCCAACTGGGTAGGAAAAAAAAATGCAGCAGATAAGTAGTCAGAAGACATCCTGAAAGATGGTATGACTTGGTGCGAGGGAAATAAGGAGCCATCGAGCTCATCCTTGCGCATCAGGAAGATATTTCAAAGCGCTTCACAGGATTTACTGTAAAGCATAGTGACTGTGTGTTTCAATTATCAGTAACATAGATGTACAAAAGTACATTTTTTACATTTTGCCACAGGGACTGCAGAGCCTTCTTCATTTAGTCATGATCACGGGTTCTCATTATTTCACCACGCTCGATTGCTTGAGGTTATTTTTACATCATTAAATGTTGTACAAAGTTCTCCAACAAATATAGTAGACAGTTAAAAAGCATTATCTAGGATTAACAAATATCCAGGAATACTGTCAAATTTAAAATACTGTAAAATTAACAGCCTCCCAACTAATGAATTCTAAACTCTTACTTTATTTTTATTGCACATACAAACCAACCTTCATATATCAATGGCTCGCTATCTACAGTAAACACCTCTAAAACACAGCAGGAAATGTGGGATGTCAAAAGTCACCACTTATTTTCAAGTTAAATGATCCCAAAAACATTTGCGAAATAAATCACATGAAGCTGGCGCTCATTTAAGATACAACGATGAAATCATAAACTTGCAAAACATCTGAAAATAGTTGCAAAGCAGCAGCAACAGGGAATCCTGGAAATTGTCACTGCCTCGAGGCAGTACATTAATAGTCTACTCACTTTTCAAACAGGCAACACCGCAGCAAGACTTTAAATGGAAACAAACAGCATAATGCATTAATTCAATTAGGGGCACAAACAAATTGAATTTTACTGATTTCCTGAAAAGGCGAAGACAGGAAAAATAAAGCGTTCCTCAAACAGCTAAATGGCAAAGCAACCAACTGAAAGAAAATTGGTCACAGCTACTTGAAGGATCTGGCTGAGATTTCTTATTAAGCCTTTATAACAAGCTTGTCATCACCTTGTAAACCAACAGACAAATAGAAAGAGGAGTTTAACTGACGATTTCAGATTGTTAACGGAGATTGAAATCAGAGTATTTACAAAACAATTTTGTAAGGTTGTGAGAAATGAAAGAGTAACCTAACATTTTCTTCAGGAATAATTATAATCTTTGCATTTGATATAGCGCCGTGGCACATCGTTGAGATGCCTCAAAGCGCTTCACAGGATATACTATAAAGTGAATTGACTGCGTATTTTGTGGGCCAAATGCTGTAGCGAATTGCACACAGCAGTGTCCTAGAAATAGTCGTGGTTTGAGTGATTAAAATATTTTTTTAAGGGATTATTACCCCTGGAAAGCAATCAACTAACAACTAAGTTCCAACTAAGTGTTTTGTTTTTAAATGTTTAGTTCCCAGACCTCAGAAATAACTTAATAATAATAATCCTTGCATTTGATATAGCGCTTTTCACGTTGGGAGGATGTCCCAAAGCGCTTTACAGAACACACTGTAAAGTGAATTGACTGTATATTTGTGAATGCGGCAGCCAATTGCGCACAGCAATGTCCCACAAACAGGCGTAGATTGAAAATGACCAATTTATTATTGTTTTTGGTTTTGGAGGGATTATTATTAGGCGTGTGGAGTAAGGAAACTTGCCCAAGGTTTCGCCCTGCCTGGAATTGAACTCAGGACTCTCGCTTGCAAAGCGAGTGCTCTAACCACTGAGCTACATTCAATTACTTGTATAATCATCACATTGTTATTTTGAGATTTGCTAACAAGACATACTACTGGAGAGGTCAATGGATACTACAGTATTTCATAAGCATAATTCTACATTTCTCACAACTCTGGACTATCTAAAGTATACATACCGAGGAAGTGGCTGAAAATGATCATAGATTGCAAGTTGTTTGAAACCATCGCTGTGGGAGAGAATAAGCACCATTTAATTAAACGTTTAAATGCGTATTTAGAAATTCAATTGTATAGTTCCATTTTACAATACAATATTACAATGCACTATGCTATAGTGTGAAAACAAAATTGTATATGTCTTGATATTAACACAACGATACACATGCTGTACAATAGTAAAGGGGTGAACGTTGAGAGAATCACAAGCGTTCCAGCATTTTATTTGGTACAGCAGTCACAAATTGGGTCCAATTCTTGTAGAAATGGCATATACAGTAGAACCCTGCAGTAATGCACTTCATTACAATGTGGGTTCTCTTATAGGATGATTGGGGTTGGATTCCTGAGATCCGTTTACCAAAGAAATCCCAAATGCGTGCAGAAAGCCAGCTGGCTTAAGTAAAAATTGGCTTCCTGCTCACTAAAAAAAAGGTTAACTTCCAGGTAGTCAGTTCACTCCTTGTGTATTGAGCAGCAAGAGAGGTTAGCGGCGACCTAATGACTTGGAGGTTGGCCGTTTTTTAGCACAGCAGGCTACCCAATGTTTTGCACACATACACTCACACACACACACACACACACACACATACTTTTTGCCATGAATAGGAAATAATAGAACATGGCTGATATTGCAAATTCTCTGGGTATAAATCAACCCTACAGGGCAACAGGGAAAAGGCAAATAATTGGGCCTGAAAGGTAGGTAAATAGGACTCTGATTGCTCTTTAAATAGAGCCAGCAGGTATACAATGGGCCGAATGGCCTTCTTCTGTGCTGTAAATTTCTATGGTTCTAATAATATATACATTTGTTTCTAAGAATGGGTATATTGAGCAAATTTGATAGCAGGACACCAGCAGTGCTCATCTGTAAACATACCTGGAAGGGCAATGATCCATATTGCATTCCTGTAGTTTAGGTTTGGGTTTTTTATTTTCTGGGTAGTATTTACAATAGTGTTCAGGAACAACACGACCTGAACGTACATCTATACACTCTGCAGAACTAAGCTGGTAACCTAGCGAATGAAAAGCAACAGTTTCACACATTGTCTTGTGGAGAATGCTTATTGAAACAAAAGTCAAGAGCAGTTTTATCACCATAATATTAAGTGCAAAATCTATTGTTTTAAATTCTCCAAATGAGATAAATAACCACAGCTAAAACAACTTAAAAAAGAGAAAACTCAGTGATTCCTTCCAGATGCACATGAAATGAAACAAAAATGAAAGACAGTTATCTAAATTATAATTGATATTATTCAACCTTGATTGCAACCATTTCACAGTCTAATCTTCCCAATAAGACTAGAATTACTAGAAAACTCCATAGAGTATGTGGCCATGCATATTTATCTCTATAACCTCCAATCTTTTTCATAGCCAAGCATCTGTCCAGCTCTTTCTGGTTATGAAGTTGATTGACATAGCAATAACTATTTGTGATGGACTTTAGTTATTCTCCACTGGATGTTAAATTTACTGACTCTAGATGTACAAATGGAAAACCTGATGTGAGCTCCGGAAAGATCAGTAAATTTGTCAATGAATGGAAAATGACTGCTGCACTCCTGAAGTATGGGGACTTTGGAAGCATGTAATCGTTCTCCATATTATATATATTATGTATAACATGAATGACTTTACCTCCCCCGCAGGTCACTGTACAGGGGTAGAAATCAGTCTCTCTCCACTGATGACTGATTGGTTGATAGAAGATAAACTGGACCACACTGTCCTTTGTTGCGATATTCCTGGTCTGTGACGATTATAGGAGAAAAAAAAGAAAATAAATTAAAACATAGCTTTCAACATGAAACGGCAGTTAAGAAGAGAGAAGAGTAAACTTTTGAGAAACAGATCTAAATAACTGGCTTGACCAGGTCAACGATTCCCTATTTAGACTCTTCTCACAGACTATTTGGAATATTCTGTTTCAAATCACATTTTTTATTGTTCTAGTCTGTTTATAATTTCACACTGGAGCCTGGTTTTATTCCATACAGACACACATATACACACACACAAATACATTCCCTCAATGTGATGTATCCCCAGTTGTGCTGTACTGGAACATATTATTACAAATATGTTCCAAATCCATATTAAATCCTGACATATGTATTTGTAACATATGAACTTTCGATCACGGCTTGATTTATACTTGATGGAATAAAAACTTAAAATTCAGAAAATTTGAACATTAAGAAAAGATCATTATCTGCTGATTTAATAATGCCCCTGTTCTAATTTCCTACTGATATAATGTTACAAGTTGAGTGCAGTCCCGTTATATCATTTGAGAATCCATAAAACTCAAACGTGAAATAACAAGTCAACTGTAACATTTCGCCCACAAAATACACAGTCAGTCCACTTTACAGTATATTTTGTGAACTGCTTTGACGTGATAAGTTGCTATATCAAATGGAAGGATTCCAATTGTTATTATTATTAAAAATGACAACCCAGGAAAAATTTGCATCAAAGCAAAAGGGAGACAACCAATTAGTGCATCTAAATGACATTTTATCTATTCCACAAGAGTGGCTGGCACACAATGAAAAAAGATGTTGAATTAAGGCAGTTTGAAAATCTTGCTGAGGTCATAAGGTGTTCGAAAATAGATTGTTGAAAATATTAGATTGTTGTCAAGAAGTCACGTCATGTCCTGAGCAACAATATCTCGGTCATGCTCTTTGGTAAATTGGTTTTGAATGAGTATAATTCCTATCTCGGAAATTTCGTAGCATTTGAAACTCAATGTGATTTTGTATGACAGAAAGTGGTCTTATCTGAAGCGCCTTCAATAGGTCAGGTGCTGTTATCAACCACTCTGAACTATAAGGAAGCTCAGATTAATTGCACTCTGCACTGTAAATTATTTGTTTTCAACATCATTTACAGAGTTGCAAGAAGTACACATTTATTTTCATCATGGTAGCATTGTGGAAATACCCAAATCCTTACCTTAAATCAAGTGCATGATGATGTAACTGGTTCAAGCGCTCATTATAAATACCCACATTTCAATTTAACGAGTTTAAACCTAACCCAAGAAAAACATGGGGAGGGGGCAGAATACTGTCGCCAGTGACCAGTCAGGGTATAATAGCAGGTTTAGTGAGTGGTTGGGAATGCTAAACCTACTCAGTGTATATCATAAATTTGATCCCTGCAGGTCATAAGTAGCACCATCTGAACTTGTTGCAACAATCTGGTGTATGTTACCACTGAAATGCTTCTTTTTATTTTCTGAATGTGCAGAATGTGGTAGGGAACTTAAAATTACTCTTTAAATACATTCTGGTGTATGGTACACTTCCTGGCAACTGATACTTTTCACTCACATGAGTCTTTTTTTCTTCACACTATGAGTTTAAACATTTTTCATCTTCACCCACTCCATGCTCAGTTGAAAGTAGTGGACTGTGAAGGCCATAGCTTTCGATGCTGATACTGTCAGTACAGGTTTGGGGTAAATGTACCATCAGGTGCATCCTCTCCTCTTGTTCTGCAGTAATTTCGTTCTTAGCCTCACAAACATGCAAAAACTGACTCTCAGTGAAAATAGCAGATCAGACTAGACTTTGGACTTGTGTTAGTCAGATATAAATTGAGCAATGACCAGGTGACGGGGAATAATCACTTGTAACTTTCCAAACAATATTCTAAGGCTTCTTTTGTGTCCTTAGAATACTCAACATGAATCTTTTGCTGTTTTGTTGGCGGTTGTTTAAAATCAACAACTGTATTCTATTATAATTTTTCCATTGGACCAAACAATCCTGCAGGAATGAGCACTCACTCTACCAGAATTCTTGGTTGCTATGAGAGATCAAACTGGCTAAGAGTAGAATGGGCAGAAGATAAAATTGAATTTGGTCTCTTTCCAGTCCAAGATTACTGCTGGAAACGATTTAGACAATGCAAAATTCCTCTTACCAGTAATTTGTAATGACTTGGATGAAGTGTGCCTATAATGGAATCATCAAGCTCTTTACACACAGCCCACACGAGGGAGAGATACAGAGAGATAGAGATTTCACCCTCACCTCCCCGATACACATTAACAAGACTTGTGCAAAATGTGGAAAGAAGCCTGAAGAATACAGGCATTGTACCGTATTTAGTTTTTTTCCCAAGCTGTCAAACGAAAAAATCTGGACCAGAGATTTTGGTAACTTTGCTTCAGTTTGAATTTTAGGTTTAATATATTTGAAATGAATCATTCTCATATATCAGCAATATAATATTCTGTAAAGCCCTCTGTGACCAGAGACTTAAGATGGCAAGGGAGAAAAAACGTGATTGGATTTGGGTTCCCTTTCCCCCACCTCCCACCAAAACACAGACCATCCACATTATCAGTGATACAGACTGTACCAATCTATGGTTGGGGAATGTAAAAAAAACACCAACAACTGTTTTGTTCACAATTTTTACTTTAAAACGAATTGGCAACCAAGGAGCTCAATTTGTTGAATGCTAAATCTCCCCCATATGATTACAGCAGCAGCTGCTCAGACAATTTAATAAGAAGTACCGCTGTACGCAAGAATCTGAAAGGACAATTTGAATGTTGTTCAATCCCGCAAGCAGGAACATTGGCGAGCATGACAAAACAAAAAGCCATTTGAACCATCAACCCCGCTTCCTCTACTATCTGTACAAACCTGTGAGGTGGTATCGAGGGGTTTGTGCTCAAACCCTTTCTGCTCCTGATCTATATAAGTGACCTGGACAAGCAGACTCGGTGCAAGGTAGCACAATTTGCGGATGGCACCATAGGGACGGTGTAGAATCAGAAGAGGCAGCCACAATTTTACAGAAAGAGCGCAAAAAGGTATGAATCTGATCTGATCACTGCGAAATTCAATTCCATGCAGATAAAATTTCAATTACCCCAGATACATGGTCCGCAATTAACTCTACTCTCTAATACTGTACTGGTCTCTCGCTAGCTATCTAGCCTTTTGTTTCAAAATGGTTCACCCAGGAATTTCTACAATAAAATCATGCTAACACTCTCCATGTTAGATCACTAAAAACCCCATTTTGCCTAGTGGTTTGGCATATACTTACCAGCAGCTTTCACCATTGTTTAGATTTGCTGTGTCATGGCCAATAATATCTGGAGTAGTGATTTGAATTGTGGAAATGGATACATTTCTAATGATTTCTTTTAGAGAGAAGAAATTCAAGTGTGATTTTTTTTATAGCTCCTGAGGCCGAGTTGTGACTTGAGCCAACATTATGTACTCATGTGGGTTGTGGATTCCCTTACGTGTTGAGGCCATAGGTTTAAATCAAGCTACGTTTCAAACATTTGGCTTCCAGTAGGTATGGAGACAGCTCAGGAGCCAAAATAAAATAAAATTTTTAATTACAAAAAAAGAGTTCAAGTGCTATCATTTACAGAAAATTAATGTTGCGAGATTAATTTCACAACAGTCGGAAATATCAACCTCTCACAGTTACTAAAGGTGACTTGCATATTTTCAAAGCAGCCGAAGAACACGCCGAGGAGTAGACTGGACATGTAGTCTACTGAGTACTGATAATTGACACTGGCTTCACATATCGTTATTAATTTGCATTCAGTTTTACCAATTGTTTCCCAGAATTGACAAAAAAAATTCAGCCAAAAAGAGGTTCCGCAAATCATTTTGTGAAAACATCGAAGAAAAACATTTCTGCTGAGTTCACTCAGAGTTTTTGTGAAGAGAGTGTGTACATCAGAGTAGATGGCAGATAGTTAGTAGGTTTGCTAAGCTTTTGCTAGTTGATGGAAGCAAAATACACCAGTGCTGAAAGTGATTTTTGATTCTATTGGACTTGTATTTTCAATTCTGTGTTCATACCAACAACAACAACAACTTGAATTGATATAGCGCCCCGGAGAGCTTAACAATGGCGGAGTCTGACCCGCAACCAGCAACGGGAATAAAGATATAGCTGTAAATGCTCTGACAACTTTCCCATTATGATAGTAAGGCCCTCACTTGAGTTAACATGATCTTCATCTTTGATCTTATTGATTGATATAACAGTTAGCTGAGCCTGTTATGAGACTGTAACATCACAAAGTGGTTCTAATTACATCAGATTGTGAGAGCCAAGCTCAAGTACCTTATTCAGACACAGGAACCCTGAGATTGCCTTACAGACATCACATATTCTCAGACAAATGATATTTCATGGAAGACATACAAGAGGGTGAACAATTCTGAACTCAGTTGGCCGGTTTACAAGTAAGAAGTATCAAAAATTTGGGTTTGGCAGGGTGGGAGATTAGTTTTTTTAAAAAAAGGTGTTAACTTTTTTTTCCTCTTCTCCATGCCAGTCTATATACCAAGCTGGAAAAATGTGTCTCCCAAATGTCTGCCTATTCTGCTCCAGTACTGGATGGTTCATGAGAGCTCTTCAACACTGACCATAACTTTGATTTTACTTTCTTGAGGATCACTGCTGGTGCAGCGAGGTAGAGTTTATGCAGTTTTGTGTTACTAGGATAATTCCTTGAAGAGGGATTTGCTTGCATTTCACTGGAGCCTTTTGATGATAGTTTTGATTTGCCTCGATATTGGAATTTTCTATTTTGCTCTCCTTCCCGAGAAGATACAACAGCAGTGTGACCTCATGATTACTGAGAATAATTTCACGAGCAAGTGCTATCTCTCCTGCTGTTGAGATCACAACCATTGTAGTATTGGTTGACATTAATAAGGGTCCTACAACAACTTGCACTTATATAACCCACTTCACATAGGATAACGTGCAAGTCTTTGACAGAGATGAGCAACTAGCAGAGCGGAGGGGCTTGGGGGCAAGTGACCATAGGCACGGTCAAAAGGATAGGTTATAAACAGATAGAGGAGAGGCAAAATGGAGGGAGTTTCAGAAGTTAGGGGCAAATAATCTGAAATGATTGATTGACAAGTACCCGCTTATCAAGCCATTGCTGAGATACTGTCCCTCTTAGTACAGTGAACATTCAAATGATTTCACAGTGGGTCCTTACATAAATTATGGCCCCTTTCCACCAAAACATGGTTTAAATATGCAGTTGATGATTTATTTAACTTATATTTTGTTTGTTTTGTTTTTGCCATATAGCTATATGTTTCTCACACAAATTTTCTGCATGGAAAAGTATAAACTTTAAAGATGTTTCTGCACCATATAAAGTAAAGGTCTAAATAAATCAAATTGGGAAATCAGAAGAAACTTCTTTACCCAGAGAGTGGTGGGAATGTGAAACTTGCTACCACAAGGAGCAAATAGCGTAGATGCATTTAAGGGGAAGCTAGATAAGTACATGAGGGATAAAGGAATAGAAGGTTATGCTGATAGGTTTAGTTGAGGAAGAGTAGGTGGAGGCTCATGTGGAGCACAAACACCAGCATAGACCAGTTGGGCCAAATGGCCTGTTTCTGTATTTTATATTCTATGTAATTGTATGTAAAAAGTTGTATCATATGCGATATAGTTACTATGAATGAAACAGTCAATAATATAAAAGTGATTTGTTGGACATATCTAAAGTACAGCAAATATATTTATATGTATTATAAATATACACAAGCACAAACTCACACATACACACACACACCTTGTCAAATGTTTAGTCCGAGATTTTAAGAATTTGGAATACCATGTTAACTTATCGATCAGCTCTAACAATCTGGAAAAATATCTTAAAATGAAAACTACAATTGGCTCTGAATGTGTTCAAAAGTACATAAAACTTAATGATCTTTTACGACTTTCAGAATAGGGAGGGGAGTAAGTCTTATATCATTTTACCAACTATAAAACTATGATCGGCTTAAGGAAAATCACTTCTGACAGTCACTTGATCCACAGATCAATTTTCCTGGATTGGGTAATATTTCTACAAAAAAAGGTTCATTGCAGTTGGCCTGTATTTTCTTTACATATGAGAAAAACATATGCTTGAAGGTATCACTGACTAACAAGAGTTTGGCTGTGCCTAGTTGAAAGGGTCAGTCAATGTGTTGGTCTCATGAAAATGTACTTCTCAGTGAATATGTTCACTGTCGAGAGTAGGAAGTAAAGCAGCAATAAGATGTGCATTAGGATGACCGTGAATTAAGTTGGTACAATTACCTTAAAGGACAATCACTTTAATAAACAATTACCTTAATGATAAAGTCAGCACCCAGTGGACCCTGTATCTTGAGGATTTCTTTATCAGAACTTTTCTGAAACTCAACAGTGGTATTCTCAATGTCATACGATCCCACAGTATTTAGATTGTGTTCTTCTTTGCGTCCCTGTAGCGTTTTGGATTCAATATCTGAAATAAATTGGTTTCCAGGAATATCAAAATATTGTGCATGTTTTTTGTCACGCTCCCTCTCCCTCCACCAATGGTAGAGGAATGTAATTTCATAAACAATGCATTAGAAATACACAATTTATTCTTTAAGGTGTTAAAGATAGGTTGAGGAAAATGGCAGCAGTGCAACTAAGTAGCCCTTTTGAAATGAATTACGAAGACTGTTTTCCATTTTATGTACCAATTTTGCAAACCAAAAAATCTACCAAAAAATAATAATTTGGTCACTCAATCAACCAAATCGACAGTGTCTGTGGGACACTGCTGTGCGCAATTGTCCACAAAATATGCGCATTTTGCCCACAGTCACAGCTCTTTACAATATATTCTGTGAAGCGCTTTGAAACATCTCGACAATTTGATAAGGCACTATACCAAGTGCATGTATTATTATTATCATCATTACAACACTGTTACAATGACTGGCATATCTCACCCAGCCTGAGTGCGGCCAACATATTTATGGTTTAAAAAAATGTTCTTGAAAACATTACGGCCAATCTTTTAGTTTCCACATTTGCCAGGTAAAGCAGTATAAACGCAACTAAATATGTCTAGTTACACAAACCAGATGATCACAAGATATTATTTACATATACACAGTCACACACCAGAAACCATTGTATCCATAACTTTTAATAACAGATCAATGCTGTTTATTTAATAGGCCTAAAATGCCACTCTATGAAGTTGGCACATCCCACCTAGTTAGCAGAATTAGCTTGTGTATTTTCTTGTGTTTCTTTGATGATTTTCTGAATGACTACTTCACAAACGTACGAGCAAAGCTGCACCAAAAAAAAATCTGGAAGCTTGTGTTTAAAAGTAATATGACTAATTAACATCCAATTTTAAAACCTCAAAGGAGGATATATGTATAGGTGGGGTGGGTGAAGGAGGGGGGGTATAGAGAGAGCAAAAGAGACACCTTAGCCACAGAGGAAGTGAAAGCTGGGCTTACACAACAAATAAGCAATCACACACTTTACAATGAACCCTGTGAAGGGCTCTTGAGACATTTCAACAAAGCAACAAAGCTCAATATCAAATGCATGAATTTTTTACATTACTGCAAGAAAAAAGCACATCCAAAGTGGGAGAGAAACAGAGAGAGAGAGAGAGAGAGAGAGAGAGACCGCGAACAGAAGTAGACGAGGAAAAAAAGACGCATCCATAAAGCGAAGAGCATCCATAAAGCCTTATTGTTCCATCATTGCAGTGGGTAATAACACTCTTTTACATTATTAACACCAGCTTTCTTTTTAATTGAAAAATTTCAATAAAAAAAACAACAAACTAAAGAATATCCTTGGGGAAGTTGCTTTTTATTGCCGATTTAACACGCACATTTTTGTTCCTAATTGCGATTCAAATGAAGACTTTCAATTGTGGCCTGGGAGCAGTTTAATTTTAATCATCTCCCCGTGTTCTCAGGCAGGGCTCGGTACAATACAAAATATAACTTGGGAGGCTGTGTAAGAATGGGGAAGAATGGAGGGAAAAAAAACTCATGCAATAATTAATTGAAAAATAAAAAGTTTGAATGAAACAAATGAAAACCATCAGCTGTAGGATAAGACAACATAAATAATTTCAAAACTGAGTGGTGTGTTTTAGTTGTTTTCCCCCTTCTTAACTTTTATAAACCCTTCTGGTGTACAGCTTTGAGACTGTAAATAGTGTGTTTTTACCTCAGACTGATTTTTATAAGTTTCACATGCAACATTTTTGCAGAGAGGTTTTACATAAACATCACTGCAAGCTGGGAGGTGATTGACTGAGCAAAGTAAGGGTAATTAGCTGGTTCTGACTTTTTCTGGCACTGCTTATTACAAACGTGCATTTTGCAAATAGCACTTCGACTATTTTACTGCAGATGGGCTTTTATTGCTGAGAAGGTCTGAAGGCTAGATTTTTGCTCGATTACGAATACTAACGCACTGACCTGCACAGATTTCAGAAATGTGTTACATTTTAAAGAAACATTTACACGCATTACCCGTTTTTCCTGTTTGTGGCGACACGACTTTCCAATAAATGAAAGCAACGTGATACATACACAGTCTTTGATCGGAAGTGAGTGATGGCTGGAGAGACCAGAGCTTGCTTAGGCTTAAGGTGCAGCAGTGTTTGCTTTACGTTCTACCCTGCTGTTATTCCGCGCTGATTTATACGCATCAAAGATTTTGCTCTTACTCAATTTAAAATTTTTGCAGATTTTGAAATAAAACTCACAAAGGTGGGCTGGCCCCTTGACTGTGATTTTCACGTGTCGACTCCCATATGGAACTGCAATCACTGTATCTTCCACTGAATGGTTTAAAAAATAAGGAGGAAAATCAGCTGAATGTTGACATACCATCAGTTAGCACTCAGTAATTCATCACGCCGCACAGCTTTAGAGCCCTAAATATTCACATGACACTTCTTTTCTCAACATGAGCTGTCAAAACGTGTGAACACACATGCGACGGCATGAAATTCAATTCAGGCTCCTAACCAGCACCCGAGGAACCCAATACAAGATGTGACCAAAGCCTGACGATGACTTAATGCCACAGTTTTGTTTGGTTCCAAATAGCGACAAGATCAAGAGTGATTTACACCAACTCATGAGCAGTGATTGGTTTACCATACTTTTAAGTGGTTAAAGAAAAAGGACTAAAGCAAACAGTATCATGGTAGACGATCTCCAGATTTTGCTGCCAGGTAAAGCACTTTCAACTTGTGAGATTGTTGTTCCAGCAGGCAGCCTTCACCAGAGTCAAATAACGCAAGTAACGCAAGTAACCTTGCACAGTCTCAAACTACAAAACAATCTGTGAACACCTCTGATAATTATTCATGGAAGGATGAGAACAAGCAGCCCGATCGACTTTCTTCATCGAAACCCCACTTGCCCACTTGTGATTAACTAAACCCTCCCCCCACCCCTACCAACAACATAGAATAAAACATTTCTGGTTTATATTACTATTGTGCTAACACATCATAAAGTAAGGAATTTCTTAGAAAAATAGAAAGGATGAAAAAGCATAAAAAGTTCCTGCGAATGGCATTCTCTTTATTAAATGACGCATTCAGTTATGCACCGAGCTGCGTGAAGTTTCAGATTAAGCATTCAGTTAATAGGATTTAGGCTTTAAAACAAACAAATTTAAGAAGAAAAAAAATGACACGTACGTTTTTCAGGAGACACGTGGGATTTCGCCTGTCCTCTCACAAGCCTGCATGTGGATCCATCTCCTGCACAAATTCCACAGTTGTCTTCCTTGGTTTTACTCCCAAGTTGTCGATCACATCCCACTACCTGCCAACAACAATGCCAACACCAGTCAAAAGGGTAAAGCTGATGGTATACAAGTTCAAGTTACAGGAAAACTATAATTTTTTTNGTGTTACCTTTCACAATTTGGATTGACCTCATTCTGTCACTGCATAGCTCTATTATTTGACGGCTAATTTATTTGGAATACCTACAGGACTGTTTTATTTCTAGAACATCTTACTTTGCACTTTTCTAAAAAACAATCACTGCATCAGACGTGCGAAATAACCCATTCGGTACCCAGGTTCTATCAACGTACCTTGATCCAAGTTAAATGTGCTTATTAGGAAGTCATGGGGATCAAATCAATTACTTCTCACTTTAAATAATTATCCTTCCACTTGCTTAAGTGCATCAGGAAAACAACAACAACAACAAATTAGATTTGTACAGCGCCTTTCACGTCAGGAGGATGTCCTGACGTGAAAGATCTCAAAGCATTTTGCTGCATTTATTGTAAAGTGCAGCGTCTGGTTATTTTCTGAAACTATTTGAAAAACTTCCTTCTCTTTTCAAACAGTGTCATGGGATATTTAAGATCCACCTGAAGATATTGGTTTAATATCCCCAAAGATGGCACTTCCAACAATGGCATTTCCCCCAGCACTATATTGGAGTATCAGCCTAGACTACGAGTGGGGTTTGGACCCACAACCTTCTGGCTTAGAGAACAGAACAAAGTGCGACCAATTGAGCCAGAGTCTTACATGTATGGGTGTTAGAAATCCTTTGAGGGCATCCAGAAACTATGGTGCCTCATTAAGTGAAGAATATTCATTAAGTGTGTAAATCACGTCTTTATAACAACTGAAATGTAGATTCATCTTAACCACAGTGAATTCTCACTAACTGTAAACTCAAGTTGCTCTTTTTACTCGTGCTTTTTATGCTACACGTCTATTCCTCCCTTTACTGCCTGCATCATGTTACTGTCTTGAGAATGCAACGTTCCACTTTATAGCACTTCTGTGACAAGCTATATATAATTAAATAAATCAATCCCAAAATTTACAAGTGCTTTAATACACCTAAGAGCTGTACAGAATTTGAAATATAATGTATTGCATACACCGGCTCCCTTTAATAAATGAATTCCGCATCATGAAGACTCATCCATGGTGCAATGTATGGATAAAGCCCTTCCAAATCCGTGGTATTATCCAACATTGAATTTCTCTGCTTGACAGAATATAAAATGTAATCTGCCTTGATTTGCACTTAGTAGATACTAGAAATTGGGAAACAGCTGCTCTAGGAATAAAAACACTGTCATTAGTAAGCCGGCACTCAAACTAAATGGTAATAAAATGTAATTAGGGGCCTGAAGGGGAGCATGCACATTTTTTGATTTGTAAAAGCAAGATTTGCTTTTGTGAACTAGAAATGTCTAACCGGAAAAATAAGTCATGTATTTGGCTACAAATTCCTCATGCTATTGAGTGCAGTGGCTTTGATGATGGGCTGTATGCCTCCATTCAAGCACACACTGTCAATATTACCACTTAGAGGGGTAAGGAATTTCTCACCCACCACTTCTATAAGTCCAATGATTTCTCCAACTGAGGTCTGACCTCAGCCATCTGTCATTTTCATAGAACTCTAAACCTGAATAACTGTACTACCTTGTTCAATCATGAACAGTGTCAATTTTTTTTACTCCTTTATAGACTGCTGCCTCTCACAACCTAACCATTCAAATCCTGGATTTAACTAACGTTTTGAATGACTGAAGTCATTTCGGACTTTATTCTTCTGAAGCACAATCGCTGCAGCCAGACAAAACACATAATGGCAGAGGCAAAAAGATTATGGAAACTGCTAACAAAAAAAACCTATGGATTTAACTGCAGTGTAATCTAGAATTTTGATGTAGTGGAAAACCACACTCTTTCAAAGCCGGAGCAACAAAACGCTAGTCATAACTGCAGCTTTCCTTTGAGGTGCTAGTTGCAACTGACTGCTGCAACATGGAACTCCAAGGTACCATGTTGGCATTTCTGTTTCTTAACATATTTCCAAGTCATCCATAATAAAGATGGGATAATATCGTAAACACCTTTTTGTTGCAAACTAATGTGGTTCGCACACCTCCAAAAAGTATGTGTTCCACAGTGAACTGTACCTGGAAGTCAGATTTTCAGTGCGTTCTTCTATCAATTACCAGCTAAATTACTATTCCCTCCCCATTATTCATGTCATGTCAACGTGAGAGAAAATTTCTCTCAGGAGAGTGCCACAGTTACACCTCTGATACCTCTGTATAAGGCTTCTGAAACTAGCCGTCTGGACTCGCTTATGATGCTGACCACTTAGGTGAGGTTCGAGAGTATACTGGCAGCCATAGAATTGTCCCCCCAGTAAGAGTCAGGACTTTTAATTGGAGAGAATTGCAGAGAGGGATAAAAGACTTAAAATATAGGCCAACAATGATAGAGTAAACAGATTCTTTTTCACGATAGAACGCAGGTAAGATTCTGTGTTGAATTTTACAAACCATCAAAAAGTAACATGTGTTCCACAGCAAACTGTGCCTGGAAGTCAGATTTTCAGTGAGTTCTTCTATCAATTACCAGCTAAATTACTATTTGCCTCCCCATTTCTTATGTCATGTCAACGTGAGAGAAAATTTCTCTCAGGAGAATGCCACACTTACACCTCTAATACTCAGATAACCAAGGAAAATAACCAAGGAATATGAACTATTCAGAAAAAGTCTCACTTGTGATGGGTCTCAAATAGGAAACAAAGAAAGGCTTGAGGGGTTGGAATGAAAATTCTTGATGCTCATACTTGATTGTCTTTGGATCTTCACTGTGAAACTGACTCCTGATATTAAAGAAAGGCATCTTTCTACATCAGGTCACTTGAGATCAGGAACTAAGCATACAGGAATGAACACCACTATTGCCGTGCTAGATACAGCGTTTACTCTCTTTTCCCCTTTTAGTCACACTAAAGGTTAGTTATTCCATTGGGGCAATGATTTACATTGCAGCCAATGAAAGATTCAGAACAGAAATTGACCATATCTACAAACGATATCTTGATTTTTTTTTGAAAAATTCAATATTACATCTAACAGAAGTTGTTATTAAATCAGAAGCACTTTGGTGAATACAAGAACAACTGACCAACTTATTGCAACAACTGTGCAATATTAATAATAACAAGAAATGTAAGAGCTCTTTTTAAAAGTGCTCCAATTTTGGTTCAAAAATCTCAGATTACTTAGATTTGAAATTATAAGCAAGAATAATTTTAAACTCCCATCTTCAGAAATTGCACAAGAAACTAATAGTTTGCTGAGCACAACTTGCAGAACAAATTCCCCCTTATTTTCAATCGGAATGTCTCAGTTCCAGGCTTAGTCCTTTATACGACAGTATTAAAGATCAATCAGTGTGAAGGTAATGAGAGAAGGGTAATGAGAACCAATCAGGCTATAGTCTTGTGAGCAGTAAAGCAAGCATTACCTTTTCAAAAAAATAAAAGTGCTCAACTGGTTTTGCATTGTGACAACAAGGAGTGTTCACTAATAGAGTGTTCTCTCGTGGAGAGGTAGTACTCGTACCTCACTGAGATTGATGAATGAGGTAAGTGGATCTCATCTGAATAGAACTGGGACCTCTTGCTCTAGCCTGGCATCAGCTGAATAAGCAAGTATCAGGTTAATGCAATCAACTTTTCATCATATGTGCTCAGTGAAAAACCTGCTTACCTCACCTTTTGGTATTCTGAACCCACCCAGGCACAACAGAGCTTGTTCATTGGTTTGGGGGCAAAGGAGACATGCTGACTGCAAACAGCAGGAGAGAAGTGCAACAGTGCTTGTTTTTCTACTTTTTAAAAATAGCTGGAACACTCATTCAGAATTCTGATGATTTTCAAATTGAAAGGAAAACGACATCATTCGACTGCAAATACACAACCACCTCACGTTTGGAGAAAGCTCTGTGAAGTGCTTCAAGACATTTTGACATGATGAGGCGTTATGTCATATGCAAGGATTGTTATTATTACCGCTTTACAAAAAATAATATTTTAGTCCCGCATTAAATGGAATGCAATTTTTGAGGAACCTGCCCTTCAACATAAAAACTCAGAAGAATAAAACAAATAAGCTTTACAGTTAACTCCAATATATCTAGAAAGTTTTGAAACAAAATTAAAAATATATTAACTTGCGAAGATTCCAGCACGTTTCAGAGAAACCCTTGATTATAAAATAATATGGATAAAACAATGTGTCTATTAAATTCTAATATGTACGGTTTTATAGGCAAGGGCACCACAGAGTGATAAGTTCAAGAGCAGTGGTGGCCAATGTTTTTGATCAACCAACAAAATAAATTTTCTTGATTGAATATTTCTTCATTTATTGCCGCACCAAGGGATCGACGCACGGAAACTACAGGAAACAAGACATTGATTTGGAACAGACTTGTGTGGACTGTGCGAATGTTCTTGGCGGGGGCACATTTGACAGCCCTGAGGGCCATGGGTTGGCCAATGCTAGTTTAGAGGTTTATGCTTCCGATTGCTGGCAAGGATTGTGTTGCTTCTGAAACTAAGAATTCCTCAATTTTAGCCATGCTTCAATAGGTAGCTGCTGGGCATTGGGCAGTCAGTGGGAGAGAGGTTTTGTTACAATGAATTGTTCGGAAACTTGGACCAAGCTTTATCCATGGAATGCTTTCAAGTTGTTCAACTATCACTTTTTTTGTGGTAAAGCTATTGAAAGTAGCATTCACTTTCTTGATGATATTTGACATTAACTCTCCCCTCCCCCCTCAAAGTAAGTGGACCAAGGTTTAAGAAACACAGTAAATACTCACCTTATGCCTTTAATCCTCAACGTTTCCATGATGGTTTTCCAGCAAAAAAAACCCAGTGCTTTAACTACATACAGTCACTGTTGGTAAGAACAACGTAAATTTACCTGACAAATTCCACTGATGCACATATTCAAAGTGTCGGGGTTGCATCGGGTACCATCAAGCACTTTGGGCGATAATTCCACAATCAAACTTGTTCCCCAAGCCTGACATTTCAGAGCACATGGATTATCTGGGTCGCTGTAGACAGGAATCCATTCATAAGATTGTCCTTGGTGTTTCATATCATTATGTGCAGAACACTGCTGATCTCGGAAATCACCGGCCTCAGGAGGGCAATCCTTTAAACACAAAAAAATTAAAAAGTCAACGTGGAAGAAACTAAGTGTTCCAAAACAGTATTGCAAAACACACCCATGCATGCACACACACGCACTCTCATTTTGCATCTCTAAATCCTGGGAAATATGCAATAATACATTGCATTGAAAGAGATGAAGGGCTGAGATGAAACTGAACAATACATCGTGGGATAGCATAATGGCCTCTCACCACTGAGACCACAATTCAAACAAACCCATCCTAAATTGCCGGAAAGAAATTCTCTTTGTCGCTTGGCCCTGAATCTTCTTGCAGAGGTAGGAACCTTTAGTAAAACTGACTGGTGCAGTCCTTCAACCACCTACATGAATTCAAACAACCTTGCCCTTGATTTGGAACTAAATTGGCAATCACACTCAGAAGGTCCTCTGGGTGGATGGTGAGGAACGCAAAATGTCATGCTCGTGCAATTGAAAGTGCTCCTCTGGGATTGGTGCTAGGGTGTATTACTGAGGCTTTATAGAGAAAACTTTATTTCATAGTTCTTAAAAAAAAGAACCTGCTTCCAATTTGAGATGGAATTTAAGAATTTTCCTCAATTCTGCATGAATTTAATTTTAATAGGATAAAGACCAGGTGAAATTTTGAACCTCGAGTGAAAAGAGAGACAAAGAGAGAGAAAGCCCCAGCTGCAGAAAGTCTCAATCCTCAGGGAGGAAAGGCCACACTGACCACAGTGATGGGTGATGCCTTATTAATACAATCCTAACTGTGCATTATTCTATATGTACCAGATACCCGTAACAAATAGAACTGTCTGTCATTCGCTCACAAAGCACAATGGTGATGGTCAGCCCTTATTATGTGGTACAATCAAGGGAAGCTGCCATCCATCATTGTCTTTCTTGATAACTGCTACTACTGGCAATAAAAGAAAAATGTCTCCAGAAAGATCAAAAAAGTTCCAGAAAAGGACAGTGTGTATATAAGGTTGTTGTACAAGCAGAACACTTGGTTGTACAAGACCTTTACAAGACCTCACAAAACCTTTGCTCTTGTAGTTGATGAGGTCATTTAAATAACTTGATACTTTACTGCTTTCAGCCTCTGCGTTGCCAATTTAACAACAAAAGTAAATGTAAGGAGCTGGGCACAGGGTATAGTCCTCACTGTACAAAACTGCTCATTATGAAAATAACTTGCTTAGAAATCACACAGCATTAATACAACATTAATTTACTAACTTGACAATGGTAATAATTCTCAGACATTGCTGCTTAAATATTAGAAATGCATTTGAAAGCAAGCTATTTAAAATATCAACAATTATAGTCCTCAATGTGTACTTAAGTAAAATTGTTGGTATGTCTGCTTATTATTCATTCCCAGATATATTATTCTCATAAAACAAAATTGCCTTAAATCAATAGAAACTCAATAGGAATCACTTAAATAAAAAACTGGAATTTGGAAATTTTATAGTTTTCTCAAGACTAATTAATGTGCAGAAGAGAAACATTTACAAAAGAGCAAACTTGTTTGAGTCATTGCAACATTAGCTTGGGAACAATAATGATCACTCCAGTAGTTAGTTTTATGAGGTTCTACTTACTCCCACAGGAATTGATGCACTGGAATTTTCATAATGGTCTCACACAGACCACCGCATGTCCTGCTGGTAGAGCTAAGAAAATTGCTAATGCTTTACAGTGCAAAGAACTGTAAACCACCATGAGATGATACTGGCAGGATAGACTCTGAAACATCAGGGACATGTTTATCCTATGGATCCAACTGGGGACACTCTGTTCAAGTGTGAGATGTCAGACATATATGAACCAGCAGGTACACTCAGGATTTGAACGGCACAAGGAACGACGAAAATGTAAAATATTGCTATGCTCTTAATCACTCGCTACTTTTCTTTTGCTGGTAGTATTGTTCCATGAGCTCTAGCTATATTCTGCTAATTCACCCAAGTGGCCATTATTAACATCTAAACCTTGATGTTCACTATTGGCAGGCTATTTGACAAGGGAGAGAGGGAAGAGAAGGAGCTAAGATTAATTAATTCATCACCAACCAGGGAGTCAAATGTTTTCAGTTTGTTCAGCTCAGCTACTCACTGGATGAACTCACCTCAACTATTGGAAGAGATGTTCACAGATATAAATCGAGATAGTGTTTTGCAATGAACTGAGCCAAGCAGCGAACGGCAGCCACAGCGGCTTAACAGTCGATCCTTTCACCTCCAGACCTTGCGTTCAAATTCAACCCATAATTCATAGCTGAAGCTTTTCTCTCTTTGCTAGCTGCAAGCTTCCTAATGCATTGATTTTAACCAGTTCAACATAGCTCCTAGTCAGTGCAGTGTCCAAACCACTACAACTGGTACTGTACTGTCAATCAATAATAATAATAATAATAATAATCCTTGCATTTGATATAGCGCTTTTCATGTCAGGAGGACATCCCAAAGCGCTTCACAGAACACACTGTAAAGTGAATTGACTGTATATTTGTGGGCGAACGCGGCAGCCAATTGCGCACAGCAATGTCCCACAAACAGTCGTAGATTGAAAATGACCAATTTATTATTGTTTTGGGTTTTGGAGGGATTATTATTAGGCTCTGTGTGGAGTAAGGAAACTTGCCCAAGGTTTCGCCCTCTGCCTGGAATTGAACTCAGGTCTCTCACTTGCAAAGCGAGTGCTCTAACCACTGAGCTACAGGACTCCACGAAATCAAATGCAGAGAAGCCATTAGGATGTTGGTGTGGGAAGTGGAAGAATTTGCGTACATTGTAGAAGGAGAACACAGGGGGCTTTAAATCTATACTGATCATGCAATGTCAGCAGACTTTGGAGTGCTCAATACTGCTGCTGGGTGTTTGAAGCAGCAAAGGAATCCATTCCTCTGTAATAACATCTGCAATCATCAGGAAGATGAACATTGACCATCATGTGGATGATAAATGTGTGTCTGATGTGGAAAAGGTTTTCTATTCCTTAGCCATAAAACCACGCACAGAGAAAAAAACTAGGAGACCAAATTGAACATTAGAGTCCATGAAGCAGTTTTCAAAGAGAAGTTTGCACAAGTGTGTCCAAACAAATTATTTTATTCACTACTTACCACATTGCTGCAAGTTTTATACCTAATATTTCTCCCTTCACAATGCCTAGGAGACAAGAAATAAAACAAAATGACAGAGAACAAGCTTTGAAAATATAAAATTAACACACGTCAAACAATTTACAACAGCTTCCTTTATTCAGCCAATCTCACATGTGCGAATGACTCAACAAAGGAAGTCTCCATGGTAGAAATCCTCTAATCCTAAATATTTTTTAATTCTCTTTACTAATAATAAATGTAAGATTTTGGCCAAGAATATAAGCCAATTGCACCAAATGAAATCATTCTTGACAGGGGCTTTTGCTCTGATCCTAAATCAAGTTAAATTTTATTTCACCTGTCAAAACACGAGTAGAATGTATCTGCCAGAAGCTTATGTATAATGAAACTACTTATTGATAAAAATCCAACTGAGCATGAACAAGCACATTCAATCCCAAAGAGCTGAGTCTATACTATTTTAGTAATTTGTTTTTACATTCCCCAGTCCTATCATGATCAAATGCTTACCATCAAAATAAAATTCCCTTTCATGTTTTTGTTAAAAAAATAAGCTGATTACATACAGTTAACCATTATTAAAGGTCATTCAGATGGATCCAGAATACACCAACGACTCACTTGATCATATATATCAATCACAATTATGGTTAAGAAAAAAAGCTTCCTGTGTAAAAAAAAGTCCATATTGCTGAGTTTTCTTCAAGATTATAGTGAATAATCTGTTTTTCTGGCAAACACAGTCTATTACACAATGAAGGTACTGTTGTTGTTATTATTCATCATGCAAGTGGTTTCTGATTCTCAATCTCTGAATACATCCCCGGTTTTAGCAACTGGGGATCATAGTCGGGCTATTAATTCAGGCATCACAAGCAAAATAGTGCACTGGAAAAACATTGTGAAAAATGTAAATATAGGCACAAATCTTTTGCCTGGGGACCTGCTTCATATCCAACATAAACAAGTGTGGTTCACTTCATAAGCTAGCTCCAAGGCACATATTTTGGTGAAATAGCTTGGTAGAAGCAGTGTCTCATAACACCTTAAGCAGAGAGTGCTAGGATATAGACATCAGTTGCAATGCCTTACATATCCTTGCTGTGAATGGGGGCTTGTGGTTTGGCAAGCACTGTGATAGGTCTTACGTTACATATATTCCAAGGTGAACAAAATGCCACATGGAGTTTCAATGCCCCGGCATGAATGCAATGTTGTGTCATTCTCATTGGCACAGAATATTAATGAAACATTTGTTTCAGTAGCCTGAATCGTCATAGAATAACAAGCTGAAGGTGAATGGGAGGAGCGTTGGGAGATTTAACTGTGGTGACCCCGGTGGAGGAAAACTCGGTTGCTTCTTTGATAAAGAAAACCAACCTTAAAAGGGTGGACACATTGAGTGAGAGAAGTGCATTGATCAGCTCCCTTTGGTACTATGCAGTTCTGTAGTATGACAGATATCACAAGAGAGGCACAAAACCCCATAACAACATTAATGTAATCCTCAAGTAAAAGTATGACTGGAAACAGTATTGCATTATGTTAGCTTGGCATGCAGAAAATGTTGACAGTTCTTGTTTCTTGGGGTTCAATATTTCGAGACTGAAATAACTTATCAGTATCAGTTGCTACCGTAAGTGATAGGACCATTAGGTCTTTCTCAGCAACTCAGCCCTGCACCTCCTGCATGGAGCACAGCTACTGGACATTGTATACAGTAGCTGAGGAGCAGTCACACAAGATAAACTGGTAGAAGTGGATCAATCCCTGGTGAAGAGTGTGGCACATTGCTGGAGGTTGTGAAGGTTGACAACTCTCACAAAGTTGGCAACGAATCATCCAGCCCTAAATAGGAAAGAGACCTCAGTGTTCCTCCAATGAAGAGATAATCACAGCATTTCTGCATTTTCAGAGACAATGCAGAGAAGCTGACTGAGGTTCTGATACAGCAAACTGTGTAATGCCATGAGTTATTTAACATCCACCAGAGAAGTAGCAGGCAATAATTTGATATGTCACCCCGAGGACACTGCCTCCAACAATGCAACAACTCCCACAACACAGAACTGAAGTATTAACCTATGGCAGGGCGAAAAGGAAGAATGGAGGAAGGTCCTTTGCCAAGAACATCATCAAGGTCTGAATTGAAAGAGAAAAGTGAACAAAATACATCACATCTCTCCTTAGGAGAACTAGCAGCTAAAAGATCAGGGCAATCCACAATTAAAATGTTAATTCCATTGTCTGTGAAAATTTTCGCCATTTAAACATTTGTCTGGCATTGTATGTGATCACTTTATTCCTATGGAACTGGAAGTTAGAAAACCAATTGGTTCTGGCTCTGACCTGATGTTTAAGCATCTTCTGAGAGAGTACGAGGCTCCTCCTCCACAAGTCCGAGAACAGTCACTCCAAGGCCCCCAGGCGTCCCATCCAAAAGCCTTATCCTCGTCTGATCGTGTGCTCCTGGATGTCTATAAATCCGGAAGGCAAAACCATATTAGAAAGCTATACGAAATAGATCAGTTTCAAATTCACACTCCATTAAAGAAATAAAATTCTTGCAGTTGCGTTAAGGAAAATAAAATACAAATGACACTATTTCAGATCGCCATATCAAATGTCAAGCAATACAAGATTTAGAACAAGAAATTACCAGGTTGAATTTAAGCACATCTTAGTCAACAATGTTCCAGGCCTGCTTAATACTGAAAAGGTGCATGGGGAAAGAGCAGGGAAATGGGGCTGAAAGGATTGCTCTTGAGGGAGCTGGCTCAGGCACGATGGGTTGAATGGTTTTCTTCTGTGCCATAAATTTCTATGATTCTATAGAATTTTATTTTCTTCCCATCAGCACATGAGAAATTTGCTTTGAGGCTCGTTAATTTTTTACTTGCTTCAGTTAGATCAGTGCTTACAGGTTCTAATGAGTCTTTGAAATGAAACCACATGTTAATAGAGGAAATGTGTAAATCATTAAAGCCAAAACAGCAGATTGATAAAAAGCTGAGCAACATATGAGTTTGGGGTGGATGCTTCAATATGATCTGTGTCCATTAACAAAAATGTGCGTCAACCAATAAAAATGCAACCTTAATAAATGCCCAGTCCCACTTCACAACAAAGGTTAACAGCACTTAATGGGGATGTAGGGCACTCACACAGATGTTCATGAGGCATTTCGCTTTCTGTTGCAATACTGAAAGCTGGGTTCATTTGAAATGTAAAGTGTTTGGCAAACAGTACGGATTCATGGAACCATCAAAGCTAACAATGAGTCCAAATGACATCAATTCAATCAGCGTACTCATATGGAATAATGTTATGATTATGATTTATAATATTCTTTTTGATTGTGTACAAAACAATAATGCAACTGTTCAAATGGCTGCACCACTGTATACATTTAATCACCCAGCATTATTTCCTCTTTAGCACTATTCTTTGCATTGATTAAATACAAGGGTACCCACATATTTGAACTATTAATCATACCCTTGCCTTTCTCCAAATACAGTTAACAACATATGGTTTGTCCATCAGTTTATTATAAATATTTTTGGAACTGCATAAAAATACTGTCTTTTACATTTAACACTTTGCTATTAATTTCTGAAAATGTATCAGTTACTGCAGTGAAATCGATCCAGGGCATTAACTAGCTGGCGAGGACTTCTGTTATTCTTGTCAGCAGAGATCAAGTGAAAGCTAAACATTTCTCTGTTGATCTTTGAATGGGGTTCTCGAGAGATTTCAGTATGACACGGTTGACCTCTCAACTATTAAACATTCCAGTTATTCATTGCTAAGCATTAACCTTGGACCAAAATATGAATGACATATTAAACAGCCTTGATCTATTTGAAGCTTATGGTTTAGAATTTGGAGTACTGGAAGTTTTAAATATAAGATAAGATAAATTCATCAAATTAAGATAAATGTACATTGAAATTATTTGTATGAAGCTTAATTACCAAAGTAATGCCTTAAATAGTATAATGTCATGCCTTTTTAAGCACGGTGTGAAGGATGCAATATAAATGCAAGTTGTTTTTGTATGAGTGGGAGAGGAATAACTGGGGCGACATCAGGGTACAGGGAAAACAGCATTGCAATAATCTCAATGATTAAAAAATCTGAATCACAAGTATGTGTCTTATTATTCTAAGAGATTGAGGTAGTATTTTTATTCCAGGACTGTACATTTTTATTGGAAATTGGCAGAGCAAGATTAGATTTAATAGGTTTTAAAACGTGCCCTGGCACAAGTAAAAACACCTGCAATACCGTACTGCAGTCAGTGGTAACTCATTTCCCTGAAGGGCAGTAAGCTGTTGAGAAAGTGATGTGAATTGCTCAGTATAAATTAGTCACGCAATCACAAAGTGTTTCACTATGGTACCCAGTGGCTAAGGCAATCTTGAGAAGGTGTTATCCCAACTAGATTGATTCGACCCACATTGAGGTGCAAAAGCCGAAGTTTGCCTGCAAGTACTTAGTTACAAAACTTTACAGGAAAATTCTGCAAAGTGCTTTGAGATGTTTTCCCGATATGAAAAGCGCTAAATCAAATTATTTTTTCTATTAATTCAGTGGGTGCACAGTAATTCGGCCTCTATTCAAAAATGTTTCCTTAAAATTTCTCATTCAAAGTTATTAAAAGTTAATTTTTAATGTTTTTAAGAGCCATTCTATGCAATTGACCCACAATCTAACATTTTAGCAGAACTCGATATATGCACATAGGTTTGGGGATGAGAAGGGCAACTTTTGTTTGGTGCTGTAAAGGGAAGGGCAGAAGGTCAGTATTCTGGAAGCAAATGGATTAAATGAAAGGAAATTTTTCATTCTAAACTTTCTCAACTGAACCTCTCTTGTTGTGTTACTTGAGGGGCATTAATGCATCTTATTATAGAATTACTTGAAGTCTGAAGCATTGTTCAACTTGTCCTTACCCTCAGTAACTTTTAACTGAACACTTCCTCCATGTTAAAGAAGTTGCAATGGGAAGATGTATGCCTAAACTTTAAGATAATCTTAACAGTAAAATGGGAGATTTATTGTTTCCATTTACTGTACAACTTACATTAAATTTAGAGGTAACCTAATTTACATAATGACCAGTTAAGTTATCCCAGATCAACAAATTGTAGCTGTTTTGGAGATATTATACAATAAAATAAGTTTTTTTTAAAAAAATGGAATCTTGGATAGAGTTCAGAACTCATTTTACATCCCCGCTGCCTCACAGCTTGCAACATTCTCACCCTGTGTCAGAATACTTTAAGTTAATAACTACAATTTTTTTTAATAGCTTCCAAAACACAGGCTCATACCCAAGTGAAAATGTTGAGTTTATGGAAAGAAGAAATAAGTCTTTATATTTCATACATGCCAGAATATACTCCAGTACGAGAGTCTGACTGGGATCAGCTGCTATTTTCAATTTGCCCCTGCAGTCACTTTAAGCTTCCCGCAACAGTGAATACTCAAAAAGTATAAAGGAAGAGAGCGTAGGATGGCATAATAGGAACTTGGGTAGAGGATGAGGGGAAAGAACAGAGGTTAAAATAGAATTACTGAATTTATATTTTATCCTTTGTCGCATAAAATGCCCCCATCCCCCTGGTTTCTCGTGTAGCTTTCAGTTGTTAACAGGTCCTTTTTAGACCTGTAGCTATCAATATTAATTGCATGATTTTCACAGATGTATTTCCAGTTGGCACTTAACACAACGTACAACTGTTTCTTTTACTGAATGCTGTGATAGAATATTTTCTTGTCTTTTTTCCCCTCAATTAATGCCATTCAAAATTATATTTCATATCACCTCCAGTTAGATACATTCAAAATATTTTGTGTTTTTTATCATTAAGTTTGGGTGGTTGGAAATCAAGGCCTTCTAATGTAGCATTTGAAGTTAAAACCAACAGAAATAGTTTCTTTTTTGTTACTTCAAGTAATTCCAAAAAAAGATATAAGGATGATCAAAGCTGGATTATTCTTGGTATCCTGCCAAGGTTCCTTCAGAAGCATTATGCCTAGTATCTATAGCATCGGCTTAAAAGCTAGTTGATTCAAACCATTTGCTTTGCAAGAAAAAAAATGTTCTGACAGAATATATATTCCTCCACTTACAGGATAAATCACTGTATTGTTGCTTGCAAGATGTATGACCTGTTCAAAACATTCCTTGAGAGTAAAACGGTATTTTACACAAAACCTAATCCTCTATTATTAATATTTTCTTGTTGTTTTTCTCCTTCCATTAATGGCATTAATACACTTCATATCATCTCCAGTTGGATACATCTAAAAATTTGAATTAAAACCAACAATAAATGACAGAATCCCAAACAGTTACAATCTCACGTTTTACAATGTTTCACAAAGTGTTTATAATAATCTTTGCATTTGATATAGCGCCTTATCACATCGTTGAGACATCTCAAAGCGCTTCACAGAATATATTGTAAAGTAGATTGATTGTGTATTTTCTGGGTGAAACCACATGCACAGCCACAGCCTCGCATATTCTCTGGTGGACTGGAGGTGGTTATGTCATAAGGTTTGCAATAAAAAAAAAGGTAGGTGTTAAAAATACTTAAAAACTTGTGATTGGCAAAACATTCTAGCTTCATATCAAAGCCCAACAATCATGTTACTGCCAGCCAACAAATGCAACTTCTGGAAGTAGCTGCATTATTTCTCCAAACTGCACTAAAACAAAAAAAAGTGGTAAAACTCTTATTGTGATTGTTTGATATTTTTCTTGATACTGTGTTGCATTATTTATTTTTTGTGTAATTAAACTTTTGACAATATTTCTGTTGTTATCATCAAATTATCACAAGACATTTCATGCATAGGACTGAAGCTCAACATTTTAACAATGATTCTTAACTGTTAATTGGTGATTTATTGCTAAACCAAATGAGCTAGATATTCAAATTCAACCATCTATTCACATTCAAGAGGAGCCAGCCAACTATGAGGTTTCCAAAGCTGCCCTATCATATGTGATTCGACACATGATCAAAGGGCTGGCTCAACTCGGGCAAAATGTAGCTGGTATCAATTGCTCTCATGCCCTTCACTGTAACACTGTGAAGATTTATTTACAGTTCAGATGTTGGAAAGATCTCAATGACTTCGGTAGGTAGTTTTGCCAATGCAACATTTTTTTTTACACAATATCAAGCACATCCTCAAGCCTATTAATATATTTAATAAATGCATTTCTCGCATCAGATAAACATAGTTTACAAACCAACCATACGAGTTAGATAGTAGAATCAATTTGCAATATATGTAAGGTTGTAATTGCACTAAGGTGCAAGATCTTAAAAAGAGGATCACTATCATTTATTATAAAGCAACACCTGGCTCAAGTTTATTCATCTCGCAACTCGTTGTTAACACAATGAAACCAACTGGTGTATTCTTACTCACAGCAGTTTCCAAGGATCAGTTCCAATGTTTTTCTCAAGAATAATTGGATTAGCCTGGCTGAGTTGCTAGTACTCTCACCTCTGGATCAAAAGGATGAGGGTTCAAGCACGAAGTTGGGACTTTAAGCTAATTTGCTGTGAGCATGTTATCTGCTAGAAATACAGTCACTACACTTGACAACAATTATCTGTGAAGGGCTTGAGTCATGGGAGGATTATTATTATCATTTTTAGGAGTCTGATAAACAAGCACTAAAAATAGCCAGCTGGCCTAAAATTAAAAGCAAAGAATTCAATCCCTCACCAAGTAAAAATAATTACAGACATCCCTTGAGAACCAAACTGAATAGTTGGCATTGAGCAAGGTAGCTATTTTCTAATTGGCAATGATATCCATGCTCACAGGTGAAGAGACTGTTTAAAAGATCATTGGAATCTTAGCTAACAGTGAAGGAGCCAAAACACTAAAACGCACAGTAAAGCAGGGAGGTGCCTCAGAAATGGTAGGGTTGTAAAAGCCAGAAAACAGAGCCTGCTAATGCCAGCATGAATCATTTATCTCTGGTTGGTTTCACTGCAAATGGGCAGTAGAGAACATGCAAAGAACATTCAGGCTGTGGATAGCAGTTCCACTCTGTTAACCAGAACTCGGTGTGCAAACTACGATATCCAGCATACAGATGGCATCAAGAAGCAAGTATTTTGCATCTCAATGATTCCATCATTTCTTGTGAAAACAAATAAAGTCCAAGTTGAACTTTTCCCCCCTAATTTTGACTATTTTTTTAAAAACACTATCATGTTTATTCAAATTTACACTGATTCAGAAGACAATGAGACATGCAATGATGTATATCCTACACTTAGGCTGACACAAAGAGTTGGAAGTCCTAAATCACATATGGTGAGTAACACAATTGTGTTAAGAGTTACCCAGCGCAGAGTGTGTGGAATCATAGAATGTTTTAGCACTGAAGATAGCACTTTTGGCCCTTTGCTGAATCACTGTAAGATACTCATTTGTAAGTTTGCTGCCTCCAGCCTCCTCCTTGTCCCCCAGACTCTCCTCCCCACCATCGGCGTCTGTGCTTTCAGCCACTACGCCCCAAAGCTGTGGAACCCTAAACCCTTCGCCTTGCCCCTGCTCTCCCCATTTTCATCGAAGACCTTCATCTTCGACCGAGCCTCACCTTCCCATCCCCGTTCTAATGACACCATTTCAAACTGTAACATTGGGGTTTAAAATGTGATAATCACAAACCGTCTTTGTCATGTTAATAGCAATTTCTGGTTTTCTAACATCGGATTGCAAGAGTCATTTTGAGATTCTCGAACAGCAAATTGGTAATGTTTGGAAAAGAAAGCAATTAGCAAAACCCCAGTGGAACAAATATGTTTTACAAATGTTACATTTTAGAACCCATTAACGCCTTTACTTTAAGGACAAAAAGGTTTCATTAAGACAATGTCATTGCGTCAGGAGTAAGCTGTGACTAAAAACTGAATTTTCTGTTTCACAATTAAGCTCTACATTCTGTATCCAATAATCTCCATCATATACCTCCGTGCTTGCTTATAATAAATATAGGGGTACACAATTTCTTTTGAACATACAGTGACATAAAATGTAATATTTTGTAGTGCAGAACACAATATTTATAATAATAATGTAATGTAAAGAATATGATTCATCATCAGCGGCAAAGAAATAATTATGTCCCATTGAACATTTGCTCATTTCAGTCAGCATCTTTCTTTTTTTAACTCCTATACAAATCTCAAGCAAATGCAATATCAAGTTCAATATATTCACGATTCTGTGGGGGAAACAAAATATTCTCATTGGTGGTTCTGATTAAGATCATCTTTCCTTTCCACAGCAAAGAAAAGACAGAAGCCTTTAGAGTGGCTGATGATAGGTGTGTAATCTCTGTATCCTGTTAGTTCTGATTAACGTCCCTGGAGTATTGAGCTGATATTGCTGTCCTACCTGATAAAATGTCTCCTCGTATTTAGCACTAAAGCCAATATTGATGGATGTGTCTGTAATTGTCTGTAATTATCTTTATATTGAATGGAAAAGGTGCCACATGGTATCCAATGACAATTTCTATTAAACAGATCACAAATCTTAAACAGTCTGATAATCTGCAGTCTCGAAACATTATTTAAACTGCACTTAACAGAACCAGCTACAGTTTAGGGAAAGTGCTTATAAAATTCCAGTGATACTGATGGCCTGGGCTTGCATTTTTTCTCCCTTAATGTTACACAGAACCTGCTGGGATGTTTAACATGTGAGTGCTTCATCCGAATTGGTTCAACGGGTTTATTTTAGCAGTAGAATTTATGAAGGTGTGAAGAATTTAATGTTAACTATTGTAAATACTGGACTGTCTTTTGAGACCCTTTTCTACACACAGTCTTTCTAAATTTTTGGATTTCTAATAGTTGGATGAGTGGGGAGAGGGGAGGTAGAGAAGTAACATTAACCTGAAAGATGCTACTTGGTAAGGTTCCTCTGTACATTCACTTCTGTTGCTGAGGTCATGGAGTAAATGAGCAGAATTATTAAAAGAATGAAAAAATGGCCACTTTTGCAACTTTCAATTAAAATAAAGACGGTTCATTCAAGTGTAACTTAACTGTACTTGGTGAACAGGAAACTATTTTGAAGAACGAAAGTAATAATGGAGCTGTAAAATCTGTAGAGCAAGTGTAGTATGGGTGAATGACTGTGGTTGAAACAGGTCAGAAGCATTTCACGCAACCATTTAATCTTTTACCGAGAAATGCTGCTCAATTCATAATTGTACACTCTGCACCGTAATTTCCAATTATGGTACTCAAATTTTGCCCACAAAATACACAGTCAATCCACTTTACAGTAGATCCTGGGAAATAATTTCTGGATTCATCCTTTTGTTTGGCATTCCCACTGCAAAATAGTACTGATCCCACTAATCAAACTCTCACAAACTGTAGTGAGGGTCTCATAACTGTGTCTATTATGATTATTATTATTAATGGTGTACTGTAAATAATAATTTCTTTGAAATGTCGATGATGTGATAAGATGCTATATCAACTGTAAGGATTATTATTATTATTTAATTCCAGGAAACATCTTTTTGATTAAATTGTTTATTATTTTACAAATGCAAATTGCTCCTTTATCTAAATTTGTCAAAACTAGAAATTAAAACAAAAATTGTTTGAAAGACAATACTAAAGCAGATTAATGGCAGTTTTGCTTGAATCACTTTGGTCGAAGCGCTGCATGACCTTGAAATGTGATAAGGAACGTCAAATGTATGTCATTTGGCTCATCAAGTTTAAGCCGCTATTTTCTGAGATTACAGCTGAACTATAACTCAATATTATTTGCCTACTTTGTCTTTCCAGTAACAGTCTTTTGTGCAAGTGATTTCTACAATCACACATCTCCCAGAGTAAAGAAATGTCTCCTTATTTCACACTAACAGGTTTAGCTTTAAGTTTTACATTGTCATCTTGTTCTGGATTAGGGGAAACTTTAGGAAAGAGTATCTCCTTATCCACTCTGTCAATTCCCTTTACTATGCTCTAAACGACTCAATCAGATCACCCCATATTAAAATGCAAGTACTTTATTACTGTTACTACTGCAGGTTATTGTAAATGGAAGAAATGAATCATTGGAAGTACAACTAACAACAAGCATCACAAAATAAAATCAATGCTCTATGCACCATCTGCAAATAATAAATTGTACTATTAGTGACTTCAGCCAAGAAACCATTCCATAAATCTGCCAGTGGAAGGTACAGTAAGCAAAACAATGCATGTAAATTAAGATCTCCATAGTTGAAAACAAAATCTGCATTAATTTATTGTGAAACTCACTCAGACTTCATACAAAAACAGGCCAGAAAATAAATCACTTTGTGTTAACATAGATGTTATGAGATGCATATTCCCTTCAGCAGAATTTTTCTTCCCATTTTTAATGAGAAAACATTTCACAAACCATATACTTGTGTAACTCACTAGATTGAAAGCATTCATGTTTGGTGACTGTACAAAAATGACATGGGAAATTTATGGTCAACAAATTCAATGCTCAGATGAAAATACATATACTCGGCTGATAAGGCAGCTGTTTTGGGTACAATCCATTTTCTTTTTGCTTTGACACCTTACATATGGCAGAACCAATCTAACATCATTTGCAGTAAATTAGAACCTAATTTATGATGTGAACTATTAAACTTCCACTTCAGCCTTGACTGGGAAAGGCTGCATTAGTGATCTGACCATGATAACTAACACGCATTATTTGGATAGGAAAAGACCATATTCACCTACTGAGGCCCTCGCTACAGTATGTGAAAGTTTGATAAGTGGGATCAGTGCTATTGCAGTGGGAATACAAAATAAAAACATGAATCCAGGAATCACATATTGGACATGTGTTTTATTTAGCTGAGAAAAATACACTCTGCAAAATGAAACTGTCCTGCTCAACAGGCTGAAGAAAATCAGGTTTGAAGTTACCAAAGGAATATCTGTAAGATTTCGCATGGCAAATATGTATTTTTTAAACAAACATAAATCTTTTTCATGGAAAGTTTTTTTTCCTTTATAGCCTTTAAGTTTTACTTTCATTGTGGAAAACATTTAAATTGGTCTGGCAAATGTCTGTTCACAAGTTGGAGCAGCATTAAAAAAAAATCGGCTTTAACGGTCTGTTTGATTACAGGATCGTTTTAACATTTTCTTTTGCAGGAACATTGTGCTTGGGATCAGTTTTGTTGGTGGATCATTTGTATATGCATTTGGAATGGAAACTTTTGCTTGCCCCATGAATATGTCAGCTTGTCTCATTTGGGAGCACTTTTGCCTCATCAAAAGGTTGTGGGTTCAAGCCCCACATCAGGAGTTTGAACTGATATAGTCTGAGCTGATTCGCCCCCCCACCCCCAATACAATGTTGCGGGTGTCCTGCATTGTTAAGAGCCGCCATCCTTCAATTAGAGGTTATACCAAGGTCCCATCTGCCTGTTCTGGTGAACAATAAAGATCCCATGGCACTGTTTGAAGAGAGTTTCTCCTGGTGTCCTGCCAACAATCTCTCAAATTGATCAATCATGTCATGGTTGTTTGTTGGACAGTGCTGTGTGTCCTACAAACTCAAGCGCTCTGAGATGCTTCCGTGCATGGAGGATGCAAGTTGCAAGTTGGCTGCCGCATTCTCCTACAAAATAAAGCCACTCAACTTTACAGTAAATCCTGTCAGTCATAGAATCATAGAATCATGAATCATAGAATTATACAGCAGAGAAGGACGCCATTCGACCCATCGTGTCCGTGCCGGCTCTTTGAAAAGAGCTATCCAATTCAATCCCACACTCCCTCTCTCTCCCCATAGCCCTACAAACTTTGATTGACTTAAGCGCTTAAGGCGTCCTTCTGACATGAAAGGCGCTATATTAAATAAGGATGCTGCACAAAAGCAGCAGCACCATTTGTCCCCATGCCCAGTAGCAACAAGATAAGATTTTGCAAGTATGGAAGAAATGGAGAGGAAAAAGCTCTTGTAATGTTGCACGGGGATCAGCATTTTGTTACATTTGTGGCTTCAGATGTGATCTTTTCCTCTCCAAACAAGCCACGGCGGTGGTGGGAAAAGAGAGAAAGAAACAGAATCAGAGACAGTTGAACCAACTGGTAAGATTTACGTGGTGTTGCAAATAACATGAGGGAATATTACAGTTGTGCTGAACAGAATCAAGCAAGGATGAAGTACTCGGTGAAAAAAAGTTTTGGAAATTGAAGTTTTAATTTATTCCAAATAATAAATATCAGATTTAGCTCAAATGATTTATTGATCTCATGTTCGCAAGGCTGGGTTTTAATTTGAAATTTTCAATACTTGAATGAAAAATAATAAATATTAGTCCTTGCAAAATTCTTGGAGCTATGCCAGTACATACAAGTAATGCTCACTGTATCAATGGTAAGAATTCTTCATTTGGAATAAGAGATAGATTTTAAAAATGGACCATATTAGCAGCAAAGCCTTTTCTATAGCGATACCCATTGAAAATAGCTTCATAAATCAAGTAAATTGTCTGGTTCCACCTGGAAGAGAAACCAAAGAAACTTTCCCAATTTGTGCCGCTTTTGTGTCTTCTCATAGTCATAATTGCTCATAAAGAGGCAATATGGTTCAGGAACGATACTGCTACAGTAAAACTACTGTAAAATTAATGCGGTGCAGGTCAATCAAAGTGCACCGCACAAAATTGGCAAATGACCAAATTCCCCACTGCTAGAAATAGCTCAAATTAAAGCCACCCATAAGGACTCTAGTTAAAAATTGCAAAACCTGGAGAAATCATGTTTAAGATGTCAGGGAATTGGTTTCTCTCTACTTGCAGTACCTTTGTTGGCAATGTTGCAACAAGAACAAATTCCAGACAGGTTTTTGTTTTCAAAGTCCACCCAACTATACAACTCACTTCTAACTAAGCCTTTTCAGTGGATTCTGCCCAATGTGGTGCCTATTTTGTTAAAGATGCATTATTAAAATATCATTGCATCTGAAGATTACAGTAGGTTAAACACACTGCTCTTTCACTTCCCAGTGGGGCGGTGATGTGGGGGGGTGGGGGGAGAGAGTTAGCAGGGTCTCCTTGGAATTGACTTGGCTCCTAGGTGACGTGCCTGGCCACAGAAGGTCGTAATCAAGTCAACATTCTGCAGCAGTTTTGGAAGTCTGGTTCATGAGCCAGGCAGGTCCGCAATATTCCAAGATACTGCTGGTGACAGACCAGTCAGCCTGCGAACAGGAATGTTTTCCATTCAGCTCCTGTTAACCCTGAATTCCAAACTCCCAAAAGGTAGAGTGGTACAGGCTGGTCAAGCAGCAAGAAGCTAGCCAGGCAATGCTCTCATGCTATGCAGTTTTAGTTCATCAAACTGAAGCAGTACCCCAATGAACATTCTGCAGTCCCCAAGCCTTGGCTCTCACCAAGAGAGTGCGCATTCCATCCCAGACACAGGATAGTTTCCGTGCATTGGTGGCATATGTATGTGGAATGCTCAGAATGGTTTGAATACATTTAAGTGTGGTCATAGATTTCCACATGTGTTGTCCTCCCAACTGATCAAAAAATTCCACATCAAACCTGCTCCATCAACATCTATGCAAAATTCTAGAGGTTGTGAGGGAGAGGAAAGTTGTTTTAAAAAAATGACAAATTTTAGCATCAATCACCAGTTAACTTAAATATTAGTTTTAAATTGTTTGGATTACGTAATGAAATGGCACGAGCATTTGTATAAACAGAATAAAGCAAGTTGCATCTTTTCCCTGTGGTCACAGCATAAGTTAAAAAAAATAAGCATTTTGGGTGATTAAATGGTTTGGCATGGGCATCAAAGTATCTTATCACGTCAAATCACAAACTAACTGGAAGCACATCAGAGACTGCAATTATTTCTAATCTTCTTAATTCCACAACTTTGCTGAAACACATATTAGTTTGGCAAGGTGGGGTTAGCAATCCAATATCACTGGCTATATAAAAGCCCCATTTGGTTCAATTATCTTCATAATTTCAATTTAGTACTTTTCCAAAATGAATATAAGTTTCATAAGGGAGTGTCTTTTGTTTGCAAATAGTTACAAATGGCAAGTGAGCCAAATGGAGCCTTGAATCTCCAATGAATTAAATTTGATGTGGTCCACAACATGACTGAAAGATAAAGAATGAAAGATCCTCATTTCGTTTAAAACTACGAAAAGACAAAAAGTACTTTGTTTTGCACCATCTGTTCCTGGCATATGATGGCAAGAAGCAATGAGGAGAAATGGAAAATTAAATACTACTTAGAAATAAGAAGAACTCACCTCCGCCACAAAAACTGATGAATAGGTCACAATAATGGATCACCTGTGTTCTGCCATCTGACACATTTTAAGTCTAAACCAAAAGGACAATGCTCCATCATGCATTTTGCAGGCGAGCGCACAGCACCTCTAACAGTGCCAACCAAGTTACAAACGTTGTAACAATATAGTAATAATAATCTTTGCATTTGAGCACTTTGTAGTGTTTTATTAATCATCAGAATGTCTTGAAGGGCTTGAGAGAATTTTACTGTCAAGTATAATAACAAATGCGTATTTCAGCAATGTGCCGCAAACAGTCATTAAGTGAACAACCAAATTTATTTGCAGGATTATTGGCCAGGACACTCCATTCTGCCTTCACTAAACATACGGTCAATTAATTGCCATCCTTTAATATTTTATGGTGCAAATGACCCAGATGGACTCTGTTGGATTTTGACTTGTGCTAAAAACAGCGATTTGACAATACATGCTGATCCACATAACAGTTGCCTAAAATGCAACAATACTGCTATAGTTTGGAATTATAACTATATATTTTCCTCTCTCCATCCCTCATTTTGTTAAGTAAAGTTCTCCACCCTTCTTTTCCACACACACACAGTTCCCAGGCCAAATGTTTCTGGCTTTCTCCCAGATGAGGAGGTGTGCGGATTAAAAACATGCCTCAGTTCCCAATTTACCACCCTCTTCCTGGGAATTAGAAGTATCCTGTGCTGGAGATATTGCTACTGGCACTTTATAAGAAAACATTGCCCCATTTAGAGCAAATCAGTGATCTCTTCAAACTAGGATCCAATAAGCTCAGAACATCAATAGCACAAAGGAAACTTTGGGAGCAATGTACATTTGTATCTCAGGATTTATTTAATGCTATACAACATTAGTTTTACAATAAAGTGGTAAAAGTAGTGCTTTACCTAATAGCTTCATTTTAGCATTTTGTATAAAATGTTTGTACTTCACCATTATGTTTTTCGAAAAGACTGAACCAAAATGATTGAGCACTCAATTATTCTTTCTAACATTTAGACAAACCACAGCAGTTCAAGAAGATCAAGATAAGACCAAAGTGATTTACAGATCAGATGAAAGGAACAAATCCACAGGGGAATGAGATTTTTTGAAACATTGTACTGCTACTAATAATAATAATCCTTGCATTTGATAGAGCACCTTATCACATCGTTAAAATGTCTCATAGCCCTTCCCAGGATTCACCCATTTTTTTTACAGTAACAAATTTAACAGATTTTACATTCTATGAATATTTGGTTTCATTTGCAGTACACACCTCATTATCTCTTAATATATTTGCCAAATATAATATTATTTGAATTACCTACAAGGGGAAAAAAAAATCTTACACACAAGCCAATTGAAACATAAAATGGCATGGTTATAGGTTGCAGCAAGATTAACAGTTTTGCTTGGATACCATGTGGGGGAGAAAGGAGAGAAGAGTGAAAGAAACCGGAGGCTATTAAAGTGTGATTAGACATCAATTGTGAAGCCAACAGCCTTAATGGGATGTCACAAAGTGAAGGATTAAGTGACCACTGTTGTTCTTAATAGGTTTAATAGGAACTCAAGCTAAATGATCTGTTTGTGCAGAAGCAAACCTCAAAGCCACTGGAATGTACTTGCACATTGGCAAAAACAATTGGTGAGGAGCATCAAGGGAAACGTGTCTGCACTGACCAACCAGCGAGCATTTCCATTGGAACACCACATGAAGCCATTCTTGCTCGGTTGAAAGAAAATTTTCAAAGTATAAATGACCTGATTTGAACAAAGTTCAGTCAGCTGGTTTACAGCTTCCAACTGGCTCCCGAGCTTTGGTCACTATTGCTGGGCTAAGACGAGGTGAGTGGTACAATTAGCATTACACTTCCAAAGATCCTACACTTTGACTTGCTGAAATCTTCCATCTATAATATCATTGAGACTCTTTAATTGCCCTGGTTTGTCATTCTTTGTGTTCTTGATACTGTCTCTGACCATATTAATCCAAGTGTTATTATTTGTGCTTATTGCAGGGGAGGGGGTTGGTCTGAATTGGTTTTATGAGATGTAAAGTAGGAACTTAATTGGTTCTCCATGGCTGCATTCTTGGTTCATGATCACAAAGACCCATAAGCTTTACTGTCCACCTGAGGATTACATTCAAACTCCATGTGTATTTTACAAAAAAAGTCCACTTTCCACCTCGCTCTTCCAACATGAGCTACTTCTGTAAACCCTTTGGTTTAAGTATATGTTCAGTTCCATATTTTACATGCTCAATTTATTTTAAAAGGCTCTTTAATGGAATTTTCCACCACAGGCTATAAATTGGACCGGTGGATTTTTAGCTCCAATGATTAATCTGTACTATCTAATAAATGTATGGGAATTTTTGATTGATTTATTTGCAGTCAGGGGATTGTTTTCAGTGGAAAGCTGTTGGTGCGAAAGACTTGGCAGCTATTAGTTGCTCCAACCACGCTACTTTATTATCTTCTTACATCTCAAGAGTTTCAGCAATTTGTTGCCCTGCTGGTGGTGGATGCAAAAAAAAATCCAAGACCAAAACATTTTGAAGTCAAGGTCACTGGTGTTTGGATTCAGCTGCAATTCCACCACTGACTGGCCTCACACAGCAGCTTTGGCTCTCAAACAATGGAGGAGCTCAGTGTCACACAGTTGAACTGAAAACAACAACCACAAAAAAATAGCAGTTGAGGTGAAGAAATTGAATATGAATCAAAACAAAAAGTAAATATGCACAATGCAATGAGAAATGGCCACTTAGATTAAAACTAGCTTCTGATTAATACTAAACTTTACAATTTTTTAAAAAAAACTTCTGAGTTAATTGCAAGCAGACTTTTTTCAAAAAACGCTATGACAAATCATCATAATTTTTATTTCTTCAAGATACAGGGCAGCTCTTATAAGGTGGGTGTCTTGTGGTTAGGTTCAGAACACCTACTAGCTGACTTCCTGCTTGATGGGGGAAAAAAAAACAACTTCTGGGTTGTTATAATAATAATAATCCTTGCATTTGATATAGCTCTTTTCACGTCGGGAGGACGTTGCAAAGCGCTTCACAGAACATACTGTAAAGTGAATTGACTGTATATTTGTGGGCAAACACAGCAGCCAATTGCACATAGCAATGTCCCACAAACAGTCGTAGATTGAAATTGATCAATTTTTTTTATTATTGTTTTGGGGTTTTTGGAGGGATTATTATTAGGCGTGTGGAGTAAGGAAACTTGCCCAAGGTTTCGCCCTGCCTGGAATTGAACTCAGGTCTCTCGCTTGCAAAGCGAGTGCTCTAACCACTGAGCTACAGGACTGTTATGTCACCACTGATGTTACTTCCTGATTGATTGATTAATTAATTGATTTTCAAATCAATTGCATTCTAAAGTGGCCTTCTCTTCAATTCACGTTACAGGATTACAGGATTTTAAAATCTAAACAGTCTGGAGGGCTGTGACCAGTGAGAGAGGACTCTCACAGTAAGAATTGGAAAGGAAGTGGAAGAGACCTGGATCAAAAACATGCCACATATTTTTGTGGATAATAAATAGTAAGTACCTTCTCTTAACAAATTCCACTTTGACCACTGGAGATGACATAGGCCTGATAGTACTGAGACTCTGCCTCAGGTTGGAGACGGTAAAAGTGCTCACTATGTGAGCCTCCTCACAACCATTCCATTTCCACAACTGCTTACCCACCTGAGTCTTATTCTCCAGGAGAGCTGGGACTCTCTCTCAAGCAGTATCTGGCAGCCGTTTTACTGTTTTCAAGTAACTATTTTTTACACCAGACATTTTTCACTCAGCACACATGCCTTGCACAGAACCTGAGTTCTGCTTCAAGCAACATTTAGGTATATGGAGGAAGAACTGAGTTGTCAGATCCAAAGGGAAGAAACTTTGCAGATGCTATTTAGACAATATCACAAATTGAGTATTGGATTTTCAATGTATTTTATTCCCATGAGTCGTAGAGATTTAAGATGCATTGCAAAAGGGAAGGGCATTTGAATTAAAAAATCTGACAGATTCAAATAAATTGGTGGAATTGGTTCCTGTCAACTGAAATGAATACGAGCTGGAAGAACTTCTTAAGTGTGCTTACTCTTAATGTCAATTTATCAACTCCATAATACCCTCAACTTGTCTCACAGGAATTGCTGCACAACTCTTCTTGGGTGATCTTCACAGAATCCTAATTTTCAGCAATATTTCATTTCAATCATTGTCAGGCTCCCTAAAGTGGGTATGATGGAAACAGACATTCCCTTTAAGTGAGATTGCCACAATTGTCAGATTGCCTGATTCGAACACATGGCCCACATCAACTAGAAACCCGAATACATCTGGCCAAATATATTTCACGTAGGACCTCTATAGCTAACAAACAGAGTCCCACTCTGGCCTGAATTTAAATGCAGGTCCCTGATGTGGAAAATCAGTGGGCAAAACAACTACTCTAAATAATCACTTCCTCCGAGGTATTTTCAGGTACAAATATACCCAGGCTTCTGGCAATCTTAAATTGCATTAGATCTATTTATCTATTTGTTCAGCTTCTAGAGTTAGTCATTTAACACAAGCCTGCTGCAGATCCCCCGACCCCTCCACGCCACTACCATTGGTAACTGTTCCTTCTGCCATAATGCCTCGAATGGCATTTTCTGCCTCAATCCCTCCACCTTGCCCCCTTTTTAATCAATCTTTATATCTCATCCAAAGACCTATCTCTTTGACCTCGCTAATGGTTACCTCCCTATCCCCATTCTTCTTCGCTCAGCGTCTTTGAACAGTGCTCTGAACACTATTCTGTGTGGAGTGCGCTATATAAATGCAAGTTGTTACTGCATTACTTCACAGCCTGATGAGACACTTTTTTCAACCTGCTTTTCAAAATCTGAGATCTACTGTGACTGGAATTCTGTATGTGTGTTATGGAATAGGTTTATTTAGTGTAACAGAGAAAATTAACTGGAGCCCAACTTGAGATTGATTTTGTCCAGTAATTCTGGAAGTCCTTTGATGGCTTTTGTTATGTAGTAAATTAAATAAGCCTTGACTTACAGAATATATTGTAAAGTGAATTGACTGTATATTTTGTGGGCCAAATGCAGCAGCCAAATGCGAACAGCAGTGTCCTACAAACAGTCCTGGATTGAATGACCAACCTATTATTATTTTTGAAGGAATTATTACCCCTGGAAAAGTGACCTGCCAATCGACTAACAACCAGGTTCCTACATACTGCTAGATAAATAGAGGCATGTAGAGTAAGGAAACCTGCCCAACTTGCCTGTTGGGAATCAAACCCAGGTATCTTGCTTGCGAGGTGAGTGCTCTAACCACTGAACTACAGGACTCCAAATTCCCTGATAGTATACCAATGCGGTGATGAAAATAGTTCTAACTTCAAACAGTTTTGAACACAATAGATTTAATTTTATCTACCATAATGACTATATTTTGAACGATTGTCTACAGTACTTGCCAAATTCAATGGTTTGGCAGCAGCAACTGGTATGCACATCTCCATTCCAAACCCACTAACAGGGCATTATCTACTTGATGACCTCTCAATGACTGAATCAGACTCAAGTTCAAATGTTCAATGACAGAATGTCTACTTTACTGGAGTCTAAGATAAGTGTCAAGCCTCAAGAAAACATCTGGCAACACTCCTTTACAACATAGTGCACTTAGCAATTAAATAAAAAGTTATTCTAAACTGAACAGAAATGTCTTCCTTAGTAACTGAATTAATGAATATTCCTACCAGTACCGCCAGGAGATAACGTAAGTAAAAATATTAATAAAGTATGCCATGAAATTGCCATAGGCAATTGTCAAGAGAAAGGACTTCTTGCAATTCATTAGGTTAAATCAATACAATACTGATCCTGGTGATGATACACTTGATAATATTAGTACTGTGTATGCATTTTAACAGAGGAACTAGTATGGAGGCTCCAAGTGCGGAAAAGAACATCAGTGGTGCCAAATTACCCAGTAGCTTGATACAGATCGATTCAGATTTTGCCAGCAAGTGAACCCTGTTTGCCATTCAATGCTGTAGTATTGTTGACTTCAGTTGCCTTGTAGCAAATGCTAAAAAGCCCCTAGTTTCTCCCATTGGCATGCATTCTGAGCAAAACATGGCATTTCTAGTTTCAAGAAGAAAATATTTGCAGACTAGCTAATCTAGTTATGTAAGCCTAGAGGCAGCTTGGTAAATACACTGGGCTCATTTAAGGCTACACAACAAATTTTGTGGTTTTTCAAGCTGAATACTCGGTTTAGAGGGAAGATGCAAGCCCTGTGCTGGTATTGATTAAAGGGCGAGACAACACTGGACTGATTTAAAGCAAAGCTTGTACTCTCACATAAGGGATGCTTGTTAATTTGTGTTGAGAATTTAATGAATCTGCTGGACTCAAAACTGAATGCCCCCCAAAGAGCTTTAAATTTATTAGAGCTTTACATGTTTTGAGTTTATCGGTACCAGTTGTATTTTGAAGTTTATCGGTCCCTTTCCCATGCTTTGAACATTAACAGCATCTTTCCCCATTCCCCAATGGCTGTGTTTGAAATTAGCAGGGGCTGTTTTACAATAAACATAATCTTATGGGTTTGACATTCTAATGGGTCTTGTGTGTTACTTTTACTTAATGGATGTCCCATTATGTGTACTTTCTGCCAAAGGTCAGTTAATTCACCATTGGGATAATAATCCCCATTATATTAATTTTAATGACACTGTTTGAAATTAGAATTTATTGCCATTTTGTTGTTCTGCTCTGTGTATGGCATTTGTAAGGATGTATCAGTACGGCTATTTTAACAGGATACGTTTGTGGATTGATGTTTCAATGCTTTAGTTCCTTCAAGGCAACACAACCTGGGAGTACAGTAGTGTGGCTGTTACTTACAGGGACTTCTTTTACAGAATCGCTTATACCTTTCATGGTCCCAGTGCTGGAGAAACCACTCTACTCATATTTATTAGTGGAATCAAAGGCAATTTCACACATAACACATCCTTTTAAGTCACAATTTGCACCCTAGTTTCTGGCTCCCACACCTTTTCCCAGTGCCTGGGGGAGGTGTGCACAGGGCAACCAGCCCAAGCTGCTTTACCGGACTTAGTCTCTTAGCTCTCCAGTCAGTAAAGTCGAAAGGCTCCATCAGCAAAATAACATTGCCACTGAGGCCGGCACTGCCTCAGAAATCATCTCTTTTGCTCTTTCTTGTTTGTTTGGTTCCTTTGACCCATTTTACTAACAGAACAAACAGTGATGGGTGTGGCGTGGGAACCATTTCATGGGTAAAATGATTTTGTTTTTGCATTTTGTCAAAACTGTTGGCAGGAGTGATGGTCCATAGCCAGTTGACCTAATTAAATTGTGTCCAGAGTCGGCACACCCAGTTTTTCAATACTAATATGAAACGCATGCAACTTTCTCCATGAAGCAGTTTAATATAATCTGTATGTTTATAGCCTCAAAGAATGAAAAGGGGAAAAAAAGCTTCAATGGCATATAACGCAGAATATAACCTACTTTCCTTTGCAGATACGACATGAGAACCGTACCTGGTATCACGTACCCAGCTTCAAAGAGTCCAGTGCTAAAGAGCTTTATCTGTTCCAAAGAGAATCTAATGATCACTCAGCAATAATTTATTTTGCATCTTTCATGTCAGGATGATGTTTCAAAAAGGTATGAGCGCTTGAGCGGCAAGAGGGCGGGAGAAGTGGCCTAAAGTGTAATCATAAAGATACGTCTTAAGGGAGGGGGCAAGGCACAAAAACTCCATGATAGGGCTCTAGAAAGCAACCAGGAAGCAGGCTGGCGTTTACTGAGCAACCTGGAAAATGGGGGATGTGGTGGGGGGTGAGGGTGGAGGTCACAGTGCTCAGAAACGTGAACCAAAACAATTAGGACTCTAACTAGTGTGTCACCATTTACCTTTCCCCCAAATCGTAATAGTGCCCAAAATGTTAGCAGATAAATATCTTCTTATCTGCCAACCATCTTCACAGGGCAGTTTACTGAATGACGGCAATAAACCAAGCATTTGCAAGTATTTCCGGGAAATGCTATAGAGTTGGGAAAAAGAGCGGCCTGTATGCAAACTTTGTTATGCCACACCAGATGGTTTTTTTTGCGCAGCTGGGCTCCGGATCCCTTTGTGCTTGTTTTGACGAACGGACACTCCAGAGAGATGCCCAATCAAACACATGTGCAACTTCCAAAACTCTCAATGCTCTCTGCCAGCAATCAGCTACAAGGATCATCACCCACCACCTTGATTCCCCCCCCACCCCCTCCCACCCTGTTCAAAAGATAAGATCCACAAGTCAGTGAGTTACATCATGTTCAGATTATATGCCATGATGTAATGCATGCACAATTTGATCAAAGATTTGAAAGTGGCCACATCCTGTGAATGAAGTAGCGATCTCTGAATCACACTCCTGATTGTTAAGGATAATGCTTCATATGATAAAGCCCCACCCTCCCAACAATGAAAAATATATATTTGCAAGCTTTTAGAATTCTATGCTCGTATTTAGAGATGTCACTGGATTTTTTAAATCTAACAAAAGTACAATATTCTAACATGCTCAATGAATAATTGTCATAAGTTTTAATTTATGAATATAGAAGCTTTCACTAACTTAAATTGTATGAGTGGATTATAAAGGAAAATTCAGAGTAGGGCAAGATGTGGCAAGCTAAAGTATCTTTAGTGAGGGAATACTGTAGTAAATGCATGCACAATGGAATAAAACTGTCAAAAGTTTGGTCAGATCAGTTGTAATTGTGAAAGGCGCTTTACAAATGTAATTTTGTTGTTGTTTTATTGGCATTTCTCCACGAAGTGAATGTGATTTGGGTTTTGAGATCTCTTTCATATCAACACCAGTAACAGATTTAACAAACAGGGTTCACTGCACAATTTTCCCTGAAAGACAGATACACACGCCCATCCATTTTCTGAGCATTTTAGGTTCTCATGCAGTTTTTAATTATAATGACATATCTAGCTAACACTTGCCTAATGACAGAACTGCTAAACAAAAGAGACACTCTTTTATCAAAAAACTTAGTCCAGGGAAATGAAACTGATTAGCAGACACTTCAGTGTGTCATGTGTTGTGTTACACTGTGATGGGAACATGACACTTCTATTTCGACTGTCGACTATAATACAGGCAGCTGCTTAACAATTCAAAGTGATTTTTTAAAAAAATTCACCACTTAATATTCAGCGTTGTGTCATGACAAACCATGACTGGTGAAAATCACATTGTTAAAAGTGTTCATTAAAATCACAAATTAACTACTATATACACTTGAATCCAAAGTGTGACCTATTTTATTAAAAAGGACCTACACAAATCAGCGTGTGTCTTATAATGTTGCTTTTACATTGCACTAAAGTTCTCATTGTCCTCCTTAATCCTTTAAAAATCTACCTCTGGTTTAGATTTTGGGGTTTCTTATCCTCTAGTAAATACAGTAACGAATGTAACTCTATTAATGTAGTGATCACATGAACAGCACTTACTGCGGTTTTAGTATTGGAACTTAAAATATTGTTGAAAATGAAACTATGCTGAAATAGGAAGATTGTATGATGCATATCACAAATCGCAAATTAAAGACAGTTATCTAACATTCCAATGTATCCAGCAATACTAGCTTGCAGGATATTTGAATTGGATGTGCTCTGTTCTTCCCCCAACTCAAATCTTAAATTGAGATACACAGTAAGCTTTTATCACTGCATCAATCGATTGACTGTTCTCATCCTTGGTGCATAAAACTCCCTGCACTGCGCCACTTTAAATTATGCTTTCCCCATCACTCGTGGAAGAAAACAACATTAAAAATTGGAGGTTCTCAGCCTCTGGGCTGCAATAAAAATGAAAGATTCAATTAAAGCTCTGAGATAATCCTACAACTTTGCTCATTGACATGCCTGAATAAAACATTGAAATAATTGGCTTCAGGACCCATTGACTGGTGCGTTTAACAAGGAAACCATAAATAAAAAGAAAAATGTTAAATGTCGGGGAAGCTTGGAAGAAAGGGAAAGGATGGATTGATTTATTTCTTAGTTTTTACTTTTGGAACATATGAACCTCAGCACTGAGTTTCCTCAATAAGACATTGTTAGAATTATCTGCCACCGTGAAAGAAAACAGAAAATTATGGGTAGCTTGCAATATAAACAGGTTCTGCTTGCAAAGAAATTCAGTCCATTAAAAACTAGACATACCCTTTAATGTAAAACCCAGAAGTGTTGCACTGACACCAACAGATTTTCCACAAATATCCAGATGCTTTGAAGTTACATTCCAAGTTCAGGCCTTTAAATCAAACCCTTTGTTCCACAAAAAAGAATGTTTAATCAGTATCATGTGCAGGGCATATAAGAAGCCAACATTCATGCTTTTCATGTGCGATCCCCATTCAAATTAAGCTTTCTACACAAGGCAAAATTAACAGAAGAAAAAAAAACTCATTGATATTCTTCTACTGTAGAATAGGTGGAAAAAACTTTAAAGATATTTGAAAATGCTTGATTGGATATCATAGGTGTCCTGTATCTCGTGCCTTGGGACGTCCTCCCGGTGTGAAAGGCACTATAAAAATTTAATTTCATATTGTATTGTGTCATCTCTGTAAAGCTCTTCAAGATATTATTGTACATGAAGGGTGCTCTCCAAATGCAAGCTGTTGGTAGTATATTTAACCTAACATATCCATCTGCTCACCTATGATATGAATGCTGGGGGAAGGTTAAAGACACCACTAAAGTGAGATTTATCAGTTGCACAAAGACAAAAATAAAAATAGAAAATCTGACATCTGGGGGCTATTCCCCTGTGTTTGCTGCTACTGGCACTCAATGGAATTTGATCTTCCTATTGCAAACACTTGTAGTTTGAGATATCATCTGTAATTGGCATAGGATAATCTAATTTACTGTCTCAGACGTATTACTACAAAGCAAATTAAATGCATTAATTCAGATACTTACCCACTGCAAATGTTATCATGATCAAAGAGAACATTCTAGTATGGCCAAACTTTTGGAAATTATATTTAGATTTAGGAACCTTAACAATATAGTTGCATTATTTCCTGGTAATAAAGAAGTTCACTACATCTGTTGTGCAGCTGCCTGAACCTATAGGTAGAAGAAATCAACCATCTTGCTTTAATTTAAAAAATGTATGTATCCAATTTTTTTTAAAAAAAGCATTACTTATAAACTGATCAGGATCAAAATATACATTTCGAGAAGTTTTTATATTGTCATAGAATTACACAGCGCAGAAGGAGGCCATTCGGCCCATTGTGTGTGTATTTTTTCTAAATAAATGTTCAAATCCCATAATTTCAAGGTATGTTTTATTATATTGAAGAACATGAGGGAGCACTATTCTCAAATCACAGCGACTCTTCACTCATCTATTCTCTGTAACACACAACTCTACATTATTCAATTTTATAATAATGATAATCCTTGGATTTGATATAGCGCTTTTCACGTCTTCTAGACGTCCCAAAGCGCTTCACAGAATATACTGTAAAGTGAATTGACTGTATATTTGTGGGCGAACGCAGCAGCCAATTGCTTTTTATGTCTTGACTGGAGGAAGTGGAAAATTGTGTAATGTTTTAAGAAGCATTGTTTACAAACAAAATACTACCAACCCTACAGTTATGTGAAAAGCTGATTTACTGCTCTATAAACAAGTGCCATATCTACAAGGGTCATTGCAATATGTCCAGAATTGTTGCCTGTCCCATTGAGAATTTAACACCACAGCTCTTTATTCTTCATGGTTAACATCATAATATCGGGCTGAGGAAATAAGGGAACATAGCCATTGTCCTTTCAGTTTCAGCCAGTTGTTGCGCCTTTATGAATTCATTTAAGGTCCGAAGATCCTCAGGTAAAATATAATTGAAACGTGTGTCAACCAATCTGAGTACAGAGGTGGTGACAGTTCATGTTGGAGGAATTGGAACCACAACATTGCAGAATTACGGTCCCTCAGAACCACCTCAGATACAGGTCATTTTAAAGACCGCAAGAGAGACTGAGTTGGCGAGACCTCAAAGAAATGTACAAATAGCATTACGAAGATAGATGTTAATGATAGACTTCGTATTCAGTGCCGACATTCTGAATGCAAGGAATGTTAGTTCTGCAGTGGCAGTATGACTATTCTCAGAAATCAGGAAACAAACGTCTATAAAAACTTCAAATCTTGTGTAGTCTGCACCCGAAATATGTTGCAGTTTAAGCTGATGAACAAGCTCACTGTGAAGGAATATTCCAAAAATGTGTCGGTCTACGGAGATATGAAGCTAGGTTATCCAACAAAATGGGCAGCAAAACCTTGCACCAACAAATGCGTCCAATTCCTATTAACCAGTGGTTATGAGAGATTTGGCGTTTGGACCTTCTGTGTCAGCATCAAGCTCTCCAGCTCAGGGCACATATGTGGAATCCATCTCCTTCCATCCCTCAGAGAATACCCTCGATTAAGCCAGTGTAAGCTTCAGCTTCACTCTTGTGGCCTGAGTGAAACTGCCAGAAAATAATGTTGACATCAGTCCCATCAGCGAGGTTGGATTCAGTACAAATTCTCACAGGCAGAAGACCAATATCATACGATGAATTTTTCCAAGTTTTACTTTCATCCAGCCAAATATAGGCATTACATTCATTTCTAAGATATTCTGTTTGATCCAATCCATAAAAACAAGTTACTACTTTTCCTTTCTCTGTCAAAATAACGTCCTTTGATTTTGCATCTTTCTTTTGAAGCCTTTTGTTTATGAGATAAATGAGAGTTTTGCATCAACGGACCTTTTGACCCATTTCATCTCTGTTCTGCTCAGTTCAGCATGCCCCCCCCCCACCCACCCAAAGAATATTTTCACTCACAGTCTATTGCCAGCAGTATTACTTATTTGAAGGTGCTCCCATGTTCCTCTGATTCGCCTTGGGAAGTCCTCCCGATGTGAAAGCCTCGGTATAAATGTAATTTTGTTGTTGTTTATGCACTTTGCAGGGAGAAGCAGTAATGCTTCTATTGAATTTAACAGGGACAGAAGCTTCGGACCTGCCCAACTGTTGATACACAGCTGCTTGAACCCCAGGAACGACAGCTAAATCCAGACAGTCCTGAATCCCCCCTACATTAGGTGGCTCTGGATCAGTCCAGAGTACAAAGCTGGCATGTCCCTCATCTCCATGCCAGTGTTCCCTGTAATGTACTTGACCAGAGTCCAGGCCAAGAGTAGGAGGAGGCAACAAATAAAGTCTTCAAGCAAGAATTTCTTCACTTCTGGTGAAGAATTATTTTTAAAAGGATATTATTTCCTTCAATTCCCAGAGGGAATACTTGGAACAAAATGTACTCCTTCGAGTCTAATATCCCATTTAAATTTCATTGTTTATTTTCCATAAAAATGCCACTCAACAGTTTTTTNACAAAAATGCAAGAAAATGACTACTTGATCATAACACAGATAGTGAATGGCAATATAATGTTAATTTTTTTCAACTGACTTGATGGGACCCATTTGGGATTTAGATGATTGCTGAATATTGATATGGATTTACAAAGCAATTTCCCTTCAAGGCATGTTCCACTTTTCGTTTTTCCGACAGAAACGGCACTCACTGTTTCACATGCCAACAATATCTACACAGTAGATGCCAAGAAAATCAAGACTAGGCTTCATTCCTTTTTCCATTTAAATTATGACAATTATCCCAGAGGTAGAAATTAAAATCTTCTTGAGCATCACTGTTTGTGCAGCGATCAAGACAAAGCTAAAACCTGCATTAACCACCATATTGAAATTTGGCACAATTCGCTGAACATACTTGGCTGAAGTGTTTGCAAGGATGGAACTGAAGACATCCTAACCAGATGCTTCTGATACTTTTTATGCAAATATTCTCATCAGTGAGGGCACAAGAATGGTTCCAAGTATTTAGTCAACTAAATACCAATGTTGCAATGGAAATCAATATCTTCCAACTGCTCCATGATTTTTTTTGTCCCATCCAAAACCTTTCGCAAAGTAGTTTCTGAAAGTTGAAGAAAATTTCTTAAAGCTAAAGTACTACTGAGTCGTTGACTGATGCGGCTGATCAGAATAGCGAGCTTGCACAGATGGGTCAGCTTTACCATTTTAATTGGGGGCCAGTGTCTAGAAGAACCAAAGGGCTTGCCCTAAAGAAAGGAAAGTCAACGTATGATGGGGGAAAGTGCAGAGCAGGTTGCCTGACTTTCCTCTGAAACAGGGCATGACTGAGGAAATAGACATTTTAAAACCAGGATGACAGTTACATTTTTTTTTAAATGTTTTAAAAAGTCCTTTTTACCAAATGTAATACGCCGATCACTGAACAATTAATTGATTTTTTTGGAACATCTGGATGTAAAAAAAAAGCGCTTAAAAAAAAAGTTGGCAACTTATTCTGGACACTCTTGTGAGTAACTGTTTCAGAGATTTCACAGGAAATGTTGGGAAGGGGTTTAAAACTAAATTGCCAAGGAAGAGCTCAAGTGCCAGGGCCAGAGGTTTTCAATTACGCGTGCTCATATCAAACTGTTCTTCGATGTGATAATGTGGCAACTACACATTCATTGTGCATCAGAAAAACTGGTCCTATGCAATTTCCAGTATGCATAATTTATCAATTATCTCATTTTATGGAGAGGTATTATAGATTTTCAATTTGTTAGTTAAAATAATAATAATCCTTGCATGTGATATCCTTGCGTTTCACATCAGTCTTTAAGCACTTCACAGGATTCACATATAAATGCAAGGTGTTGTTTACTGTAAAATGGAGTGACTGTGTATTTGTCGGAGAATGCAGCACCCAATTAGTGTACAGCAGTGTCCCATAGACGGCTATTAAGTGAATGACCAATTTTATCTGGAGAGGTTGGCTGGCCAGAAAACCGTGAGAAACCTCCCGAGTTAGTTTTTGTTGGTGGAGATAACAGAGCATTTAAGCTGAAAAAAAAATCAGTATTGAAATTACGCTAAACTGAAACAAATCGTGGAATATATGATGATGCTATTTACAGGTTTCCATGAAAATAGTGGATGAAAACAATAGTCACAGTCTTTAGTTGTTCGATTATTATGCAACCAAATGAGATGAAGTTTCCATCTGGGGCAAAAAAATATTTAAAATCAGAAAACCATCAAGCCACTATATGTTTGTGTGTGTGTGTTTGTGTCGGAACTTCGAATCACACAGTCCAGGCTGATACTCCAATGCAAGGGCTGTGTTGGACTGTCAGAGGTACCATCCTTCTGATGAGATGTTAAATGTCTGCCTTGCATAAACAGCACACGCTTTAGAATAGTTTTAGAAGGAGTGAAACAGTTGTGGCTGAAATTGGTAGTGACCAAGAAAGCGGATACTGTGTGTTCAGAGATAATAAAGATAAGACAGAAAATCGGAAAATTGTAACATCACAACATTTAAAAAATGGCCTCTGAGGTCACTTACAAGAGAAGTAGTCTAAAATACCAGTTTACAGTCCCCTACCCTGATTGATTTGAAAGTCAAAATTGTCTACGTCTGCTTCCGATGCAACACTACAACAAAAGTCAATTACTTCTATGAGTGTGGATTTTCAGTTGTATAAGCAGTTTAGTGACTATAATTACCATCTTAGTTAGTGATCACGAATGATCGACAATGGACCAACTTCTTGAGACAGTTCTCACAATCCACTTAATTCATTCTTTGTGTGCTAAATACAAACAGCCTGCCAGTCAACCTGACTCCAGTTGCTCCTGTTTCCGAGACAAAAACCAAGCAACATTCAAACAGCTGCTCAACAAAAAACACATGGAGTGCGGTTTACCAATCTTTCACCGTATGACTACCAGAATCAGATCACTGTATTATGTAGACAGGCTACGGGCAACTAAGAGAATTCTCAAAGGATCACAGTGCAGCAATTTCTGCAAAACAAAATACACCGTAGTCTTTGAAATAATATCAGGGATTTTTTTAAAAAAACTCACCAATCACTGTTTGTACATGTGCAGTGTATTTGTAACCTGCATGTAAGTGTAAGCATGCAATGTTTGCATGGCTGCAGTGCACTAAAGACAATTGTTTTCACACGCAGTTGATCAAAGGTGAAAGTATGAAAACCCTGAACTATTCATTCAAATATTTCCAGTTATACCAGTAGCAATCTTGAGGAAGTAAATGTTCTTTACATAGATTTACTAAGAAAACAATGAGTATATTAGATTTCAGACAAGCTTAAAATAGGTTTTTGACAGCACATGCACATTGCTCCAAGGCTCCCTATAACGTAACACGTGTTTTCTTTAGAAAAATGAAGATTAAGAGCAGTACGAGCCAGCACTTTCAAACAGAAATAGCGAAAGCCAGTGCATTAGCCTAAAACTTGTTGTACATATACAGGGTGAATTGTGCAATGCAAATATCTTGCAATGAATGTTTTATTCCCTCCAACTCTGAACTTCCTTCAGGTCCCTCTGGTTTCTCAGAAATCAGAGTTCACCAGATTTCTGTTTCAGGGTGAAATGAAGGGTTTATTTAAAATCTAGATTAAGATGGTAATAAATTGAAGTTTACATTGCCTTCTCAGACTTCACACCACATTTACATCTACAATGGTGAAAAGATGTCATTGTCTGGAGCCAATATAATGCCCCAAAATTTAATCTGATCTTAGTTTGCAAGACGATTATGCCTTAAAATGCAAGGCCAGGTGTATCTGCGGAAAATTCTCAAATTCAGACTTAATTTGCAAGCTGGTTCATTTTGAGAATAGCAGCAATAAACCGTCTTCTAAATTAAGACTCCATTCAAGAACTTTCCACAATTCTAAACAATTCTTAAATTTTAAAGACAAATTGGTCTTCCAGGTGGAATTTAAGACCTATAGAGCTACAAAATCTAATCTGTTTCATGAGTTCACACTATACCTCATTATAGATGACCAAGGCAACATTGTTCAATGTTTCTCAGTCATTTTTTGACTACATAGAATAATGGAAGGAGATGTCTATAGCACCAATCTAACAGATAAAATCATCTTAATAGGGCAATCCCCGCCCCCCCCGCGCCCCCGCCCCCCGACATGAAAGCACTGTATAAATGTAAATATGTTGTTGTTGGTTCATCAGTAACGTTTTTCTAGCCCACAGAAATCAAATATTTATTAAAACCAAAGATATAATGATGCAGAGAAGTCAGACAAAATCAGATGCATTAAAGATGCCATAATTCAAACTGGCTTTGAAATATATATATGATCGTATTCCTTTAATAGAGTGTTTATCCATAAATCTGCAACTGTGGAAATCATAATCGCTTCTACAATCATTTTAAATTAAACTAGGAATCTAGGTTACCCAATGTTAATTGGTGTCTGACACAAATATCCAATTTTATTGGAAATTCCAGAAATTATTCAGTTACATTCCCTGGAAGCCACATGTAAGTGAAAAAATCCTTCCATGTCTGAAACCTACATGCAGATGCATGAGCATGTACAACTCATAGTACAGGTGCGGCACAGCTTCATGTATGCTCCTCATTAGAAACCACATCCTGGTCCTTACATGTACAGTCAACTACTTAAACAGTTACAGATGCAGGTACTATTGCACCAGCAGGAGTAAAAAGTAAGCAACTGAGCAGAGCATAGATACTACATAAAGGTACCTTGACTTGCATCTTTGCATTACGGTTTCTTTTCTGCTTCAGTGCAAACAATACAGTAGCTACAAAAAGTGCATAAGCATTTGTGAACCCTTGTTTGGATTAGATACCAGGCAGGACTTTGTGACTGTCTGAAAAATTAGCATTGCATCTTTGCTCCTTTGTTAAAAAAAAAACTTCCATTCTGCCCCCCCCCACCACCACCACCACCGCCCCACCACCACCCGACATGAGTAGGCAAGCCAAGAACAAAATTCTCCCTTCTGAACGGAATCTGCTCACAAAGCAAACTGTCATTTCAACTCACACCATTGTTGTGCTTCGGGCTCAATATTGAATTATTATTGCTGTGTAGCTAAGAACACATCCAACTGCATTTTAGATACCAGATGTTGCAGTAACTGACGACTTAGCTGGCCCAGAGGCTGATCTCCCAGTCACTTTATAGAGATGGGAAGGCACGCGTCCAAAATTGATGAAAGCGTTTAAAAACAGATGTCAGAGCACATTAAAACCATACATTAACAATCAATTTCACATACGAGCTGCAAATAGAGTGGTCGCAATTTTATTTTAAAGAATGCTATTTCAATCAAAGATATTTTTCAAGTAAATAATGGACTCTTAACAGCGAGGTCAATTGTTATTGCTGCTTACATATCAAACATAAAACAATGCAACTAGGCTTTACGTTACAGTTAAGCCATGTTTGGTTCACTTGGTCTTAACATTTCACATCATGAATGAATCACATCACAGTACAGTACAAATTTAACTACTTTGTATGTTTGGATCACAAACCTATCATTCTATGAGTTATCTGATAAAAAAAAATCGATGGCATCTACATACATTATATTTATTGCTCTCTTTAGGAGCAGTGTAAGGCTTGCCATAACCCTTAGGAATTTGCTGTTAAGCAATGGAGCCGCCAATACAAATATATAAACAGAGTGTTATAAAGTAAGGGATTGAAGCAAAGCTACATGGCATGAAAACAGAACTCAAACATATGGTCAAAGTGTATTCGTTTGTAACAGGTTTAAAACGCTGGTGGGCATTAATTAAAAAAACAATCAACCTCTTTGATAGCAAGCCTAGTCTCACCAAGCCGTGTTAAATCATGCACTTGCGGCAATTATTTTGCAAAATCAATTTGCAAAAGCCACTTTGAAATCTGGAGAGTGAAGTTCCTTAGGTCAGTAAAAGGGACATTAGATCTGTTCATCAACTTTCTTGCTTAGTTATAACATTGGTGTTGCACCAGAAATTCCACAATGCCTGGTGTAAAGCATGACTCCGAGCCGGGGGAAGTCGTGAGTCAAAATTGCAGGTATCTTCAATAATACACTTTTCAGACTATCGAATTTCCTAACCAATAATAATCCTTGCATTTGATACAATGCCTTTCACATTGGGAGGACGTCACAAAGAGTGATTCATATGATATACTGTATAGTGTAGTGACTATACAGTAAGTGACTGATATAGTATCAGCCATAAAGACTGCAAATCAATCTGCGAAGTGGAGGCAATGGATCAAAAACAAAATCCTAATATGGAGATGCAGGAACAAACAAAAGGTGTTGTGACTTCTGGATCTCTTTGAAATAATATGATTGCAACACACACTTTTAAAGGAGATTATTTTATTCTCTTTTCTACAGTATTTAAAATACTATTTTACACGAGTTAAGCTTATGCAACATTGAAGAATTTTAGAAAATAATTATAATCCTTGTAATTGATATATCATGTCTTCGAGAAATCTCAAAGCATTTCACAGAATATAGAGTATGAGTGGATAACAATAAAAATGAATGTGCTCAAAAATTCTAATGGACATTCTAAATTGCCATGTATTAATTGAAAATATTGCCATTTGGATTAAATATGTATGTTCAGCTATCATTAATAAAAGTGGGCTGATGAGAACGATGCTTTCAAGTTTGTGACAGTGAATTAAGTTTGAAGTTCTGCAGATAAATGGAGAAAGTGTGCATTATAAGGAGGGGATGGGCAGAATTGGATTGCTTCTCTGGGTGGTTTTAATTTTTGCACATTTCCTCCCAGCTGGGTCAGTATTTAACCCACCTCCGCACTTAGGTTCGGTGTTATCCAGATGATGATAGACTCAGTCACACTGTGACAAACTTAGCGTGAAAATATTGCAGACAATGTGCCTTCTCAGCTGTGGAATTCTGATCAATCTTTTTACAGGACCTTTGATTAGATTGGCTGAAAAGCCTTTATTTTTGCCGTAAAGGAGTCTTACACTAGAAAAATGGAGAGACGAGCACAAAAATCATGATGTTCCGTATCTGAACATTAACAATCAGAGGAATATTTTGCCTCAAGTCTTCAAAGGCTGTGGCTGTCGCATTGTCAACCAATGCAGCTCTACACACTAATCTCTTCAAAAATAAAAACACAAGTGATTCAAAATCCCGTACCTAGAAAATACGGTTAAAACGTCAGTATTCCTGTGGCACCCATCATTGCAAAAGGCTCAACTCTGGGACCCAAAATGGAAGCGTACTTCTCCTTTAATTTTGTGAGTTTATTTTACTCCACCCTTTGATAGATGGTTTGCTGAACAGCTGCTTGTCTGCACATGGATTAAGTGCAAAGCTAGTCTGTCATCTGTCTGACCTAATTCATCTTTAAATGGTGGCCATATAAGCATTTATGTGTCGCACTGCTTTGCTCATTTCTTTTCGGGTTCATTGTAACCTTTGAGCGAGTCATTTTCTTTTGCTTCCTCCATTTGACTCCCTTTTACTGCTAAGGTTGCATAGGAATCAAGTTGCCTTAGGCATCTCACCCAAATGGCTCATTATTCATGTGTGAGGCTTGATGGATACTGTTGGCAGACAATTCAACTGCACAGATTGGCAGTGGGGAAAGAGGAGGAGGAATAAAAGAGACAATGCAAGCTGAATCCTGCCTTCATCCAGATCCACCACATACACACAATGATGGGTGGTGAATGATCAGGGGACAGATGCCAGGCCAATCCAGAGACCATTGCAGATTGGTCGGTGAACTCGAGCACAGTGAATTTTGACACCAATTCAGATCTGTGTGGCTGAGCTGTGCGCTGGATAAGCTCACTGAACCATTAGGGGAGACTCGAATAAAATAGGTTGAAAACATTTACTTTTAAAACCTCTTTAGAATTTACAGCAATAATCCACCATTTCCTGACTCATGGGACTGTCACACAAAGTAATCCCAGTCTCTGCTACTGCCAATTGCAACTGGTTTTGAGGGGACACACAAGAGTATGTTCCCTGAAGTAAAAGGCCAAGGGTCTGATAAATACTTGATCTGACATGGTACCCAAGATCTGGCAACCATGGATGTAAACTGAACTCTTGTCTTACCCCTTGGCAATAAAAACAATTCTGCATTCTCTGCAGCTTCAAATATTTTGATCATTTTAATATAAATTAGTTCCAAACTATGTGAGGCAGCAGAAAACTAGGCAAGCAGAATTCCAGGTTACATTGTCAAATCATTTGACCTGTGATTCCTCTAAATCCTCCTGAAGCTATATAATTCTCTGGTTAGGCTATCCCTGGAGTACTGCATACCATACTCGTCTCTATGACTTAAGGGGTTAGCCTAAGGTTTTGGAACAGAGTCATTTCCAAGTGCTAGATGGACCAACTGGGAGAAATTGTCAAGTTCTTCTTATTTCTTGATACATAGGGTAAACCAAACAACTGGAACACATTACTAAAGCTGATAGAGGCCAGGGCAGTGAACTCATTTAACTAATTCATGCAGTAAATGAGAAGATTAATCTTTCTTCTAAATGGCAGGGACTGAAACAACAAGAGCTGTTTTGACTGAAAGCTTTACATTCAAGAATACATGGCAGTACCTCATGAGATCTCTCTATATAACAGCAGATGAACCAAATACACCCTCCACATGTCAGCAGCAAAGGCGAGTTATCAGTTTTAGAACAATTGTGAATTTTGAAGCAAAGGGGAAAAAGACAGTGATTGACTTAAGAATACCCACAGAAACCATCAATGTTATTACTGGGAAGTAAGGTACAAGCAGGAGAGTTGAATAAATTTGGTGAAGCAGTCATCCATTGCTGAGCATCTATAATTATAGTGGATCCATACAGCCAAACCCTGGATTTGACATTACATTTTACACAATTTTAAATGACTCCAAGCGAGGAGGAAAAAAAATGCATTTTTATAGTGTCTTATGTCGAAATATCTTGAACGCTTCACAGGTAATTATTGTTAAGAGTATTGACTGCTAACCCAGGCAAACAAGCACTACATTTGCACAAGAAGGGTCCTGCAAACAACCAGGTGAAAGTTCAATTAATCCGAGAACTGTTGGCAGCCAGAAGAATCTCACTCACCTTTTTCGAGTAAGGTCATGGGTTCTTTAACATTCACTTGAAGAACAGGCAGAAGGGGCCTCCGGAAACTGGACGGGAAAATTTGAACATAATTCCACTGAAATAGGAAATTACACCAGTCCTTTATGTATAGTATTGTGATTAGGAGCAGGCATGATTTGTGCTTTACAAACCATTAATATTTCTAAGGCCAGCTATATGTACCAACTATAACAATTTGGGCAACATTTTTCCATCATCACTATGAGAATTGGCATTGCGTCCACTGCAGTAAACATTCCAACATGCCATAGCTACAGCTTTATTTGGTGATACAAACGAAATTTAGTAGACCATAAACATTACAATTCTGATTTTAAAAAGTTTCTTTTGGCACAGTGTGAATACTTTTACTGCAACTGCCAACTGCGGGAAACTCAAAATGCTTAGAAGAATGTCCATGCATTATTCTGCACTCTAATTGTTGGAATACATTTATTTATATATTTAAAAATCTGTTTTAATATATTTTGGTTGCACTAAATCACTAAATTATCACCATGCAGGATCATATCTACATGGCACTAAGGTCTCCAGTGGGTTTGAGGGATCTTATAAGCCATAGAGGCAGTGTAGGAAGTAGCACTCTCACCTATGAGTCAGAAGGCTTTCTGTTCTGATCGATGTAGGGCTGAAGAAAGGCTCCACTGTCAGATGAACTGTCCTTTGGATAAGACTTCAAACTGAGGTGTGGCAATGCTAAAGCTTTCACAGCACTACTTGTAAAGAGAAGGAAGTTGTTCCAATATCTTTGTCATCAATTCTCCAGATGAATTGGTCTTTTACTTTATGGCTATTTGTAGGATATTGCCATTGATTGTGTTTGCCACACCTACCAGTAAAATACACAGTTACTACACTTGACAGCAATTACCTGTGAAGCGCTTTGAGGCGTTTGATGTTATTGGCATATTTTCAAATCAGAGGAATACTCAAGGAGTGTGAGGCTGAAATATTACAGCACTGATGTACACATTCAATACATTCTATGTATTGAAGAAATTCCTACAGCAGTAACACCTTAAAATGAGGTCAGATTTTGATCATGGAGCTAAACAGCAATTAAATAATACAGCCCATTGAATTTCCTAATAAAGAAAAACATAGTAATCATAATCCTTACATTTGATATAGTGCCATGTCACGTCTCAAAGTGCTTAACTGGATATCCTGCAAAGTGTAGTAACTGTGTATTTTGTAGGCCAAAGTGGTATCTAATTTGCACACAGCAATATCCCACAACCAGTGAGCACAAACACTAAATCTGTTTATATCCATAAAAGTGGAATGAATCAGTAAATCTATGTATATGAATTGCAGTGCCCCACCTATTGGATTTAATAGAACAGTCTTCAACAAGTTTGAACAAACAAGTTTATTTTACCTGTTGTGTACAAAGCATTCTTTGTTAATACAACTAAACACATATCAGTGCATTACCTACAAAGCCCCCAAGTCACTACTGTGGCATTTTAATCTGTGTCTTCAGTCTGTTTGCTCAATAATCAATGATATAATACTTTAATTGATAGCAGTTTCTAACAGAGATAAAAGTACAAGGAAAATATTGTTGCTAATGAAAAAAAAGATATTCGGGTGCACTGCAGCACTAGAATTTTGGCTTCCAAATATCCGCACTGAGTTAAAACATCAATATCAATTTTACATTCTGGTTTTCTCTGGGGGCAAACGTAACAGATCATTTGTGCAGATTAAACTGGACACAGAAAATCCCTTCCCGTATAATGCAAACACCGCTACTGGTCCGTTAACCAAGAACAGCAGGAGTCTGTGTTAACATCAGGGACGAGATCCGCACTAAGTATCATAGCAAAGATACAGAGTGAGCAGGATTTAAAGCAAGACGAGATTAAAGTTCTAGCTCCATTTTTAACAAGATCATTGAAGAACACCTACGCTAAATCAAATATAATTCCAATCACCATGCACATATCAGTCCTCCCTTATTAGAAAGTACTGCAAAACAGACTAGGATAGGAATTATAATGGAAAACCAGCAAGATAACTGATGTAGAGTACCAAAAGTTGTACGTTTTTCCAGATGACTTCATACTCAGGATCAGAAACGAATATTATCATTCCACTTTAATTAGCCATGCTGTCTCACCATATTAGTCTCAAGTGCATCAAGTACAGCACCACATACCAGAGATGTTGAGCAATAAGTTCTGAAGAGCTTCCATTGTGCAGATTCAAATCCCAAAATATCTAAAGTAAACAAAACCAAACACACCCTTAAACCAAGATTCAGACAAGGAATTAGGGCTACTCTCAGATTACTGAACTACAGGGAGAATATGTCTTTTTCCCCAAGTTTCAAATATTACATTGGAGGTTCAAGTGAAATAATTGATAATGAAAAAGGGGTTAAAGACCTCGTACATGAGAACTGACATGTATAAAGGATGCTGCTTATCTTTACTTCATAATAAGACGACGCCTTTCAAAATATATTACACAGAATACCTTGGCCCTGTCAGCGCTTAATTTAATGATGATAGAAATGGACAGTCTTTTGCTTTGAAGGGAGCGAGCTTGTCAAAGCACTGTTCACTTTGCTTTGTGCAGCTGCCAAAACTTTTTGTATTCGATTAGAGAAAAAGCTTTCCACATCATCAATCCATGTATTCCTCCTGTAGTCCATTTGTCCACACTCAATGGCATTTACCAATAAGCAATGCTGGTTCAATTTAAAACAACCAGTTTGTTGTAGTGCTTGAAACCTTTTTAATTGTTTGGAGGATTGTGTTCATTTAAAGCCCCCCCGCCCCCAACCTCACAGGCTGTATTAGCTTTGGAGGGTATCATGTGCCCCTTCACCAAAGTTGTACCTGGAATGAAAGGGTTTAGCTATGAGAGATTTGGTATGCTTGGGACCGTGTTTCTTGGAGTTGAGCTGGTTTAAGAGTGATGTACTTTTGGTGTTTAAAATAATGAAGGCAATTGGCCAACTGGAAATGGGAATGACTTTTATCTTTGACAGCAGGATCTAAATCATGGGGACATACATTATTAAATTATCATGAGCATCTCTTGAATCAATGAAGAAAAGAACAGAGAGTACAGTATTTACAAAAGAAAAACAAAATTAATTCTGTACACAATGAAAAGAACACCATTTGTGAAAACCACCATTTTTCCAGCTCTCCTCAGGGTTGAATGTGAAAATATGGCATTGTTTGATCTAGCTTCAACTACCTCACAGCGTTTTTAAACACAAACATTACCAATCTTTACAGGGCATATTTTAACATAAATCTTCAAACGTTGCAGCATAATCTTTAAGAGGATTTGATTGTCTATAAATCTTCAACAAAGCCATTGCAGCAGAATGCCAAATTAGAAGAATGTCTCACTGCTCACCAATTTTTGGAAAAGAAACACCAGCACAGTGTCACAGGGCGGTAGTCAACATGTTCGATTCTGGGAGACTCTGGAATCTCTCCAATCTCACCAGCAAGGCACAAAGCAGATGCCAGTTGTTTCTACACAGGTTTGCAACTAAACAAGCAACACAGCCCTGACTGCACTGCTCTCACACCCCTCCTGCTGGTCACTGAGACCTGAAATTGTGGTTGGTGAGGGTGCCAGAAGCTCAAGTCAAATCTTGGGTTATTTTGCACTTTTTATCCAACCTATAAATGTTAAATTTGAGGTGCTAGTGATCCCTTCAATTTAAAAGGGCTGACTCGGGCCAAACAGAGAATTTTGCAACCCTCGGTCATGAAACTGAGATGAGATTTGAGCTTCACAACTTCACTTCTACGCCAAAAGAAATGTGAAATTCATTTAAAATCTGGCTTCCGCACTAAGGGATCCACAAATACTCTTTGCTAGTTAGGAAACTTGTAGCTCTAGCATTTGTGATTTACCTACAAATACACAGTGACTACACTTGAAAACAATTACCCATTAAGGGTTTGGTATGTTTGGATGTTGCTCTATATCAACTGCTGCAATTATTATTGCAGTCCACGTTGACATAATAAGCCATAAAACTGATTTGTTAGTCTTGCCACATCAGTCAAATGGTGTGAGTAAAATTTGAACATTATACTTTACAGTTTCTTGTGTGGTGCATTTGGCATTATGAGGCTCCTTGAAAATCTCTTTCATTGCTGTCTACATATAGGCACAGGATCATTTACTACTGAAGTGGACAAGAGCTGAGTTCATTCCAACCAGATCTTTGATGGTAGGTTCAACATTGCTCTTTGCTTTTTCATTCACCGCAACTGCAGAATTCCTGTATATCTGATAAATGCAGCAAGACTCACGTTAACTTTCTTCCAAACAATACAATTTAAAAAAAAACATCCTTATGAAACTTTAACCTTGGCTGTTATTTTTTCCCAAAGATAACAAACATGCAAAATGCATTACTGTCGAGCCACTTACAAGCAGACTTGTGTTCACCACAGTGTACAATCAAAACCGATGACAAGTTCAAAAAACTTTGAATCCTTAGATTTCTGCCATACAAATAGGAATTGATGGAAAATATCCAAAGAATCTGCGTCAATGGGGCAAAAGATTTATGGGTGAAGTTTTAATCTGTACTCTGACAATCCTGAAAGCTCAGGCAGGAAATGTAAAATCACCCATGGACTTGACATCATGTCCAGAGGGGTTGTACAGTAAATACCTCAACTCTTTCACCACTTGTCAGTTTCTATTTTTAACAGAAACTTATCAATCTCACTACTGTAGACCCACACAATGGTGTACTGTCTGCTTTGCTATGCAAGCAGAACAAACTGTGTGCAACATCCAAGATTTGAATTCATGCCACTTTCCATAAAATGTCTGCTGTGGTCTGTACTTTCTGACAAAGCGTTTGTGGGGGCCAATATGTATTCACACAACCATGAAATCACTTTTTACATTTAATGTGCCATCGCTATTTGAACTATGGTTCAGAATTCCAATTTTTTTTACTGCTTCATTGATTTTGAAATGGAACTGCCTGGATTTCTATGTAATATAAATCACTTTTCCTTCCGACAATATTTATTACACTGAATGAATTTTGTTTAGTCTTTTCAGTGGATTGATTTTCATCATATTGTCAATAAATAGAAGATAGATGGGCAGCTTGGTGAAAAAGGGCTTATTTTTGTCCAAAAATAATTTTGGAAAGTTTTACAGAATGTACAAACAGAATACACAGAGGGAACTAGTCAATGATATTGATAATTTATTCCACTTAAGACAATGATTTATGACTTTATAAAATAACTATAAAGTCCTGAAGAGTATTAGTCAGAGCTCTTGCCTTGCAAGCGAGAGGACCCAGGTTCGATTCCCAGGAGGGGAAACTTTTCTTACTTCAAACTATAGGTTCAACATTACTCTTTGTTTTTTCATTCACTGAAACTGTAGAACTGCTGTACATTTGATAAATGCTGCAAGACTTGCATTACCTAGGACTCTGTTTACCTTGCATTAAGTAGGAACTCAGTTGTTAGTTGATTGGTAATAATCCCTCAAAAAATAATCATTTGGTCACTCAATCCACTGCTGTGTGCAATTGGTTGCCACGTTTTACCACAAAATATACAGCAAATTCAGTTTACATTATATTCTGTGAAGCACTTTGAAACATTTCAATTACATGACTAATAAAGCACTATATCAAATGCTAGCATTATTATTATAACTAACTTCCAACAATGTACCCTCTATTTATACCAAAAATGAATTAATAAGAGTATTGAAACTAAAAAAAGACTGAAAAGTGAACATTTGAGTTGTTTTAAAGTGACTCTAAGCTCTAAAACTCATTTTAAAAACAAAATCACAGCACAAATGCAAATCTCAGTGTGTAAATCTTCCAAAATGACTGAAATGCTTTCCTCCTAGAATTACAGTGGATTGAGTGACCAAATTCATCTTTACTTTCATAGATATTTTACAGACATCTACAGACGCAAACTAACCACAGATTCAAGTTTGTGAAACATGTTCAATGTAATTCCGAGGATTTTGAACCAAACTACTACTACTTACATTAATATCTTGCTGTGGAAAAATAATTATTTGGGGAGGACAAGTTTGCAGGGCTATAGGGAGAGAGCAAGGGAGTGAGATTGATTTGGATAGCTCTTTTCAAAGAGCCGGCAAAGACATGATGGGCCGAATGGCCTCCTTCTGTGCTGTAAAATTCTATGATTCTATGAAAGAAAGGAATCATAAATGTGGCTCATGCATCTTGTAACAGAAGGGCAGTTTCAAAGTGATTGTCATATGTTAGTTTAGCTTTTGAATGTTCTCAGTTATGGTGCTCACTTCCCTTAAACTGATGTGGTGTCAACCAAGTAATAACAGAATATCATCCCCATGTGCAGAAAGCTTATGTAAACAATGCTTTTCTCTTACAACAGTGATAAAAAATAAAACAAGATACTAAAATATGTTGTGGAAAAATCATTAAACTATTGTCTCCTCACACCTCCTCCAGCTTAAGATATGCAATTTTCTAAAAAAAACACTCAAGTCAATTTATAAAGTGTCTTATTAATGTGTCCAAGCTGCTGCATCATGTTTGCACACCATGTTCGTGCTACAACACAATTACGATTTGAAAAGCGCTATGTAAATGTGTATTCTATTGTAATGATCTTACATTGGCTTCCGAGAAGGTGAGTTACTGAGCATAGCAAAGTTGTTGTTTTAAACAGCACAACAATCCATTGGCAAAATAGCAAGTGTGTTACGTCCAGTTGCATTCACAAGCTGTATAAATGTTATATCATAACATTTACTGGGCATTCTCCCTTCAGGTCCCTGGTGTACATACTAAAATAATTTTCACAATCTACACCAAACTGTGGAGCGTTTAACTGACGAAGGTCAAACTACCTCAGTGAGTTTTATTCCATAATAAACAAACACTACACTGTTCCAGAGACCATAATCATAACCAACAGCACTCATTTAGGATGATGGAAGACAAATTCAGATTTTTATTACACTGGATTCTGAGATTTTTTTTAAACAGCAGATGAGAGATCGCATTTTGGGTAATTTAACAGTTCCTAGTCATTGTACTTGTTGTATTGTTTGCTTGGCATTTGATCACTGCCAGGCTCACATAACGAGGCCCAGGATCAGGTCAAAATGTATTTGAGGAAAGAATCCATTTTTGGCTGAATAGTAAGCATGTAATAGCTTGGTCAAATGTGTAGGCCAACATCAGCCTGTTAAAATAATATGCATGCTGTCTCAACTTAATTTCTATTGTCTGAAACTCGGAATTAATATCTCTCAACTTTAAACTGTAATGCTTACAAAATTTCTCCCATCTCCCTATTGCCAAAAAGTGAAGTGTCCTTGAAACAACTGAGCTACGTCCAGATAAACCTAACTTTTCAAAAATCCTGCTTCTAACCCTGTACAGGATACACTTCTGGGAGCTGCTTTTGGAGAGGCTCTTTTCGAGGTAAAGTTGCCCGAGTTGACCTTGTTGCTCTTTGCAGCAGGCCCCTGTAATACTTGGGATCAACTTCACTCTTCACACCCAGATGTTGGGGCAGTACTCCAGGTACACTCTAAGTAGAGGAATGTACCAATTTGGGTACAATGACTGGGACTCTGAAGTCAAACTGCCCTAACAATATAACCAAGCATATTTTGGTTTATGGTTGTCTCATACTGTTCGTACATGACAAGTGACAAATCACCTAAACAGCCCCGATCACTTTTACTTCCCATGTGAGTTACTGTGCTGCTTTTGTCTTCATTGATCTTTATTTGCCTGTGATCGACCGAGGTGCCATAACCCAAAATATCTTGGATACTCCCCACAATCAATAAGTGCTTTCATTATTATTATTGTTATTAATTTTTTTTTGCTCTTTGTTGACTTCAATTACTCCCCAAGAATGAGTGATCACTTCCTTCATTTACTCTCGGATAAGGGGTTTTATTTATGTGTTTGATAAACGAAAACCTAGCTGCACTTATTAAAGTGATAGCATTTTGCGCATAGATTCTAGTCAAAAACATTTATTACTTTGATTATTCCTAACCAGTCTTCACTGTTTATTTTGGCACGATTTGTTTTTTAAACTCACTCAAATACCACTGCTGCCAGCATGTTCTGCACCATAAATCCCACTACATGCAGTTAATTTTATTTATTCACATGGGTTTTACATTTCAGATGTGACTGACTTGAAGGAATGCACTAAAAGTATTGGGGCATAATGTTGAAATGTTTTGTGCAACCATAAGACATCTCTACAGCCAATGTTGAGCCAAAATATTTTTACCCTCTTCCCTTCCCAACTTCCAGGAAGAATAAGCTATAAAACTGTCAGAATTACACCAATGATGCTAATACTTATTGCAAAAGCCTTGTAAGTATTGCACCTTATCACAATGAACCGTCTCAAAACCCTTCATACAATAAGAGGCTTTATGGAAGTGCAGTGATTATTATGTAAGCAACCAATGCAAATAATCTGAACCAACAACATCCCACAAACTGCACTTGGGTAAATGACTAGTTATTCAGTCGCTTTTAAAAGTTGGATGTGGGACGAATATTATCTGGGACACGAAAGCTCCTGCTCTTCTATGAAATAAAAACTTCAATAATTAACCTTATTAAGTTAGCTGCACAGGCTGGAGTGGTGCTGTGCTCATGGTTGAACTGATCATTTAGTTCTGGACCTCTATGGGGCATCATTGTTTTAATACAATAAACAGCAAGAACATTTGAAACCATTTTCAAATACCGTTAACCCCATTCTTATTGAAATAGAAGCTTTTCCTTAAAGCAGGGAGAGGGGGCGTTCAGGTTAACATCACCCCCTCCCTATCTGACATGCCTTGCCTCATAAATTGTCCAATGACTTAAAAATAAGATAACCCAGGTCTCTCCCTCCCATTAAGCTTGAATGCTCTGTCATGTTGAGGTACACCATGTAGCAGTAATGAAATTCTAAGCTGCACACAACTTAAATTTGTCTTTGTGTAGTTTTAGCTGAAGAAACAGCTTGGAAGATGTTTAATATTTTACTACGTAGATTGGTTCAAGTAATGCGTGTTGATCCATGCCAATAACTTTGGTTTGGTTCTGCGACAGGTAGGAATCCATAGTCAAATAGCAGAGACTATTGGTGGCGGATGATGTGCATCTTCACTCTTAAAAGGTTAAATATCTTTCAAACAAATCAATGGTGTAGGAAATGCATTGCCAAAGTATACTTTAACACTATTATATGAGCAAAATGTAAACAGATAAATTGTATGGAGTACTGCCCTTATAAATCACTTTTCCCTGTTTATGAAAACACAATTGCATCTTGAGAAATGTTTTGTTTCTAATGACGACTTTAAAAACATTTAAATATGAAACAAACGCTCTATATGTGGTAAACATGAATTTATTTACAGTTCAGTATTGCTTCATTCATTGCCCCAAGTAGAAAGTCAATACTGCCAAAACTGATGAGATTAAAAAAAACTAAGGTTGCTGTTCAGGAAGAGCCTACATAATTGATAGAGTGGAGGTTGATCATTTCATTATCGTTAAGATCTTAAAGGAACAGTCCCACGAGGGGATTTCCTATCAGTGCTGTATCCATTTGTACTTGGAGGCTGAACGAATGAGTAAGATTTTTTATTTCTCGTTTTATTTTTTAAATAGAAGTTTTTGTCAGGACAAGGTTTCACACAGATCATCTCACGTGCTGGCACTTAACATTGTTCAAGGTTAGCTTCAATAAACTTCCGTGAAATTGCTTGTTACTTTCAAATAAAGACAAACATAGTTCAGATAGAATATGTTTTAAGTTAAAATGTTTAAGCTCCCCTGACACAACATCTGTGTCTTATTCATTGTCTGCTATATATGCGCTACTCAGAACAGGAAACAACTGTTCCTTGTCCTGATTCCCAGTCCATAATAAAGACTAACTGATCAAAACATAAATGTTAAATTTCCTTTTTCTGCTTAATTACATTTACAGAAAACTCTTGTATTTCAGCCGACTATAATTATTTGGTTTACTGTGGTGTATAGGATAGAACATGCTAGTAGTAAAAGGTTAAATGCATCTTTTTGGCGAATTTATTGTTATACTCCCTTATAAAAACTGGAGACAGTATCTATTTTGCGATTCATTTCTAATCTTTACAGTTTAAGCATGATTTGAACAGAAAACTAAAATCGAAGAAGTAGCATTCCTTCATATACTATTATACCCAAAAGCCAAATAAAATAATAAGGAAATACTGTAGTGGATACAGTATTATTCTTTAACCAGCTGAGTTACTGAAAGATAAAATTCCCTCAAAGTAATCGGTATGTTCTTGATGGTGTTGCAGACTAAATAACACAATATGTACCATGCTATAGGGATCTAGTTTTTGATATTAACATAGTGGATTAATTGAATTAACTGTAACTTCCGGTTTGCGAAATTCATAAATCATGAATTGCAGTTAACAAAGCAGCAGAACACCCCTGGTCAATATTTAATTTTGTGAAAATATGAACTTTTGCCAACCGAAAATTACAATTAACACAAATAATCCAGTGTGTGAACATTGCAAATTATTTCATGGCAATAATGCTTCAAACCTAAATGAAAAAGGTTTTATATAACATAATCCTGAAAGGAGGCAGGTGAGCAAGACACTGGCAAGAAACAAGCAATCGTTTTGCTCACTGCCTTTGTTCATGTTTGGGATTCGCTATTTGCAGATTGTGAAATTTGCAAACTGGAAGTAGCAATTACGACAAAAACCTGAGCAGTGAAAATTGCAAATTAGTCCGCCATATCGTAACTTAAGATTCCTGATCACAAAAAAANTGTTTTTCAGCAGAAATGCCTTCCTCTCATGTTTAACCTTTCTCCGGAAACAAAATTTCAACTGCCAAGTAACAACAATATTGTAGCCCTCATGCTTAAATTAAACCAATTACATTGGTATTTACATTGCAACTATCGAAAATGTAACGTAAACAGGACATAAGATCCTCAATCACAGAGAGTTCCAATATCAACATTGCTAGAATGTAGTAAGATTTACTCTATATTGAAAAATTGTTTAAATTACTGTATTCTGTATTCTTTAAAAAAAATTCTAGGAAGAATGAGCAATTGCTACATGACTCTTTTATTGTATTGTATTACAGTTGGAACTTTTCTGGATCCAAGAATCACACACAATGACCTGAAGAAATAATGTAATATAGGAAGTATTTCAGCGTGTCTTTAGAAACTTTTCTTGCAACTTATATTCAGATACAGTGACTGTCTCTTGATGCTACTTTTGTATTGGCAAAATCATTCTGTAAATTCACTGGAGTACACACTGCAGTAAAAATAATTTTCAGCAAGGGTCTGTCTTAAGTAGACTACTGTATGATGATATGATCATTAATAATATCTAACATTAATAACCATCGCTACATTGATTATATTTTGTTTATCTTTTAACACACCTTAGTAAATAAACTGCCTCTTGGTGAATTAAAAGCATTGTTTTTCCATCATTATTATATTTAAACCAAACAGTTTCAATACCAAGACTCTTTGGTAATGGTCTACCATTAAAATATAATGCTGATAACCATTCAGTATACATTTAAAATTGTGCTAACTTCTCAATAATTCAATTCACAATGTTAAAAATGATGGCACTGAATTTGGGACATGTGGTTATTAATAGTGAATGTCCATGCCCTGAAAAATGTTAGTTCTGAATAAGTATTATCAGTGGAGTGAGAGAGGAAAAAAAACCAGGAAGAAACACCAAATTATTTACACATGGAAAGAAGTAAAATTCCATTCATACTGATTATCCGGAACATTCTGTGAAAAATGTATAATTACACATTTGCTTTCAGATCTGGCTTCTGTCAAAATTGCTCTTTGTTCAAGAGCAATGGCGTTTCTTTAAGGAGAAAAAAAAAACCTTATACTGACCTGATCATCGTAGCGGTAAGTCAAGACTTTCTCTCCTGTTGTGTCTTCCAAAAAACTCCCTTGTGGAGAAAGTGCAAATTCGGGAAGGAAGTAGGCAGTCTGTGGCTGTTCTCCATGCCCCTGGAGAGACGAGGGGAAAAAAAGCAGGACATTTCTCTCTGTTTCTCCTCAATTGTGAAATCAAATATCAACCAAGACAATTGTACTGGTCTTACTCTAATCATTTGGCATTTTCACATGCCCTAAATCCAACTTTACTGAATATTATCCAGTGATTCAACCTTTGCATTATTCTCGTTTTGGAAAGTTCTTAAAGTGTGTGAACATTCCAGCAGAAATATATTAAGTTAATGCTGAGTTAATACAAGCAGCATATATGGACACAATTTCTACAACAATTAAACATGAGATTACCACACAGTATAAATCGTTTCATCCACTGTTTTAGCTTTCGAGCATGATTATTACTATTATTACTGCGAGAATTCTTTAGATGTAAAAGATGCAGTTCAAGTATTATATTCTAGAAGCATTGATGTGTGCAAAAATGGGCTACCTAGTTCACCTACAAAATACAGTCACTACACTTTACAATAAATAATAATCCTTGTAATTGATATAGTGCCTCATTATACCATAGAGCTTATACAGCGAACAAGATTAATATCACGTATTTAATTAAAATGTCAAGAAAAGCTTGACATAACCCTGGCTACAAATCCCAAATAGCCTTCCTTTCAAGGTGCAGGGCTACACTGTTGCTACCTAAAAACCTATCAAGTGTAAACATCTGTCAATATATACAGTATCTTTTTTTAACTGAAATACATATTTGCACCCTAAGCACACGTTTGTGTTGGATTGATGTCCGAACAGTGCATTTTTCAAACGTTAAAAGAATTTCAATCTGAGGTAGCTTTGCAATCTATGACATAACTAATTTGCTTTCATGCTCCAGTTAGTTTTTTATATAAATAAACTTGAATAATTTTCCAGAAGCACTATTTGGTATGTGGTATCTTTCCTGACATTAAAAACGATTTACTAGCAGAGCTGTAAGAAAGCTTCAGTGCCTTTGAAAAAACATTATTGACAATAATTCAATGTTAATATTGGATGTGAATGTTATTATCCCAACCTCCCCGCCCCTCAATTCCGGTCCCTCTGGCCCTAATCTTGTTTCTGTCAGCCAATTCTCACTTCCTCTACTATGAGACCACATCAACCTAGAACATCAAAATCCACAAAAAAACAGATGTTACCACCTAATTACTGGCTTGGAAAGATATACAACACTACAACTAAACAAATGCTTGTGTTGTGGTTTGGATAGTTGAAAATAAATGGCTATTATGATTCACTCACTCAAATGTAAGATAGCTGTTTATTCATTTGTGTGCTATTACCAATGTAAGGGGTCGTCCATGCTCACTGCTCAATATATCTCTGTTCATTTTGGAGACACACAGTTTGAACAGGTTGTACAACAGCAGTACTCACCACGCAGTACAGTGCTTCTCCCACTGCACGAGGAAAATAAATTTCATCTGGAAATATTATCACTGGCAAGCCCGCTACACAATAATAGCCAAGACGACCACAATAACGCAGATACAAATAATCTCCATTTAAATACTACTTAAAGGTCTCGGGCCCTTTCCTCCCACTATTCTAACAGGAGAGAATTCTGCCCCTAGCCTACAATAAAAAAATGGTATTTTAATTCCCTGAAGTGCACTAAATCTCATTTTAATCCAACATTATACAACACAACTTTTGTGATTAAGGCAAAGTTTTAAGACCTTATTTAGGTCTGATTAAGAAAGTTTCTTTTATTTAAGTAGATGTATAGATAGTCTTAGGACCAGAGTCAGATGCCCACAGGTATAGCCACCTTGAAACTACATTGATGTTATCAAAGGTACATTACACAGGGAGTTAGATGAAAAGACTTTGAGGCTAACTTAGATATGTTCTCGACAAATTATAGTTCCCAAGACACCAAGAGAGAGAGAAGACATCCAAGAGCATACAAATTGACCTGGCCCATAGGAAGTTATTATAGAGATCCGCAGGGACTCAGAGGCAGAACAGACTTTTCCCTGTATGAATCCAACCTTTTTATTCACAGCATTAAAGAATGTCTGAGAGGATACAAATCTTGTGTGAGGTTACTGCTCCATCTCACTTCTGAGTTGCAATATTCTTTTTACATTGCTTCCGCAAAAGGTTATATATCCTGCTAAGAACCAGTGAGACTTGTGTCTTCTTTCTTGGCTGGTTCTACTTTTACTTAAGAAACCATCTTTTACCAGATTGTAAAGTCATTTCCAGACCTTTTTCTCTGCCTGAGAGTTCAATGTCAAAGAAATCAATTTTCTTGTTAATGAAGACCTCCGAGCTGGTAACTGTTTGAAGCACTCCACTAATGCACTTGTTCCCTGAAATAGACTGGGCTAAAATGCTCAAAATGAAGCATGTTCCTTTGACATACTTTCTAGTAGGGCTGATCCATGGCCTTCAGTACTGGAAAACAATTGCCCAGAATTCTTTTCTGAGCTGGGAAGAGGGAAAATAGTCTCTTGCTGTAGCTGGGTTATATGGAGGTCATGGTCTCTTGTGTTCTGGGCGAAGGGAAAAATAGGACACAGTAACTAAATCATGTGAATGGGAGAGGGGGAAAGAGGAAAACGTTCAAAAGTAATAATCCTTGCACGTGACATAGCTCCTTTTCACATCAGGAGGTTATCTCAAAACCCTTCACAAGATTTACTGTGAAGCGTAATGACCGTGTACTTTGTCAGTGATTGCAACAGCCAATTTGCACTTCGGAATGTCCCACAAACAGCCATGAAGTGAATGACTGATTTTTATCTGGGCAGTTGTTGACCGGAACACGAGGAGAATCTCTTTTTGAGCAGTGTCGTGGGATCTTTAACATTCACCTCAACAGGTGAACAAGACCTCAGTTCCAAATAGTACAGCATAACTCCCACATTGCTTTAGAGTGGCATACCAGTAATATGCTTTCCCCGGATGAAAAGAAAGTCTTAAATAGGTTTAAAGTTGGCTTTTTTTTAAAAAAAGTTGATCCTTACTTCATAACTTGTATACATTCTCATTCAGTTCATTCAATCAATTCATAATCTACTTTTCCATAGAAAGCTGAATGCAGTCTTAAAGTTTATTTGTGCTTCCAAATGAATACTAGTTTGAAAATATCGGTTGAAGTCTTGGCAGAGAAACTGGAATAAGTCTTGGCAGAGAAGTAAATCTTAATTAAACCTAACTGTACCAATTCCATTCCCTCCATGTTACCAATATCTAAGCAGTTGACTGTATAACTGACAATTTGTATGTGCTGAAAATCTGAGTGTGACTCACCTGCACCCATATTATACAAAAAAACTTATTAAAGAATGTTTCAAGGCAAACAAAATGCAGCACCCCTCATGCATTTTTTCTTCCTTATTTTCGTTGCACTAGAAGCCTAGATCATTTACTTCGAGGTGGAAACACTGCTACTAGGAATTTTGGACAGAATACTCAAAGAGTATAGCAGTTCTGTGTGAAGCATATCCTTCATCATTTTGCCCATTAGGGCTTTGGCTCGCAGACTTAATAGGAATAATATCAGCTAGGCAATTGCCTTCAGCATTGCCAAGCTATAGAATGAAATTTTTCATATGGGTTCTTAGAAACTAATTTCAGTTCTATTCGCCCCCTCCAAAAAGGCTACAAAGACTACAGTTGAACTCTTTTTGGTCAGCCGCATGTCTAACACATGCGGAAACCCATCACCATGAATCACCTTGCTTCAGAGACCCCAAACCAAACTGCTGAGAGTTCCACATAATTATGGTTTCCATTCATCTTGTGTGGAGTGTGCACTGGATCCCAGGCAGGATGCAGTCTGCTTACCTAATCCCGGAGAGTTTAAGCGCAGGTTGGCAAGCGCTAAGGCTTGGGGAACCCAGAGTGTGTACTGGAGGAATTGTTAGATTTTAACCAGCTAAAGCCACGTAGCTTACTATTGCAAACACTGGCAAGCTTCCAGTTAGCAGCATCTTACCCATTAGGGCTTTGGATTCAGATTTAAAGGAGGAAAGAATCCCAGTAACAAGCCTAAGTCTCCATGTTCTGCTAACGAGCCTGGCTAACCGGTCATTCATCAGCAGTGCCTTGTATTACGGTGAACCTGCCTGCTCAGGAAATGGACCATCAAGACTGCCACGGATTCCAATAATCCATTGCGAACTGTGTCACTTCACAGCCAAATCAGTCTCAAAGAGACCCTACTCCTTCCCACCCCCCAGAAAATAGTCACTTGAGCTCAGCAGTCCATGGTTCGGACAGTGATGCTGCTTTTTTTGCATTGCTGAGCGGTGCAGAACTTCTCCAAACAAACATTAGGTAACCTTCTAGGTAACATTCAACAGCCAGAACTCAAAGTTACAAATCGCATCTTTCAAAGAGCTGCACATTCAATTTGTGGTCTGTGGAATGCGACCTACAGAGAACACAAGGTGCATGCTTTGCCTCCCATCACGGAGGCGTTCATTCCCACACAAAGCAGCAGAATTCACCAAAAAANTGTTCAAACAACAATCATTAATGCATCCTTGCAGGAATTCAGAATGATTTATAGGCCCATATAGCAGGAACTTATTGAGCCAACTGTAATAATCTGATCCATCAAGGATCAAGACTGCATCCACCTATTGACCCCGTGAGAATAAGGTCAGAATGTGTCTGCCTAGATGTGCAAGTTCTGATTCATTAACTTGATGCAGAGGCACAGGCTGTGCTCTTTCACCATGAATACTGGTCTTGATTTACTTTGTGAATGGGAACTCAAGGAAAGTTTTTTAAAATACAATATGGCATGTATACATATAGTGCAAATGATGAAAAGGTAGAATTACTGTACGAAATGCACACTGGAGTTTTACCTACATTAACGAATGGCGATACAAATCTATTTTCCTGATAATTTCCACCATATGGGACAAAGAATGGACACAACACCAGCTACCTATTGCTAATCGTTATCAGTTTTGTATAAATATATGAAAGGTAAACCCCAAAACTGAAATATGTGAAGGTAAAACTAATGACCACTTTGTCCTTAATGCCATGCAGCAGGATTTTTCAGTGTTGCGCATACTAGGCTACAGAGAGTGTACGTTTGCTTAACTACCCTCTGTTGAGCAAACAGTTTTCCTGTGAGAATTACTAGGGAAGACTTGGCAGTTTTGGTCTGACGTTTTTTTCCCCCCAAAATTGGCAGCAAAATCACATCCCCGTGGCCAAGATCTTGGGAGCCTTTTAAACAACTGGACAAAGTAAATTATGGAAATATCGCAAACATTTATATGTTCGAAAGCTATTCAAATTTTCAGGTTTTTAAACCACTGAGTGCCGCTCCTTCTTGAATAGGTAAACAGCGAATGTTGCACCTGTAGCTACAACAATTCCACATTTCAGATCTGAGGTCTGGAGTAGAAATCTGTGATAAAATACACAGATGCCAACTCCCTTGATATTTACCATACTCATCTGAATAATAAATCTTGAAGCATTCCTCAGCTGTAATGACCGCAACAACCTTTCAAATGCACAAGGCACTTCCTCCTACTCTAGCTCTAGCACACAGTTAGGGTTTATTCACCGACTGCCAGGATTTCAAACTTGAGTCAAGTATGTTTGATCGTTAACTGACTGCCATCACTCTGTAGTTATGTGAAGCTCATTAATGCTCTGTAGTTTAAGGCCATAATTACCTTAAATACAAAACTATGTCAAGGCCTCAGTTTTATTTACACAATGTTACATCAGTACATATTTACACAGCATTAAATCGGAACTACTAACACCATAATTCATGAAACAATTTAATTTTAATTCCAAATTGAAGCTTCACTCTAACAGGATTACAGAAAGTGTCCATTTAAACCTTATAAAATACTGTGTACTAAGTGATGCTTTAGCTGTGAAAGCTTTGTCTGCCATCAATGCTTATGTGAACCACTTGTCATACAAATCAAACATAAAGTTGTGTTGCATTGCACATATTTCTGCATGTTTTTGGGGGGTAGGGGGAATTATTCATTACAATTTGTGAATGGAACAAGTAAAAGCAACAATTAAAAGTTTATTGACAAAATGTTTCAGATATGCAAAATAGCAGTCCACCAGTTAGTTTGGATTATTTTTTCAAATATCTGGAACTTTCAACATTAGTAAATATATTAATTAAGAAAAGGCACAGTTCCCTTTTGCATAACATTTGTAGTGTTTCCTTGGATTATATTTTAACTTTTTTGATTAAAGAGGATTTAATCATACATGGATCTGTGGCATTTGATTATTCTTTTATCATGCAAAACATTACAATAAAAAGTAACTGGACTTTGTTATGAAGTTTTAACAAGGAATCATCTCAAATGCTGAACTAGATGGTCACTAAAATTTTTAGAAAGGTGCATTATTTCATACAGACATGAATATGAAACAGGAGGAGCAGCAAAGATCAGAATCAAAGATCTAAACTGATAGCCACATTCGACAAAATGGTATTTTGTCAGATTCTGGCTGATGAAGAACACTTTAAAAACAGTTTCTTTTTGTGACAAATGGATAAAATCTCAGGGCATCCATTGTCCTCCAGTAAGATTATGTCAGCATCACACTGTTGATGCAATCCGGAGAGAATACAATAGCTGGCATTGAGACAAAATGCAACTAAAAGTTGAAGTATGAAACAAAAAGGGCATTCAGCAACTTCAAGAGCATACTTGCAAAACGTGCCATATGTTATGGACTCCACCCAAGTTACTCTATCTCCTTGGGGAATATTCTGCACAGACACTGCTAGATTCTCCAAAAGACAATCAAATACAAATTCCAGGGTATTCATCAATCTCTATACCCCTAACATTCAAAATCAGACCTCCTAGACTCCAGACATCCCTCATGCTTCAAGATGCAGCAAAAACAAAATGCAGTGTTAATCTCATTATGGATTTAGGAACATAGAAACAGGAGTAGGCCCTTTGGCCCATCAAACCTGCTCTGCCATTTTCTTAGATAGTATTTGATCTGTAACTCAATATCATTTGGCTTTGGGCTGGCTATTCCTGTGGTTTCTAATACAATCACTATGTAAATACCTCTCCGATATCCTTTTGAAAGAATTACACTGTGCAGAAATAATTGCTTTTGTTGAGAGTCATATATCCACTGTTATGTAAAGAGAAAATTATTAAAATTTCTTGCTCAGGTTCAGGCTTATCGTTACACCTCTGCACTCCAAATTCATGATCTTGTGGTTGAAGTGAAATTGCCTGCATACATTTATATTGTCTATACCTTTTGTAATAAAATGTCCCACAGTTAGCCAAGCCATAAAAGCTTGGGAAAAACTGTGTAGCCTTAATTGGAAAAGCTAACAGAAAAAATTCACATAAGACGTTGCTAGCTAGTGAAATTTATAAAGTGCATTAAAACTAATTACCCAAAATTCTGAGAGAGGCCTGTAAACTGAAAAAATGGCATCTTGCAGCAGTTAAGTAAAGCCTCATGCTTTTACAAAATGCATCAAAACTATTTTAAAAATGGTATTTTTGTACGATTGAATCAATCTAGGACTCTGCTCTCCGAAAACTTATTTAAAAGACATCGCATAGGACGCTTTGTTCTACACATTTCTGAAGGAACAGTTGCAAGTTCTACTGAAGAAAACTTTTGAGGAGTTCACAGCGCCACGCAGGCCACAAAGCGGCATTACACTGTTCCTTCCATAAGAGTATTAAAACAGAAGTGTACAATGCCAGTCCGCACGAGCCTGCTTCAACACGACCTACTTTCAGAGCAGAGTTCCAGCAGGTCAGCGGGACTTAATTTTGTTCCCGGAAGGAGTCCCCGCTCAGAATTTTTATTGGAGAATCCTGTTAGAAATCAATAACATCACTAACTTAACGTCCTTCACGCAGGATAGCGCTGAAATATCACTGAATATTAGCTCTCATTATTCAAGTTCTTGAGTGCTTATCTTATTACTGCGATGACTGAGTAACTAGAGCAGCAATAAACTCATCCCAGGCGTTTTGCCCAGAAAAATGCACAGTCAATTCACTTTACAGTATATTCCTCGGGTTGCTTTGAGACATCTCGAAGTCATGATAAGGTGCTATATCAAATGCAAGGATTATTATCACAGCAAAACTTTAAAACCGCTATTATACCCCAATAATACATTTTAAAATGTAAAATAATAAAGATGCAGTCCTTTATTTTCACTTCTAATCTTTTAAGCCTAACAGCAAAGCAAAAGTTCATGATTTTAAGTATGCTCTCTTTGTTGTACACAAAATAATTGCAGAATTTATCCCTTACGTGTTGATTATCAAAAACTGGCCCTGAGCAAAAAATCCTGTGGAAACCTATATTTATTACAGCAACAAGTTTCTATTTTTCTTCACCTTAAAACTTAAAACGTGGCCTGTAGTTTTTGGCGTAACACCAGATGTTCCCATTACACTTACGACGACAGCATTCCAGTTAAAAAAAAATACTCTCCATCTCAAAACACGTTTCCACACAGGGATAATTTTCAAAGTAATTATCATACTGGACATGAAAACCTTTTGCAATTTCCTGAATGTTCTGTTCGTGGCTACAATGCAAATTTCTGACATTATAAAATGTCATATTTATAGTTGGAAAGTTTTGGTGAAATAAAGGGTGGACAGTAAAACTGCCGTTTTGGTCGGGGCGGGAGAATGGCAAATATCTACTGCTGCTTTATATAGATTATGCACAAGTTAAAAGATTCGAGTTTTTCACAGTGTTAGCCTGCAGCACAAAAGTTCAGACCTCAAGTTCCTTTGGATGATGTTTTTTAAAGCCAGCAGCTGTTCAAACATACCAGCACGCTTCCTCTTTCCCCATTTGAATAATACCACTGCATAAATGTACACAGACCCAAAACTATTTAAGGAGCTACAGTATCTCGTCACTGTATTTAGAAGCTTTGCAACATTTCAGGACCAGATTCCCTCCCACCACCCCACACCACCCTCTCTCTCACACACACACACAGTTAATATATATTTGTAAAGACATCTTGCAGTAATATTCCAAAGATTTTTTNATTACATATAATTCTTCAAGAACTGAAAGATGAATTGAAGTTACCTTGCCACAATATACAAGGCAAACACAGGGGACAACTTTTTTTTAAAAAATCATTCTTCGATATCAAATTCTCCATTGCTGCTGTGGCAGTAAATACTGCAAGTGTGTTTGGCAATACGGGGCTTTGCTTTGTAGATTTGAAAATCAGTTAGAAATTCTGCTCATCAATTTAACACTTCTGCCCTCGGACAGAAATGTTCCGACAGAAAGTCCAGACATATCACATAATAGAATCTCAAGAGTTTGACGAGGTCTCAGCTTGCACAGAAACTATATTCAAGCAGGCGATGGCAAATACAGGTCATTGCTAAGGGAACCAAAAGAATTGCCAGCTATGAAAATCTGCTTCAATTGACATTTGTTTTCACAATGTTGTCCAAAAATGACAAACAGCTACAGTGTAAATGCTTACACTGAAAAGACCGTGGATTTGAAGTGATCATTTTTCAATATTACCAAACAGGTTTCAAATTTCACGATTCTTATTAATAAAAGGACTTGCTTTCTTCAAATCCTCATGCAGTTGACAGGTTTCATTTTCGCATGTCCTGTATCATACTAAATATTTGTAACCAGAAACTCTTACCAAGATTAAAGGAAAGATTCAGATGAAAAAAGTCCTTCGGACTATTTGAGTTCATTTTTCAGAATATCCATCCTATAATCTTTTTGATCGTTTTTTTGCTCAACCGAGTGTCTGATATATGTAGAAATCTATCACATGCTTAAGTATTTCCCAACCATGGAATGTCATATTATGAGTCTTCCCATTACATTGTTAAGCAATTTTTCATATCAAACCAATATTCTGTCCTGTCTTCACTCACCCTTGTGGTTACCATCCTGATAACCCATTTTGAGTCATAATAATAATAATAATCCTTGCATTTGATATAGTGCTTTTCATGTCGGGAGGACGTCCCAAAGCGCTTCACAGAACACACTGTAAAGTGAATTGACTGTATATTTGTGGGCGAATGCGGCAGCCAATTGCGCACAGCAATGTCCCACAAACAGTCGTAGATTGAAAATGACCAATTTAATTATTGTTTTTGTTTTTTTGGAGGGATTATTATTGAGAGATCATGAGAGATAATGATTATCTCATGAGAGATAATCTCATAATTATAAAGTAAAGCTACAAGATTTGGAGAGCGATATTCTTTATTTGAACAGTACTGAGTGAGTGCTTGTTGGGTGAGTAGCTAAAAGCACATTGTCTTCTTCCTAGCATGAAAATACCACAGTGACGGAGAAGGGTTTGTCTTAACCCACAAGCCTATTGGAGGATGTTGGAAATGGGCTTCATTTTCCTCTTTCTCGTGCAAAGTCTAGCACCGAGGTGTCGACTTCCACTAGAGTATAATTATAGTCTGACCCTCCAATACTACACTTGAGTGTTAAATAAATCCACTATTTCAATGAATGATTGGCATACTTTGCCCATTTTGGTGTGTGGTGGTGGAGGGTGGGGGGGGATCATCATATTCTCTGCAATACTGTTTTTTTTATGGAAACAGAAGATCTACTCACTCCCTTTCCCTTCCACAATACATTGCATTGGAAGTAATATTTTGGGACAAGGCAGAATTCTGTGCCAAGAGGCAAATAAAGCTGTAGCTATTCAACTCCTAGGGCAAGCAATCACTTTTCAGTGCAAACAAGCTACTGCCACATGGGCTAAACTCAAGATGAAGTAGCAAGGTCACAATAGGGTGCCATTTATCCAAAAGCTTGGGAAACAGCTCTCTTCAGAACAGGGTAATTCAGAAAATATGTTAAAGTATTAAACATATTATGATGATATTACAACCAGAGCACAAGGGTGGACATTTGATGTACACCTTTCATGTAGGGAGGACGTTTCTAAGTGATTCATGGGATTCATTGTAAAGTGTAGTGATTCTGTATTTTGTAGATCAATGTGGCAGCCAACTCGCACTCGCACAACAGCAATATCCAACAAACAACCACAAAGTGAATGACAAATTTTACCTAGGGGATTGTTGGCCAGGACAAAGGGAGAAACTCCTGTTATCGTTTCAGAAATAATTCCTCGCTAAACTTAATATAAGTTGCAGACTTTTATTATTGCTTCTTAATATATATCACAAGATTCAGATTTATAATAATCCTTTTATTTGATATAGCGCCTCATCACTGAAACGTCTCAAAACACTTTACAGGATTTTCACTGTAAAGTGAATAGTAGTGACTGCATTTTGTAGAAAACAATTTCCTTTAATTTATTCATGACTGACTTAATATTATGCATTTAAAGAAATCTCTGGAGCTTCCTATAATGGTTTACATTAGTGCCACATTTCAGTAAATGCAGCAGTTTCTTCAAAAGCCGCTATAAACATAACATAATGCCTGACTATAGCAATTTTTACGAACTTAATCCAACCTCTTCACTGTTATTTCAGACTACTGTTTGGGCTTCTAAGCTTTGCCTTATGACCGCTGAACATGTGACACTGACCCAACACTTACTGGACCTCTGGGACTTACAAAATAAATTAAGATTTAACTCAGGGCATAGACTTGGCTCAGCTTTCTGTTTCAACATAGATGAGATTTGTTTCTGCAGTAAACAGCCTAATTTTGAAGCACAAAGGCATTTCGCTACAAAATTTTCCTTTTTATACAACAAATAATTTTGTTTTAATTTACAGCACATTGCATTTTCTTCCACATATTGAAGATAAACACTTTGTTGAAGGGTGGTTTATTTCAACGACTCTTGGATAGTATCTCTCAGACACTGCACTTTTCTCAATAGCACTGAGGATGATGAACTTCTCAACTTGTTCAAAGCAAACAGCGTCTACAATTTTTGACAAATTCCACTTCAAACGTATGAACTTTGTTCTGCACAAAGCCCAATCGTGTCTTCCTTGAATTATTCAAATGCTCAAAACATGCCATTCACAATGCACTGGTATTTTTCTTTTGTATCTAAAGAATGATCACTGCTAGAGTTCAAATGTCTTCACTAGTCTCAAGTTATTTTTATTCAGTATGCACGCCCACCATTCAGATTAACTTGTGTTTAGTTCAGTCCATCAGCATTACTTCTGACATTGCTCCAGCATTTGGCAAATATAAAAATGAATCAGTTCCATTGCTTTACATTGATCACTGTTCATTTAAGGTACATTTGTGACCCATTCTATCAGGTCTTCTGCAGTCATCACTAAACAACCTATTAAACGTACATCCTATCACTAACTATTTTACTGGCTTTAGAAGTGGATAATAATCTTTACATTTGTCAGGAGGACATCTCAAAGTGTTTTGCATGATATATCCTAAAGTTTTGTCTCTCTTAAGGAACAGCAACTAATAAAATAATTTAGATAAAAATATAATCTAAATTATTTCAAATATTTGTATATACTTTAAAATGTTGGAAGCTTTGAAGAAAGATTTGGAACTAATTAAAATACATGCCTGAATTTCCACAAAAAGACATAATATACAAATGCTTGTAGTGAAATAAAATATAATTATTTTATTCATAGACTACATGATCAATTATACACAATAGCATTTAAATATTTTAAAGTAACCAAGATGAACTATTGGCAAAATGTTGTGTTGATCAAAAAGTGATTGTATTCTAACTTTATTCCAGCCCATCTAATTTCACATACTTTTCAGAAAATGGTTTGGTAGTTTAGCACTTAATGTAGTGTCTCTATGTTATGGATGTTATGTCTATGTAAACTGCATTCATGTCAGGATTATTTTCTGGTAATTTTAGATGTCTAACTACCATACTAAAATCTTTTGTCAAGTAGCACTCGTGATTTTATACACTTATTGTTCTCTCTTAACAATGGCCTTTCAGCTATTCACACACTCATTCATCATACATTTGACACATGGCCAGATAATTCCATAACAAAAAGAATAAAAACTACCTGGTATACATGTATAATTATATAATATAAACAAGGGACCAATTACAGATATGTGAGGCATTTGAATTATTACCGAGCTTATTTATCTATTTCTTGGCCAAAGGCAACTCAGAACCAAACACACATCGACTTTTTTCTATTGTTCTAAATTGATGTATTATGGTTTTACTTTCTCCAGGGAAAAACTTTCCATGGCAAAATGCTTTTGAATTTATTTCGCTCCCTCGACCATAATAATCATTGTGCAGTTTTTTTTTATAGATGGTCAATATATCGTTTTGTTGTTTTCACATACACTCTCTCACTGGCCTGATTGGCCTGATCAGCCAATCCATTCAGTTTCTCCCTATCAACCTTCGTTTACCCAAGCGTTGGTCTGTGATTTTCTACCTCCCAGCTTCAATGTCTACACAAGACCCCACCTGGTGTGTCTCTCCCAACACTACCTTTTCTCGACTGTTCTGTTCACTAGCTTGCACAAGACGATGTTATGTAACTACTTCATCAGCCAAATAAAAAAAAGGATGAGAAAATCCATGCCAAAATGATATGCTGTAAATTTTCCATACACCGTCTGTTTGTTTCAGTCTCATCCAGGCCCCCTTTTAAAATTAGATTTACAGGACTTACTACATGTTTTCCTTAATGGAAAACATCTCCACAACATCTATATACGTTGTATTGATTTTACACTGATATGACATCTTCAACAAAACAGTTGTCTGCTCCTTTTTCTGGGATATTACACAAACTTGGGAGCTACTGAATGACTTAATCAATGGTATATGTAGGACTTAAAACTCTTATTAATAATTTAGCTCAGGCATCCTACACAGTAGTTCTTAACGTTGCACTTTTAAGAAGTAAACTAGCTGCAAGGTTTAACACATTAGGAAAAACAATTAGCATAACATTAAATGTACCTCAGTTTTAATTTGTAAATGTTATATTTCCATTTCTAAAACTGATACAGATTGTGGCTGAACAATTACCTCAGGCTCACAAAGTTATCTTTTACTTTCTGTTATCCTTCTCCAATTGCTACTGAATTTTGCCAAGGAAAACCATGTGTCATATCAGAACGCCACTTCCCTACAAAGCCTGGAATTTTCAACCTGGCAGAGAGCATTGAGAGCTCATAATCATGTAGAGGCTGTTGTTTAGCTCTCTTGAATGAATCCCGCATCTGACTTTAAAAACCACATTTTAAACATCACAAACTTTTTGGAAATGAACCAAAATAACAATTAAACTCAAAGCTACATCTCAAAACTCTACAATCAACAAAAACCAAATTTGAATGTCAGCCAGAGTTTCGTCCTAAAGGATATGCTTTGCAATGAAAAACATGTTGGATCCCAAACCACAGCATTATATAGCTTTAAGTCTTCATTCATCCACATGGATAGTTGCTGATCTCAGCTGTGCCATTGTGCAGAGGATTCAATGAGATATTAAACCGCGGTCCTATATATAAGCCTGTTCAGGTGGACATTGAAGATCCCAAGGCACTATTCAAAGAGAGAAGGGAGTTTCTCCCAGTGTCCTGGCCAACAATCATTTCGTGGGTGTTTGTGGGACATTGTTGTGTGAAAATTCGTTGAATATTTGCCTACAAAAAAAACTTTACAGCAAGCCTTATGAAGCACTTTGAGAAAGTGAAAAGTGCTACATTAGGTTCAAAATTGGCTGAAAAGAAGCAGAGGGGCTAGGTAAAAAATTGAGGAGACATTGGATGGGGTCTGTGCTGAAATCTCTTCTGCTGCTTGTTATAGACTAATGACCTGGATTTGCAGACAAATGGGGGCGTTAAATTTGCATATACCACCAAGTTTGGGGAACTATGGGATCAGACGAGACAGCAAAGATCTCAAAAACAGAGACTGATTGGGTATGCACTTTGCTTAATGACCGACACTGAAATTCCAGTGCAGATAAAACATCAAAGCTCACGAAAATCATCGAAGCGACTGGAAAAAAGCAATCGGTAAATTCAACATAGCAACTGCTCCCGAACAGCTGAAAAGCTCCTTGGACCTGCTAGATCATCAGCAGGAAATTTACGTTTACTGCGAAATTGTATTTCACGATTCTGACCATTTCTCTCTGGCCCTGTAAAACCAATAGCTTTTACAATCAGCACACATTGGTGTCGTTATTGATACTTCACACATAGTAACCTGATGATACATGTCCAAGGAAGGACTAATCATCTCTCCTCCCTCAGAATCCACACATTCATGAGAACTTCTTAAATGTGAACAGGCATTGCACAAAAGTTTGCTCTCGCCAGTTCCTTTTGTAGTAGGGCTGCCATGAAGTTTATGACCACATTGCAGTAAATTAACACGGCTTTAGAGTTTCTGCCAAATCAATTATTCTGCCACTACAGAAACACATTGGCCATCAATCAGATCATTTGCAACTATGATCTGCACTTATTTCAGTTGGAATCAAAATGGCATCAAATGACCAACAGAAACTAATTTAGGTCAGCAAAGGGAAAGATATTTCAAAGCAACTCAACATTAATCACCCTTACCCTAAATAGACAAAAGTTACCATGATATATCCGCTGTTCAACAATATACCTTCCAGGTTAAACTGGATTTTAAAAAAAAATGAAATTAATTCAACCAATTTAGCACAACAAACATATCCGAGTCTACTGTATACTCAGCTGGTTGCAATCTTTCCCCATGTTGATCAGCTCTCGATCTGCACCAGACTGCTGCAAAGTACCAACTTGTACAGAGCCAGTTTAGAATGCAAGACGTTTGCACTCTACAACCTTCATTGCCAGGGTAGCTTAGATTTGAAGCAGAGACTTGTAACAGTGAGACAGTAAACAAGGATTTTTAAAAAAAAAGCCAAGGCAGAAGCAGTTTGTACAAAATGTACTTTCCCAGGGCTTTTTTTGTGACATGGTTTATTGAATAGACCTTTAACAGCATTTAGAAGATTTAATATAATGGACATATTCGTGGGTAGATGTCAAGTTTGCAAGACAATAATAGTAACAAATGGTTCTGTATGTCTACAAATATACACTTTACAGAAAGAAAGTCATTAAGTCCTTTGAGATATTTGGCATTATAGGCGCTATATCAAATGCAAGATTATTAGCAGTAATAATAATAGACCACAAAGGAGAACTATGAACAGTTCATAACTATCATCTGAACCACAAGATGAGATAACCAGTTTGAAATCACTCCAAGTTTTTTTTCATATCTACTGTGAACTGCACAGGATGGTTTTATTCAGTTTCAAATCTGTTTTTTTGGCCAACAACCTCTCTCTCTCTTTCTCTTTCTCTGGGTGCAGACACCAATTGGTCGTGTGTTGATGTCAGATGACATCTGCACCGAATGATTCATGCTGATTATGTAATCACTGCAGGTTTAACCAACAAATAATGTATAGATTATAACTAAATAAAAAGTTCCAAATCTACATTTGAAGTATAAAAATATTAAAATACTAGACACCTTTGCTTAGTGTTTAATTCCATATAGATTTATGTACAATTGTATATAAAATAAGCAAGTGTCAAAGCTCCTACCTGCAAAACAGCACAAGACCACACGACAAACGTAGGTATGAAATTCTCCTTAATCAGCATCACGCCACGAATTCAGTTGTCAATTGCTTTGAGTCTGCAAAAGGAAAGGGGTGGAAGGGGGAGTGGGGGTAATAATGACTTCAATAAAAAAGCAAATTAGTATGCAAAACAAGAATAACCCAGGAATTTTTTTTTAAAAAAGATAAAAATTATTCCCAAACCCTCGATCAGATGCAAGAACAGTAAGATGTTCCCAAGACAGACTCAATAGAAGCATAAGGATCATAAAAGGTCCCGATGATGTTAACTTATCAGGAACTCTCCCCTTTCGCTCTCACAAGGCATTGGTTTGACGCTCTCACAAGGCATTGCACAAGGCAGAAATCAGGTTGTAAAGTATTTTCCAAGTGACACCGGTGAGCTCGCCAGGAATCTCTCTTCACGCCTCATAAACTGGTCGATTAGTTTACCAGCCTGAATTCTGTCCATTACACGCACACAAATATGCACCCGATTCAGTGGGACTGCACAGCAATAAACACCGGTGTCAATCACCCACCGGTAGTGCGTCAATACATTCTGTAATATCGTCTCCAAAAAAAAAAAAAAAAAAAATTTTTTAAAAAACTCTTTTTTTTTTGCAAATAGAATTAAAGCCCTTTAAAAGCACCAGCAGCGACTCTCAGATATCACTACAGCCAGACGGGTTTCCCTAACGCGTGGATTTCAACCAAAGCATCAGAGTTCTTTGGGGACTTCTGCCTCTTACAATTAAACTTCCTAAAGGTCTCCGCGTCTCGTGTGTAGTTCCACCCGCACTGATCTGACCTGACGCGCACCGAGTACCCAATACATTTTCTCGCACTGTCTGTCTATCTGTCTGTCTGTCAGTCGGGTTTTTATTTCCCACACACGGGACCGCGGAGACGACGTGTCTGCAGCTTCTCTTGGAGGGGTTGGTGTGTGTGTGTGTGTGGGGAGGGGGAGAGAGAGAGGGAGGGAGGGAGGGCAGGGGGGGAGCCTCTGGAGAAAATAAATTTGCAAAGAACTTGCCCTTTGAGATCGCTGCGCTGGAGATCCGAGACGGTCCCCAACACCGAGTGCGCTTCAGTGCGTGTTGTGAGCAAGAGTTGATCGTGGACTGTCGGCGGTGTTGGGTGTGGGTTGGGTGTGGGTGTGGGGTTGGGTTGGGGTGGGTGTTGCTGGCTGCCGAGAGCCGCCGGACCTCTCCTCCTTCCTTTCTTCCTTCCTCCCCTCCCTCCAGCTCCAATCTACTGGAGAAAGTGTAACGCCAGTCTCACTTGTCTCCAGCAAAGAGCTGAAGGACTGGAGTGCAATACTGATCAGCAACAACCGCAACCGACTTCCGCGTCTTCTTTCACAGACACCGTCCAAAGCACAGCGCCAGATCTGTCTCACATCCCCAGGCATTCACAGGAATGCTTTCTCTCTCTCTCTCTCTCTCTCTCCCCTCCCCATCATCACCACCCCCCAAACACTCCACTCCAATTTAAATATAGAAATATTCTTATTTCGGATATTGCTTTTGTAACTGTGGGCTTTTCTTTATAGATTATATATACGCACAGATTATATATTATATATATATATATGTATTTATAAGTGCGCAGTGATGGTATTTGTTTGCTCTCCACTTGAACCTGATTTACTCCCAGGGATTTAACTCACTCGCCTTCTCAGGTGGAAGTGGGTGGGAGAATTGAACAGATGGGCAGAGAGTGGTAAATGTTCATCGGATTTTCTTGCAATAAAAGTATTTGCTCCTCTTTCAGTTGAGGGAGTGGGGTGGGTGGGTGGGTGGGTGATGTATGCATTCAGATCATTTCTTTGTCGGGTAGAAATCTAAAGTGTTTGTGCTAATGTGTTGGATCAACTCCTTCATAACTCGACAGTGTATTATTTGCCTGTTAGTGCTGGATTATTTTGCAAATATTTAACATGAAATGAATTATGCTCTGAATTATACGATTACCTCGTTACTTTCCTTTTAACCCAATATATCACTTTCGGAAAACACAACATATATTTCCTTTTAGAAATATATACGGGAGGGGGGGAATTATTTTCATGCAGTTAATTACTGTCTTCTACTAAAGTAATTAAAATTCGCCACTTAACTGTCATCAGTGTGTTTGGGTGCAGTAAGTTTTAAAATGATGATTAATTCTAAAAAAAAATCAGAATTATATAGGCTGGGTCTTTATTGTTTGAAAAACATACACATATATAAATACTGTTTACATAGCGTTTGGGTAGCTTTCAAAAATAAGCAAAACCTCTTTCATTGGCCCTGGAATTGAATACTGGATCTCCCACATGGGAAATTTGGACTTGACCATATTGTACTCCCCCCTCCCCCCCTTGTAAAAAAAATTTTTTTTTGTATTATATTGTGATAGGTAATAAAGCCTTATGCATAAAAATATCAAGCAAAACTAGGACTGGGGTTAACCGAGAGGAAAAAACTTTGATGCAATTATAACACTATCTCAACAGTAAATGCTTCCACAGACTGATGGACAATGTAAATATTTTTGCAAAACATACACAATACGCACCATTGGTTTACAGAAAGCATTCATTATGCACTCGTTGGAGCTGACCAGTAGTTCAGTTTCAGTCAGTACAACATGATTTATTTTGTGTAAACCTGTCACAATCTGTAACCTCAAAACTCAAATCCTGATTTTATTGCTAAACAGAGACGTTCTACACAGTAAAGCGTTGAATTAGAGAAATCAGGAGACATGTATTTTGTTTGTCTACTTGATTATCGAAATGCTTTTAAATGTCTTATTTATTCTACTTTTATTAATTTAATTCCTTTAACTCTCTCTGTGGTAAGAAAAAATGTTGGTTGATAAGCAACGAAAGAATGCTAATGTTCCATAATAAATAATAATAATCCTCGCATTTGATAGAGCACCTTATCACGTCTTTGAGACGTCTCAACGTGCTTCACAAGTGGAGTGACTGTGTATATTGCATAGAGATCATTCTCTTGCTAAAAATTTAATTCAAACAAGACACACTTTCCTTGTGCATCTGTTCCTTTTCAACTGTTCTCTTCCTCCCAATCGTTATCTGTTCTGGTGCAATTTCAGCCATTTGAATGTGACATCAAACTGCAACATGGTTTGCCTATTTTGGTGATTTTGGGTGGACAATAATGGTACTATTACAAAGAAGAAAAATGAATAAAGTGAAAACTGCAAGTTAGAGGCTAATTAACAACCGGAATGGGTTACCAGGAAGGGTCATTGATGCCAGGGAGCTGGACTCATTTAAGAGGTCGCTTGATGCTGTCAAGTGAGGACGGGGTTGGTTGGGAAAGTATTCTGGATGGTTGAGATCAAATTGGCCAAAGAGTCTTCTTCATTTGAATCTCTCTTGTCATCTCGTGCCTCCCCTCTTTACATGGCTCACAGTCAAGCTCTGCTACTGTTAAGTGCTCCAAGATGCTATCCCGCATAAGGACGCCATATAAATTAAAGTTAGTGTCGTTGTTGACGATTGCATTCTTTCCTCAAGTCTTTTGTTGCTCCTGAACACCAACCAGTATGTTAGGTAAACATAAATGTATACGTACACAAGCAGATGGATTAAACGTTTGTCAATCACTTTGGCATGGTAATTGTCCTCCTTTGGATCTCTTAGTAATCACTTACCATATATTTTGTTTAATGAGTATTTTAAAATTGTTTTTATAAAGAATACTCCTTTTCTTGCCCCATTTTTTTCCAAACGCATACAGTATGTGTACATATATATATATTGCATAGAATATCAATCCTTTCTACCCCCTCCTACTCTTGTTAAATGCTAAATCAGATTAGATTGGACACTTAATAATAACTTGCATTTACTCTATATACATTGAGACATGATGTAAACTCTTTCCAATTGTGTATTTGTCAAACATTATTGTAAATATTAAAGTGAAACCAAGTTTAAGATCATTAAACCTTTGAGTACTGAGTGAAGGAACTTTATTGCTTCTCTTCAACTACTCCACATATCATGGTGGTGGTTGTTGTCACTGATTTTCACGTCCAGTTTCTTTAACAGTAACTATGATCAGAAACCAATAGTACCGGAGCCCATTAAGAGCAAAAGAATATTAAGATTTAATTTCTTGGGAGTGTACAACTTAAAATCTTTGCACATTTTCTTCAAATATCATATTCAGTCCTTAACAGGACTGTTTCGCCCACGAAATAAGCAGTCAATTCACTTTACACCATATTCTGCGAAGCCCTTTGAGATGTCTCGAAGACATGATAAGGCGCTAGATCAAAGGCAAGGATGATTGTTAACTGTTAACAGGAACACTGCTGATGAAGCATAGCTTGTGGGGGGGTGAAGACCTAACGGTGCTCCTAGTTGGACAAGCAGTAAAAAGCTAGACAGCAAGTACTCTCAATGGCAAGCAATGTGATTTTAGCCAGTTAAACCTTCAGCAGTGCACACACTCTGGGATCCCCAAGCCCTGTACCTCTCCAAACAGTGCCGAATAGGCTTCGGAATAAAGTAAAGCAGAGCGTGAGAGAGTGTGCATTGCAATTGCAATCCAGGTACAGGCAGGAAAGGTCCCTGTGTAGGATGGCACCTGCAATGTGACAGGCTCTTTAAGCATTGGGGTGAGTTTCACCCAAACTGTATAAAAAAACACTCTGCCGACTGAAACGAAACATCCCTGTGGTTTTAATTAATTTCCACACACAAGGACAAGGTCCGAGGGTTAATCTTGCACAGACACACACACACACACACACACACACACAGAGAGAGGGAAAACGAATAGAATGAACCCAAAGTCAACGTGAACACATAAGACTGGAGGTCCCACCAAGTGAAATGAAACGTTCACCAGTATCCTCTGAGCGCCCTCTGCCGAAACACTTAGAGCTGCCATGGATTGCAATATATTTTTTGTGGGGTGGGGGGGGGGGGGGAGAGAATTTAACTTGTTGCATCCTAAGCATCGGTCTCATTTTAAATCAATGGGGGGGTAATATATATATATATATATATACACGATGATCTGCAGTGCGAGTAATTCTGAGAGTGGTTAATATTCTCTGTTGTTCACTTTTGCCCAAACCATCTGATCTGATGTGAAATCGGCACCTGCTCCAGACCGGCTTCCACCCACTCATTCGCTTGTGTGTGGTTTCGAGCTGAACTTGCGCGATCGGGCGCAGCGGATCGAACAGCGCCAGCGAAAGGGCGCAAGTACGCGTTTTTTTTTCCCGAGCTTTCGAAGAGAAAGAGAAAGAGCGAGAGAGAGAGAGAGTTCGGATCAGCCCTCAAACGAGAGCCGCACTGTGAAGGCTCAGAGCTCAGCCCCCACCTGTGTGAGCCTCCTGGGGAAGAGTGGGAGGGAGGGGTGGAGAGTGGGGAGGGGGGGAGGGTGTGGGTGGGTGGGGTGGGGGGGGGGGGAGAGTGGGGAGGGGGGAGGGTATGGGTGGGTGGGGTGATGGGGGGGGTGGGGGGGGAGAGTGGAAAAAATGGTCAGACAGAGCCAGGGGTTTGCTTTTGGAATTGAGATTTGTGATCAGCGCTTTGGGACGTCTTCCCGACGTGAAAGGCGCTCTGTCGATGTCATTTTGTTGTTGTTGTGGTGGTGGTTGTTGTTGTTGTTCAGATCTCCGACGCCTTAAAACCCAACGGAAATCAGCATCGCAACAACACACCTGATCCCAACTCAGCAGACTCTACTCGGCAAGCCGGGCCCCCGCGATCCAGGTGGCAATTTGATTGAAAGAGAAACCCGCAAGAACCCCACCACCCCCACCCCCTCCCACCCCCCCCCCCCAAATTAGCACAAAACAACAACAACAACAGGCGATGGGTTTGAATGCAAGCGTCAAAGTCACCGAGAGTAGTTAGTTAATCGATGGCGTTGGTACTGGAGTCAGCACCAGATTGGTGCTGAAACGTACAAGAAATTGACTGTTGGGTCATGATTGTCTGGACATAACAACAACTACTTGCGTTTTTATAGCGCCCCCTCACACAGGGTACCATCCCAGAGCGCTTGACAGTAGCGGAGCATGACGCCGAGCCAGGGGAGGAGGGCGGCACGGCTTAAGCACGGGCGAAGAGGAAGGTCTTTAAGCGCAACCTGAAGATGGGGAAGGAGGGGGAAAACATTGAACTAAGTTTGCTCATTGACTTTTGAGTTCCAAAGTACACGGCCTCTCCTTCCTTCGAGAACTTGAGGAGGAGGTGCTACCATTGCTGTCCTTGGGCTGCAATTATCCTATTTTCTGTCAGTCACCATTTTTCCCTGCGTGGTACTCGCTCTGACCTTTGGCAATGCTTTAGCTCCAGTGTGCAGTCAGGCAGATCTTTCGTATCAGTCTCAGATGAGATGTTTGCCAATAATCTTGAATGGATTATACCACTGAGAACAAACCATGTGAAATACAACCAGATGATCACTCCCAAAGTGTTGTTTTTTTTCAAACCAGTTTAATGTGCTTTACAAAACGCAATTGATGGGTAACAAGAAATTTGAGTAGATTCTGGAGAAGGATAATTAGATCAGATACACATGCTCAGAAAGAGGGATAATGATAATAATTCTTGATATAGTGCTTAACACACCGTTTAGATGTCTCAAAGTGCTTCACAGAATGCCGAACCATATAATATTGTGAAAGCAGTTAACCAAGCCAATAGATTATATTGGTAGCCTGATGATCATAGAATCATAGACACTTATAGCAAAGAAGGAGACCATTCAGCCCATCATGCCTGTGCTGACTTTTGAAAGAGCTATCCAATGATTCCCACTCCCCTGCTCTGTGTATGAAAAAAACTATAGCTATCACAGTTTACAGAATACATACTTGTTTGTCATCTTAAAAAATACAAGGATGTCACAAATGCAAGCAATGATGATGTAAGGTTATCTAAAAACAATAATGTTTTCATATATTATTCAATACATGATCAATATTTTTGGCTTCCATCTTAGCAATACACACCACAAGTTGCTCCCTGATGGTGCATTAAAGCTACTGTCCAATGTGAAAATAAGGAACACTAATTGAAATATCCCAGGTTCAATCCCAAGTCTGTGCTGAAGCTAGGAACTCCACAAATAGTCTCGGTATTTCTGAGTTAATGGGGAATGAACTCTATACTTTTTTACAGATGTTATTTGATCCAAAGTCAAGCTACCTTTCCATGCATATTTCAAAGAAATAAATACTTGGAGGATAGTAATCTCTCATTACACTTCAGAAACATAAACTGAAGGATGAAAAGGAAATCTCATTATGCTGACTCTTTCGTATTTTTATAAACTTGAAATGTTGCTTATTTTTACAGCATTGATGGAAAAGGAACTGAATCCAGAGGAGGTGAAAATGAACGGCTTTTGGTTTAGCTGAGCCTTCAATAAAAAAAGTAATTCAATTGAATTTTTTCACATTACAAAATAATTACGAGTTAAAACAGGAGCGTGCTTGGGGAATACATTGGGTGTAATGTATACTTTTTTATATTAGTTAAACTCTACTACCTATTGAAATATACCTTGACTTAAGTGAACTCATGGGGCCCTGCTGTATTGGATCTCCACTCAATTTCTACGCTGCTCAGTGATGTATATTGTTGAGGCAATGTGTAACATCCCTAAGTGGGTTCACTGATTTTAATGTGAGCCAGGGCTTTACACAAGCCTGTTTCAATATTGCTACGAACTCACCTTGTGCTTGACTTTTTTGCTGGGGTAGAATGTGTGCGGAATAGCCCCAAGGGCAGGTTGAACTACCAGCTGCAATTAAAATTGATCAAGTTGCTGTAAGACACCCCTCCCTGTAACCTTTGCCACTGAAGCAGCTGAGGATGCAAGCAGAGACTCAAAATGGGAAGTGTCCATGTAAAAGCAAAACATTGCACTTTTTCCCCAAATTAAGTGCATTTTAGAGTACAATTTCACACAGAAAGTGCAGTATCTCCATGCGTGGTCTTGCTTTGTCCTATATATTGGTGGCATATAAACCTAAATAACTACTTAAGATGAAAATTTGTAAGTACAGTATTTACCGATATGATTCTGCCACCGAATGAAGTGGTGCATTCATCAAAGTGATGGACTAATTAATCGTGCGGGACTGGCTGTGATAGGGTTCCAATACCTCTGACTAGCAACATGCATGAACTGTGGCAAAGAACACAGAAGCTGGTGTTTGCAGATCACATTTGTCAGCGTAGAGTAATTAATTTGTCAGGTAGATTAATCTAACTGTAACATGAATGGGAACATGTAATCCTTGTTAGTGCTGCACCAAAGTGATGGGAGTGATCAACATGGAATTGAAACCAAGAAAGCAAATGTAAAGTCTGGACTGTCTGAGTTCGAACTACCAACGTTGAGCTTCAACCTACAACCTTCTGACTCAGAGGCAAGATCACTACCACCTGAGCTAGGGCGACACCCAAAATACAAGATCATTAGACACTTAGTTAACAGAAACAATAGATTGCTGAAAAAAAAATCTATTTTGATATGTTGAAAACCATTGACAAAGAATTGGAGCTGGAAAGAGTCGGAGAGAACATTATTTAAATTAGGAATTGGGTAAAATTTATAAAGATGTAGGAGATTCTATATTTTAATCTTGAGATACTGGTTATTTAAGAGCAATAGAAAGTGTGATGAATCTTGGTTTCCACACAGTAAGAGCATGTAAGGTATCACATTTGAAATTAGGAAGAACAAGAATGAAAAGTGCAAAGGAACAATGACCACAATTATATCAAAATATAGATCGGAAAGGCTGTGATGGAGGGAGAGAAATTGGAATCCAGGCAAACATCTGTCCAGGAGTAGAAGAGAGCTATTAGGAGAGCCTCATTAGATATGGGAGTGATATTCAAGTATTGTACAAACTTGCAATTTATAGAGAGTTAAGAGTTGTTGAGGAGAAAAGAAGTGTTTGGCATGAAAGAGGAAGCCAAAGCTCTTGGAGGCAGCTGTGAGCATTCCATTTGAGATTAGAGGAGATACTGAGGCCAAGAATGTCAATAGACGAAGAATGATTAAAAGCGGAGTCACGAAAGGTAAGAAGTGGTTGCTCTTGCTTAGACTTACTAGAGATATGAAGAAACTCTGTCTTTAAAGGATTGAAAGAAAGATTTTCATTGTTGCTTTGAAGTACACAGATTAGATCAAGTTTTAGTGATTAACTTGTAGACAACGAAGGTCAAGTGCACAAATAATGTACGCTAACACAATGTACGTGAATGTTTAGTGGATTCATTAGGAAAAAGTAGAAAGGGGTTAGCTGATGGGTGCAGGAGATAACTGGCGTTGAGGAACAAAGTGGAAGAAAAACTCGTGACCCGGAAACTCTTTGAGTAGATGGAAGAAGAATCGTCGTTAGAAGTAAGTAATGTTAAATCCTGTCAAATGTTTCGGATATGTCTCAGGCAATGGCACATTGATCACTAAAGTGTTCATAAAACAGAGGGGTATAACGTGGGACCACGTAACCATGAAGGAGCAAGTATCGCAAAATCCAGAGACCAAGTATAGAGGATCCAACAGACATGCTGGGGATAAAAGTTGATGTTAGTCATTGTGGTACAACAGAGTGAAGCAGCAATAAAGGGGAGGTTCTTCGCCGGGACTATTAAAAAATTACAGTATCATATTGCTTGATGCATATTGCCAAATTCCTTCACCTCCTACATTTGCGGTCGGTTAATTTTATCTTCCTTGTACCAACGCTGTGCTACTATTACAATGTAACAGTGCACTTTATATTAGTCCTATATTCTTAATTTGATATGCCACAGTAGGAATGTAGCAAAGCATTGGATAATGTACACGCAGAGTTGTCTTAGGGTCACTGATTGCCCCCCACCCATGGCTGTTGAAGGTCCATGTGGACTAACCTGAACAAGGTCAACAACAACAACAACAAGATTCCATTTATAGAGCGCCTTTCACGTCGGGAGGACGTCCCAAGGCGCTGGACAGATTGGGTCAGGACCCGAGCAGGGGGGGAAATGGTCAGGTTGAGGGGAGGGAAGGGGGGCGAGGAGGGGGTAGAGAGTCGAGTGGGGAGCTGAAGGCACGGTCAAAGAGAAAGGTCTTGAGACCGGCCTTGAAGGAGGAAAGAGAGGAAGCGAGGCGAAGGCATTGGGGGATGGAGGTCTTGTTGTTAACCTGTGGAAAGATGGGTGGGGGTTGGGGGGGGGGGGGGCACTGCAGCCTAATTTGGTGTTGGACGCCATCTGAGCATCTGACTGCCATTGGAAAGAAGTAGCCCTAAACTCGTGTCAATCAATCTCAATTTGGAGGCAAACGTGAGGCTCTCCAATTAGCTCAGGGAAAGGCAACCATGTTCCCCACATAAAAACATCCAATAAGCTCTCTCTATCTTTCTCTCTCACCGTCCTTGCTCTACTTGTGAGGGGGGTTAGACTTGTCCTGGTGATGACCTGAGGTGGTGGTGGTGGTGGTACATTTTTATGGTCACCTTCTCCATCTTGTGTTGTGGGTTGTTTTTTTGTTGCCGTTTGTAGACATTCGTTAGAAGGGTATTTAACAGAAATATAATCGTGGGCTGAGGTAAAAATAGGTGGTGCAACATTCAGTGGATTTAAAGGAGGAGGGGGGGAAAAAAAAACCACACACACACACACACACACAATTGGAAAAGGAGGGGGAAAAAAAAACTCCACACATCAAATACTTTTTTCCGAAGGAAACCAATATTTTGGGAGAAGGTCTCGAAATTTAGCTCCAACGTCTTGAGGAGGGGAGGGAGAGGGGGGGAAAGGAGACGTGGAAGGTAAAAAGAGCGGGAAAAATGTCCTCGACCTGTCACCACGACGACAGCGGCTGCTTCACTCCGGCTCCGAGGCAGAGCCCGGGCGCCCTCAGTCGCTTGGAGGAGAAAGAGGAGCTGCAGCAGCTCAACGACCGCTTGGCCGCCTACATCGAGCGGGTGCGTTCGCTGGAGAGCGAGAAGGGCGCTCTGCTCCAGAGAGCCACCGAGTCAGAGGAGGCGTCGGTCCGCAAAGCGCAGAGGAACAGGTCCCTGTACGAGAGCCAACTGGCGAGCACCAGACTGCGGCTGGACACCGCCCTGAACGAGAGGTCGAGGCTTCAGCTCCAGCTGGACTCCACCCTACAGGAGCACCGCCAGTCACAGGAAAGGTAACGAGCACCAGGGTCAGGACTCGCCTCACTTTGTCCCCCATTCACTCCACCTCACCCCACCTCACCCCACTTTGGTCTTCTCCTCACTCTTCGTGCAGTTGACCTCTTTGAGTTTTGGCCACAAGATTCAAAACCCAAACCCATAATTGGTCATTTTTAATCCACCACCGTTTGCGGGACACCGCTGTGCGCAATTGGCTGCCGCGTTCGCCCACAAATATACAGTCGATTCGCTTTACAGTGTGTTCCGTGAAGTGCTTTGGGACGTCCTCCGGACGTGAAAAGCGCTATATCAAATGCAAGGATTATTATTATTATTTACTTGTACATTCTGTGAAGCGCTTTGAGACATCTCAACAACCTGATAAGGTGCTATAATCAGATGCAAGGATTGTTATTATTTGATTCCTGAACCACCAGTTTCCACCCAACGATACAGAAGAACGAACATAACTTTAGAATGAGATATAGTATTATGCCGCTCACCGCGTTCTGAGCTGTACTATAATGTTTTTCAAACCACGGCAAATTGTGTGGCCCAATCCACGGAATGTGTCCATCGTTGCTGTAAAAACTTATTTAACTTTGCTTGAGAAGGAATTGGTGAGAGCGAATAAGCACAATGGCATCCTTCCCCCCATAGACCTTTCCTTCTGAAGCACAGGTTCCATAGAAAACAACAATAAATTACATTTGAATAGTCAGGAGGATGTTCCAAGGTCCAAGGAAGATGTCTGTATCAGCCTAAAACTATGCAATAATCCTGTTCTCTCGCAGATAAATATCTTGCCCTGATCTTTTTTAAACAAATCGAAAGAGAAGCAGCAACAATGGTTTCTGTTCTGGGAGTCAATTAATAAATATCTGGATGACTTGCAGGAAAAAAAAGTTATGACTGTGCAGGTTCAAACATTTTTTTATAAATCACCCATTCCAGGACTGAATTATAGTAAAGAGAACCTGGACTGTGGGCGTTTGGCCAGGAAGCATTGTGTTCCCATGGTATATATGTTTCACATTCTCTGGGTTGATGTTTCTAACCTGCTTCCATATTCGCGTGAAATTATTTGCTCTAACTTGATGGTTCTATTGTGAAGATTGGGGTACTCCAGAGGAACTGAAGATATGAAACTAATGTGCATTTTCATTGGGATAGAGAGAGAACTAATATTGCATCATATTTTAAGGCGGAAACTTGTATGGTAAAAATGCAACAACTCTACTTTTTTTTAATTTTAAATGAATGCCAGATGTCCTCATTACTAGTGTCTTGTCTTTTGCGCTTTTCTAAGAATTCTGCCTGTGTGTTTGTTATCTCAACATTTGCTGGAATTGTGACGATGCAAAGCCATAATATTGTGTCTGTTGTATCCAACTGTTTTCCCCAGTCGGGAGCAATTCATTATGATCCATATGTCTGTGAAGCCTTGTGCAGCAGTGTTGAAATGTAGCTCCAGCTAAGGGCACTCCACATGTTGGGCATTGGTTTTGGCTTGCTGGGGTATCAGCATCTGTTTCACTGATGATGAGGCAGTTAGGCTGGTCAATCATCAACAGCGCCCTGCAGTACTCTGTGCCTGTGTGTCTGAGGTATGATTGCTGAGTCCACCACAAAGAGTAGAACAATTTCAGCTCTAGAGATGCTCTGCTTATTTCACATATTTCCCTTTCTCTGCCCCACCCCCATCAAATTGCATTTATATAACTCTTTACATGTTGGGAAGAGTCCCACCAAGTTACAAGCTGGAATTCAGGTTACTGACCCGCACGTTTGTGAACTCTCACTGGATAGATGTTGTGCCAGGAATTCCTCCTGAGTTGATTAGTGAGCAATATTGCTGCACATAAAATATTATAGAGCATGCGTTTTCCTGCCCATAGCAGGACACTTACTGTAACCTCTCGAATGGCGTCCCGCCAGTTGGAGATGTGAAGCTTCAGCAACAGCAGCTCAGTTCTCTGCATACCAACAGCATTAGCCACTGAATCACAGATGTAGAGAGCACTTGTATACATACACACTCAAGGTGATTCCTTCCCAAAGGAGTCCTCTCAAACCTCAAAGATTCTCCCAATTGTCTGTTGAGAGCAATACCTTCAGCTTAGCCAGGGTCCCTTGCAGGCAGTTTATACAGTTTTGATTTAAGCAGTGAGGTGTTTTGGGTAGAATTTTAAAATCAACCCGGTTAGAAACTGTTCAAAAGAAATTAACAAAACTGTAAATTATTCTTTCAGAAATGCAAAAATTGAAGTGGATTTAAAATCTGCTTTGGAACGATTAGAAGATTTGGAGGCACTTTTACTTTCCAGAGAGGCCCAGTTAGCAACATCGCTAAGTGAGAAGAGGAGCTTGGAGTATGAACTAGCTGATCTTAAAGCTGAGTTTGAAAAAGTAAGCATAAAATGCCAAAAATACATACCCTCATTCCTCCCCCAAAATGTAAAGATGAATTGTGTTCAAATACATGGTTTGTGTGGCTTCTCTCAATTTTATTTCAGATTCTATCCATTGCTGATCATGCAAAAACACAACTGCAAGATGAATTGTTGCAAAGGTGTGACCTGGAAAACCGAACACAAACCTTGCTGGAAAAACTAGAATTTCAGAAAAATCTGCATAAGCAGGTACGTAGCTGATGTTTGGCACCTGATATTTGGCATTCATTAGAATCAATTGGTGCTATATCACTGAATTGATGAGGTTAATGCCAGAATGGGTTTAGAATCCATACCAACCAATTCATGTTAGACATTGAAAGGGTGCTGATTTTGTGAGCCAACTCCTTTGGAATGTAGCACATTTAGAGAACCTGAGCACGTGTCAAATGATCTGTTATTACGCCACCATCCAGGCTGGGAAGGTTTCTGGTCTGTGCTAAGTTAGCTGTTCTCCTGTGGCCCAGCAACAGGGATAGAACATTGTGCATTAGTGCCCTGAGTTTGGGAGTGAAAGTCAGGCTGGACTCCTGATCCCTATTCAGCCAACCTTCTTTTAACCCCTCCCTCTCCATCCATTGTATGTGTGGGTGTGATGAAATTCTCTGATGCTGCAGATACAAATGTAACTTATTAAGTGGATCATTTAATAAGATTCCAGCAATGTGTATAGATGTGATAGTTTTCCTTGCATCAAATGTACCCTTCTTGTCTTTTTTAGTTTTACTATGAAGTTTTGAATTCAAAGTTAAACACTTGTCTCCTTAGGAAATCGAGGAAGTAAAGAAACTGCATAGAACTCGACTTTTTGACATCGAGGTTGGTAATCAACAGGAGTATGAGAGCAAAGTGGCAGGTGTGCTTCAGCAACTTCGAGATGATCAAGATGAACAAATCAAACAGTATAAGGAGGATTTGGAGAGAACTTTTCATACCAAGGTGATTAACAGTGGTTTTGGGAGCAATGTTGAAATAAATGGCTTAATCTTCAAGATAGTAATCTTTTAGAAAATTTGTCCTAACCATGTTGAGGTTTTTATATAAAAACTGTACTATTACAGTTTATGTATGCTCCAGTACCTTTTAATGTTTAGCATGGGAATATGAAAAACAGAAACATAATGCATGACCACAATATTGTGGGTTTTTTGATGTTTAATTGAAAAAAATCCCAATCATTGTTCTTCATGAAGCACTTTTTACATTAGGGGAATGTCTCAAAGTATTTTACGGTAAAGTGTAGTGACTGTAATTTGGAAGCTATCCTATTGTTACAAAGTAATCGTTTTTGCACCAAATAAATGAAGGCAAAACCTAATGGCTAAAATTTCCTCCATCAAAAAAGTTGAGTGAAACCTGTACTTCTGTTTAATTGTGTATTATGGAGAGGTTCCACTACATTATGTCATAGTCATGGAGATGTGTCTCACCTGCAATTCTCTGCAGAATGAATTCTGATCCTGTCTGTGTTGTTGAGAATGAGCTTTGAGAGGAGGCTGAACACTTGTTGAAGGAGACATTCATATTCATTGGGTCCTCCTTGTATTTGTTGTTCCAGATGTGTTTGCAATTTTTTTAAAAAGAAGCTTGTTTTGCTGATTAAGATAGCAACCACAACAATTCTGCTCAATTCTTTTGTTTGGCAATTTTGTAAGCAAAATATTACATGTAATTCTAGAAATGCTTTCAATGTAAATTTTTACCAACTACATTGGTATTTTTTTAACCTTAAAAATCCAGATTAGAATTTTTGGTTATTCTATTCAACATTTATTGGTGAATATACAAGCAATACGTAAAACTCCAAAGGTAGTTTTTGTTTACCTCTATGCAGTTTTGATGTGCAGACATTCATTTGTTTGAGCCTGCTTTGCTGAACTGCTTGAAATGTTCTGTCTTGCATAGCAATGTCTACCTGGAAAAGAAAGCAATCAAAATTATGATGATTGCTTTTAGTCTTCCATTGCATGCTTTGTAGCAGTTAAAGAAACTTAATCTTTTAGTTTAAAAAAAAGTACACACACCAGTTGAGAATATAAAGAGTTGTAGACTAAATCATTAACATTTCTGTAATCCTGTGTGCAAGAGAGTCTTTGATTGGGCCAATTTATTAAATCTTTTTTGGCTCATAATCTCTTGGCCCATTCAATGTCCCAGAAATTGTTCTGTAATTCTCTTGTCTGACTTATTCTGCTCAAATTGTTGGCCTTCATCCTAGCCTGACCGGACTTGATTATAACAAACCAATTGCACGCAAACAAAATTACAACGTTTTAGAAAAACGTGCTTTAAGTTTTTGTTGAAGTAGCCACGTCATGTCTGGATTTATACTCTTATTAATCAAATGAAATATCTTGTAGATCTGACTTCATAACCTTGGCTAATTCAGATCCCATTTGTGTTTAATGCTATAACTTGATGATTTGTAGGAATTGGATCTGATATTTCACTATAATGTGGGGAAATGATACAATATCAGTGCTAAATTAATGGAATTTTTCTAAGTTTATATATTTGATAAATTTAAACAACTTCATAAATCAAGTCAATGTTTTGATGACATTAATTTATCTTTTTTTTTAAAAACCATGTCAGTAAGGTGATTTGTAATTCTTTACATTTCTTATCATGCTAGTGCTAAATCTAACCTATTTAAAAGAAATTTGGACCAGATTCCCAGCTAAATTGCTGTCAGATTAACTACTCTTGCAGGGTGCCACTACTTGGTTCTAGTCTTACATAATTTGAGAATAGAACTTTGAATATATCAGGTTTTGACAACGTTGACCTCCAAAATAATACTTGTATTCTGTGAAAGTGTGTGCAAAGATATTGTATGTATAAAATTTTTGTGACTTGCATTGTAGAAACAGATTTTTTGTAGGACTAAAAAACACAAAGGCAGAGCCACAAATCAGCTCAGTGAAGATTACCAGACACAAAGACTTTCAGTGAGGGTGAAAGAACAGGTAGAAAATGAGGAACAAATTCAGCTTGTCATTCAGGTATAGCAATAAGAAGAGAAAGGGTAAGAAAGAAATCAGTTATATTAAAATGGCTTTTGCAACAATAACATTAAAGGTCGACAGCATGCAATGCTGATTTATTGAATCCAAATAAGTTGAAGACCGAAATGGTAGGTAGCATAAGTGTTAGTATGAAATATAATAAGTAGTATAGCATTGAATATAGAGCCTTATAGTCATCAGAATGTCTCAAAGTGCTTCATGGGTTCCAGTAAAGTATAGTGACTGTATTAGTAGCCAAGCATGGCAGCAATTTGCACACAGCCATGTCCCAACAAGCAATCGTGAAGTGAATTTTATCTGTGGGGATTGTTGGACAGGACACCAAGAGAAACTCCCACCTCTTTTTTTAAAGTGAATTGGGATCCATAACAACCATGTGAACAAGCAGGTGGGATTTGGTTGAAGACCAAAATGGTAGGTAGCATTTAATGTCTCATCTGAACACCAGATGTAATGTTGCAGGATTTGAAATTTGTTTTGTGATCTGAGTTGCATGAGTAAGAGGGGTGCTATTAGAGTTAAATTTATTATGAATATCTTTCAGTCCATAACATTCAATTCAGATCAAGTATTTTGCCTGTTAGTCTTCTAGAAAGTGATGTGGATCAGATGTATGAGCTTATTTAGAATGAGCGTTGTTCCTTGCTCGTCTTAAGTAGCTTTTGTTTTCTCTCAATATGCTTAAAAATGAGGAAACCTATGATTGATGACCAGATTCTTAAAATATTGATATTAAGCAAAGGTGGAAATGTGTCCAGCCTCTAACTGAACTTCTCTTTTTCTGCTTGTTCAAAATTGGAAGCTAAATAATTTGATGTATTCCCCGCCTCTAGAAAAATAGATAAATTAGATTAATGGGAGTATCTTTTCAGAGTTGCCTTGGGGTGAGGATTAGTTTTTAATCTTGATGGTAATGCGTCTCCTCTTTCAAAAAGTTACCTCAGACAGTATAAGAGGAAAACTTCAAGTTTTAAACTAGGTAACCTTCATGGTGATTTCCCCCGAACAAGGTATTAGCTTTTCCATCAATATAATCCAGCCTGTTAAGGAGTAATTTGCTAGAAGCACATAATTCTACAAGGGGAAGAAGTTTTTTTTAAATACTATTAAGGATGTAAGTATTTCCCTTGATCACTGACCTTCATTATTTAAGTCTGGAATAATTCAATGTTAATAGCTAAAACTAGGCAGGAAAGATTCTGTGTATATTTGACATCTTTTGACGTCAGTCATTCAGGCTCGATGCAGCAGTGATATAATTTTGAAAAATATATGACCAGCATTGTTTGTTTACTCAAGTTAAACCTACTCATTGTATCACGTAAATCTAATAATGTATCTTGACTTTAGTTCATTTTTCATTTCATCATTTCTCACAAACTGACATCACTTGTGAAAATCACTGCTGTCTTCCAATTAATTGGCAGACAATAGTCTTCATTGAATGATCTTAACCAGCAACAGATCCCTGCCTATTGCCTAGAGACACAACATAGCGCTGATCTATAGACTGTTCAAAATGTGCGGAAAGGTTTTTAGAGTGACACATGGATCACGAGACAGCACACTGAAAATGAGTAGCCTCAAAGTCTGGAGTACACTGTGCTAGAAGTTGTTGTAATTTGTCCTTTCAAACTATTTATGACCTGCCAGTCTATGATAAATACCTATAGTTTGCAGTTAGACATCAGCTACAATTGGTGTTTCTTTTCAAAATCTAATTGGATAGCCACAACATGATTAATATATTCTTTTTAAAGGGAAATATCTAGTATTCAGTCATAGATTTTCCTGTAATAGAAGTATACTTCTAATAGCTATTAAGTTTGTTTCAAATAATTAAGTATCTTGCAACATGGCACTTATCTGTCCAACAATTTATCAAACTAAAGTCTTAAGTTACATGGTTAGAATTGTGAAATTTACAGCTGTCCTTTTTCTTTATTTAATAAAATAAATAGAGACCTCATGTTTCAATCAGCGCAAGGTTACACCTATCCCTTTGACGTATATTGCCTGAGTATTGTCGTCCAAGAAGCATATACCATATAACAATTTTGTTCCATTTTTGTGAGATTGAATCATGTGCTGATAATGAATCTGTTTTAGTGATTGGTCCAAAACAGAAATATATTTCAATCTGTATTACAATTGACCATTTCACAATTGCTCACAAATGGAGGTTGAGATTTTTTCCCAAAGAGCTTCAGATGTCCTCTGTCAGAAATCTGCTGAAGTCCTGATTGAAAGCAGGTTATTCTGAAATACTGGAAGGAACCCTAGCCCAAATCAAAATGTGATTTAATCTACATTGAATTATTGTGAAATTCTTGAATTGCTCTGGCTAATTGTCTTAATTTTGTGCATTGTAGCTGGAAAATGCTCAGATGGCTGCTGCAAAGAACAGTGATTTTGCTAGTGCTGCACAGGAGGAAGTGGCGGCAGTAAAAACAAGAACCGAAAGTCTTGCATCCCAGGTTGTCCAATATAAGAACCGGGTAAATGCACAGCTAATTCTCATGTCAGATGTGCTTGCGAGGAGTGATTCATTAAAGTTCCTGATCTTTGCTGGATGATGTCCTTAGTCTGAGTTTAGATTGTACACTAAGCATTTTTCATACGAAAAGTGACTGCTGAACAGAAACTGTTATTTTGGGGTATTAATTATAGCTGACGGTTAAATGACATTTGAGTATAGCTTGCCAGGCATTATGTAATGTTTGAGATTGTTAAATGACATACCATATGGGGATTGAATGGCGTACGGAGGAGCACTGTCTTTTTGTCTCTGGCTGCAAGTCTTCATGTTGTGTTGGCTTACGGTGCTGCAGCAATAGAAACGTGCAAGCCTCATTTTAGATTTCTCATTCCATATTACTTTGAATCAGGAAAGAAACTATCAGACACAGCTCACCACAATCTGGTGTTTTTTCAAAATTGATCAAGAGCCAGTGGTGTGATTGGCTCTTTAATAACTGTTATAAAAAAATTATATTAAAAAAATTGCTCAAAGTTCAACAGCGCCCAGAAGAAAAGTGCATTTCACATCTGTTGTATTTACAGAATGCATGTCCATTGGCTCTGGGTCAAATGATTGCAAGTTCAAGCACAAGTCAGGCTGATACTCCACTGGAATCCTAGGGCTTGCTACATTGTCGTAGACTCTTGTCTTTCCGGTGACATGTTGAACCAACTGATTTTCTCTTTCGTGCATTTCCCAGCTCTCAATTTTACAAAACAAAGTTGGTGAACTGGAGACAGCGCTGGACCAGCAGAGAGAAAACAGCTGCAAGCTTCTGGTAGAAAAAGACCGAGAAATCGCTCAATTTCGTGAGCAAATGCTGCTCCAACTGGAAGAGTATGAAGACCTTCTTGGTGTGAAACTGGCACTGGATATGGAAATAAATACCTATAGGCAGATGCTCGAGGGCGAGGAAGAAAGGTGAGAACTGTGTGATAATCCATGATTTCCAGTAAGCTGTGGTTTGTTTTATGACAGTATTGATCGATTGTATAATGATCCATCAAAAGGACAATATTATCTTCCAAACAGTCATTAGCACTAATTGAAGTGCTTACTGCCTTTCTGTCCCCATCCACTGGTACTCCCTTTGCCTTCCCCCTCCCTTTCCTCCTTCAAGGCCTGTCTCAAGAACTTGCGCTTTGACTATGCCTTTGGTCACTCTCCCACACCATCCCCTTGGCCCCCACCACTCTTGATTTCAACCCCCAGCTTGGGTCTGAACTCTTGCCTGGCCAGCACCTTTTGATGTGTTCCCAACATGAAAGGTGCTATTTCAATGCAATTTGTCATTGTAAAATTGCTACGTTTTCAAATATTAAATATTGCATTTTTAGCACAAATTGTCTAAGAAAGCCATAGCTTGATCTGTATTGAGTTACTTTACCACTGGGATGTTTTATTACACTGCTGCATGCATTTTCTCCATTGCTGTTCTGTCAAATAGGGAAGTCTCAAGAAACTTCTTTATACAGAGAGTGGTGGAAATTGCGATCACAAGCAGTAGTTGAGGTGAATAGCATAGATGTATTCAAGTGGAAGCTGGACAGGTACATGAGGGAGACAGGATTAGAAGGTTATGCCGATAGGCTTAGTTGAAGAAGGGCAGTAGGAGCCTCATGTGGAGCATGACCGATGGCATAGACCAGTTGAGCTGAATAGCCTGTTTCTGTGCTGTGTATTCTAATGTTTTTTCGTTACTTCACAGAATAGTTTATTCCTTTGCACTTGCTCTTCTGCTTCTCCCATTTTTACTATATGCATACCTGACCTGTGTAAGGTAAAATTAGCCATTCTCTCCCCTCACCCCCAATTTTAACATTTGCTTAATGTTGCAGGTTGAATTTGACTCCTAGCCCTTCATGTAGTGAGGGGTGGGCCTTGAGCCATTGCCCTTCATTTCGTTCCAAGAAAAGAAAATTATCAGACACCGTGTTAACCAACACCAGTTATGAAGTAACTGAATATGCATCTAACATAGGGAAAATTATCGTAGAAAACGTGGACACTGATGGTAAATTTGTCAAGTTAAAGAATACTTCCAAAGAGGTAAATGCTCACTTTTTTTTCTTAAAAGGAATTGATTGATTTAGAACAGAGGATATAAGGTCTCTCGAGTATTTATTCCTTTACACATCCTAAATATTTAGCTTTATTTGTAATAACCTTTCTAAGTGAAATGACTTCCATTTACAAGGAGTCTCTATCAGACTCCGATATCTTTTGTTTCAGTTGTCAAACTGAGAGGAGTTGTGTTAGAATCACATAAGCAAAATATTAATAATCATCCTTTGATATAGCACCATATCACATCAATAAAAGATGTGTTGCATGTCCACATGTAAAGATGTTCACCCACAAAATAGCCATTCAACTTTGCTCTGTCCTCCTGCTGTGAAAGGTGCTATACCAAATGAAAATATTAAGTTGAAAATAACTAAATGTATTCACAGGATCAGCCATTACATGGATGGATTCTGAGAAACGAATGTGAGGATCACAAAGACATTACATACACGTTCCCTCCATGTTTCAATCTTAAAGCTGGAGAAAATGTAATTGTAAGTATTTATCTGAAACTTACTTTTGTAAATGATCCTCTTACAAACAACTAATTTTTTTTTGGTCTCTACTGCAAGTGTGTGGTTGTGAAAACAAAATCCAAGAACTGATAGTTATTGAAGAAGCCCTTTCTGCTAATTTATCTTCAAGAAATCTGTAATTTGCAGAAATTTGTCAAGTATATTTAGGGTTTACAGGCTTCCAGGCCTTCAGGTCAGCATTGCTTCCTGACTATTATACATGCGCTCATCTAAATTTATTTTGCCACTCAGTATAAACTATTAAATGTCATAGATAAAGGGTGTATTTGAACTGATCATTTTTTTTAAAAAAAAAAGAAACTGAAGTAAACATTTGTCCGTGTTATTCATGTAAACAGCACTGTAACTGTCGAGTGCAGGCAATCTTGATACAGTATTACTTTATTAATCTCTTTGTTTGGTCAGATTTGGGCTGGTGGTGCTGATATTCCCCAAAGTCCTACGATTGATTTGTTGTGGAAGAGTCAACACTCCTGGGGAACGGGAAATAATGTTAGCATTGTTCTCACTAACAGCATTGGAGAGGTGGGTATTAAAATCTGGTAGTGAGAGAAATTTTAAAAAGCAATAATCCTTGATTTTAATAAAAGAGCTTTTGATTTAAGGAGGACACTTCAAAGTGTTTCACGGGAAATGTTGTAAAGAGTAATGACAGTTTATTTTGTTAGAGCATGGCAGCCAATTTGTGCACAACAGTGCCCTACATACACAATGAAGTGAATGACCAATTTTATCTGTGGGATTGTTGCCTGAAATACTGAGAACCTATCTCCTCTTTTTAAATAGTGCCCATGGCATGTTTTATGTCCACCTGAACAGAACCTCAGTTCAGTGCCATCATCCAAAGAATGGCACTTCCAATAATGCAGTGCATCACCAGTACTGCATTGAAATGTCAGCCTAAACTTGATTCTTGGCATGGACCTTGAACCCACAGCCTTCTGACTTGGAGGCGAGAGGGCTATCATCAGAGCCAAGCTGAAAAGTATTCCTAATATGGTGCATTAGGACCATTGATTAAACTACATGTTAAAGGTGTCCTTTGCAAATGTATGGATTGGAATGCAAAGTCCAGTTGGTTTGTAATTACTAGATAAACATTTTCTTAATGATTTCTTGCCATTAGATGCATTTGTTTTCTTTGTCAATATAAAGATCAGTCTAGACACCTAGTGGCCACTAAGTGTAAAGTTTCACCACAGATCTTGAATATTTTCAGTTAAAATCCTAATTCTGCTTCATTTGTTTGTTGCATTACAAATTTGGAAGCCCTTGAATTATTATTATTATTATTAAATTAGAATTTCACAAAATTCTTCCCAAAAATAACTATGTACATAGATTGGGCAAAAGCTTTTTGAGAATTTATCCTGCAGTTGCAGGATGCTTTCATATAATTTAAAGAGATTGATAGCAAATTACTTGATCAAAGTGATTACAGCTGCTTAATTTTGCTGAAATGTATTAAAGAGTGCTTACATGGTAATAAATAGAAATTCAGTGTTCTGTGCTAATCCATTTATATGTTGGTGGCTTGAATTGCCTTGAGTCTCCTGAATCCTTTTGGATTCCTTCAGTTACGTATTAGTGTTACAGCAATTGGTCTTTGTAATGTTTGTATTGACCCTCATGCCTTTTTGGGTGGAAAACTCTTTTTTTATATGAATTTAATGTTGCATTCACAGGAGGTAGCTACACGGAAAATCATGAAAGCTCCAGCAGTTCTGAACAGCAATTCTGAAGAAGTCAAAGTGGACACAAATTTAATTGATTTAAGGTGCAAGGTATAAATGCATTTGCTTTTTACACAATATAAATTGTTTGGCTCCATACTCATTCTCAATGTGATACCTAATGGTTCCCAGCATTTCTTGCAATGGTAAAACAGGACACATCTGTTATAACAGTGTTGTTTGGTATCAAAGGCTGCAATGTACCTGAACAAAAAAAAGCCAATTTACAGGTTGTCTGGTCACCACGAACAACTTTGCCAATAACACTTCCTTTAAGCAGTGATATTAAGCAGCTCCCTGTACATAACATACAGAAGCAAGTGGCATTAACAGCACCAAAACAAGGCATTTTTTAAAAAACCCATCTTCTATGAAGTCTATGGGCATCTTGTGTTTTTATATAATGATTTGGACACCTGATAACCACAGAATGTTACGTTTATGACTTCAAACCCATGATTTCACACATGATAATGGCATGTGCGAAATAAGATGGTCACTTCTGGCTCGCTAACTTCAACCAATCCTAAAATGGCAGAGGTTTGTAAGTAGTACCTTTAACCTTCCATCTCTTTGGTAATCTATATTTTTAAAAAATTGGGAACAATAACTAAGGCATTTTTAAAGAAAATATTCTCTACCATGTAAAGTATCTGTCTCCTCAAGATTTAAAATGGATTGGGAAAGCTCCAGCATCTAGTCTGTCTTGTAGACTTATTTCCTGTATTTTTCTGAACACATCAGGAAAGAAGAAAATAATGCTGTTGTTTCTTGATTTAGCACTAGGATCCAGTGTAACTAGGTGAGGATGTATACTAATCAACCCTACACATGCACATAAAGTATTTTTGTAACTGTAAATTGTATTTACGAAGCAATGGAAAATGTTAAGTTACACTGGGAGGGTGTGTGACAAATCAAGTTGGGATAGTTGCATCACCACAGATATTTAGTTGCCTTGATACACTAAGAACTGCTGCTTAGGAATTGTATTTTCTGTTCAGTGCAGTTTCTATAGGACTGCAGCTTGTGTTTTTTTAGGTGAAATAATGTGTCTCCTTTTGATTTTTAACTTGGTATATTTCCTGCACTCATTCATTCCTTTAGCCTTGTAATAAGCAAAACATTTAAAAAATTTACCTTTTGGGGTAAAAATACCCTTTCTATTTGAGGTTTCCACTGAGGTGGCCTTAGCATAAACTGCTATTTGTGGGATGCAAACTAACTTTTGATCTGTTTTTAAATGTAGTTGAATCTTTCTATTTCTCCTTGCTTGCCCACAAAAATAACAGACTGATTTTTGTACTGAAGCAAAATTCTTTGTTCATTTCAACACCCAAAATATTATCTGTTTGGTTTTCAGATTCCACTGAGAAATGAAGATCCAAACTGCATTATGATGTAATGAACAAAGCTAAAGATTGTGAGGCCCGGGTCTTCCAATTGTTGAATATATTTCTGATGTGAAGTTTTGTGCTGTATGTTATTGGATGCTACTCTGCTATTTCAACACGTAGAGATATCTTTTCAGAAGAACTAAGTGTTTTCAGAATGATAAAATAACCTGTTAATGGGAACTCCAGTAAACCAAGTAATCCCATTATTAAGTCTTCTTCCAATGTAGAATTGTTTACAGTAAACCTGATTTACGATAATACATTCTGCGAGGGCACAATTTAAACATAGAATGTTTATTATATGGATAAGCAGGACAAATTGTTTTTAAACCTTTGACTCTGGTTCTTGTTTACACTGTTCTTTCATGTACCGCTGTGACAAAGGGTCAGTTACAATACAGCTCTAAAAATTCTAATCACTCCAATCTAAATTGTAATATTAGGGAAGCCCAGTTGTGAGGATGTGTGCTTGTGTCTAAATGTTCCTTCAAGATGTTCTCACTAAAGGTTCCATTTGAACTGGTGTGGGTTTTGTGTAATATAATCCTATATTTATTACTACAGTCCAAATGCATCAATTCTGAATGAAATGCTTAATGACTTATTTTTTTAGGTTGTCAGTGTTGAGTGTAGAAAATGTAGCATTATGAACTGTCACCTTCACTGTTAAGTTGCTTTGCTTGTGCAATGCAAGCATTCTTTCATTGAATTTGATTATCCATGATTGAATTCTAGGAAAACTATGAATTCTGTGACTGGTACAATACCTGAAATTGTTACAAAATATTTTGTTGGTATGTGACATTTCTATTTTGATCTTAAGTACAGTTGTATATTTCATAAGCTCACTCTACTGAATATTGTATCTTTCTACCTTCTCTACCCTCAGCCCTAAAAATACTAGAATTGGAGAGGAGGTTTAATTGTACGATTATTCTATTTTGGTGTGGTTAGATGTTCTGGTGTTGACTTGCAATTCATTCTTTATTTTGTTTCAATGGTCAAATGGTGTAAATGGAAATATTTTATAGTGCATCAATTAAACTATTTATGAGCAAATATTGAAGTGCAAATTGTTTAATTAAAAATATCTTTTGCGATTGTATATTTTTAATGGACAGTTTATAAAGTGGGTGGGGGGGTGCTGGCTTTAGCAATACAAATGTAGTGGCTTCTACAATGCACTGAATGGATATTGCACACAATCACGTGCCACTGAGAAGGGTTGAAATAGACTATAAAGAGTTTGAGCTCTTCTGCTGGGAGAGGTGAATGAGAAGATGAGCTGTCATTAGGGGAACCAGGGAATGCATTGAACAGTGCAATGATCCTTCACATTGATCTGAGAAACAGTTTATTGAATTTAAAACTGTCAGTTTCAAGCTGCTAGAATTGGATTGCCCTCCCCAAAGATAAACCAGAAGTACAGATTAGCTGGGATATCCTTTCCATTTTGACGCATTTTGTAAAATGTCTCAACAAAACCCTGATTTGTCAATTCTGCAGCTGCCCTAATGAATTGACACTAATTTCAACCCATAATTAATTGTATCAAGCCATGGATTCAAAACTCATGGCAACCTGTTAAGGGACTGTACATGTTTGGATACTGTGATGGACTGAATCTTTCCAATGTTTCATAGTAGGTTTTCTTGGCAACTTCTGCATTCCTTTAAATAGGTCTGTTGGAAATTTAAGTGTTGAACTGCTTTAGTAAGAGAGAAGGCCCTACCCTCATTAAGCCTGTAATTGCAAACATTCTTCTTGACCAGAGCTAGATATTTGGATATTGACTATAATAGATTGTTATCCTATATTCTGGTATGCTAAACTGATACTTCTGTATATAATTCCAACAAATGTTTTGATAGAAGAAATACTTGAGTCTATTTTGATGTACAAGTATGACCATGGTTTCTACGAGAAATGATCCTGAGGAATGCATTAGTTTGCCTCAATGTTCCCCTTCAGTTTAAAAAGATTAACATGGGTTTCTTGTGTTGCAACAGAGCATTAGTATATTGAAAATAAATCAAATGGGATATAAAAAAATTCACTTGTCACAGTTATGATTTCTTTCACTGCATTTGAATGCATATTAATTTCTTTTGTATTTTATGCCATACACTGTGTGAATGAAATAAAGCAGCAATGTGTTTACTTTGCACACGAGACAGTGAAATGTCACTGGCCTTGACTTGCTGCATTCATAATTTTGTCAATCAGAATTTTATTGGTCTCTTCAGAGTTATTAAATTGGTTAATGGCTTAGTGACTCAGATGGAGTGGTGCTCTGTTTAGTACACTTTACAAATTTCCTGTTAAGTTTGCTTTAAACTTATTGCCAAGCAGAGAATCATTAATGTGTACAATTCTGTACAATGGGTATGTTGGGCGGTGGAGTTCTTGCGTTGGTATGATTTAAATGTTTCTGTATCTCTAATAAAAGTCTATTTAACAATTGTGTTCCATCTGTTTAACCCCATGTTTTTAAAACAAAACACAGAAAATGTACATATTACATGTTTATTTATATTTGGTTTAACATCGTTTGCCTAAACACACTTTTTTTTACAAAAGAAGTTCAAATTGATTTCTACTTCATCTGTGCTGATAATCCATCAGCTAAAAGCATACTATCAGACAGGTGTAACAACCAGTTGTGTGAATTTGCAATACAGTGCAAGACAAAGTTCATCTGTTCTTGAACTGCCTTTAAAAAATACATCCTCGATCATTTCCTAACAATCCACAGGATTGGTAGCATTTTCGTGTTTGGTGCTCTTGAAGTACTCAATCGCCCCTTAAACGGTCAGACAATGGTTTCTTTAGACTGTAATTTACTTGATTTCTGTGCCAGGAGAGGATTGGGTTGGTTGTTAAGTAACACTTGTGGTCGAGGAATAAGTAGTCTAACGTTCTGATTGCTCCGTCTCCATTCTTTGAATAGTCGAATATGATAGCGAAAAGAAACCTATGGCCAGAAGTGGGAAGGAATACACTGTAAGTTTTCAATTGATATTGTTGGGCTTATTAAATGTTCATTACACAGTAATGTGATTTGACATTTCATATTTGAATATTGACTTCAAAAGGACCTTTGTAAATGCATTAACTATGTTGCTCTTATAAACACCCATGAAATAATGTACAGAAGCATACGTTGATAACAATCTACTTACAATGGTCCAGAAAAGGTATATCGTGATCAGGGCTGATGTAAGAACAATAAGACCAACCGCTTCCATGCTGCTGCTAAAGTAAAGATGGTCAACTGCTCCTTGGACGCACAGCCAGCCTGACAAACTAGCCAACGGGGTAATGAAGAGAAAACAGATGAAATCTCCAAACAATGTCCTCCTCTCATGGTGCAATGCCGGGTCTTTCAGCCACTAGAAAAGTGAACATGAGTCACTTTCAACTGTGCAGTGCAACGGAGTTACCAAGAGAGAGCTAAGACATCACAGTTCATGCAGTTGTCAATTTTTCCCCCTTGAATAGGAACTAAATATTAAAAATGCCATGCTGTTTATGCATTTCTTATCATTTGTAATTACCCAAATCCAAACATCACTGAGACTAGCACCTTTTTTCTGATACTACCTGTCGCATTATTTTGAATAGCTCAGCTCTTGCTGCCGTGTTGAGATATTAGCAACTGGCCTTGGACATTTAATGTTTCATAACAGCATGAATACTGTATTTTATAGATTTGACCCTGATTGGCGGTGGGAGCTCTTAAGACTTGGATGAACATCAACGAGGTATGAATAGGGAGTTACATCGCATTGGTCACTAACCTTTAATTCAATTTAGATGTGAAGAACCTTTATAAGACACCTAGAATTTTAACCTATTAAAATTCACAAGCTAGGAAGACAATAAATGTCATGCTGAGGATGGTCCTTAGAGGCCTGAATCAGCACATACATTATGATTTTCATAGGACTGTTGCTTAGCCAAAAATACATTTTTGTTTGCTAAGTTGTGAACCAAATGCTGGATTTTCTAATATAGGCCACATAAGCATTTACTAATCGTGGAAAATCTGACTCGTGTTAACGCCATTTTAAGTTGATCCCCAGTTAAACATTTGTAATTGTGAAGTTGAGCCCATTATTATGTTGGTGACAGCCATACTGACCATTGTTGTCTTGTATGCTTGAAAGTGGATTATAGTGGACTGTCCTGAAGTCTTTGAGATGCTCTGAAGTGAGTTAATGGCATGTTTATCTTATAGAGCCACTTGAAATAGAATTATAGGGCAGACTCCACAGCACAGGTGTCAACAGAGAACTACTTGTGCACTTCACAGAGCTGGTGGTTTGGAAGTTTCTTCTCTAGAAGCACCAGTATAAATTTCCAACACTCGCTAATCGAACCGAATGGCCTGTTTCTGTGATGTGTCAATCTAGCAAGCAGCTTTTTAACCTTCCAATACTGTTATCAAAGGCAGAGGTGCAGTTGGCAGCACCGCTGAAAGGAAAAACGTAGCAACGAGCTGAATAGAATTTCTGTAAGTGCTGCATGTTATTTAGCTGCCAACTGGCACGAGTCCTTATAATTCCATTACTATTATGTAGGAATGGTCCCCGGCAAAACCTTTACTCATCATAACGTAGCTCTAAGTAAAAACCTGAATCTTATAACTTTCTCCTACATAATTTACAAGCTTTACTGAGTACTGAATTCTGCATAAATTTTTAATTATATTTATTCTGTGTTGATCAATAACAGTTGATAGTATCTTAAGATAATTAATTACTGTGATCATTCCATGAATTCCAAGGCTCCCGGCTGACTGACTGTCTGTGTTTTTCTCGGCAGTAATTTTCTAAATTTTAGTTATTTATAACCACAAAATGAGTTGGCAGGTAAAATGCATTCTATCCTGCCTGGAGCTGTTGTACAACTCGAAACATTTTGCATTCCCATAATCAGGCACTACTGTATTATACTTCACCTTTAATAGTATCAAATCTAACTATAACTGAGCACAAGTATTTATCCACCTTCTAGTTCTGCTGATGCATTTTATCTGCTTTGCAAGTTGCCAAGAAGCAGTCAGTGATAGCTCTATGACATTGCTAGCACATTCATCCTGCCTTTCTGGCTGCCCCAGTCTCATCATTCCATCTCCTTGGAAAGTAACTCTGGCAATTACACGACTGTTATCCTGACATCTGCAGTGGTTATGCTATTAGCAGGAAAATTACACACGAGTTTCATGAAATGCAAAAGGGAGTTTCTATGGGTGGGACAGTTTGCTTGGCAATTCTTTGTAGAGTTTTGGGGATTAAAAACAGGCTTGATGCATTGTTGGGGGGGAGGGGACTTGATGAATGTTGCATAATTGGAGTTTTAGCAAGTTATTTGACCCAGTGTCACATGAGCAGGAGGAAAAGATTTAAAGGTTTAGAATGGCGGAGGGCTTCTGAAGTACATTCAAACTTAGTTTTGAAAGGATAATTCTTCTTCATTCAGAAGCTGAATTGGATTGCAAGGAAATGATGAGCTGGGCACTTCAGGGCCTCATAGTGAGCCCTAAGGAGTGAGATCATTTGGTGAATACTCAGAACTTAGGACACACTGAGTTTGTTGAAAACAATGCATTGCTTGATGGTGGTAAAGAAAGCAAACAAACCTCTGGGATACATAGCTGAAGGGATATAGCATAAAGCACAGATGTGATGGTAGGTTTGTAATGTTATGTGGCACTCTGTATGGTTCTAGCGTTAGTATTTACGGTCCATCCATTCGTTTTGTCTTTAGCTTTGTCCGCACTTTTACCTCATTCAGTGGTCTTGCCATGCGTTCTAAAGCAAATTCGAAGTGGCAGAGTTCACAGTGGCTGGTATTTGAAGCTGCCAACCATTGCTCCAAGCAACTGCGGTGGACGGTCCCCAGAGTTCCAGAACACTCACATGGAGAAAGGAGGTCCTCATTGTCATTGGCTTCATGGCAAATTCTGCAGATTTGAACGTCACTGGACAAACTAGAAAAGAGAGATTCAGTTGCCCCGTTTTTTTTAACAAAACAGCTGTTTCATATTTTACAATGCTATAAATCAGTCTGATCATATTTATTGTTGATCCTACAAGGTGAACAATGATATACAGTGGTACATTGTCAGAATAACAACAAAATTACATTTGTATAGCGCTTTTCATGTCGGGAGGATGTCCAAAGGTGCTGGACAGTCAGTGTTTCGGAGCTAAGCTGGGGGTCTAAAGTAGGGAGGATCCAAAGCAGTCAAGAAGATCTTGAGATGGGTCTTGAAGGAGGCAAGGGAGGGGGTGAGGAGGGACTGTGGGATAGAGTTCCAGAGGGTGGGGGCAGAGCAACAGAAGGCCCACCCGCCAATAGTGTGGTGGGAGAGGTGGGGACTTGAAGCAGTCTGGAGCCCACTGAGTGGAAGGAGCGAGCAGGAAAGTTTGGGATTCAGGAGGTCACAGAGGTGGGGGGAGGGGTAAGGCTATGGAGGGCTTTGAAGGTGAAGACCAGGATCTTGAACTGTATCCTTTATGTGGTGGGAAGCCAGTGGAGTTGGATGAGGATGGGGGTGATGGGGTCACGGAGTCTGGTGCGGGAGAGGACATGGGCTGCAGAGTTCTAGGTGATTTGTAGCCTATGGAGAGAGGAGTTGGGGAGGCCGACAAGCAAGGAGTTTGCATAGTCGAGCCTGGATGTTATGAGTGTGTGTATGAGGGTTTGGAGAAATAGTGCCAGTAGATCTTTGAATTGATAAATTAATGATCTGAACCAGACTAAAATGTTCCTCACAACAACTGTTTACACACCAAATTACTGTCTGAGGTTTTAAATAGCTTAAAAAGGATGCTGTTAAATCTCTGTTCTTGGGCATCGCTGCTACCTTTCCTAATGTTCATTGCATATTAGCTTAATGGCATTGCATTAGTGCAGTTTGCAATTGCGTTGCGAAAACACAAGTGTGTTTTCTGTACATTAACATTGGTTAATGATTGTTCAGACTTGCCTCGAAGAGCTATTGATCCTGATCACTGCTGACGGTAGATGTCCATCATTGCTTGAAACCTCCATCACATACTGTGGCTCCTGCACATTATCTGACAACAGCTCTATGGATTTAGCTAGTGATGGGTCCTGAGGTGCATCCTCCAGCACCTGTCGTTCTGAAGCCAGCAAGTTCTCAGTTGTCATGGTAACTATGTGTTATCAGCATCCTGCGAAATGTATTACCTTTCCTTCTATTCCAAAGGAGAGGAATTCAAAGTTGCCAATGAAACACACCCTAAGGAAGGATAGAAATCTTATTTATGAATTGGAAATATCATTTCAATGACTAATGATTTAAATTCCACTTTATTGAAGTGGCATATTTTGCTTTGAAGCTAAGAAATTTAGAGTATTTTGAGATGGCCACATTTTTGATGTGACAAAGTGTTAATCATTTGATTTTTATTTACAGTACAATGAAGTAACTCTAGAGAAACCCAATACATGCAAATTGGAGGGAAGAGCAAACAAAATCCCAAAGCAATAAACTATCAATTTAAAGGGACATCATCACTTGAATTGCTTGGCAATTTTGTAGTGGTTAAAAATACATAAGAGGTTGACCTTATTTATGTAATTTTAATGTGTTTGTCAATATACTTTTCGTATCGCAGCTCTTAGATTGACCTTTGGATACCTAACTATCCATCATAGTGGAAATAATTACCACACAGTTCTCTAATAGAAGTCTCCCTGTAGTCTGCAAAAGCACAGTTTAATAAGTCAGTGTGTTAGGGTGGGTTCATAAATGTGAATTGGTAAATATTTTTCCCATTTGCTAGCTGTTGTCCCTCAGAGTTCCCAATGGAATCTGTCTCCAGGTCATCAATACGTTCTACATTGCACCTCTCAATACAAGTTCTGGACTATGTATGGTCAGGGCTTCATATTTATATGGCTACTTGCTTCTGCTTACAAAAGACAGATAAACCTATTGGAACATGAGGAGCTGGAGAGGGTAAAATTAAGCAACCTTTTAGATTTCAGAATCATGAGGGAAGGGAGTCCCTAAACTACTCTTGCTCCAGAGCCTTATTATGGGACTGAACTAGGTCATATATTGTTGGGTGGGCATTAGGTGATAAGTCAAGTGTGTGCATATTTAGTAAATGTCTTTGTTTTTCTACATTGATTTAAATAAATGTAAATTTGTTTAACCCATCTGATGAAATGAAATGTAACTGAGACAGCATTTCCTTTCACAGCTTTGCGATTTAAATTTGCTATATGTGGCTCATGCATTGTTGAATATTAAATATTCAAACATCCAGTTTTAAAAAAACAACTCAATCTGGAGAACTTTAATAGACATTTGGGGTTTGGTTTAGTGTGAGAAAAATCTTGCAAGCTAAGATGATTCGCATCAATGTGTTGATCTGTTGCAGACCTCATCTGGTAAAACAATTTGTAGGAAATATTTTTTTTTGGTGAGGTAATTCTTGGACTTTATCTAGTCCCTGGTGAATTGCCGAATTACAATTGTGTTGCAGCTTTTACCTAATTCTTCTACAAAACCTTTCATCAATGTTCAGGAAGTTGCTGTAATTTTAATACGGGTTTTCATTCAGTCCTAATCATACTCTGACTACTGAGATGAACTCATAAATAAGATTAGTATTCAAGGTCAGGGTACATGGGATTAGACTTGGTCAACAAGCAGACTCGAATGGTACTACAGCATGCAGTATTACACCAAGGGCAGATACTTACTGAAGAAGTAGGAATCCAATTATGATTTATTATTGTAGGTTACTGTACTCCCACACCTGGCAAACTATTTCAAGACATGTCCAAATGATTTGGTGTCTCTTCCCCCTCGCCACCCCTCAGGATCTGAGTGTGAAAAAAAAATTAATGTGCTCTTTAGTAATACTGTCATCGAATATTGCTGCATCCATCCATGGATAATCCAAATCATTGACAGAAGTAATGGGGAGACAAAAAACACGATGAAGTGAAATCAGTGCTTCCTTATAAATTAAAATAGCCCGCGTCTTCAGCCCATGTGAATATTTGAACTAGGTTTATAAATAAAATTAACAGCATATAAATCCCAGGGACATTTAAATAAATGAAGAAGGTGTGCCGCAGTATTACTGAAGGGCATATTGCATGAACTCATTTATATGTCACAGGAATGGTCACTGCATTAAAGCCAGCTTCCTGACTTGCTATTCATCATAAAGTAGCAGCAATTTCATTAAGAATATGACAAATTAATGACACCAGTCCACACTCCAGGCCTTTCAAAGTTCGAGGCAACAGCACTGTTAAGTTTTAAATGAATCTATTTTGATGCCCTTTATGTTTTAGCTGCTGTGCAATATGCAGAGTGTGACTGTTTTAAAGCCTTCACGTTTAATTAGAACCACCCTCCAACAACAGCCTTTAAACAGCCTTTAAATCGCAACCGAAAATGCAGAAGGCTTTCAAACCGGTTGATATGATACAGTATATAAATTGCCATCGACAGTTGCTCCAACTGGAACAGTCGAGGCACTTGAAACAAAATAAAACCATTCTACTCACACTCGCATCCACTCGCTTTCATTTCGGTTCCTAACGATTAAAGCTGTGCTGCTGCATGTGTTTCTCCTGCAACTTCCCCCCGCATTGTCGGATTGTCGGTGCCTCGCACAGAAATGGTTCTGATTGGAAACAAAAACCGTCTGATTTCCTCCACAAACGCCTCTTTGGAATCCACTAACGCAATGGAGCAAAAAAAAAGCAAAAAAAAAGCAAACGTTGAGGGTTAGTGGTGGTGGGGGTGGGAGGGCAATCAACCCAAAGGGTTGCAGTGGTTCAGAAGCTTGCAAGTCACCACAAGTTTCCAAACGTTGTCTTTGTGGTATTTATTTGGATCCCTTTCCCCCCCTTCGTTGTGCATTTGTGCTGCACTTAACCTTCCTTACCTTACAGTGGTGTAATGAACATGAAAGTAGGTCACTGAGGCTCCCATCAGCTGAGCCACTCCTCTTACTGACGTGTTGTGATTAAAGCATAGGCTATCAGAAGCTTCCTGTTTTTTTATTATTATATATATATTTTAAAAAAAGGCTATTACAGAACCTCAGTTGTAAAATACGTCGCATTGTATTGTTTTCCTCTGTGCAAAACACCGAGAATTCCTGTATTGCAATTGAGTAACGGTCCAGCATTCCCCTTGCAATCAACAGCGGTTTAATCACTGAGTAAACTTGCAGTGATTTAAATATTCCCACCCCCACTGGACCATCGCCTCCAGTATCCACTTCATTCACCCTGACAGACGCTGACAGTCCAGCTGAAGCAATTAACTACTGGATAAATATTTATTGCAGAGCGAGGTTGAGGGTTTGTAAGGAGGTACAAGTGGCAATGAATAAATGTTGCGTGGAACATAATGGTACACTAACGTCTGAGACAATAGAAATGTCAAGGAAAGACCATCAAAGATGTATAATGGAAATGAGAGGTTTGAAACCCATCCTGGAGCTCTGCTGCTTTTACCTAAGCTGTTTAAAAATTGCAACAGAGTTTTGTTTTACCATCCTCAGAAAGTGAAATGAATAATGGAAGGTTTATGATGAGTGAACCTGTGTGTGGAAGGAGTTTGATGGGCCATATGGTAATTTCTTGCTCCATATTTTCAAGGTGTGGAGGAAGGATGAAGAACTTGCATTTTTATAGCCCCGAAAGTCTCTAAACGTTTTGGGCTGAGGCGATTTTGAGCAAAATTAGTCCAACAGAAACAGACTGCCATTGTGAGTGAATCTTTAACCTGAAGGATAGTTGGGAGAGACACTCTCTTTTCAAATAGTGCCAAAGAATCTAACTCCCATCAGAAAAGTAGGGAGACATGACGTCTTAATGAAAGGATGGTGCCTCTGACTATGCAGCATGTCTAAGTAGTTTACAGGTATGACAACCTAGACTATGACTATCAAGTTCCAGCGTGGGAGTCAAATCCTCTAGATTTCTGCCAAGATTGGATTGTTTCATGCTGTGCTCACAAGGCACAGTAGATGTTTTTAAAACTCTTAAACACCATTACAGTAAAAAAAACTCGCCCAAGCAAGTGGAAATGTGAATGTACTTCCCATTAGTATGATGCCTGCCATGCTGTTAATATTTTACCAGTAAGCCCATTATAAATGAGCATATGTAACACAAGTAGGAATCTAGCACCCATAAGGGATGCGAAACAAAAATTTAGTCAAGTAAAATGTAGATTTTCATTGATATTGTGTAGTTGCTGCAGACTATATGTAAGTCTACCACAGAATTTTATGACAATTGATGTAGAATACTTTCATAGTTGGCTCCAGTGGTTAGCTGGTATTCGATGCTGAAAGTGTTCAGATGCTTCCCCACATGAAGGGCGCTGTATAAATGAAAGTTGGTGTTCATGAATGACTTGCTCCTATATTGTAATCTCTACCTAAATGCCAGAGACGGAATGTCAGTGCAAGTGTTCACGAGTGTTGTGGGTGTAGAAAAACAGTCTTACAAGTGACTTGGTTTTCGAGTAATTGATGTTTTTTAATTATATGTAAAAATGGCAGAAAATAACTTAATTAGAGATGACAATTGTAACAATCTCTTTAAATTGTGCATTAGAACAAGTGTCAATTTGCATTCAGAATAAGGAAAAAGTGAGACATTGATGAAATACCACAGGATAATGATCATATTACAAAGTAACAGACAACTAATATTTCATGCTGTCTGATTTATTAACGTATGTTCTGTATAACAAAGTGATAAGTTAGCAGAAATGTACAGTGGGTGTCTATAAATACATGGAGAATATGTAACCTTGAACACCTGTCATCCTCTTAAGATAAGACATTTTTCTGAATAGGGTCAATCTGTAGCTATTACTTTCCTAAAACACAACTGTAACGTCTTACTTTAACAAAGATAGCGGTTGGATCTTCATTTTAATAATAATCTCTTATAAACCAACAATCTGTAACGTAGCAATTTTCAGGAATATATCTACAGATGACAGACCAAGTTAACTTTGGAACAGAAGCTAAACATTTTACAAGCATGTTATTCTGAGTCTTCGAACCATTCTTCTCTGATGGAGAATACTGAAATTCTTTATTTCATTGGAAACCTGCGGATGAGAATGTAGGCTGAGAGCAACAGAAAGTTGTTTTCTGTAAGTCACTTATAAAATAAGATCTCATTTGCTATGCCTGGACTGTGCATTGTAAAACCCAAGATTAGCACAAGAAAATGGAAAAACAACAGGACGACTATGTGTAATCCAGAACTGGTTTTGAAAAAAAAGTAACATCTGTGTTCTTCTTTGAAAGACAAAAAGCCTAGACAATTGAAATACATGATGTACATTGTGTCAGCTGCCCATTCTTTGAATACTATTAATCTTGATTTCACTTCAACAACTAAAAGCAATTTTGAGTTTCTTGTACTTGTACCAAATACTGCATTTATAATCAAAGATGTTCCCAGAGCAGCCAGCCTTCTACATATGGCCAGATATAGATGGATCAATATCAGATTATTTCCTCATTTTCTTCAATGTAATTACATTACGTTTCATCCAGTGGAGAGAGTGGCAATTTTGCTTCTGATACAATATTTCTGGTCTCAGCCTGTGGGGATGCATTAAACAAAGGGCAAGTGTGACTATCACAAGAAACTGGGAGTATTTGAATGTAGATCACCAAGATCCTGCTGGTGCTAGTGACATTAGCAGAGATTAGGGGCAGATTGGTTTGATTGTGCATCAAAACCAGTACAAAGGTAATAAAGTGGAGAGATTACATCTCTAAATCACAGTCACAACAGGTAAAATTTCAGCTCCAAGAGAGGCACTTGCAGGAACCATCAGGTTTGAAGCCAATTTATGGAAAATCAATTTGCAGTATATAAACTCTGTTTATTTCAACTAAAAGGAAGTCTGAGGTTCAAGATACAAATGGAAATCAAAGTCCCCGAATTGATCAGTTTCAAATAAAAAACATTTACAGTACAAAGCAGCAATTTCAATAGATTTTCTAATTTTGTCACAGTAAAAATAGTTTGCACCATTTAATTGCAATTAATTATTGGCCACACATAATTGCTATTGTACAGTCATCATAAGTAAAACCAATCATCACCTACACCTAACCTAGCATGTATCTGTATCATTATAAATTCCCACAAAATTTGTTGGGAGACCAACTTGCTGTATGCAGTCAATTTATTTAATATTTTTTATGCAATTTCTCTTACAAAACCCATCTCCAGCCAAGTGGTGTATTGTCGACATTTTATGCCAAACATTTTCAGTTTCTAGTACCAGCGCTCAGAATTCAGTAAAACACTAAAGAGTAAAAGATTTGCTTCTCTTCCATTCGATTAGTCTATCCACCTTAAGTAAAGCGTACTGAAAGACCAGCAAGATTGTGGTGAACTATATCTTGGGCTTCTTGTTATCTTGGTCTGCGTCAACACAGAGATGCCCAAATATCTAACCATTTTCTCAGGCATTAAAGAAAATACACTTCTTTACTAACATATGGGGGACCACTATGGTTAGATGGCTGGAGAACCCTCAGACACCATAAGGTTTTAACCTAAACACGTTGGGGAGTGATTTAGCTTGTATCAGTAGTTTAGTGCCTTTTATTCACGAGTGTACATCACAAACATACCATGGATCTCCCACACTTACTTCTGCACTGCATTAAAGTCAAGAATAATCTGCTCAAAGATTCTTCTCCATAAAATGTTCTTCAGCTATAAAGGATAAGGTAAGGTGCAGATGCCTTTGCAACTTCCATGCTAAAACTGGATGTCTCAAAAGGTTTGCTTCATGTATACAGAGAAATACTAGCATATTCCCATTTACAAATTATCTCAACCAAGAACGGACTTGAAGATCTGAGCAATTAATTTTACAGTGAACTTATAACAGAGTTGTAAATCAAATGTTTCACTTTTACACAGAAGACATAATTTCTGTTAAAAAAAATTCCCACAGTTTACTCTGGCCACCAAATCAAACACATTACCTTTGCACTCCTGGATCATTCAAAGAATACATTTCAAAATTCATGAGATATTATGTATTCTCAAGATAAATCCTTTCCCATGGAGACTGAATAAAAGTAATGAGTAATTCCTGATTGGAATTTACTTTGACGTTAAAAGGGATGTTGGCACAAAAATTGCCTTTGACTAAGGGAAATTTACAATAAGATAAAATACAGCCAAAATATCCTTAACTCTGGCTGATTGCATCGTATTCTTCTGCCACCCTAGCTCTGAAGGGAGCACTTTTTTCTAAGGCCTGTTGCTCAGCTTGGCTTAATCTCCACTGCTCCCTTCAATTGTAGCTATGGAAATATAAATTCCTACCATAACCGGTCTAACTTCTGTGATTCCTTCCCAGGCCCATTGGCTGGTACCCCAGTTCAATGCTGTTTGAAGGGAAATTGAGCAGAGATGTGGATCAGACCTTGCACTCCCTGACTCCAAACACACGTGGTGTAAGAGTAAACATTCTTTTTGTTAACTATGCAGAAAAAAAATGTTTAATGCATACAACTTTTCTGAACTTTAATTTAAAAAAAATACTGTACATCCATGTTTCTTCCCCACGCACAAATCACTGCTGCGAAATACAGTACATTTCACACAATGATCATATAGACAAAATAACAGGCCAATTTTGCTACTTACATTACATTTCATTGTAGCACATTTATTACAACATCTTGTTGCATAACAATAAGTTACACTGCCAATGGAAATGGCTCAAGACCGCATGTCAGAATCTGAAAAAGTTAATCACAGTTAATAATACTCACAATGATCAAATTGTATGTTTCAAGAATGGTTTTCATTTTAGGTAAATGTTTTACCTACTGTATCACTGTAATAAGAAACTGAGGATGCAGGCAAACAAAAACATATACTTACAAATTGTAAACTTTGTTGTGGAAATAGATTAGGTTCGCATTACTTTTGTAGCAATTGAAGAAAACATTTTCAGTACAAATGAAACATGTAAAAAATAAATACACCAATAGAAGACGTATACAAAAGTCAGTCAAGGGGCAAGGCTTTCACAGAATGCCACAGTAATGAAATGTCTTGTTCAGTTGATTTCAACATGAGTTCATGTCCTGAAATTTGTGAAAAAGCGATCAGCCATGTTTTCACTGCGGCAAAGGCACAATAACTTGAACGTAATTAATAGGAAAGAATCCAGATTCTCCATTTATCATGCCTTCAAACCAATTCTCATCGATCTGATTTGTCAGAGTGATGATATCGCCTTCCTTGAATCCAAGCTCTCCCTCATTTTCAGGATCAAAATCATATAGAGCTTTACAGCCAGGCTGGTCCAAATGTGATGAAGAAGCTGTGTGTGATGGGATAAAATTTATTTTTAATTAAATCAATGTGTGGTTAAACCATTTGGAATAAATTGGTGGCTAGGAGGCTGCTAGCAGACAGGGGAAGAACACTCAGAGAAAAAACATGGCACATAAACACCAGACGAGAACACTCAATATTTGTGTCCAAATTTTCCTACGCTATAATATCGTAGCTGGAAAACATCAAAACCAACATTTTTCTTTTATAACATTTTCTTTTTCCTTGGCATTTCATAGTACTTTCAGAGAAAACATCAAGTGATAGACATATCCTGTCAAATCACATAAATGGAAATCAAAGCATACAATGCTGGACAAGTAGCGTACAAAAGTTAAATTAGGTTGTAAAGTACCCCTAAACTGAGGTACATTGAACAACAAAACAATGAGAATGGATTTTTAACTATTTTTCAAGATCATTTACCAATCGAAATTGTGTAAAATAGTGTAAAATATTAATAGACACAGAATTTTTTTTAGAAGTTCCATGAAATACAATCAGGAAAAGTTAATATGAGGGATGCAAAAACAAAATACATGTGATTTATACAACAGCACACTTTAGATTTTTTTTAAAAACTTGGAATCAGACAAGCCTGAAAATCATGTCGATAATTGACCAAAATTAACACCCACTTTTCAAAGTGGTTGAAACGTTAGTAATTCCAGGATATTTGATTTACAAACATGCATTGAGGAGTTGTCACACATCACGTTTGATAGACTACTCACAAGGGCAACGTGTGTGCTTTGATCTGCGAAGGAACCTGAATGAGGGACGTTTAGCTGAATGGTAACAGAAACGGAAATGGTGGGTTAAGCATGCAGAGTTGGGAGTTTTACCAACTCGTGTGTGAACTTGCACAAAAATATTAATCTTAACGAAATTAAATAATTTTCCAATCAGGCTCAAAACTGGATGTAATTTTTTGTATCGTTGCAGTTATTAAAATCTTTTAATTTCTGTATATTAATTATATACAACACTATTCAAATGAACATCTCTTTCCATAAAACACTATTTAAAATGTACAAAAACCACAAACATAACTTTCTGAATAATAAACCTGCGAGAGGCCACAGGTATAACTATTCCTAAAAGTAACATTGGAATTTATGCTTGTGGAGTGATAGTGTACTCTTAGTATGAGATTGTAAATGCAAATCAGTATTTGTAAGCAAGTTAAATTTCCTTACCAGATGATTTGAATGAAGCGCTGTATGAAATACCATTGTGATGCTGGTTATCACTAGGTTCAAAAGACAGAGGCACTACGGGCTTTGGCTTAAATTCGCGTTTTGGGCAGCTGGATGCTATGCTTATTCTGCAAGAAAGCGACAAGAAATGTTCAGTGAAGATATCTTTTGAAACAAGCACAATACTCAACACCATCCTTAGGTGTTTGTTTTAACATTTCCTCGAAATGAAACTTAAATGAAGGGAAAATAATGTGATACTGTTCGTTTTATATTTATTTTAGCTGGGAGAGATGCAGTTATTCATTCTGATTGGCACAGTTATTCATTGTGTTGACACTATTATGGCCCAATGCATTGGTCTAACTACCACCTTCTGAATTCTGTGGGAGTTTAACAAGGGATCTAAACTCTCTCTACACTCTGCCCTTGGAGAGGCAACAATTACCTGCGGGTAGCAATTTGCAATTAGATTTGTGTGGACCCATCCCATATATTACAGTAGATATCAATACAGTTCTTTACAGACCACATTAGTGTACTAGTTTTAATACAGAAAGCAGAAGCACAATTCTAGAAAATATTAGAGAACAACATTTACATCATGTAAAACCAAAATGTCATTGATGGATTCACTTCTTCTCGAGTGTGATTAAATCTTTCTTTGGACACTTAGTTCAGGAAATAAATATTTTCTTGATGGAAGTAAAGTAAGTGGCTTTTTTTTGATACTCCCTTTGGTTAAAGTTAGGGTTTGTGACATATGAATCCTTGACTACCACATACAGATTTGTACAAGGCCTTTTTCGCCCAACACCTGAGGACATTCTGGTGGACAGGTCCCACTTTAATACAGGCCTAAATGAGAAACCCACAGTGTTGACCTATTTTGATGCAGTTTTCTTTAGTGTACATTTGTACTATGGTGTTTCGCTTTGAAACATCCTCCAACATGGAAGGTGTTACTGTATATCAATGTAAAATTGTTTTGTATTAATTATCTTCTGCTTCTGCGAGTCACAATCACTCAAATGGACATCAGACAATAACAATATTCAGGTTAGTAAATGTAACAAGCCAGTATGCACAGTTGGGAGACACTGAATCATGTGCAGGGTCTACTTTAGAATTTTAGATGAAAAGGATCAGACATTTGCATGTGCACAGAGCAAACAAGCTGTGATTTAATAAAGAAGTGATACAGACATAGCTTTACTGGCCATTACAACCCTAAATGTAATTATTTATTTATTTTAGATGCTATTACATTTCCTCCACAATCAGAAAGCTTGGTTGTCAGTGCCACTTACTTCTCCATCAGTACAGTTAAAGCTAGTTATATTGGCCAACAGAAGCTATATGTTCTCAATTACAGTCCTCACTTACTTTTCCTCTTCAAACTCATTGTGAAATGCTTGTTCAGTGATAATAATGTCTGAATTATCACTTTGACTGGGAATTAAAATCATTAGGTCAGAATGGAACCCACTGTCACTTGATTATAATATTTGAAATATTTATGGAGTCCTTGTAGTTTATAAACAAGATTGTGTGTGTGTGTTTTGTTGAAAAACAATTATTGGAAACTTAGTTTGAAAAAAGACTAAACTAAGGTATTAATCATGAATCTAGACTCTTGATTCAAAACGACAATGACAGAAAAGTGGACAAAGGGAGGAATGTTGGAAGGAAGGGCTCAATTTCTTATATTTAAGATTAGGACTGTAATGTTAAAAGGATACACTGCATATGGAAAATAAACATATGGAATAAAAAAGCAATGCTCAAGGTGCAGACCTTATTGCAAATCTCTCTGTTTCTTCCCCCTTTATCACAAAGGCAAATATCAGAGTGGTTCTAAACATCTTAAAAACTACTGCTATATTATTCCTTCCTGAGGTGACACAGAAATTACAGGTGTGAGATTGCCCGTTATCACGTGCCTCAAATCATTTCCTTTAGCTAACGGATGGTAGTGTATAAGGTTCGTAATTTCACCTGTGCAGCAACGTGCGATGAAGCTCTTCCAGAATTGAAGTGGATTCTTTATGGTAGCTCAGTGCTGCTTCCACGAGAGCTAATAGTTGGCTTATTTGTTCTACCTGCAAAAAAGAGGAAACTTTTTTAGCAAGGTAAGACTACGAATCTTTAAAGACTATCTAAAACAATTTTGTGACTGTTTGTGGGGTAGCAGAAAACAAACACAAACCAAACATTTTTCTAAAGGGACTCAAGTGCTTAAAGCTGCAGTCACAACATGTATTGGGTTAATCAGGAATTTCTCTTTGTTCCATAAAATGTGTGTTAACTTTCCAACCTGCAGTTATTCCAGTCTAGACTGCTCTATAACACATAGCTCAATTGTCGCAGAAACTTTCCCATAATAGAAATATTCTCTTGTTCTATGTAAGCTGCAATTTATAAAGATCATAAAAAAGGCTTTTAAAAGATAAATCTCTTATGTGATCGATGTAATTTGAAAATTATTAGTGTAAATGCTGGATTAACGTCACAGTAGAATTAGGGGTGATCTTATACAAACATATAAGATTCTTCTGCAACTTGACAGAGTAGACAGTGTGAGACCATTGCCCCTGGTAGGAGAATCTATAATTAGGGGTCACAGTCTTAAGGTTAAGGATCAGCCTTTTCGAACAGAGTTGAGGAAACACTTCTTCACTCAGAGGGTAGTGAATTTATGGAATTCTTCCCAGAAGGCTGTAGATGCTCAGTCCTTGAACATATTCAAGACTGAGATTAATAGATTTCTAAAGGATAGAGGGATTAAGGGATATGGGGATAAGGCGGGTAGGTGGAGTTAGTTTAGAAGATCAGCCATGATCTTAGTGAATGGCGCAGGCTCGAGGGGCCGAATGGCCTACTCCTGCTCCTAATTCCTGTGTTCCTAGTACTAATACAAACTTTTAATAAAGAAATTATTCAGGTTATAACAAGTCGTGTTCTAAAGAAGCATTTTTCTAATAATTTTACCTGTGTTAACATTACGGCAACAAAAATGTAGCAGTAATCCAGTTGAATGCTTTATGTATGCGTTAATTCCATTTTCAACACAGGATTGTTTTATTCAGATGAACCAAGCAGTAAATATAATTCACAGCATTATATGGATTATATGGCTCAATGTCACTATGCTTATTTTGCTAAAAAATGAATCTATATCTGTTAAAAATATCAATTGTAAAATAGAAACTCTAACTTATCAATACAATAAATCGTGTAACAGCCTTTGGATAAATTGCATTCAATCACTATTTGAGGCTCTTTAGTTCTAGAGGGGGAGAAAAGAGGCTAATTTACAAAATTGTTTAAAATCAGTGATATAATTTGCACTCAAGTACGACCTTTACACCAGATTTATTGGCATTTTGTTTTGCTCGAAGTAAGCTTAAAAGCGTAAATGTGAGAAACGTCCTTTAATATAAATGTTTTGTAAACTTACATCATTTTCCAGAAAGTTGAACATACTGATCTCAGCAAGTTCCTTGGACTCTTCAAATTTCTCTACAGCTTGTCTTATCTCTTCATCAGCGATCTTACCTTGGCGCTTCTTTTTGTAATCATAGTCTAGACGACGACCTTCCAGCTTTTTTAAATGGTGCTGGGAACAAGAAGAACATATTGATCAGCTTCTAGGTTTGGATCCCTAGTCTGTGTTGAGCTCTCTAATCTCATCTGGAATGGCACTAGGAGGTACACAATTGGGATCAGTAAGGAATGGAAATCTGCCAGACTTCCAACGTCTGATTACTGCTCTCCAATTTTAGTACTGGATTGGGTTTAGTTGTTGCTTCCTACTTCCGTAGTCAAACAGCGTGCAAATAGTCACAGTCACATGTCAATTAGTTTCGGTCAAAGTAACTGTGGAAGCAAAAACAATTCAGATTGCTTTTTAAAAAAGCAATATTTTAACCTTTTTTAAAACCTTTCTAAGTTTGAGAGATGCCATTCTTGCTAGCAAAGGAACAATAATTTGTGTATGAAATTTGAAGAATTTTGAAAAGCACAAAAATTGAGCTAAATAGCTTTCTATTTAACATTGAATAATTAACAGTGGGATGTGCTATCATATTTTACAGTCCTAGTGCTATCATATTTTACAAACAAAGCCCCACTTGCCTTTTTGGATTTGTTTTTCCTTTTAAGATACAGCAAAGAAAGTTTTTATTTGTTTATATTTTAAAAAGTTTCAGGTCATATAAATTGTGTTTGGAAGCAAAAATCTTACCCCAATCTCTTTCAAATCTTTTTCCTGTAAAATTTGTAATGGATCAATAAAGTTCTGTTTCACACCAATATCGAGAGAATCTTTTACTTCAGCCATTTGTTTCAAAGCTTCACCAACATCCACTAAAGCAGGACCTACAACATTCACATAGAAAAACATGAAGTCAAAGCAAAAATTTAGAATTTTCAAACTTGAGCATTTTATTATTTGTGCAATCCAGCTCATTCGGATTTCACAAATGAATAAAGTTTTAACAACAGTTTATCAAGAGCTCTCTCCCAAAGTCCTGACATGGTAGCACACTCACCTCCGATTTAGATCAGCATGCTATCAACTGACACAGGCTTCCATCTAAATAATATTTAGTTAATATTAACCAGCAACAGTTGGGGCACTAAAATTGGCCACAACACCACTGTATTAGGGAAGGTTAGTCAAGGTTCCCACTTTTGATTGCTATCCACAATCCCCCACTGGATGGTGTGAGTGTGTGGATGTTGAGTGAGGAGAGTGCAGGTCTTAGTCGTTGAGTGTTGCCCCCTCTGTTGAATGACAATTCAGCTTTTAATCATGAATAACAGCTCCTTGGGTGAGTTCTGCAGGGCACCCTCACCTGTGGAACTGTTCTCCAGTAGGAGAGAGAAAAAAGAATCAAAAAACAGTTGCAGGGAACGAGGAGGGAGAGAAGAATTAATAGAAACCAGAAAATAGGACACACAGCCTATTTTAAACCTACTGAAAAAGTATCTATTAAAAATATTAATTTCTCTGCTTGTCCCAACAGAGTAGTCGTCTGAAATCTTTATCTTTTTCTCCATTGGAAAAAAAATGACAAGTAAAATGAATTGGCTGCTTCATACAAAAAAGTGTGAAATGCAAGAACATAAGAACTTGCTTGGCAAAAGAAGACCAAGGTCCATCTAGTTTGTCTTCCACCATCTTGGCAGTCGTTTGAACATATGTAACATAAAAGCAAGATAGATAGATGGTATAAACTCCTCCATTTTGGCTCATACAAATAATCACATAAACAAAACGTGTGTCTTACAATAATAATAACAACAAAAGTCCTTGCATTTGATATAGCACCTTATCACATCTTCGAGACATCTCAAAGAATATACTGTAAAGTGAATTGACTGTATACTTTGTGCAGGCAATTCCGCACAGCAATGTGCCACAAAAAGTTGTGGATTGAGTGACCAAATTATTATTATTTTATAATATTTACAAATAATTAAAATCAATAACTCACCAAAATTTGAGTCTTCTCCAAGATCTTTTCCTTGCCTGAGCATACATTCACCCAACAGGCCTTCAGGCTGAGGATAACCTGTTGTTTTCACTTGTCCTCGGATCTTTGACACTGTGTTCAGCATACCTAACTTAGCTCTGTAAGCTTAAAAAGAAAACCATCTTGTAATGTAGCAAATTGGCTTGTAGCAATTATCCAATAAATTTAAAGGCTGGAGACACAAAATGTTTTAAACAAAACGGAAATACCAAAATTAAGCTCGTAATTTTCGAAGTGAAAAGGGGGAATGTGTTTAGTTATCTAATCATTATTTTGGAAATAGTTACAATTGTACAATTATTTTAAGTACTTTAAAAAGGAATCAAAAGAAACTTGAATTGGCAAATAGTTTATAAGAAAATTATTCACAAAGTGGTTTATTAGAACATCAAATACACAATTGGTTGTAACAATATTTAAAAGGGACCTAGATAAATATTTGATTAATATAAATGGCACAGTAAGAGAGCAGCGAATTGGGACTGGAGTGCTTGTCGGAGAGCTAACAGCATCATAGGCTCAATGAGCCAAATGGCCTCTGATTGCTGTAACCCTATATAAAATATAAACATTTGGTATGTAAATATTCCAAATACAAGGCAACCTAATGCATGGAAACTAACCTGAGGGAAACTGAAACTGGTTATTTATTAAACACATGTTTTCCTTTACCTTGTCACTGGTTAGAAAAACATTTTGAAAAAAAAGGAGCAAATGGGAGTTCAACGTTCATTAAATACATGAACATCTGTAATTGTTTAGAACATGTATAACACGGATGTTGTAAGAACACACAGAGCTCTTCGGGTTTGTACCTCTAATCCTCACAGTGTTAAATTCCTTATTTCAGCTATTTTGTTGCTTGGGAAAGTGCTGATTGTCGAGCAGTGCTTCCTCACTTAGGAGGGAGGGAGTTTGGGTGGGGAGTCACCCTATCTCGTACACCTTGCAGTAGGTGGCTCCAGACTGGTAGTTAAACAACTCACCCTCTTGCCCTTTTTGGTTGTGGATGGTGCAAAGATGACCCAGTTCAGGAATGAAAATTACTTACAGTATATTATAGTATCTTCAACCAACACACATGAATCAACAGATCAGAATAAAAGCCAGAAGAAGAAAAACATTTTTAAATGTTATGTTATTCCCTTACCTGGATTTGGCTGCAAGTACTCAGTGGTTTTTGACAGAACCTCCGTCACTGCTTTGTTTGTAGCATCTATTTTCTTACAGAAAAAAGAAAAATGAAACCCTTGTAAAATAAATGGCAAAGAAAGCACAGGCAGCATTTTACAATACTACGCTTGCAAATAAAACCATTCTACCTTTGGCAAAAGATTGCAAATACAACTACCGTATGATTTGTCCGTAAAATACTTTCAAACTTCGGTACGACATTCTTACAGTCATTCACTTAATGAATTCCCTGCGGATAAGGAACAGTTTATGTATCAAGATTTAACATAAAATGAGAATTATTTGGACAAAAATAGACCATCTGGCGAAACAATGCCTTTCCAATAAATTATAAATCTTAGATACGTGCATTTTCACCAAATGACAACACCCAACTACACTTCAATATTTAATTGATATTTAATTGATAAAAATGACAGTAGATTGCTCTACTGTTTAGAGATACATTGACCTACTTGTCATTTTCTGGGGTTAATTTTTAACAGCAGTCCAGTATTCGTTACACAGTACTGATTACATAAGACAACACTATTCAGGTTAAATGGACTAAAGACTTCCATCTGAAGTTACATGTCACACTTTAATCTGCGTTACATTTGTTACAACGTGAAAGTTATGTATTTTAAAATAAAAGTTCTAAGGTCAGCCAATAGTGAACTGATCTGATTATGGATTTGTTTTATAAATGGTGTCAATCTGGATTGTTCGCTGGGTATCGCAGGACTTCAGGTTTGGGAAGGTTTCTGGCTAAGAACATGTAAAAATGGTTGACATTTATGGACAGGTCACAGTAGCATGTGGAGCTTGAACAACTCGTTCCCTTTTTTAAAAAAAAGCATGCTGAAAGGACTGAGCTGTCTGGAAACAGAAGTTTAAAAAAAAGTATTTTGGAGAACTGGTGTCTGAGAAAGACCTTGGTTTTGGAGAATTGCCTGCAATACTGAAAAAGACAGAATTCTCTGTCAGCTTCTGATACAATGCAAAGCTGCCATTATGCAAAGAGCATAAAGCTAATGGTATCCGATAGGTTCACTGTCATCAGATGCTGTGGCTAATTAGAAGGATGATATGTAACTAAAGGACTGCAGTGTGGCCACCTAGCATTGAGTTTTTGCCAAAACCTAGAGAACATATCAACAATCATATATTTTTGTTGAATATTGTGCAAGCAAAAACAACTAGATACATCACTTGAAGCCCATATATCGTTACTTCCCCTCACATTCTTGAAAACATCAGCCAAGTATTATGAGTTTATAGAATATGTAGGGCTTTTTCTGAACCATACCTTTTGTATTACAGTAGAATGTGCAGAAGCTCTTGCATTTGCACTTACCCGTTCCATTTCTATAAAATCCTCATCAAGTTTAGTACCTTCAGCTCCACCCATTTTTTCACTAACAAACTGAAAAATAGAAACAGTAGATCAAGTTTTAAAAAAAGCATACTTTGAAACACGTGAAAATGTATTTTAGCTATCAAAGGTGTTTTTGGCATAACTATTAATGTCCGATTCAGCGTTCCCATGAAAATACAAGTGAAAGATTAAATGTGCACGCAATATAACGCTATATACATCACACTCATTGTAAGAGTTATATTTTACCAAAGTACTTATATAATCTAGGCACTGCCCTGTGATTCGATTCAAAGATCAAAGCAGAAATGCAAGAGATTTTCCTGCCTGGTTTTGAACGTAATAAATGGGCCAGAAATTACGCAGCTTTAATTTGCTTTATACAATTGCCTCTTTATTCATCATGCTCATTCCTGTGAACGCCAGAAATCTGTTCCAATCATTGCTGTACAAACTGCTCAGTTGTTGACTACTTCATTTATCAATGAAAATTAACCAAATCTTTTTTAGGAAAAAGCCTTCACAAATATATAGAATTTGAAGACCTTAGTGACAATATTATATGTACAAGCTCTGGCTCTTCACAATCTAGATTATACTGCGTTAATATGGTTCTTTAAATAGCACCAATTAACCTACTAACATGGTCACAATTGGCTCAGCCGCAGTACCTGCACTGCTAGCAAACATTCATGTCCACATTGACTCCTCTTCCCATCACTACTATTAACGAATCTAGAATGGTGCTTTTCAGTCTGCTATTGTGTTCTCCGCTCTGTTAGTGCACAGCTTCCAGAAGCCCCACAATAGCAGAGAAAACAGTAGTAATGGTCTGAATGGGGCTGACATGAATTCAGCTACAAATGGGGGAAAATCTGTATCTGTGAGTAATTAGTTAGCAGACAGTTGAAGCCAGCAGAATCCATCCATTTAAGCGTTTACTATGCAACCCGTTTCCAGGCCCCACTGTTCGTTATTAAAAAGAAGTAACTTTGAAGTAATCTTTTAATAACTTTTAATCCAAAGTTATTAAAAGCAAAGGTTATATTTTTGTATGAAGGTATTTCAAATCTTGCTCTAAGATAGAAACTTTGTTATAACGGTAAAATACGAGATGCCTATAAAACAGTCCAAAATGCAGAGACAAGAAGGTTTAACATGAGGGCAAAATTTATAGATAGTCAACAAGGGAAACAGCCTGCTTCTCCAGCTAGTGCCATCTCCAGATCAGCTGAACCAAGAAATACAAAAAGAGCCTATTGTGTCAGTCATTGTACTGTTCAGTGTCTGCGAAGAGGCATCAGGATGCAGGTGGCCAACATTTTAAATGTGATCTTCTCTAGTTCCAATGATATTCAAATAGAACCACTAGTTGTGCAGCAAAATTCAGCAAACATGAAATTGATTTACGTAATATTGTATGCAGTGCATTTTTTTTTAAATCCGTGTGAGATTAGCTATCAACAAAGAAGTACCAATTATAATAAACTGTTTCTTTAATCTTAGTTCAGATATTCAAGTACTTATAAATAAGGTACACAATCTAATTTCAAAACAAATAATAACAAGGAAAGGCGTGTTGGAATGGAAGGACGTATATTATAAGAATCCTTAGCTTTCCCTCATCCCTCCAGTCGGCTCTTTGAAGCATTTTGTGATGGCCTCTCGATTTGAAAGATGTGATGTAAATGTGAAATTGCTGTTATTGAATAGAAAAAGAAACTATTTCTTTGCATTAGCAGCCAATAGGTGGCATTGCATCTTATTTCTGTACCCAGCTGTGCACAAACCAATTGAGCAAAGCCTGAAAGCAGTCTGAACATTCTCCCTAATAATAACCATACATCTCTGAATGGCACAGGCACTAATTGGCACAAAGTCTCTTTCATCTTGTGGGAGGTCTCAGTATTGTTTTTCTACTTCATATCCTGCGAGAGGTTTTCCACCCAGCCAGTGAAACACGACCTTGGTTTGGTTTATTTATGTTTACTCTTGTTATTTTCCCCTAAGGGTACCGGTAACTCACTGCCACTTAGCCACCTCCGAACATCAGAGCAGGATGGCTTTTAAAACTGTTGAAGCTATTTTTCCATTAGTCGCTCTAAGGGTACTTTGGTGAGAGAATGGAATGGATTAAGTAACCTTAATTAGTTTTACCTCTTCCTTAGCTCTCCTCCCACCCAATACTGCTACTAATAACAATAAGAGAGCAGACTCTACACCATTTCCATGGAAAAAAACAATTAAACACACCCATGCAGCAGTAACAGACCAAAATTGATCGGACTGCATGTCAAGCCATCCAACTTAACACACTAAGGCATAACCCAAATACTGTACTTTGTTTTGTGCATGAGGAACAAATACAATCTAAAAATACAAAATATAAATGTAACATAATTTGCATTGGAGATGACTATTTCTGTGAATAAGAGGATTGGAGTTGTTAATGATCATCACCCCAATGGCCCACTCTTTTTTCAGTTGATTTCAGCAAAGGCAGGAGTTGAAGTATTACCAGCAGCTCAAGGTTTAATAATGCCAGACTCTGAGCACAGTGATCATCTGTGCAAGTCAATGACTGATGATCTGACAGCAGGCGAAGGGTTACTAATTACAGAGTATAAGAGTGGTCGGCATCTCTACACAACAGTGACTGATGATCACAGGAAGGTATCAGACTTTTTTTTGCAATGCCATTACTACAGGATTTCCATTAGATTACAGAGAGATTGCATTCAGTGCACTGGTGTATCAAATATGCAATTTTAAAAAAATGCATTGATGCATCAGTCTAGGTACATCGACAGAAAAACTACAATGCATTCCAGAAGTTTAAAACCTTATATAACAAACAGCAATACATATATTTGATGTAGCATCTTTGACATCAGGACATCTCAAATAGTGCAATGATTATGCATTTTTGGAGGTGAATCTTATAGCAGGTGTGAGACGTGTGTGGTTTATTATAGCTGTAACCTTATTAAAGAAGATGTATATGGCAGGTCTGCATCGCTCTATCTCAGACACTGTTTTAATTAGTACTTGTCAGATAACTGCCTATAGATAATAGAATCAGTTGAATTTAATACCCATGTCAGTCTTACACGTGCATGCATTTAAATCATTTAAATTTATAATGTGAAACAATGGTCACTGCTGCAGCAATCCAAAGCGATATGCACACTGCTTTGCAGCTACGATAGCCAAATCAATAACTATGGCAACAAGTAATAGCAGTCAGACACCTATCGAAGTTACCATGGTGAAGATATTCATTATCTGGAAAGGTTTCTGATCCAGAATTGCATAAGAAAAGGCCACTGTTCAAACATCTATTTGATCTCTGCATACTTCATGCATTTTTGAGTAATACAATTTTAACAGTGTTTACTGTTCAAACCCTATTTCACAACTTGAGCTCATTCTAGGGTGACTGTGAACTACCAAGGAGTGCTCCACTGGTAAAGGTTTCAAGGACCTATCTGGCTTTTCAATGGGATGTTAAAGATCCTGTGGCTCTATTCGAAAAGAGAAGGAAGTTTCTGCTGGTGTCTTGGTTACCAATCCTCTGGATTAATTGGTCAATCATGGCTGCTTGTAGGGCATTCTGGCATAAATGGTTGCTGCATTTGCCTGCAAGCAGTGACTAAATTTGAAAGCAATTATCTGTGAAGCGTTTTGACACATTTAGACATGACAAGGTTTTCTAAAATTGCAAGTTTTTTTTAATATTTCGAACAGAATAATTGAGCAGTAAATCCAGATGAATATTCTTATGAAGAAATGTGAAGAAATTATTAGAAAACTGGTGCACTGAATAAATAAAAACGCATCTGGCACCTGTGTGGCAAATGAATTGGATTATTTAAGATAAATTGCATACATAATATGATTCGATACAAATCACAACAGTACACAATGAATCTCATCTAAACATATTGTAGCTTAACTTGATTTATAGGAAAAAGTGAGATGCCTGGGTAAATAAGAGGCCCGTGAATGATCAAGAGATGATGAATGCATTACCTCTCCTTTTGCTCTCCATCTCTCAAACCCTCAATCCCCACTGCACCAAAAAACTGACCATTCCCTATTGAAACTATGTGCATTATTCACCTCCCTGATTGAACTCTTCCATATATTGACCACCCTCCACATAATTAAATTTAAGCCAGTGTTTACTTTCACTCCTTTAAGCTTCAAATCATGACCTGGAGTTGTGGGTTTCTGGAAAATATCAAACAGGCTATTGGAACCCAGCTTGTCTACGCTCTTTGGAATCCGGAAAACTTAAATCCCTTTGAATCACCCCTTAATCTTCTTTCCACCAGGATAAACATGCAATCTGTCCTCATTGCACACGTGCCTAATCCTAAATACTAATTTACACACTCTCAGAATGCCCATATGTAATATAGACAAACTCCACAGGTTGGATTCATTATTGGATCTATGTAAAGGCTTAAATTAACTTGCTAAGTCACTTGACAAAAATGCGTCAACCAGAATCAGCAAGAGAAAGTTTTATTCTGCAGTTTGTACTCCAGGCTGTTTGTACTCAAGGCATCCTACTTACCTAATTCCGAGTTGTGTAGAGATGCCGACCACTCTTATACTCTGTAATTAGTAAATTAGTAACCCTTCGCAAGATCCAAGGCTTGGGGACTCCAGAGTATGTGTTGGGGCACTTGCCATTGATCTTGCTGTCCGGAAAGCGTTCCCTCTGCTTGTCCAGCTAGGTCCACCCTACCCATTAGAGCTTTGGCTTGCATGGTTAACAGTAGCTGAGTGGGAATACTTCATGCCCCCAGTGACTGGTCTGCCCTTCCAGGTCCTGCCGATGAGCGAGGCTGGCTGTATTGTCATCAGCAGTGCCCTGGAGTACTGCAGACCCAGCTGGCTCAGGAACCGGACTACCGAGACTGCCACAAAGGGCTGGCTCGATTCCGATAGTCCATTGCCAGGCATGTCACCTTGGAACCAGTTCAGCTCCAAGGAGTCCCCGCTTACCTGCCCCCCCAAAGAGGATAGTCACTAGTTGATCGTTCGACAAGCGTGGTTTTGAGTCTCACTGGGCAAATGGTAGGTACAAGAAACTCCTGCGAGCTTCCCGGTGGGGAACGCAGCTCAAGCCCCAAATCACTCCAAAATCTGGTCACCAGGCGATAAGTGCAAGTGGAGTGACATGTCTTGACTGTTGTTCACATTCTCTGTGAGCAAATATCTAGCCTACCTTTGAGAGTGTCCTTTGATACTAAACTGAGACGAAGATCTTACAGTGCGATAAGCAGCAGACAAACCCACATCCTATTACACTGTGGCGTGATACTTTGGTGAAAAGAACCTTCCTTAAATAAACAAAAATACCTCTATAAATATATCAGCTAAACTGGTTTTGGGGCAATTATCATAAAATCCAGGAGCTGTAAGTCCGGCCAGACATTTACTTGCGAGTTGTTTTAACTCGACCGTGCTTTCAATCTCCCTGCTTCCCCCCTGCCCTCCACCCTCCCCCACCCCGCGCTCGGGTCTGTAACTCTGTCTGTCCAGCACCTTGGGACGTCCTCCCGATGTGAAAGGCGCTATACAAATGTAATTTTGTTGTTGTTATTACGTCTTGTCCCTTCCAGGAAGAACTACTGTACTTTAATTTGAACAGATCATACTGTAGCAACAACTATTGGGCTTCTGATTGTGACGCGCTGGTACTTCACAACAATGCATGATTTGTTCATCCACATGCAGTATGTCGACAGAATACTGATTTCAGTACATTATTTCTTGAAGTACTTTGATAACTAAATGACATCATCTTCTTGGTTCTTCTTCCTGTGTCAGTTGCTGAAGGCCCAGGGCTGTTAAGAACAGTGTGAATTGTTCCGTGCCGACTATGTGACAGCACAGAACTGATTGCAAATGGCTGCACTTTTGGGGTATTCTTGAGACAATCTCCTTCTGCCGTTATAGCCAAAGGACTACACTGCAGAAAGTGGGTGATCAGTTTAACTCATCATGCAGGAGATGGGTGTGGAATATTAGAACCGTCCACTCAATATCGTCTACGTGGATTAAAATAACAATACTTACAGTGATATTGCACCTTTCACGTCGGGAGGACATCCTCCCAACGTGAAAGGAGCTTTACAAATGTAATTTTGTTGTTGTTGTTGCTGATGTTTCACGTGAGGAGGACGTCCCAAAGAGCTTCACAGGGTTCACTGTAAAGTGTATTGACTGTCTTATTGTAGGCCTTTACTTGAAGCAGGGTCACTAAAGTTTGTATTGATATGAGTGAGAGGTGGTCAGAACCTGCTGGACCTCCTTCAAACTTTATTGTAAAATCTCTGTATATAATAATGTGGTAAATTTATTTTTTTCTGGTCTTGCCAAGTTCCATTAGTTAGAGGTACAGCTTGAAAACATGAGCCTCAAGCCCATAAGAGCCCTTCTGCCTATGCTAATAACTTTCAGCCATGCTAATAAGATCAAATTATATTCACATTTTATTGCTACTTGTAATCAGAACATATCCATTCCTATTTTGCTTCATACAACATAGAGCCCGGGAAGACTATCATAAAAATTTTACGACCGTTTCTTTCAATTTCTAGTGCACCCTGGACACTGCTAATTTTCACAGCAATCACATAAAGTTGTTTAAAGGGCAAATGTTAAACAGTCTGCTACGCTGCTCTGGACGTGATCCATCAAGTCTGCCACTGAAAAGGATCACTGTACTGTTTTTCAGCAACAGGTCCCAATCTTTCAGGGCAATAACTCATATTTCTAATATTAGATTTCCGCACATGGAAAACCATAGTACGGCAATGTGGATTAGGTACTTGTGAACCTCAATTTCAAAACACTGGGGCTGATAATGTTCGAAAGAGAGCTCAATAAAAATCGATTTTCAAAAGAAGCAACGTGAGGAAATGCAAATCAATTGTCTGTTCGAGTAGGGACTGGGCATAAAATCATTAAAGTTTCAGTGATTTTAATTATGCTTGATAAGCTGCTTTAAATTATTGAAGGCACATGGTGTTTCATTAGCCAAGGAGTGAAAGTAGTGCACAGATTGCAAATGTACCTTACCATTAATGTACTATTAGCAAAAGTAAACTGACAGTAGTGGTTTGATAACACACTGAAAGCGGCAACCCTCCTTATTAGAGCATGTTTTCTGTAACCTTTGTGAAATCTGCAGATTGGAACGATAGCCTCAAACCGAACACAGATTTTATGGATTGATTAAACTACAGTTATTCTTTTGGGAAACAATAAATAAAACATTAGAAATTGCATGAAATAGTAAATGCTATCGTTTGTTTCCAAAACACGTAATCTAAAAAGAATATTCAAAACAGTGCTAAATGGCAAGCACACTATTTCCTCTTAGACAGCAAGTTACAGGCCTAGTTCATTTATCCAGGGAAACAATGATATCTTTCTGCCCCATCATTCCCAGTTTCTGAATGATAAAGCCTCATGATAAAAACAAAACATAATGAAAGACTGGATGATACAGTATTTTAATGCATTATTTTGTCACTTTTGGTATATGGTTTTGAATGTTAGAATGAAAGCCTCCTCTCTCTCTCTGGATAGATTGTTAAAATACTTCAATTTAAACTTCTTTCCCTTTTAGTAATAACAATAATACTTTACATTTGATATAGCGTCTTATTACAATAGCATTTACTGTTTCATGCAATTTCTAATGTTTTATTTATTGTTTCCCAAAAGAACTACATGCAAATTAATTAAGATGCAAGTGATGTCCATCTAGAGGACTGATTTGACATGTAAATAATTTCACATCTGGAGGATGTTTCAGAGTGCTTCATACAATATACTGTAATATACTGTTTACGGTAAGGCAAATGTTTTTATTTCAAATCATTCCAGTAATAGGTTTTCTGAAAGGCAGGTTCGTCTTCTTAAACACTGTCAATACCATGTGGTTCTCCGAACTGCTGAAGGGTGTGGAATAGCACCATTCACTCGAGAATAAATCCCTATTTCCTATCTATTTCTAACAGCCGTTTGATTGCCTGCGGAGGCTTTGTATGAATCCCTCCTATGTTATCAAGCAGTGTCAGACTTGCTGGTCTTACTGACTTTGATATATTCAGACACCAGTAATATGCAATGACCTTTCCTCCATCAGATGGCAAGGCTTTCAAACAGAACTCTGTTGAACTTTACCCATCCCTATTCCTACTATATTTATGGTGCTGCTAGTTTCTCTACTTGTACTCTTCACTGCTAGGTTCTATTTTTCATTATACTGTTTGAAAAATACCATATATAAAAGAAAAATCCTTGATTTCTTTAACCTCTCTATTCTCATCATAAATTTTGAGGCAGAAATGGCATTTAATAAAACAGGCCATTTGATCAGAGTCTGTTTTTAGCCAAAGGTCAATTTCTCAGGCAATCAAACAGCAAAGCTCTAAAAATCGATTCGGTCATGTTTTTTCCACATCAAAACAGGAAGAGTAACTGCCGGATCAGTAAATTAGTCAATGGCTCTTAGAAGAGAAATGTGCCTGGAGTAAACTCGCCACAGTTTGCTAAATGTTAAAAAGCTTAAAGCCAACAGTAGACCTTCCTCCTGAGCTGGACATGAATTGGGGTTTCGAAGCCACTGTGTCGCTCATCTCTACAGTGTCCATGATTCTTTTTTCCAGTAATAAAAAAGGCTGACCTTTGTGCCAAGGTTATGAGCAAAACTATGTTGCACTATTATAAGGAAAGCTTTATTAACATGGCATAAACACCACTCTCTACAGCAGGAGAACAGAAAGAGGGCCAAACCACACAATAACATGGTTTCCTGATAATTTGTTATATGAATGAAGTTTGACAAAATCCTACAATTTATTGATAACAACTGCAACTGAGTTAATATGTCAATTGGAGAAAAATAATTCTGTATATTCGTATCTTGGAATTTTTTTTTCAAATGGCCCTCTTTCACTTATACTAACCGGCTTGTTTCGGCAATGTCAATAAACTGCACCATCTTAAAACGGAGAAAAGGGTTCAGCATACATAATGTCATTTCCAATCTGTTATCATTTGGATTTTCATTAATAATTGCCCCCAATGTACTTTTCAGCAAATGAAAAACAACTTCTCAATTTGCATTCATTTGTAAAATAGGGTCTAACTTGCAAATTGTGCTTACCATGTGTAAACAGATAATTCCACATATGCTTCATTATGTAATTAACATCGATTGAAAAGGATTACAAGAGATTCTTAACCAAGGACAGCTGTAACTCTCTCTGTACACATGTGTTTACACATTATTAACACAACCCACAAATTAGACCTCAATGTGTTTTGAGGCAAAAAACAGACACTGAAATCCGATTTGGCAGTGTATTCATGAACTTGCAACATGCAAATACATTTGGATAGGAGTATAAAATAGAAAACAGAGACCCTGCATCTATAGTTAAGAAGCAGAGATGGGAATTGACTATATTTATGTATATGCTATTGCAAGAACCAGAATGAATTTATTTTTATCAAAACAATCTTTGAACTGCAGCAGCTCTATAGTAAGAGAAAAAGCTTATAAAACACAAAAAAGCGTACACATAGTGGGAAATCGAAAATGCAATTCTAATCAATCCTATCAAATTATTGGAGAAAGACAAAGGACGAAAAGCCTCAGATCTTCAGCGGTCTGTCCCAAGAATGGCTAGAAACCAAGAGAAGTGAAGCATCTCTGCTCTGACATATTACTAAGCATTGTTTGACAACAGCTGCAACTGCAATCACATTACAGTATAGTACTATACATCATCCCTCACAACCAGGCAGTGTAAACCCAGCCCAGGGATTGTAAGGCTTACAGACTGACACTCCCAGTAATATGAGTAATCGTATAGCTGAAGGACAGAGAAAAATAACAACAACAGCATTTATAGAGTTCCCTTCACACAGGATGACATCTTTGGAGTGCTGCACAAAGGCAGTAGAACCATAGAAATGAACGACTCAGAGGAAGGCCATTCGGCCCATCCTTTCCGTGCCGGCTCCCTCAAGAGCTAACCTATCAGCCCCATTTACCTGCCCTTTCCCCATAACCCTGGAGCTAACTCTTTTAAAACTATAACTGTGGGAAGTGTGGGAAGCAAGGGACAGGGGAAAGAAGAAGAAACAGTTATAGACTCAGAATCTTACGTGGGACTTAAAGACAAAAAGAGGGGTAGAGGGAAGATGTTTTTAGAGATTTGCCCTATCAACTTCCCCAACCTGCTCGTGCTCCACCCCTCTGGCCCTTCCTGTTTCCTAAGCCAATACAGGCCTGCTGCGCATCCCCTGACCATCAGTGGCCGAGCCATCAGACATTATGTCCTTAATCTTTGGAACTCTGTTTCGATGACCTCATCTCTCCCCCTCTTTATCCATCTTTAAATCCCACCTGAAAACCTACCTCTTCGACTGCGCCTATGGTCACCTTCCCCTCCCACTTTTCCTTTACTCAGCATCCAACCGTGCCATTGTACAGCACTGAGACATTATCCTACATGAATGGTCCTATACAAATGCAAGCTGTTGTTGTTATTGTTTGGAGGCTCTGACCTACAAAATACAGAGTCACTAGACTTTACAGTAAATCCTGTGAAGCACTTTGCGAGACTGCGCTGTGAAAGTCACGACAGCAAATGCAAGAATTATTTATTGTATTCTATCCTATCACAAAATAAAAATTATAACAGAGCTTTCAAGTGACATCACCTCTTTCAGATCAGAACGTAGGAAATTAAAATCTATGACTGTGCACTTTCCAGTGGGAAGCTAACTTGGCACCAGCAAAATGGGTGAATGGTTTCCTCCACTAAATAAATAATTTTCTATTGCACAAACTACTTACTTACAGTTAATACTATCAAACTCCTTATATTGATGGCGGAGCTCATAGTTGAAGTAAACAAATGTTTTGGCATTGCAATAGTATTCCATATATATACAAGGTATTTACAATACAGTTTGAATAGCAAACTTATGTGCTAGTATTTCACCCGTTGCAGCTGTTTATCACCAACATGATAATAAAGCAGTAAACATTTAGGGCAATGGATAATTATTTCCGATATAACCATGTTAAAGCATTCGTTTTGGAAAAGAAGAGCGATAGCAGCTCATTTATCACTTGTATAGGGTCTGCCCATTTTCAACATGATGAATGGAATCAGAAATTGCACCATTAGTTCAGTGCAGTGGTTTGGTGACTGAATATTCCAGCATATTCAGTCAGTGAATAGTTAAACGCTCGTGACCTCAATGCTTCACGCTGAGCAGATCAAGAGAAGGCACTGAGATGTGTGATGCTTCCCAACTGGGTGGGTAAGGGAAGCGGCAGAAGGAGGGGATTTGGAGGGCCAGTCATATGAAGCTTCTCTTACATATATCCCAGGGGACAACAAGAAACAGCATGGATGAGATAAAATGGGCTGAAGGGGCTTCATCATCCAAACCAATCTTGTGATCCTCACAGACATCTGGGGCAACTTTCATTGTGATAAGAGTATTCATGATGCTTACACAGAGGCAGAATCATTCCTGTCAACTGAAAAAAGTATTTTTGTGACGTTATTTTCAGTGTACAAATTATAAAAGCATTGCAACAAGTACATGTGAAAACAAAATTCCGGAATGTGTTATGTGGGCCTGACCATTATGGGATAATTCACACCAGTATAATAACATTTCAGGCACCCAGCGTAAGTGCATTATCACATGGCTTTGAAACTATTCTATGAATTCATTAAAAATCTTCATTCAGCAGTGTGAGAAAGGGGTGGCAAAACAGCTCATTTGCACAATTGATGAAAAAAAGGTTAAAGAAAGTTAAAACTATTTTGTTACATGAATGACCATTGCAAACATTTCCAAATTTTGTTTTGTTGAATTGAACATTAGTGAGGGTGGAGCTGCCATAAAGTTGCAGAGTCAGAAAACAGGAGGCAGGTCAGTGTGTAAAATGCTGAGCAATGTTTCAGCGGGGAGAAAGGCTGCAATCATTGACTGTAAGATATACACTGACAGCAAAGGAGATGTGCCCACATAAAATTAACATGTGTCTGGTTGCCTGCAAATAGTCTCCCCAAATTTGCAGTTTCCAAAGGTTTTAAAAGTAGCCTGATTAACTGTATGCATCATATGCAAGATATTTACTAAGGAAAGTAATTTATAATCAAATGAGTGTGGGAGCAAGGAACCAAATAACGCAGTTATGTACTGAATGGAATGGTTCTAGTATTCCCATCACAAAAATGATTGTGGACAAATCTATGAAACCATTATCCTGATACTTGGCTGCAGTAACAAAAAAAGCCAAATAAGGCACCAGTGAACAGCAATTTCAGTCAACGTAATGTGTAGCAATGCCAGCTGCTTATGGCATTTCATCATCATAACTGCGCATGACCAAAAATGCTTCACCCAATACCAACCAGAATTTCAAACTATGGTCACTTTTGCAGATGGATGTAACACAAGTCAGAAGAGATTATATTGTTGCTATGCAAGGCAATTGGTCAGGCCTATCTAGAACATTGTGTGTCATTCAGATCACATCATCGTTATCTGCCATTTGAGAGTACTGTACACGGGTTAGCAACCACGTTACTTCCAGGAATCTAAGTTATGGAGAAGCTGAGTTTGTTCAAGTAACTTGTGGAATAGGTTAGTTGGAGAGTACACACATCTTGCGCACCACTGAGCATGGCTTGCATCAGTTGCAGAAGTACAGCTGCTTTCCTATTTACTTACCAATCAAGTTAGGCCTCAACCGCTGGATATCTGGGTGCAAGTTAATGAACCAGGTAATGCTTTCTAGCAGCTGTTGTCGCAAGCTTCAAAGTTTTCCTGCAAGTTGTTCAATAGACATCTGCCTTCAGTTTGAAGGAAGAACCTATACAGGACAGCTTGCGACATGCCAACCACCTTGACATTTGAGGTGCCACTTACTAGGTTTTCATGGACAGGGGGCTTTATGACATTGATTAAGGCCAAAACGTCAACTTGAAGGAGTGTGCACTCCAATGTATTATTTGTCTGGGATGGGGTAAGTATTATAGTCGGGGGGACCGGGTATATGGGAAATCAGGAAATTTCCCAAACACGCTGTGAGTGGCTCCTGATGGTTACCAACCCGTGCAGCCAAGTTCAGAACTTCCAATTTTGCCTCCCTCCCCAACTCCCACACACACAAATTGCCCTCCTTTTAACTGATCTTACATCGGCATCCCGAGCCCTTTTGGGGAGCCAGTCCGCCACTGATTACAGTGCATATTAAACAGTGGTATGTCAAATGCCAACCACCTTGATTCTTCTCAAAACAAACACCGCACCAGCTCAAACTTGTAAATAAACACACAGCTTAAACAATCCTAGTATATTTGGCTTCTGACAAGAATAATAAATACATGGGTGAATTTCATTATCACACACAACACCTTACTCCTTGTAGTATTGCCCTGCTATACATTATAAAGCGCTCTGAGATGCCGTCTGGCATGGAGGGCACTATATAAATCCAAGTTGTTGTTGTTATAACAGCTTCAGTCATGCATATAAGAAAATAAGAATTGCTAAGCGAAAGAAGAGCAAGCTCTATCGAGTTCGCTTTCGAGGCAGTCACAGGCACATGTCATGCCCCCACCCCCCAAACTATATACCGTACCCCAGGATATTATTTCCTCTGCGCTGTCAGAGAAGCTTGAATTTAGATCCAAACCCTAAAGTCATCAAAATACCAACGAGAAAAAAAAAATAACGCTTCATTGAGATGAATTATTTTCTGGTTTGTTTTCAATTGCAGCAAATGTTCCCGATCAAAAGCGAAGTGAAGACCAATCGGCATAACGTACCATTTGGCAGTTGTGGTTTATGTTGCAACCTGTTTAGCTGAAGTGTTTCCTTTCGCAAGCGAACACGCCCATAACATCTCCCCGTAAAAACAAGGAAGCGCAACGTTAGCACCTTTGCCCTGGTCCTGCCTGTACTGTCCTGTCCACGCAGGTTCCAGAACAAAAATCATTCTCCCAATTTCCAGTAAGGTTCTGCACTCGGTTACCTTATGCATTCCAGCTCCTAAATCCATTTATTTTCACGTGTTAACAAAAATGAAACCTGGCGACTGCTGGGAAGCTGGACATCTATTAATGAGTAGGATTTTACACCAAAAACCACACTTTACTAACTCTCTCGCGATCAATTATCGACATCCTAGATTTAGTAGTTCCATAGCTCTTGTGTATAACTATTGGAAATGTCTATTTAACGCCACGCGAATGGTCAACTAAGCCACCAATTTGAAGTTAATGGTTTTGTGGTTAATGTTTGATCCTTGTGGATGAATTCCGATGGAGCTGATGGGCTGCAATGCAGTGTGTTGTGTGCTTCTGAAAGCCTGAAAGAAACGGAGAGCAACCAGAGAAGGCCGGGCGCTAACGCCTTAAGCCCCCGCCCCACCCCCAAGGCTGCCTCACACAGATTACATCCACTTTGGACAACTTCTTCCATTCATTCATTTACTTTGAATTGAAACAGAAACAACAGAGGCAGACAAGACAGGAAGAAAGTAGGAGCATATGAAATGTCACCTGGGATCAGTCCTCAACTGCAAAACTAATCTGAGTTGGGATTAGACTAATATAGACAGTATGAATGTACACTTAGTGCTACTGCAATTATGCAGAACCCAGCGGAGGGCGTAGCAACACATCCGCCCCCCCACCCCACCCCACCCCCCACCTTGTCCTCCATCCATCAATGTGTACCAACAACAGGATCTGTGACCTGTGGATGCCATGATAACGTGAAACATCCGTCTGGCCAACTCCCCCCTCCTCCCAAAATCACACCAAACATACAACACACACAGACACAGACACACACACACACAGACAGACACACACACACACACACACAGACATAGACAAGCCAAGCGGATCGGGGGGGGGGGGGGGGGGGGCAACTGACAGGGCAGCAGGCGGCCGTTTCCTACCTGACTGGCTTTATGAAACTGCTTCTTCAAACCGGCGACCGACATCTTTCTCAGCCCTCAAACACTTCACTTGAGGGGAGAGAAGAAGAAGAAGAAGAAGAAGGTGGTGGTGGTGGAGGAGGAGGAGATGGAGATGGAGGTGGAGGAGGAGGAGGAGAGTGGGGGGAGAAGAGAGAGACAATTGACAATTGTCTTTTTGTTTCCCCCCAAAGAAACGACCCACATACATAGAGAGGAGTGACGAGAGGGGGAAGGGAAGCCCTGTCCGGTCCTGTCCTGTCTCAGCTGTTCGCCCACAGCGTCACTGTAACAATGTGCGTCTCAGTGGAACTCGGGTTCGCTCCATCGCTACACTGTATCTCTCTGCACATTGTCCTCTCCCGCGCCGGCCCCGCCCCCCGCTCCCTCCCATTGGCTCACACCCCCCGTCAATCCACATGTTTATGCAAATCCGACGCCGAGGAGGGCGGGACCGTCGACGTCTCGACACGTTTCCCCGCCCCCCACCCACTCAGGTCTCTTGTGTCGGTGGTGGTGGTGGTGGTTTCCTCGCCTTTGAGGGAGTAGGGAGGGCTGCCTTGCCCTGCCCTACCTTGCCCTGCCCTGCCTTACCCTGCCTTGCCCTGCCTTACCCTGCCTTGCCCTGCCTTACCCTGCCTTGCCCTGCCCTGCCTTACCCTGCCTTGCCTTGCCCGGCCTTGCCCTGCCCTGCCTTACCCTGCCATGCCCTGCCTTACCCTGCCTTGCCCTGCCCTGCCTTGCCCGGCCTTGCCTTGCCCTGCCTTACCCTGCCTTGCCTTACCCTGCCTTGCCCTGCCCTGCTCTGCCTTGCCCTGCCTTGCCCTGCCCTGCCTTGCCTTGCCTTGCGCTGCCCTGCCTTGCCTTGCCTTGCCTTGCCCTGCCCTGCCTTGCCCTGCCTTGCCTTGCCTTGCCCTACCTGGCTGTCAAGACTCAATACAGGCAAACCAGCAGTGCAAAGGGAGTGGCTGCTATCAGTCTGAAGACAGGCAACGGACCCAATAGTACCATAGGGGTGGGGTAGGGTGAATGAAGAGAGAGAGAGAGGGGATAGGGGGGAAAGAGAGATGGGGGATGGGGGTGGAGGGGTGAGAGTGAAAGGGAGAAATAAGGAAAAACTAAGCACAACAGAGAGGAAGAGAAAGAGGAAGCAGAAAAGATAAGAGGAAGGAGAGGAAGCAATGATAACTTGCTGTTCCCGCAAGATAGCATCTTGGAACGCACTGCGGTGATGGAGTTTACTGACAATTTTGCGGTGTTTCCAGGCACCAGGCATCTGTCGATGCATTTATCTTTAAAACAGTACATTGCGAATAACTGATCTAATTGAATACATTGGAGGGAAAAAACAAACAGGTTGGCAAGATTTTTGGACTGTTGGTCATGTTTGTCCAAAATGTGAATATTCCCTAATCTATGAGCAATGTAATTTTTCATCTTGTAACTTAGAAACGTTGTGATGGTATCCCTACTCCCTTCCCCTCGCCCCCTCCCCATTTTCAGGTCTCGGCTGAAGACCTTTTCAACTGCGCCTTTGGTCACCTTCCTCCCCCTCCCCTGGCTCGACCCCGGGATCCGTTACCGTGAAGCGTTGTGAGACGCCGTCTGGCGTGGAGGGCGCTATATAAATCCAAGTTGTTGCCTCGCTCTGCCTGATATGTGAATGTACCTGAATGTTTGTAAGTGGGGAGTCAGCAGATCCAATTACAACAACAATAAATTGCATTTATACAGTGCATTTCACACCCTTTAAGTTGCTGCACCTGAACTGGGGGTAGATTTGAGAGGGGTGGGGGTCAAAGGGGTGGGAAGATGACCGAAGGCGCAGTCAAAGAGGAAGGCTGGACCTTGAAGGAGGTGAGGGAAAGAGCAAAGTGAAGGGACTCTGGGATGGAGTTCCAGAGAGTGGGGCTGAAAGACTGAAGGCCTAACAGCTGATGCTGGGGCAGGCAGATCAATGCATACTGAGGAGAGGGAACATGTGGCTTGGTAAGGTTTTAGGGAGGTACCATTATCATTGTGCATTTCATACTGGTATCAGTAATAACAACTACATCCATGATTAAGATGCATTCCGGATGTCTGAGGTCTTATTGATGTTGCAAGATCACACTTCAAAACTTTTGCAATCAAAATGTACAGTTTCCAAGATGACCTTCTGTTTCACACTATGTACTACTGGTTTTGCTTTGGCTAGACCTTTACACACTGCACTTTCTTTGCATACCCTAAAAGCAGATTTTGAAAACTGTTTGCTATTATCATGACTAAAAAATCATAGAGTCACTACACATTTTATAGGAAATCCTGTGAAGCTCCCTCGAGACAGGCTCCTGACATGAAAGGAGCCACATCAAATTCAAGGATTATTGCTTAATTGTTAAATGATTAAAGAGCAAGTGTGAACTATGGAATCATTTAATGAACTGCAGTTAGAAAAGGGAGTTCCCTGCACTACAGTCATTTCAACCTGGCAAAGTTTAAAAAGTTTTGATGAGTGATACTCCTAAGTGGAATAATGCTGGACTGCTACAATCCTGAATAGTTTCAAGTACTTTATTGTCAATTAAAGTTGTGTTCTTCCAAGTGAAGTATGTCAATTCTAGAAAATAGAAGACTTTACTTGAGCTTCAGGCACTCCCAGGCACACCTCACAATATGAGTCATAATGCACTTCTAATACTTGGTTTGTGTTGATTCAATGCAAGTCTTTTTATGTTGTCAAAGAGATGGTCACCCATGCCCAATACTTTAGACTTTACAATTAATTGCCATTTGGTGCCAGTTTAAAGACTCTTGCACACATTTGCCTGAACAAAGTTTTCTTTTAACTTGGACTCGACTCCAAGTGAGTGATTTGAAGCTAGCAATATAACAGCAGTATAACAGCTCCAGAACCCTCTTCTCCCGACATTGAATTCACACCATAGACAAACTACAGACACTTAGGTCTATTGTTTGTTCACTGTATGAATCTTCTTCTCTATACAGTACGAAAAATTACCACAGCCAACAATTAAAAGCTGACATAAACACAGAAGTCACTGGGAACACACAGCAGATCAGGCAGCATTCATGGAGAGAGGAAAATGAATTCATGTTTCAGGTAAATGACCTTTTGTCAGAACTGAATACAAAGCTGACGTCTCAACCATGGTGCCACCAAGTTCCCTGTAAAACGTATAATCTTGCTGTTTATTAAAGGTAATATTATCAATTAAGAGGAATCGGATAAATATATGAAAACGAGAACTATCAGAAGGAATTTGTAGAAAGTAGGAGAATGGAACTAAGCAATAGCTTTTTCAGAGCGGCAAAGCAGACATAATGGGCTCACAGCCAACTTCTGTGCTTTCCATTTCCATGGTTCTATGACTTTATTAAAAAAATATGTTGCTGATTTTAATGCATTATTTCAACACTCTGGGCTTTTCAGCACAAAGGTACTTGCACAAGAGATGCATGTTGGTGCATGTGTGGGTGGAGCCCAGCTAATAAAATAATCCTAAATGTTATCATGAGTAATCGAACCATATTTTTAGAAAACAAAACAATCTTTGAGATTTGCCAGGGCCTTCAAATTTTAGTTACTTGTCTAACCTTTAGCATATTCTGGGTACATTTTGATGTTGCACAATTCGTGCATTCAAAGATATGAAACTAAACTCTGATTGGTATATTTATTAGTTTATTTTCACAAACTTCAATGAATTAATATTTTGACTGAATTAATATTTTGACTAAATTCATTATAACTTGTAATTTCTCCACTTTTTAAATATTTCTTGCTGAGTTTTCTCCCTCCATATAACCTGAAAGCTTTTGCACTGTATTACGTGGCACATTTCTATTCTCTCTCAGTTATGTTTTTTAAAATGCAAATAACAGTACTTTAGCCCCTTATCTGTTGACTGCTGAAGTTATGTAATGAATCACACGGTCCAATGAATGTTTGAACAGTGCTTGAAACTAGTTTTTTTTAGCATCAGGCAAGTGCTTTGAAACACCATGGAAATTTATGAACATGTGATTTGCATCCTTTATTGAAACTATAATGCATGTGCGGAAAGGATATTCCGAATGGACTTTCTCTGCGTCTCACACAGCAATCTTCCTTGCACATATTCAACAGCGTTTCATACTTCTTCACAGTGTCCCTTTCAACATGTTAAAGCAGCTGTAGCTCTTCCATGCCAGCAGCAGCAACACAAGGCTCTATGTTTGAATAATCTTTCAGGATCTTGATAGCCCAACAAATCATTTATTCAACAGGAATACCATCAACGTGCTCCAGCTTTGTTGGATTTTGTTCTATAGGTAAATTGGTAAATTCTCCTTTTTTAATTTTGATTCAGTATATTTCATTTACAAGGGTGGTGCTAACTCCCTGTGTAACTAAATAGGTGCAGGAGGCAGCAGTTGTGACTTACTTCTCCCAAGTCTCCAACATGTGTTGCAACTACCACTCAGTGCCTTCCACCTCAATGAAGATCAGATAAGGAACTGAATGGACTTGAGTCTGGGCCCATTCTTGATCAACACCTCTTTATTAAGCACCATTTCAGTCATCAACATTGATACGATCTGAATTTATGGAATATAGGGAACAAGGCTCTATTCTATAGAGCAATCTCTAAAAACAAAAAAAAAATTAACAATATTAAGCACTTTGAGACATTCTCCTGATGTGAAAGGTGCAATATAAATTGTGAATTGTATCGTAAAATAGAAGCTGAAAGGTTGATGATTTCAAAGAATAATATTTATAGAAACAAATTTGGTTGATTGCTGAAGGAAACAATTGAAATTGAACGAAATTTCAGTGAATGAAAGAAAGAGCAACATAGCATTTAAATAAATAGAGGGAAGAACCTGGAAACCAAACAGAGGAAGCTGGAAGCCAGACATAGGTTGGCCATTGATATCAAGCTGCTGATTAAGTTTGCCAGACTAATAGCGGGTCCTGCCTTTGCACCATTTGTTAATATGTGCTTTCACTGACAAGTGTACACCACAAATAGAAATAATGGTACATCTGCTATTCCGTCAACACTTTAAGATTCCATCTGGAAATTAAATGAAGTTTGCATTGTGCAAATAACATGTCTCAGTTGAGCATGTGGTGATTAAAATAATTGAGTCTTACCATGTAGACAGTTTATGGTTAGAGATGACTGACTTATGAAGAAATAGTTGCAGCAGCCACAAACACCTGCTTTGCCTACATAACCTATTTGTGGAGTACATGGAGAATCAAACTATGGATTGCTAATGCACATTTCTAATGATATTTTCATCTCTGTACTCGTACTAAACCTCTAGCATTCACATTATACAAAGATGACAAAACTAGTTTTTGTTTACCAGTTCAATATCGATATGTTCAATGTATTTGCATTGAAGATAACTGCTATTATAAGAGAAAATTCTGCCCACTATTTGACATAATGCTTGTTATGGCTTGGTGAAGGTTGCCTAGATACTGTTAATTGCTGATAAGCATGCTGGAGTTTCTACGGTTCCATTGTTTCACAAATGAAATGTGCATTTCTGCACAAAATATGTGTTTGCTGGCTTAGAATTGAAACTGTATTTGTGCAGATCAAAGAACCACAAATACCTTCAGTTATTCTTTTACAAGCATTAGTAAAGCAAATATTTAGAATGTGTGCAAGGTACAGTCATTTAATGTACCCATTCAATGGGCACCAGTTACTCTGTCTACAAAGCACTTATAATTTAAAGTGTAATATAACCATTTCAGTATTGAATAGAGAGCAACAAATAAAATAAAACATTTTTAAGGATTTCTGGTTATTTCTGAAAGGCAATTGTTTCTGCAACATTGGGGGCTCTTTTAAGATGAAGCTGTTTTTTGGGGGAAGGGGGAACTCAGATATAAAAGTCACATATATGAATGAATGTTAATTGAATTTGCCAAGATTGATTTGCAGAGAGGAAAAGATGATAATTGAATCAGGCTTGAGGATATTTGGACTAATCACACTCGGAAACATATCTAAACGATATGCTGTTTATTCATCAGAAACTATTAGAAACCTGGAAAAGTGAAGGTTCCGCTGTTTTGTTGATGGGTAAATGCATCACCGAGTGTGTGATACTGAGCAACAAAGATCAGCAAGATCTCAGGTTCAATTCCTAGCCTGTGCCGAATGAACTGATCTCAGCTGGAGAAACAATTGGGTCGCTACAAATTGGCGTCAGTGCCTCTATGTTGTGGAGAGAGAAAAAAATTGTTATTCAGTTTTCCAATAATCCAGTCACCCTTACTGGATAGACACATGTATAAACAGGAACAGGCTCAGCTGTGATCTCCACCTTCTCACAATAACTTCTCAATGCTCACTGTCTATAAGAATGGCCTCAGGAATAACCTAAGTATGAGTCAATACTTTGAAGAAAGTAACCGGGGGTGAGGTTAGTAAAGGATGGAAAATTGTGCTGAGAATTGTTCCAAAAAGCCTCCGATATTGCAGACTGTTACTTCTTACTTTTCTGAGCGTCATATCCTATTTTAGATTGTTGTGTTACCTTTAACCTGGTTGGATGATGCTTACCAGATAGTCTTGTTTTTTAAAACTTAACACTGACCTGATGACAAATGGCATCAAGTAGGCACCCAATCAAATGAGCACATATATGAACATATTCTTTTCAGTTTGAGTTTCTGTACATAGGACAGACAGCTTTTTCTGAGGGAGGCATTTTTTTAAGTATCACATGCAATTATTTAGTTAATGTTTTCTATACTTAAAATTGGTAACTGGATAATTAGGTGTTCAATACCACTTCTATTTAGTATGTGAAATATGGCGCCAAAAAACAGCAACATTGCCACAGCGGACGTTTTTGTTTCAAAGGTTTGGAAAATAGTTGGGGTGAGAGGCCTTGGGTATTGGGTGTGTTGATATGATCTAAGTTTACTTTCGCTATCCCATTCAGCATCTTGTAGACTTCTGTAAGATTCTCTATCTCTGACATCTCCTTTCAAGGCTGAAAAGCTCTAGTTTATCTAATATTTCCGTATCTCTCTGACTGTGGGGATTGGCCTCTGCATTCTTTTCTTTGGGCCCCAAGCTGTGGTGCCCTACTTGCATCACCCTTTGATCAGGTATACTTAAGAATCTCTCATGGGAGTTCAAATGCCAACGATATTCATAATAGAACAGTGGACTATCTCACTGACTCCTTGCTAGCATTTAAAACTTAAATACTTGATTCCAGCGAATGGAGAGCTTTTCAAACGTAAGAATTAAAGTTTAAAAGCTTTGCTCTTGAGGCAAGGCAGTAGCACTCCTTTCTGATCAAGAAATTTGAGTGCAAATAATGTCACCTAAACTCCAGTTATTCTACAGATTCTCTGTTTATTCAACCTCCAAACTGCATTGATCAACGCCACTTCAATACTTCTGGAATCTGGTGATTTGAAACCCAGTAGCAGTCTGCAAATTGGATCAGGAAACCTGATTGATGCCACCCAGTTTAAATTCCTCTTACCAGTGGCTGAGCAATGAGTAGTGAGCTATGCTGACTGGCACTGAATTCCACTGGCTCTTTCATTTACATTAAAATACCCATTTTACCACCCACACATTTTTAAAATAGCTTTTTTTTTCTTTTAGGTTTTAAAAGTTTGTTTCAAACTAGCTGCAGTAAGTAAAATACAAGTTTATTAGTCAGCTGATGGCATCACTTCATCTCTAAAACCACCTCCTGGAGTGGGACAGAACTGATTTAAGCTACACTTTTAGCATCAGGTATAAACCACTTTAAAACTTGGCCATTAAACATCCCTCCACTATTTATAAGTAGCAAAGCATTCTAAATGTATTGGATAGAAATTTAACTTCATAGGACTACTTCCCTAACCAATTTCAATTGATACAAAGCTCTAACAATTGGTTAGCAAATAATCATAGCCATATTATATTTTGGGCGGGATCTAGCCCAATTCCTGAATATCCTCGTCATCTTGAGTCCAGGAATCCAAAGTCTGAAATTATCTTAAACGCTCATCCCTATACTTAATGTAATACTGTAATTTGCTGCAGAATTGAAAGCAGGTGCAGTAGGTATACACTGGAATATCACAGTGTTTTTTTTAAAGAAATTTTCTCTTACAAATTTACAACACTTATCACAGCGTGGGTCTTGGAGTTTGTTGAAGTTTGGAAAGAGCTGAAAAATCTATTCTCCTGCCCCTTGAGATTGCAATACTTGAGCTTAGTTGGTCCATTTGCGTCACCAGAAACAAAACAGTTTTCTTTTTGACACACTTCTCATCTATTTGGGTACATTACTACTGCACATTCTCCGCCTTTAACATTTTTATGATAAATGCTATTCCTTTGGAATCAGTTGAGCATTGTGGAAATGTCCCACGCCGGTCATTAAATAAACACAACCCTATCTGGGGAATCACTGATGTATTCTTTGCTGAGTGAAAGCAGTCCTTGAAAATGATGAAGTGGCTTTTTTATACTGATGGGAAGTTGTAACCTCACCAACAAATTTGGGATGGAACAAAAAGGGCCCTAGGATTGCTAGGCAACAATTATTCAGTTCCAAGTTTCTTAGCTATTTATTATGAGCAGTGCACTGCATAACTCGATCAAGCCAATATTGCAACTAATAGACGACACTAATTATGAATGATTACATACATCAAAATAGAGCTTTATGGTACTGTCAATCCCTGCCAGCATTCAAGTTATTCCAACATTGGAGACAAAACTGCAGGCGACTGTATAACCTGGATTCACAAATAATTCGTAAATCTGGAATCCCACTGAGTCGAGCCAATCGACAGAAACTCTATGCCAATATGCCCAGAAGGACCAATGGTGCATGAGGTAATGTGGGAGTACAAACAGGACCAAAGTATCACATACAAGATTGCAAGCATCTGACAGCTGTAATGCCGATTTTATTTATGTTGTTAAATAATCAGTATTATTATTTTTTTTCAAAAAAATGATGCTGCGATTCGAACCAGGTTCTCTTCGTAACCTGATTCCAAATGGAGCACAACGTATAATTACGTTAGTAATTGGAATTTTAAGTCACCTATTCACTTTGCTCGCCTATTACCCACAAATTTAGATTTTTTTTAAACTAAAGCTTAAATCGGTAGCACACTCAACAAATGTCTGGCCAAATAAAAAGAAAAGGAATTGTTCTTAATCTATTACGATTGCACCTGTTTCCAATTTAAGACAAACTAATAAACATGGCCACGATGTTTGAATAATCTCAGGGTTTGTTTTTTTGGCCCTGACTTACAGTTTCTCTGCCATACATATGAGGTTTGAATTTTTGCAAGAATAATATCTAGTCATAGAAATGTCTCCATTGGACCACTGGGGACAAGTGCCATTGCTGGACCATCCAAGATCGGATACATGTCGACTAAAGCATCATGAAATATCGTGCAAAGCCCCAGAAGACTATATAGTCACTCTTCCAGCTCCTGACAGCCATGGTGTTACTGCAAATTACGCAACAAGCAAAACAATGTTCCGAATGCACAAAGGACTTTTGTCCTTGTTAATGCAGTTGACCATTTTTAATGGGTCAAGTGCATTTAAATGTAAACGCTCAAATATGTTTTCTTTTTTCAATAAATCATTTGACTTTTTCTCTCTCGCCGCTCAACCCCCACCCCCCCTCCAATGTAAAGAATGTACATCTTGTTGGAATTGGAACTGAGCCATAACTAAAACATTTAACAAACTGTAAGTCTGTGAAAATCTGACAAAACTAATATCCTTTGTGACAGAAGGTGGGGGGTGGGGGGAATACCTACGTTATAAGGAATTCCAGTCTGGTGTCATAAACTATGTTTAACTTTTAACTTTTCATTTAAAAGTAAGCTGAATCATAAGGAGGCTTCGTACATTGTTCTTTCGCTACTGGGTGACCTGATTGCAAACTCAACACAGATTGATGGATGAAAATGCTTGTTTTGTTTTCAGATTGTAGGACTACAAAGTGAAATTGGTTAGTGGGGCCTAGTTCCTTGTGGGGTAGATCAGTGAGTGTAACTTATCCAAACCAAACTGAAAAGTTTATGTTGATAAACTACATTGAAAAGGTAATAGAATGGAGGAGATGATCTCCTTAAAATTATTAAACAAGCTTTACAGATTTCAGTTTGACCTCTTCTTTCTGATGGATCTTCAAGCAAACTGGGACATATGAGCCAGTTTGGCTCAGTTAGTTGCACTTTTGGCTCTAGATCAGAAGTTTCTACTGTTCGATCCCCAACATTGGTTCACAGGCTCCGTTGGCATTTCAGTGCACTGCTGGGGGGGCAGGGTTCGGGGGAGTCTGTATTCTTGGCGGCACCGTTCTTCAGATGAATCACTAAACCGAGGTCCCATTTTTTCTGTTCAGATAGTCGTTCAATATTCCATCACATCAGTGTGAAATGCTGTTTGAAATTGGCTTTATCATTTACCTACAGATACAGTCAGTATACCTCACAGCAATTATCTTGTGAAGCAATTTCCAATGATTTTGGTATGGATGATTATTATTTGTAATGTTGACCCTTGACTGTCCAGTGCCTTGGGATGTCTTCCCTTCGCGAAAATCATTATATAAATACAATTTATTGTTTTTGTTTGAGAAATCACTGTTTTATAAATGATGAGCTTGTTCCTGGATCTTTGTCGCCACCTATTGGTCTTGTTTTGCTCCTCATGGTTACTGAAGACTTATTTATGAAGTCTTATTAGGCTAATTCATCCTACAGTTACATTTGTTTCATTTGTGTTGACATTTATCTATTTTAAAAGCTTCTAGATATCGCAGAATTGAGACCATACTTCTTTACATGAAGTGTACTTACAAGGGAGTTTTTTTTCTCAGTGTCTTGGCCAACAATCCCCCAGATAAAATTGATTATTCACTCCATTGCTGTTTGTGGGACATTGGCTGCTGTGTTTGTCCTCAAAATATACAGTCAGAAATAGAAGATGATTGATTTAGGTTAGCAATGTTAATAGCTTTAAGATTGGGTACTTTGAGGTTTGCCTTTTATTTGTCCTTGAGTTCGATAAGTTGAAGAGACAATTATCCTCATTGCTGGATGTGATAGTTTATTGTTTACCATTTTTGATTTTAATAAAAAAATTGCTTAAGAGAAGTAATTTGCTACAATTGAAAATAAGTTGTCTGGAGAGTTTGATGCTGGAATTCCAAGGAAATGTGAAACATGGTTTACAATGAGACATTTGCAAACTGTATTTTGTGACTTTTATCCAAGGTTATCCCATTATCTGTTTAGTAAGTGAAAGTGAAAGGCACTATATAAATGTAAATCAATGATCCTATACATTTTCTCTTTTCTTGGGACAGTGCTTGCTCTCCACAGTGGCCCTGATTGAAAATTGGAGCCGAGTGTGTAAGGAGTAACAGAGGCAGTTTTGCAGAGTTCCTTAGAGGTACCATCTGATCAAGACATTAAACTTACCTAAGACCAGGCTCTGCTTACCTGTAGATGGAGACAAACCCTGCTTTCAAAATGTAAGTGCTGTAAAGCATTCAAGATTGTGATCAATTAAGCAACATCCTTTTTGGACGTGCAGTGATAAAAATGATAAAACAACAAAGGAAATATTTAATAGACTTCCAATTCATTCTGCATGAACTCAGTAAGTTTGCGAGCAAATGTATTTTAATGCATTGCATTGAGGAGATAACAAAGTCTAAAAGCGTAAGCTTTAGTAGTCTAATTTTTTTAAATCTGTGGCAGCATTGGGAGTTGATAGAGGGAGGTGCAGATGGGTGGCAGGTTGCAATGTTAACATGCAGTGGGATAAAAGTTCATTAATTCCCTTTCCCCACTCTGAGGAATTTGAGATTTCATCAGTGTTGCTGGGGGAATTGTCAACAGAGGTCAGGGGAGGCTGAGGAGAGATATCTCTGGGTTACGCCTGCCCTCTAGAACCCAGTCAAGTGCAAAAGTAATTGTCAACTGGAACAGCAAATGGTGGGGACCTGCAGAGACTAAGTGGTACAAAGGAGACAATGCAAGATTGCAAAGATTTTCAGAATAAAAATTGAAGATCATGACCATTTCACTCAGGAGTAAGATATTATTATTAATAATAATAATCCTTGCATTTGATCATAGCACCTCATCACTTTGTTGAGAGGTTTCAAACAGCTTTGCAGGATATACTGTAAAGTGGATGATTTTGTATTAGATTTTAAACTCAAATTTATCACACTATTTCAAAGTATGACAAACTGTAAATTGCCTTAAACATTTCATATAATTTTTGCTGAAAAGATTTGCCTTGTTCTCCTGATACACAGTGAAGCTCTACAATGAATTCTGAATTGAGGTGCAATTATCTTATACGAGCCATCTAGAATGAATTGTTGTATATTTTAGGTAAAGCAGATGGTGAATACTTCATTTCAATGTAATGTTTTCAATTTAACACATGACAAAAACATGTCAGATAGACTTTTATATATGTATATATGTGTTTTTTTGTTGGAATGAATATTTTGTTCTTTGCGGTTAATAGAAAGTCTTTAACTATATGTTTTGATGTGAAGGGCTTCCCAAATGCTCTCCTTTTCAGCCTTCATAGGTCAGACATCTTCAGCTCCAGCTCATCCCAAACTCAGTCGCCCTTATCCTCTCCCACTTTTAGGTTCTCCCCTCTGCAATGCAAATTCAGACCTACTGTAAGATTTACCCTACACCTGACTTTTCAGCCACTTTGTCCCCATGCTCTGGAACTTTCTCCCCAAATACTTCTGTCTCACACCCTTTTTCTCTCTCTCTCTCTCTCCCTCTCTGCTTTCAAAGTCATTCTAAAATACTACCTCTTTAACTACCTCGTTATCTCTTTCCATGTTCAGTCAATCCCCTCCTATCATGATATTTTGCATCTCTCTCAGGATCCTATTGCATTTCTGTATAGTGCACTGAGACACCATCCTACGAGAAAGGTGCTATATAAGTGCAAATTGACTTCAAAATGAACATCATACTCACACTCCTAACCTTTTTCCAAATGCTGTCAGTAAAGATTCCCATGTTTTATTTACTCATCTACTCAAGCAGATTGCCAGATTAATCCAGCACGTGAACAAACCCAAAGTTGGCATCAGACATCTAATAATAATAATCCTTAAATTTGATATAGCACATTATCACATCATTCAGACGTGTCAAAGCGCTTCATAGAATATATGGTACAGTGAATTGACTATTAAAATCTAACAGGAAAACATGTTGTTTTCCACTGGTTGGATCTTGCTATTACTACTGGAGAACACAAATCCAGATTTTAATAACACAGTCTACCCTTGGGCAGTGATGGAGCAAGAGTGACGGCAACTTTTCCATATCATACTCCAGTGTCTCCACACCCAAAGCACCACTCCCCCACCTTAGCCCCGTACAAATATGACAAGATGAGGTCTACCACTTCCATGTCCCTGGGGCAGTCTCAGCAGCATCTGACATGTGACACAAAACAGACATCCAGCTTGCAGCCCAAGGCAGGGACTTCAAGTCCTGGCACGACAAGGGCATTCAAAGGCTCTCGCCATTTATCAACAACACAATTATTCTTTTTGACGTTGGAAAAACACAGAAAGCATTGGGACTTAAAAAACTTTTAAGGTATTCAATGTAGCCACCAGGTCACATATCTCCCCTCCCCTATTTTACTAGATTTGTGCCTCAAGTGTTTAAATGGGAAAATCTCATCAGTGGAGTATTTCAACAATTAAAGCGAAGGCTTACTGTCAACAGTAGATAAAGCCCGCGGTGGTAAATGTTACTGTTTACCATCAGCAGAAAACCCATCACTATCTTTCCACAGGAACGTGTGGCATGAGGACTTTTTAAATGAGTTTGATGCACCATGTTTATACCATCAAAAGCACATTGTTAAAAGTGCTTGTGGGCTGTCACCTTTAGGATGGCTTTTAAAGCAAACACAATGTCGTGAAAGCGGCTCAGTTTAATAGCCTCACAACCTCCAAATAGTTTGACTTGAAATCCTTGGATCACTGCAAGAATAATACTGATAAAATTGAAATACTTTACACATTGGCAATCAAACTTTGACTAACAATAATAATAATCCTTGCATTTGATTTAGCGCCTTATCACGTCTTCGAGACGTCTCAAAGCGCTTCACAGAATATACAGCAAAGTGAATTGACTGTATATTGTGGGCGAAATGCGGCAACCAATTGCATACAGTAATGTCCCACAAACAATCGTGGATTGAAGTGACCACTTTATTATTTTTATGGTATAAAACTGTTGTTGCACAAAGAATAAAATCGCAGATAACCTTCAAATAGTTTGAATAGTGTACTGCATGTAACATAATCTGGTTGCTCAAAAACCTGTTAAATCAATTGGATTATGACAATGGAAAAACGATGATCTTTTTACTGCACATCAATCAGCACCTATCTGTACCTGGAATTCTTAATGACCACATAGAACAATACAATAAGATTTCACTCAGATATTACTGATAATCACGTTGACATAAATGTTCTGTCTTCTGGTGAATTGTGGATACATTGAGAAACCAGTTTGTAGCAAACTGCTGACAAAACCAAAATATCAAACAAGAAATCTGCACCTATTTCATTGAAGGCTTTCAACAGATAATTTGTACAGAACAAAATGCCACCTGTAGTATAATTGTTAATAAGCAGTAATCCAATAAAATAGAACACAAAGATTTGCTTGGAGAAAGTCCAGCTAATTCACCATCCTTGCAGTCGCTTGCCATTTCGTGTCCCAAACTATATACTGTAAGTACCTTGGAAGGTAATGCATTTCTCTACATCATCTTAAGTATAAGACGATGTAAATCAGTGCAAGTCAATATAAAAATGTTGCTATCACTTCCCTGTAGTATCTACTGTTGCTCATCAATATTTTATATTTAGGCACTGAAAAAAAATTAAAAGCATAAGAAATTAAAAATTTATCAACCACAGCATACAGTGATTTACAGGAAATCTGTGGGCTGTTTTTTGCTGTGGTAAAGCACTTCAGCACTTTACATGTACATACAATTCATCAGTGCAACTGTTATTCTTTCAAATTATTTCGAAAAGGCAAAACCTTTGCAAGGTTGATAGAACGATTTCATTGGCAGAGTTCGATTATAGGGCAAGGTTGCAAACCTCTTTTTTTATAGGCTCATTCCATAGAAATCAGATGTGGAACTACAGTATCTTAAACAAACACTTTGAGGAACCCAGTAGTAAATTTACATCAAAATAAAAATACATGTACTACAATGTCACAATCAGTAAGTTATTAAAAACATTGCAAAGTGTATTTCATCCTTCCATTCATTTAGCTGCTTGTGCTTTGTAATATTTCACATTAGAAATATATAAACTTTTTTGGAATTGTCAGAAATTAAGGGAGCAAACAAAAGCAAAGTTACGTTGAATATTCTGTACTTAGAGCTTAACATTCAGGACTAGCCCTGTAACAAGGTTCTTTGTATTTATATTCAGCAATATACTTAATTAATGTGGAACACTTCCACTGAATGATGAAGATGTCTAAACACTGTTACTTGTAGCTGCAGTTGTTTTTTGAAGAGATTGAAAGTGTCGACACATTTGCCTCAAAAATATTAGAGTGCTTCTGGATTAAATTCAGAGAACAGTTGTAATGCCAATTTAATGAGCTGCTTTTAGTTGTATCAAATCGCCATTTAAGATGACAGAATTAGTAGTGTTAGACAGAATTAATAACATTTCCCGGACTGGCTTAATTGACACTCGTAAAAAAATATTAATAACATTCCATTAAAGAGAAGAGATAATAAGATGACATTATAGAATAATTCATCATAAAGGAGTATTAGTGCTTACATGGACTAAGTAGCTTTGAAAAGATTCACAATTAAAAATGAAACCAATAACTGCTGTGTTGAATATGTCAAATTAAAAAAAGTTTAGTCGATTTTATCATATCATTGAGTAATGCATTTATAATGTATTTATAATGGCTTTTAAGGTTGGGTCTTTTTTAAATGCTCGTACTGTTTACCTATTGCAATACATATTACATATCTTAATATTTTATATCAGATTGCTTTATGTCAGTCATCTGTATCATGATAATTAACAATAAAAAAAGCATGTTTATATTCATTGTTTAATCCATGTATATATTTTATTCGCAACTCTTTCCCAACATTGCTTCACCCATGTACAAACATGTTAGGTCTTTCAGAGCCACCATGAAATGAATCTATTGAATCTTGCTTAACTATCTGCCTAAATATTTTTGCAGTTTGGGTCAAGAATCTTGCATCAAGTATTATTCTAATTGTGTCTTGAAGCAGCTGCTGGTCATTATGTATAGTCTTTTGCCACCTTACCTCAATGATATACAGAAGAAAAATGTATTGTGTAGGATGAACTGTAGGCACGGTCCCTTTGCCTCGCTTCCTCCCTTGCCTCCTTCAAGGCCGGTCTCAAGACCCTTCTCTTTGATCATGCCTTTGGTCAAACTCCCACCTCTCTGCCTTCCCTCACCCCTACCCCATCCCTCCCTCATGCTCAGGCTCCAACACGTAACTGTTCAGCGCATTGGAACTCCTCCTCTATAAATGTAATTTTATTGTTGTTGTTGTAGGATGCTTCCCGATGCATCTTACTTAGGCAAATAGTATATTTATGATGTTGTGGTTTTATGATACCAAAGTAGTTCATTGGGTGCCTGGCCAGTTGAGACTGGCACAAAGTCATCCCTGTTGAGCACATTTGTTGTCGTTGTGGGATCTTGGTTTAATGATCATTCGAAGGATGTCTAACAACGCACAGCTCCCCCAGCACTGCATTGGAGTGTCAGTCTAGATTATGAATTTAGAGTCCTGAAGTAGCGTTTCAAAATTTAACAACCTTCTGACCCAGTAGTGAGAGTGCAACCAACTGAACTTATGAAATGGGTAAAACGTAAAACATTTTTAAATTTTATAGAAAATTAGGTATATTTATAAAACATATATATTACACATCTTGGGACATGCAGACATATGTGCAATGTTTAATTTTTCTCTACATGCGATCATTGCGAAGGTACAGTATTGAATTCAGTTATTTCAACAATAGTGCTCTTTGAAATAACTCTAGACAGATCAAAATGTATTTTGGATTCTAACCTATTAGAAAATTGTTTTGCTTGTCAAAAGCCACCACAAACGAAATAAAGTATAATTTTTTCTTAAACCATGGTTCAATGGTCAAAAGAAGAGAAAGTATTGGCACAGTTATGATGTAGGCACTGCACTGGTGTGTGTGTGAGAGATTCCTTCAGGTGAGTTTAACCACAGCAAACATTATCAGCTCATTTACAAGAAATACTTAGCTCACATAAGTCATTTAGCAAGTGATTTATTTGTAATGGGTTCATCCAGACTAATTTGTGCCTCTCCCACTAGCTAAAGTGCAAGCGTGGGACTTTAGTGACTACACTGGTCGAACCACAGCTCACTCAAGTGCCAGCCAATCTCTCTCAATGTGGTTGCTGTCTTTCTCTTACAGTGCCTCTCAATGATCTTTCACTTCGAGTGGTGTTAATTCCTGAGACTAAATGAACCGACATAGTTCAGTCGGAAGTTCTTCTAGATGAGGTCCTCTGCCACCATTAGGCCGGGTTGGCTGTGTAACCAGTCCTGATCTACATCCGGTTCTAGTTCGTGCATGTTGGTATGACATTTCTCTAGTCACAGAAGTCCCCCATTTGTGACTTTGTGCCAGTAAGAACTCTTATTGGAAAGTAGAAAATTTTGGGATTTCTTGATTATCTCATCTGATCAGACAGCTTTGTAGATATTTAGGGCATGATTCTTCAATCATCTTATTCTCTAATTGGTAGATTTACTTACCTGGTGGCATAATCTTACAATGCAATTACTTTTTTTGTTCTTAAAATGAAACTCTTTCTTGTTTCATTTAGACAACTGCATTAGGTTTTGATGAACATGTATACAATTAATCCAAAATCCTTTGAAAACCTTGGCACAGAGCCAGGAGATTACCTGGTGAAGCTCACCTTGAGTGAGAAAGATGTTGCTGTGAAGCCCTCATTTACAGTGTATCTGTGACCTCCTGGATGCAGTTAGACAAGGAGACCTGTGAGGCCTTTTCATCTCACAGTTCTATGTATAGCTATGGGATGACTCGCTGAAGCCTGGAAGGAATCAATGGCAGAGACATTGAAATCTGCTATGACCCTCACAGCTGAAAGAAACGTAGGCCCAATCAAAGACAGGGATTTGAGATTGGAGCACAAATGTTGACATATTGTCAGTCAGTGAGCCCATCACTGCTGAAGAGAAAACAATGCAGACACTGCTGTTTTGCCCATGGTAAATATTTTGTTCATATTTCTCTGACTTTCTTCTTCTTCTGCTTCTTTAAGGGTTCTGCTGCTTAAAACCAGTGCTGCACTCACATGAGACCCTGCTGCTACTCATTAATATGGCTAAAGGAGTCTGCTTATGCAAGTGATATTTAATCATGCTTTGATTTATAGTGCACATGGATTACAATACTATTTGGTGCAGAAAGTCACAGGTTGGCGTATTTTAGTCAGTTCCACCCAATTAATAATTGAGTCAATTGGGGTTTTAATCATTGTGGCATTGATGTTACTTCACTGTGTTTTGTCAACTGTGGAAAGTAAGAGTTTGCAGTAATAATGCCAAAAGTACAGTTAGCACCAAAATAACTATTCAGCAATAAACGATAACCTAAATAAGAGCACTGCAACAGACAGACAGCATGATTCCACCTCAGAAGGTTTTCACCATGAAGCAATTTTCAAACCAGGTTTTGCCTTGTTGAAAAATCGTAGATGCTATGCTTCTCACACAATTTATGTTAGAGGGTTGTGACCATTATCAAGATAGATAAGTAAGGATTCATTAAGACTCACTGCAAGCACAGTCCTACATCATTTACATCACAAATTTCTGTACAGATAAATGATCTGAAATTTGTTTAATGGATTTGGACACATCCTTTCCTGCATCATAGGTTCATATGCTGCAATATACGCTGCACAAGTTATATATTTCTCTTAGAAGCATCTTTTTTCCATCTATTTTAAATGCTGTTTACTTCCTTGGATGCACATTGCTCACCGAATGTTGTCTTAAATTCATAAGCAGCATAGCTAAATCATTAGCTGAGGTTTCACCCATTAGTAGTATGAACCAATTTATTCCATAGTTCAGTGGCTTTATTTCATCAGCAACCTGTACTCTATAAGTCTATAATCACCTTTAAAATGTAAACTACCTTTAATAATGCTTATTAATAATTCTTTCTCATTTCAAACCAACCGAACCCATCATGGTATGGATACATTGGATATTCGAAATATTAAATATTTCAACCACTTAACTATTCTGTTTTGTGTGAATTGCATAACTTTTCTAACCTGTCAGACATTTACTCACACTCTTCCATTTTTTAGCAACATTCAGTACTGAACATGAGGCAGATTTAAAATGTCTCAAAACTTCATTTCTTGTACAGGTTAAAAGTTGCCAGTTGAACCATTTTGAAACATTTTTGTATGCAGAAAGGACCCACAAACAACCATGAAGTAAATGATCAATTTATCTGTCGAATTGTTGGCCAGTATACCTGGAGTAGCTTTGCCCTCATTTTGAATAGTGTTGTAGCATTTTTTCCTCCCCCCCTGAAAAAGCAGATAGGACTTTAGTTTAAGGTTTCATCCGAAGGACGGTACCCTCAATGTTGCAGAACTCCCTTTGTATTCGACTGGAGTGTCAGCTTAGACTGTGAGCCGAAAGTTTTGATGTGGATCTTGAACCCATAGCCTTCAGAAGATAATAAATCAGAATCTAGATGCAGTCTTAGAAGACGTTCACATTGCAGCTTATCAATAACATGAGTTTCACTATTCTTAGTTAGATTTTTGTGATACACCAGAGCTAATAGTTTATCGCCATAGACTTGCCAATGAGCTAGAATTTCCCTCTTGACAAGCGGGAAGTGTTCTATTAGACCTGAGGATCTAGAGTAATTATCACTCAAAAGGTCTTATCTACTTTAAAACCTAGCAGGATCAGTAAGGATGAATGTTCAGTTTTTGAGGATTTTAACTATGCTTTATATGTAGCTTTAGATTTGTGGAGTGAGCGAGTGGCAAACTCCCAACATAATTTGACCATTATATCATTATGCCAGTTGCTCATCTGCCAAATTTGGTGATGGATTTCTGAGCTATTATTGAACTATCTTCCAGAAGTCACACACTAAATAATATAGTTTTACTTTGTAAAGCTAGATTTTGTAAATATAAACCACACATGGATATGATTGTTGAATGGGTGGAATAGATGTGAATCTAATGTTTGCTTTGTTTTGAAAAGACAGTGGAATTACTGCCAGATTTTCTTGAAACACATTGTTCTGGGACATAACTTTTTCTTACTCTAACCTTTATCCTTCTCACAGCTCATTGGAGATCAATCTACTCTGGCACATCACCCTTTGTTACTTGACACATGACTTCTCTCAACAGATTACCTTTAAAAATACCTTTAACGAGACTTTCTAAGGCTTACATTCAAGTCTCAGGATTAAACATTGATGGTAAATTGGTCCCATCTGGAGTTGAAAGGGAATCTGAAAGGGTTGAGATGGTGACACTTGATAATTCTTAGTTATCAGATGACCTCCTAATGGTCGCTGACTCTGTGACTTCTAAATGTTCACTTTTAGCTTCTCGGATTAATATAAAGTACTGAGGATGTATAGATGCTCATCAAAGACATTTTAACAAGGTGCACAGCTTGGCTGCGATATATCAGTCATACTTCTGGAGGAAGCACAAGGCTGTTTACAAACATCACAAAGAACGAATCATTGAAACAGAACCAGCATTTGTTAAGGTTAAACACTTGAAAATCATTTTATATAGAATTATATAAAAAAACACATAAGGTAAAGTAACATTTTACTTCCATTTCCTTTTGCCAGACTACTACAACTGCAAGTAACTTGTTAACAAATGTTGCACATACAGCTGAAACAAGGCATGAAAGTGTCAGCGATACGACTTTGATTCTGTTCTTGTCAAACTTGTCAATGACTGAGACCTTCTTCTGCACATGCTGTCTATAGGGAAAATAAGACACCTGTCAGACACATTACAAATATACTGCTTGACCAAAGTGTGTAAATCTTTACCCAATGGAAACAAATATATTATTCAATACTGCAATCGGATGTAATGTTATTAGATATTCAAATGTGCTACTCCATTGTCTTGTCATGTTTTCTGCAAATGAAGATCTTTATGTGACAGTCTGTTTTGAGAAGTAGTGAATAGGGATGGATAGCTGGCTTTATTCAATCTTGGGCTTTGAAATTAATGAAGCCTGAAGCTGATAACGCCACGTCTCACTACACTGGCAGTGACACCACCACAGTTCACAAAAAAACACTGGACCAATACATAGACAGCCCTGAATTGCCAAGAAATACAAATGCATCACAAGATCACATAACATAAGAAGGAAGGTTATGATGAAGAAGGCCCATTTGATCTTATTCTTCCAGAATACCCATCCTACCGTCCATTAATTTTTAGCATCAAGCTCCTTTTTAAATGAGTCCAGCAACCTATCCTCAACCACCTGTCTTCAGGAGCATGTTAAGGATCTCGGTACACCTTTGATTTTCAAAGAGAAAGGAGTTTCTCCCAGTATCTCGGGCAACAATCCGTCAGATAAATTGGACCTTGCTGCCCTGGCCTCAATCATTCGTCTATTAATTATCCTCTGGGTAAAGAAATACTTACTGGAATTGCCCTTAAACCCTTCCCTCTCGTGCTGTCTCACTACATCCAAAAATATTGTTTCCTCCACTCAACTAACTGATGCTGATAAACCAACTACATAAACTTTATAAACTTATAAATAAATACATGTCCTGGGTTACCGGATTACATTGTTTTGTGAGGCTAGACTGCTATAGTTTAAAATAGCAGATGATTTCTTTAAAATGTTCTCCGTACCAGGAGAAACAGTAAATAAATACATATTTACAAAGGTAATACAATACAGTAGCATAACAAAGTCTTAATTTTTATAATTACACACCATAGAGTGTAATGATTATTTGAATCTTTTGTTTTAAAACCAGGCAAATAGAGTATTGTTGGAGCTAAATGTTTTATACATTAAATTTTTTCTGACATATTGTTTTTATGAACATGATTGATAACGTAAATACTGGAGTTTCTGCCACACATGGCAGTCACTTCAAATTTTAATAATGTTGCCAGCTTTAGTTAGTGTTTGTTTTTCCTCGTAGCCCATACCGGATTCTTCTTGATTTCACTTGCCCAAGAATTCCTAGAGGACATCAAGTTTTATGTCAAAAAGCCACAAACAGCAGAGTCAGCTTCAGATGTAGCTGGCGAATTGAGTTCATCTTCTTCTGAAACCTTGGTGGCTTTCCAATCTTCCACTGCTTATCTGATCACTTGAATGCCGAGTTCTACATTTGTCAATGAGGCCAAGTTAATGCCCTGCTCATTGGGAACACTCAGGCTGGGACCATGTTACATCATGATAAATGCCCAGGCCAAGAAATATACTTATTCCAGACTTGATTTTAAACGTATCCATAGCAGTGAACACAGTATGTGTAGATTTATGTTTGTTCTGCGACTTTGTGAAGCAGGCAATTCAGTTTATTGCAATTCACAAAAGAACATGTGGCTTAAAGTCTCTCCTCTCTGGGTGACTGATGCAAAGTGAATAATGTGACAACATACAAAAGAGCTGCAGATTTACTTAGATAATTTATAAGAAAGCATGGGGGACGTTTCAAATTAAATGTAGAGAATAGAATAGGTCTTGGCTGTTGGTGATGAAAGAATTCAGTGTTTGATTTGGAAAAAATGTAATAATTTTATTGGCTGGTCTGATGCTCTGTGATCCAAAGCATTGCGGGGGGAGTGCTGCATTGTCGGAGGTGTCATTGTTCGGACGAGATGTTAAAACTGAGGTCCTGCAAATGGAAAAAAAAGGAAAAAGTAAAATCTGAAAGGAAGCACGTAGGTTGCAAATAATTAATAAATCTCTGGAATTCTTTACACTGCCTAATAAAGGCTGATATGGCTGGCGGTCATTACCTCATCAGTAGCATTAAGATGGTCAGCAGAAAACTTTAATTTGGACTCTAGAGAGGAAGCTCTTGATGACTGAAAGGACTGTCACCAGCACAATTTGACAACGATGAAAAGACTGCAGGTATATTATCAATATTCATGTTCCCAAAGTAGCTCTCTTCATGTCTTTGCTCATTCGCTCTCTCTTCAGTTCAACTTTTCAGTTCTTCACATGGCACAATGTTATAATGATTCCTGATGATGAGTTTTCTCTTCAAGAATAGAGTTAATCACCTGTGGGTAGGATGACATGATGGCAATTTGAATTGTGACAAGCAATGGATTTGTTATTTTACTTTAGAAATATTGTTGGGGGGGGCAGGGGGGATTGGTGGGAGGGATAAGTGTTCAAGCTATTAACTGACACATTCCAGATTTCTAAGTACAAAACACAAGAATGTACACAGGTCGTCAGGTGTTTTGAAATGTTAAAAAAAAGTGGCAGGTGTGTAAACTTTTACGTTGGTTAATAAGGCAATTAAAATAAGATCTGTAGTTCCCTTTATACACATGCATTTTCACATGGTTTACACAACTTGCAATTTAAACTGCCAACAAAATGCATACTTAGCTGGGTTTCCGGTTCATGATTTCACACACAGGCCAGGCTTGACCCATATAATTCACAATGATTTACACCACCAAAGCTCACAAAATGATCTTCCCCTCCCCTCCCACTTCTAAGAAGTACATATTCGGTTCAACAACGCTTACTTTGCTTAACTTATGGATAAATCTTTTTTCTGTCGTCAGTTTCTTCAAGTTTAGCAGGTGTAATGCTGATTCCTTGTTCACTCTTGAGTCCTGTTTTGTTTTCATTTTGAATCCTCATGAGCATACCCATGTGCAAATGATGTCTGAGCAACAGGTCAGATAGGTAAACTCATGTGGAGCAGATTAGGTCACGGTCCTGAGCCAGATCATGTGAGTTTCAGGTCAACCGGTGACTAATAGCATCTCCCACAGATGTAAGCATCTCTCCGCTGGGATTACAGGCACAGCTGCTAGTAAATTGAACAGCCACAGATGTAAAATCACTCAACCATTAAAATCATGTCCAACATGACACTTGCTGAGGCATGAATAGGATCAATATACATAAATCCAAGTTATTTCTGCTGACCTCAACGTTGGCAGAACAAACAGATGTAACATGATTGCAAGTGCATACATTCAGTGCCAGGCTTGTTATCACTACTTTGCTAAGTTATATCTGCTAGAATGAGTTTTCTAAGGGAAAGCACGCTGTTAGTCAGATATGTGTGTAGAAATCAATTCAGCCACTTTGTTCGCTTCAATTTATTTTTGGAGAAAAACAGATTATGAGTTCTTATTAGATGTATAATAGTTTTATATTACTGTACATATGTGTATGTACTGCAATCACCAGGTATCATTGTTGAAATATTCCATTATCTGAAACTATCTCTGCAGAAGACAAATAATTGATCCCTTTTCCTGGACTTGATGCTGTAAATATCAATAAATGCCATGACATACAGCTATGCCAATATACCATGATATTGTATTGATACAGGATTATAGCTGGACAACTGTGATTAAGCTGTAACAGTATAATACAATAATACAAAGCATGGAACATAATGCAGAACAACCTCACACTTATTACGTTGCTCGGTTTGCACAGTCAAAGCAAGAGGGCAACATTTTAGTTTAATGATATATACAATATAATTTAGCATTGTTAAACATGTGTCATAATATATTGCCCTGGAACTCAGCTAAATAAGCAATATCTAACATGTAAAGTTGTCATAGGTTGGCCCAGTATTGGAGCTTATAATTGCTATACTCCCAACACACACGCGCACACACACATTGAACTCTTGGTGTTCCAGCCAACAATCCCCCCAATAAAATTGGTCATTAATTTCATGGCTGTTTGTGGGCCATTGCTCTGTGCATGTTGGCCACTGTGTTTGCCTACTGAACAGTCGCTACACTTTACAGTATGTCCACCTGAAGCGCTTTGAAATATCTTCTTGACGTGAAAGGCACTTTTATCAAGTAGAAGGCTTATTATTACAATTTTTGTTACCATTTTGCAATTTCTCATGTGTAGACAGTTTACCTTTCATAGACCCATTTAGGAGCTAAGTGTTTTTTTAAAAGGGTTTACAAAGATCAAGTTTATTTTAATGCATCTGAATTGCTTCATTTCTGTCCAGGTGAATGCAAAGTCTTTGTTTTGAGAAAATGCTACAATATTACTTTAAAAAATGATACAACGTTTGAGCTACACACTGTTCAGTACAAATCAAAGATTCTATTGATTTTTAGGTAGCGTTTGAGACATAAATTATTTCAGGCAGGATACTGTGGCATGTATTATAAATAATACAGAACTAATATGACAGCTTTTTCTACTCTTTACAACAGCCTCAAACAAAGCTGTGATAGATTTTTTTCTAAGTCCATAAAAAACTCAAGAAATTGGTACATCCTCAAATCCTCATCCTCAAATGCATGTTAAGTTGGTTTATCAGTATGCTACTGAATGATGTATGAAGAAACAAGAATGCATTTTAGCTCAATCAGCTTAAATTTCTGGGCTTGATGACAATCTTATGGCAGGAATTAACCAGAATTTCTCCTACCAACATTGGTGATCTGGGCAAATAGCTCTCGTTTAATTTTGCCAGTGAATTTTAATGTAAATCTGTCATAGCATTATTTAATGACCAATTAACAGAGTTGTATAACTGTTTTTATATATATAATATACACTACTGTTTCCACCCACATTTTTCCAGGTGTATGCCTTTTAGTTCCACTGTGTTAATATTTCTAATCATAATACTATCATTTATTATTACTATTATTATATGGCTCCCTCTAGGAAAATCTGGAAGGAACCCACTGTCCAAACAGTATTTCATACTTCATGTCATGTGGCTAAAGGGATCATTATTGAGGCAAGAGTAGGCTAGTGCCCCTACACCCCCCCACCCCCCTTCTTTGCAACAGTAAAATGTACTGAAGGTATTGTATGTGAGGATAAATGTATATATAAATTAAAAAAACAAGTACACAAGCTTTGAGTTCTGTCCAAAACTGCACTTTGCCCCTATTTTGACATAAACACAACTCTGATAGAAACTTTGCAAAGGGGTTTGAGATGATCAATGTTCTGGGTGCTATATCAAAGGCAAGACTCATTATTATTTTGTTGTTTTGTTCCTTTGGTCCTATATCATGCCTCAGTAACCTAGCAAAAACACCCTGTAAAATGATGTATTTTTATACTAATACAGTAAAGCAAAAAATTTTTAAAAAACATCTGTTGAGTTGAATCTTAGAGTTCACGTCTAATTCACAAAGTCTTTCAGCTTCATTTGGACACAATTGGATAGGAATATCTGTACCCAGGAATCTATTTTTACACAAATGTACAACATCATGTATAAAATTCTTCATGTTATCCACAGGATATCTACTCTCACCAAACAATGCTTAGCAGCTCTGCTACATGTAAGCGAACTGTAACTTGTGATCTTGTGATTATCGGATCCACAAAGGAACCACAGCATACAGTAGCCACCAGTAATTGCTGTTGCACATCTGCTGTTTATACAATTTAAACAAAATGTTATTAAGGAAAAATGCTGTCCTCTCTCTCCGTGCAAGCAACGCTCGTGAACTTTTTAGAACTAATGCCACTAAAGTTGATTACGTTTTCCTTTTTTATCTGATAGAATGTACCTAGAATCTTTAAACAACAGCGATGAGTTACACTTCTGTGGACCGTGTGTGACCATAAAAGGCTTTTTGTAACATGGAGCCCCAGTGAGATTAGTTTTTGAGCTCAAGCAAAAAAGAAAAACGGCACAAAGCAATTAAAGAACCCATTTTTGGCTCAAAGCAATATTTTTTTGATTGCCAGGGTGTAGTCTTTCAATACTTGAATAGGGTTTAACGATTTAACAATGCAGTCGTATAAAATAAAGTTTTGGTTTTATTGAGCTGAGAAATTAAAACTTTGTATCAGCCTATATCTCTAAGCCATGAGTCCTTCAGGTCAATAAGAGAAACGTATAGGTAAGGATGAGTAATTGGTTTTGGCAGCTCCTGCTCAGAGCAGTGAGATCTTCCTCTGCTCAATGAGCCCAGCAGAGGGTATGAGCTTGAATGGATGAGCAGACCCCGACCTAGACGGGGATCATTTATACTCCAGTGGGCTTCAGAAAAAAACACTGGAGATTCAATTAAACACATCTAGATTCTTCAAGCAGTAAACTTACTGCTGTTCAAAACTTATTTTATTTCTTTATTCTCCTTCCAGTCGGTAAGCTACCGTGAGACTTTCTGCCTCACCATAAATTCTTTATTCTTAAGTGATTATCCTGTGTTGAGCATTCTTTTTACCTTGTATTTACTGAGGGACTGAAATTCTGAAAGATCTCGGCAAGTTTTGAAACTTTTATTAAATGTGGATTTGTCGCTCTTTAAATTATGATAATTCTCACAATACTATTGTTCCTTATTTGTTTCCTACAGCAACACTTTTTTTCTTCATTGAAGTTGATGCGCTGGCATTAGAGGTCTTTGAATCAGAAAGTAATAATAATAATCCTTGCATTTGACATAGCGCCTTATCACATCTTTGAGACATCTCAAAGCATTTCATAGAAATATACTGTAAAGTGAATTGACTATATTTTGTAGGCGAAAATCACATGGTAACTTGTGACGACTACATATGGGTTGAGCACATTCCACTACAATATTGTATATGCAGTAACAAGTTGTTGATAAACATTATAATACGTACATAGATACTGACTTGACAATTTGTTGTAATGGCAAGCTACCAGCTACTGCATATCCATACAAGTAAAACATTAAGTAAATGAATACACGCAAACACATAGATATCCTCTTTGATTCAATTATATTTATCGATTCGGAATGGTATAGCATCACTCTATTCTTCAGTCGCATCCATTACTTGGTTACTTGGCCAGACCACTTTGTTTAAACCGTTATGAATCCAGCTATGACCTCAGAAAATCAATATGTTAGAGAAGTTATGGTTCCAGATACAAAACCGATTACTGCACGAATCTGATTTTTTTTACCAATCTCAATTCTTCAAGTTTATATTATATTCTCAGAAATAGTAAGTTTCTTTTGACCATCTTAAAACATTATCACTTTAAAAATTGAGTTTTAGTATCAAAATAATAACTCACTTGGGTTAATGGGAAATATTGATTAAAAGACACATTCTTCATTTTATATATTTGTATCAGTTGATCAGAAATACAGTTGTAATAATTCTGATTATGCACATGTGTCCACACCTCAGTCGCAGGCCCAGATTTAAAAATCAATGACTATGACCCATGCTGAGAATCACGAAAGATCAAAGCCAAGGATTATAATGTCAGAAAAGCTGGAATACTACTAAATGTGTGACAACAGGCAATATAGAACTAAATAATTGGCAAAAGCTTTCTTTCATGTTTATACATAAAATGTTTCTCTCTCCTAGACTTAGTATGGGATTTTATTTGTATGTACATGATAGAGAAATGAATGAAAATAACAAAAATGTTCCCTGCACTAGGTGTTATTTCCAACACCAGTTCCAGACTTCTGAAAGGAAGATATGACACACAGCTGTAGGACCCTTAGGGATCTGAAAATACTTCAGTGTTCTGCACAAGCACCAGATAGTCCCCTTTGTTCAAAATGTGAGGCAGATGTACAGTAAAATGTTTTTGAAGTAGGGCACTGGAAGGAAGTACTGAATTTCAGTAAAAAAAACATTCCCCACAATTGTTATTAAAATCCTGTCCTGTTTGTATTTATTTAATCCAGATAGGAATTCTTATTATAAAGATAACAAAATGTTCCATATTTTTAGTGTGATCAATCCACTAGTCGAAGATAATCACTTTCGAATTCAATTTTAAAAAGAAACGTAACTTTTAGGAATTCACACACCATTTCAATATGCACTGTTTCCAAGTGTTGATGACTTCAAAAGCAATGGTTTAATTTCCCAATCCTGTTTTAACATAGCATAGTGTAAAGTAGTCTATCATTTCAGTGTTCTTCAGGCCAACCTCCCTAATGCACAATTATGTTTTCAATGCCATGTCAAATCCTGTAGTCAAGATAAGGTATGACACTGACATTTAACCTATCTCGGAAACAAGGGGGGAGAGGAAGTGCAGATGGATGATTGGTGACCTGCTTAATCCAACATGATGGACCCTCTAAAGATGCTTGTAAAGATACAGAAGCAATGATAGCAATTCAGTGCTATGATGTTGAATACTTGAAGCAATAGTTTTTTAGACGTTAGTTAGCAATGCTAGTCAACCTTTATTTTCTTACGAATTTGCAATAACTTTATTTTTTAGAAAGGGGAACTATCACCCATTTCCTTGCTGACTCAACACAAATTGGATTTTGAACATGCGATCTTTTAGTTTGGCTCAATTCTGCACTAGGCAGCGAGTTTAAACACAAAACAATCGGGGTCACTCAGCCATTCAAATCAAATCCTCAAGGGCGACCGAATAGAAGCACCATATTCGGAAGTAACAGAGAGTAAGTCTCATACATGTAAAAAGTCAGAAGAATGTGTTTTATTTTCTAACACCATGTCATTTTATGTGTTTCTGTGTACGTGTGCATTAACACTGCAGTGCAAAACTGAAATCTTACACAATGATCTTTTGCTGCATTTTCTGATCGGGAATATTTCCTAATTTCTCGTACTACTTTCTCGTACTGAGAAGTGCAATTCATTGTTCACCATTTGCTCTTTCTTCTCTTCTTCCATAATCCCCTCTTCCACTGATTTGAGTTTGCAAAACAGATTTATGCTAAGGAAAGGATGTCAGCTTCTGCAATTATTCTGAAAAAAGAAACATTTATTGATGGTTACTAATTAAATTTAAATGATTTGAATATATTTTGGAACAATTCAACAATGTGTTAGCTGAGTGGTTTCAGTAATAAAAAACACTTCAGCAATAAAATCTGTGGGATTGTGTAAAAAACAATGACTGAACAAGAGAGCGCTTTGCCAACGCTGTTGTAATCATAATTTTCCTTATCGCAAGTGTCTTACACTAGACAAGTGACCTCAGTAAGGAAAACTATGAACTATTGCAGTTGTTTTAAGCCTAAGGCCACTTTCCAAGTCTTTTCAAAGTCTTTTGAAGTCTAGCACCTATCCTCTAGCAGCCTTGGGGCATTGCCTTCTGGGATCACAGCCACAAACATCAAGCATCTGATTCATCTGCCACGGCATAAATCAGCAAATAAGACGAGCTGAAATGTCAAAGGTGACGGAAAGTCATAGTAGTGTTATGCAAAGAAAGGTCCAACACAGCAATGGTATGTATGCCATGCAATGAATTAATATAATTGGCTACCTACCAATCCTAATGAATAAAATTATATCTTTCCATGTACGCTGCTCTTAATGGGATTTCCAGCAACACCCTGAGCAAGATTAATCACCATCAGTCTGAGTTTTATGAGTGAAATACATTTCTGCATGCAGTGATGAAAGTGATACATCATTATGCTCATTATCGGATACTGATGTTTTTTGGTTAAGGCATTGAGGGGAGGGGGAAGCCAAAATATTACCTGAAGGGCCCAGGAGGTACTTTAAATGAAACATGTTTGTTAATATAAACTAACAAATTCCCTAACAAATCTTAATTTGATAAATCACATTACAACAACAACTTGGATTTATATAGCACCCTCCACACTGGACGGCGTCTCAGAGAGCTTCACAATAATGGATCCCGGGGCCAAGCCAGGGAAAGGGGGAAGAAGGTGACCAAAGCCGCGGTCGAAAAGGTCTTTAGCTGATACCTGAAAATAGGAAGAGAGGGGGCGAGGCAAAGGGAGTGAGGAAGGGAGTTCCAGCGCCTCGGGGCGTAGTGGCTGAAGGCACGGCCGCCGATGGTGGAGCAGAGGATTCGGGGGACCAGGAGGAGGCCAGACCCGGTGGAGCGAAGGCAACGGGCAGTGTTGTGAGGAGAGAGGAGGTCAGAGAGGTAGGGGAGTGCAGAGGAGTGGAGGGATTTGATTAATACTCCTTGCATTTGATATAGCTGCTTATCAAATCATTGAGATGGTTCTATGTGCCTCACAGGGTATACTGCAAAGTGGTGTGACTGTGTGTATTTTCAAATAGAGGGCATTGTGTTAGATCAAGCAAATATCATATGGTTCATATTCACCTTCTGGACACAACATGTCAATGGTTGTCCTTCAGCTGTTCAGAAAGGGACATTTTCTGGCCACTGGGTTTGAAAAGTTGTGCACTGCTGATTTCTTTTGACAGAGCAAAACTTAAAAAGGATGTACAGTAGTTAAACCTAAAGAAATGTGTATATGACAATGTCCCACTCCTCATCTGAATCTTTCTAGCTTGAGAAATTTCTCACCCAAGATGTCTCTGAGAAGGGAATACACACTGGAATGATAATTCTATATAGCACATTATTACTGTGTACCATGACAGAGTTGAAATAACAGAGGCTGAGACCATATTAAAAGGGAATAAACATAAACATTTGAAGAGAGGCTACAAGAAAGAGCAGGGAATTAGCATTACAGCATTAGCACCAATATAGAAGCAAACAACACAAAAGGCCTCTTCCTATGCTGTGTTCTAGAGATAAACAGCAGTATTCTCTTAGAAACACCGATTATTAAAAAAAAAAAGGAATATAAACGAGTGTATTACTATTCAATGTATTTCGGCCTTGCTTAAATTAAAATAATTCTGTTGGAAAGGTGCTTTTCATTTCAGCTAATTTACAACCCTAAAATGAGACACTAATGAATATAGCTTGTTATTGGAGGTCATAGGAATGGTGGGACTACATTTAATCATTAAAACATATCATAGAAATGGCCAGAGCTCAACAGTGATCAGTGCTTAGATTATGTTGATGATATGGGTTTAAGTGCTTTTGTACCTGCAGGGCAAGTTCACTGCCAGTGATGGAGAAACTATGCAGTAAGTCTGTAGCATCTGTGTTGAGTCGAACTTGAAACACCAGTAAAACAGCTGTCACATCTGGTACCCTGGGGCGGGAGCTGGTGGTAGCTGGAGAACAACACAGCAGATCACTGGCTGTCATACTGTGTTTTATCTTTTTGGATTTATGTCTATTTAGGCACTTAATGCAATACATTATGTTTAACGATCAAGATTTATTTATTAGCTCACTAGTAAGAAGTGGCATGTTCCACTCGTAATTTACACTTCAAGCTGTTAATTTTCATGCATTTGAACAGACATTTTCATAGAAGAAAGCATAGTTTTTAAAGCATTAAAATTGGTACATTTACAGTCGTGACATTAATATAGCGATAGAAACTTCAATGTAGTGTTAAACGTTAGTTAGGTTTGTAGATTGATTGATATGAAAAGTATCCATTCGGTATCATTATTTTAAGTGGGGATAACACATTTAATAACAATGCACACATTCACATTTCTGTTTAATATTCACATTTCTAAAAGAATACTCGATGCATTTATATTCCATTAGGTTTCTCAAAGCATTTATACTGCTGCTGCGTTTTATTCATAGACACGAGATTGTAATATGTTGGCATGGTAGTTGACATACATTTGAAATATGTTGCTATTTTTATTGACATGTGCTACATAGCTATATCACTGTATATTAATAGGGATCTAGTCTGTGTGCCATCTACACTGGGTGACAAATTGTAAGGGTGTATGTTAATATTTAATGAACAAAGGAACATTGCAGACCTCTTACTAATATTATGAAGTGTCGCTTAACTATATCCTGTTCAACATCACAGTTTTACTCCAGCAACTTTTCTTAGCTCTAAATTTGCTGTTTCTATCATTCATCTTTTTTATTTCTTTTACAATTATTGTGTTCCGTTTTCCTTGTCTCATCTTTGTTCAATTTGACTGTTTTGTCATGCCAACTTGCCCATTTTATTTTCTATAAACTGTGACTAAGGTTCATCGTGGTAAACAAGTTAAGCTTTCCTATCTTGTGGGGACAATTTGTGCTGGAGCTTTTGATGCCTGGAGGTTTGAAGATTAACACTGAATTCTGAGTGTGAAGTGGCAGCATTGGGTAGATTTAAAGAAACTGAACGCTTTTTTGGGTGTCCCATTGATGGTTTTGGGTGCAGTAATTGAGGGAACTCCCAGTGTTTGGAACAAGTAAAAAAAACTAATCCGAAGACTGAGTGCTGTAAGCTCTTCCCCAGTAAAGTTTTTGTTTTAACCAGTATTAAGAGGTTTTTTTTGCTGCAATATAAACAATTGTGCTGTGATTTTCATCTTAATCTTACTTTTTGGATGATTTTAATAGGATTGAAAAGCATAACTGGAAGACTTAATGTGTAATCCAATGACTTTATCGTGTTACCAATTGGACTTCTTATACATCTCTGTTTACAAAGTTGGCAAATGGTAATGCATCTTGCTTCTCTGAAATGCTTGAGTTTCAGATTTCCATATACAGGTAGTTTAGAGGAAGTTCACAGGTACAAAGTCCATTTCTTTTTAAAAAATGGGATTTAGCAGCTTTAGTACGTTTTAAGTCTTGCAGAGCGAATTGCATACTTCAGAAGACACTCAATGCTCATTTTGAATTAAAGTCCATTTTCTGCTTGAAGTGTGCCTTAGGGTATCTTGTGTGAGGTGTGAATGCATTGCTGGGAGTGAGTGCTGGGTGAAATAAAAAACTGTGATGCGCAGCCAAGAAAAATGGTATGATTTAATTAATGAGCTTTTGGAAGAAATGCAAGGGAGAGGGTGTGCGTAAAAAGTTTGAATTAAAATAAGAGACTGAAATGAGAGAGACTGACGGCAAAATAAGATGGTCACTATGAGAACAGAGATCACACACATACCTACTCCCCTTAATACTACTGTACCAGGGGATCAAACTGATACATGTCAAGCATTTGGAAATCTCAAACCAAACCAGCAGCTTCCCTGTACTTATTTTTTAAATCTGAATAGCACACCACCATTATTTTACTTACCACTCACCAGTACAGCAAGAAATTTACTGTAGGATACATGAAATGGAAGAACAATATCACAACAGGACAATTTTTTGTTTACCTGTCTATTCCAATCAATCCTATTTCCCTTTCTTTCACTTTCCTTTTATTGGGATTCTCTTCACAACTGTTTCCTAATTTAATTTATTTTTTTGAATCCTTGTATCTTTTTTTCCACGTGTGTGTGTGGGGCAGGGGTGATGGGGACTTTTCTGTTGATTGTTTGAAGCAAAATTCTAGCTGATGATATTTAGCTTTTCACGGATTTTTCAAGCATCTGCACCATGGCAATGCTTTAATCTGATAAATTAATTATAGCATTCACTGGTGGAAGTTCTTTGGTAAGTTATGGTAAATAAACTAGATACTGTATACTAGATCAATGCCAAAAGAGCAATTTGCCTTCTCATTAACTATAATGAATTGCTGAAGAAATATTAAAAGAAAATCTATTATCTGCATCAGTTACTTTCAACAATAGAAAATTCACAAACTGACGTGTTTTAATCTTTTAAAAAGTTCATGGTGAGTAAATAATGAGATGTGTGTAAAAAAATGATTTAGAGACTTTCAAAAATAGCAAAATGACTATTCTCCCGGATAGCAAACTTTGCGTGTAGATTTCATTCCTCTCTTCAATGACTTTAATGACTCTTAAAACCAACTTTCATATATTTGGCAGAAGAATTAGAAACCTGATTACAGAGGGATGTGACCAGGTGAATAATGTTAAAACGAATGTTGTATGTTCAGTGTAAAGTGCTACAACAACAACAACAACAACAAGATTGCATTTATAGAGCACCTTTCACGTCGAGAGGACGTCCCAAGGCGCTGGACAGTTGGGTCGGGACCCGAGCAGGAGGGAACTGGTCAGGGTGAGGGGAGGGAAGGGAGGGTGGGAGCGATGAGGGGGTAGAGAGTCAAGAGGGGAGGTGAAGGCACGGTTGAAGAGAAAGGTCTTGAGACCGGCCTTGAAGAAGGAAAGGGAGGAAGCAAGGCGAAGGCACTGGGGGATGGAGTTCCAGAGCCTAGGGGCTGAGAGGCTGAAAGCCCGGCCACCGATGTTAGGGCAGTTAGGGAGGGGGATGTGGAGCAGACCGGAGCCAGAGGAACGGAGGGTACAGGCAGGTAGGTAGGGGGATAGTAGGTCGGAGAGGTAGGACGGTGCAAGGCCGTGAATGGCCTTGTAGGTGAGGATGAGGATCTTGAATTTGAGTAAATAATAATAATAAATTGAGTAAAATATCATGGTTGCATATGGTTATAGACGACAGGAGGCGTACATCAGCTGTGGTTAGTTTACAATCTGAGGATGGTGTTTTCTTTCTCCAAACATCATAACCCTTAAAATCTGCAATACTGGAGTCAAGTAAAGTTGCCTAAGAGAAGTTCTAATGCAGTCAATACCACAAGTAAAGCCACAGCTGCTGTACCTCAAGTTACACATCTAAAGCTCAGTGGTAAATTATTTCAGAACTTCTTCCAAGAAGTTGGAAGACAACACATTAAGTGCGTTGGTGAAAGATTTTTCATTATCCAAACCACACATGTGATGGGAAAGATTAATGTATTGAATAATGTATGGAATTCGACTGCAAGAGAGTTTCTCAAAAATAAATCTGGACACTGTCTGGTATATTTTTTGTTCGTTATTTGCGTGTGCTTTAGTAGGATTGTAAAACGTACATTGACTTAAAGGCTTCACTGAGAATATATGAAATTTAATATGAGGTGCAGATTGCTGCGCTGCTGAAGCAGAAAAGGGGGTTGTGAATGGTGTCTATGGAGGGAAGGAAACTAGTGGAAAAGAATTACTATTCTAGAGTTTTTTAAGTCTTTGGAGAGTAAGGAACCACACGATACTACCACCCACCTCCCCTGGCAATTAGAGTAGGGTGGGGTGAAGGGCATGTTAGATTAGATTGTACGTGGTTGTGAAAGATTGGGCTTGGTGGCCTGAATATTTCATCACAAAACACACAGTTAATCCACCTTACAGCATATCCTGTGAAGCATTTTGAGATGTCTCAACAATGTGATAAGGCGCTATACCAAAAGCAAGGATTATTATTATATTTTCATGTCCTGCTTCTGTGTTTGATTCATCGGCGGGTGAGCTGTCAGCCATCCTGTTCTCTGGTACTCCACACACTCTTATATTTCTAATGCTATAAATACAAGACCTGCTTTCTTTCTTTCTTTCTTTCTTGCTTGCTTGCTTGCTTGCTTGCTTGCTTGCTTCCTTCCTTACTTACTTACTTACTTCATTAGGAGATTTTGGCATAGTACATTTATGAACAGTCCTATTGTAATGAGATACAAAACTGGCTTGGAAACCAATACACATGGTTTTCATGTGGATAAGATAGATAATGAGGTCAGCTATCCAGACTTCCTGGTTTATTAAAGTCCAGTGAGAGTTATATGTTTAGAGATGAGTTCATTTATTATTAAGCCAAAGTTAAAGTTTTGTAACCCACGTTTCAATGCATAATCTATCATCAATAAGTGTGTCATGAATCAAGAGCAAATTTTGCTTTGACAGTGATGAGGTAAATAGGTGTACATGTTTGTGTTATTTACGTATACAGTGGATGGAACAAACATAGCTTAACAGGTGAACGTGCAAGAAATGTTTTCACCAGATGTTTGTTAAAAATATGAAGCTATGCCAACATTTACTACATCTTACCCTTTTATGGGAATCAAATAAATGACTTCATTCTCAACGTTTCCAACTAACAAATCTACATTCACCTTTTGGGAGGCATTTCTTTATTTGTTCACTGTAACATCTTCCAATGCAACACCTAGTAATTTGTTTCTTCTGTTCAGATATGATTACACAAATACAGGATTCATTAACACCCACCTACATCACATTTCTGCAATGACTATTAATGTGGCACTTCATCTGGAACTTGAAACTCAAGTGCCAATCAATCCCGTCTTCAGCAACTTTACTCTGCAGCTTGGCATTGGTGTGGAAATACAGGTATCCAGACAGCAGTGGAAGTGTAGTATTTTCTTCATCAATAAAATTTTTTAAAGTTGCTTTTCAGAACATTTTTTTCATGCAAGAGAGAGACACGGATGAGATAAAATGTAGGAACCTCAGGAAAGGCCAGCCAATACAGCGCCTGTCCTCCGCACCCCTTCTCACTCCCTTGACAATACCTGCAGCAAGAACACTTCAGAGAGTGAGGTTTCTTTCTTACGGTCTTGGGAAAGTAGCCAAGGATATTGTAGCTTTGAGAGTTTTGCAAATCAGCTGTTAATTATATAATGTAGGCAAGCCCATGACCCAGTGGGTAACCTACAGACTGGTAGGCCCAAATTCACAATTTATGCGTTCAAACTATTTGACCATATGTTGCGCTGTGTTTATGAGCGTTACCTGCAGTGTGCTCAGGATAAATTGCCTCCAGGGTTCCATGTGTATTGTGTGAATAAATGTGTTACTGTAATGGTGCTTTTCATTCCAAGCAATATTTCAGCTCCAATGAAAATATACACAAAGTTATAGATATCCCTCCTTTGTTTTTTTCACCTCTTTCTTATTCATGTGAACTCCCTGCACCATTTTACCTGATTGTAAGTGACAGGAGAGCTTACTCCCAGCACCGTGCCATTGGATTAATCCTCAGGCTATACAAATGTAATTTTGTTGTTGTTGGTGTTGTTGCCTTTGCCATTAGCATATACCCAGTGACATGTGAATGACCCAGTTGCTCCCTTTGCCCAGCGAACACCAGCCCGCTTCATGTTCCCTGCCTGATTCACTACACCATCGGTGGATGATCTTTCAACCATTCTGCCCCTGTTCTCAGAGTCCCTCTGCCTCCTTCTTTCCTCCCCAATTTTAAAGCCTGTCTTAAGCTTCGACCGTGCTTTTGGTTAATACCCCACCAGCCTCCTCAGCTTCCCCCCTGCTTCGTCTAAGCTTATGTTTCCACGTCTTTAAGTTGCTGAAACATCTGATTAATTAAGGTAGCTAAAGGAAACACAGTGTTCTGCTGTATCTGCACAGAAATATCCCTTTGATGCAGCTAAAGGAACAGTTTATTTCCCTCCTTGAAAACCCAAAGAAACAAAACTGTGATTGAAATGAACATAAAAAATAAAAACGTTTATTAATATCAATTTTCAACAGAAAATTTGCCAATTGTAAATGCTCTACATATGAAAATTGGGCTCATTGTTTCCAGGTTTTGGACGTCAGTCTCTTTCGATCAACTTACCGTTGTTGCTCAGTAATTATATAGGCAGAAAAGTTGTTAATGTATGACAGAACTGTGCAAATACACCAAAAGACCTGATGCTACTTGATGCATTGTACAGTTGCATTTCATAAGCCTAAACATGCTCCAAAGGAAGGTACTGAACATTTGCTTGAGGCTTTTAGTGTCAAACTGCATTAGATCTTTCACCAGGCGCACAGAGCAGTGGCATGACACATGAAACTAGCCAGATTCTCCACAGTTTACACTTCAGCTGTTGTCTGTTACTAAAACCTGGGACAGAACAGTCTGTCAATCAAATTAGGTCATAGACCTTGTACCCCAGGTGGCACTTATAGACAAACTTTGACCTATCACAATATCGTTTTTTTGGGGATGACTGGAAATAAGCAGTTTGTGAACAAAAAATAGAAAAAGAATTGTGAACACAAACCACTTTTTTAACTCTTCAGTGCAACGATTTAATATGTTTTAGGGAATGAGGCTTTTTTTTTACTTCATACAGTCATGTAATTTGTGATTTAAATGACATCACTTGTTTTCATTTATTTAAGTCTCTGTTCCATACATGTGAAACATCAAAGGTAGACATCAATCAATTGTTTCGGCTTTATAAATTTCCATGTTAAGAAGCCTCTTGGAAAGAAGTACACATGAAGTAGAATGATCAGCACACATAAATCTATCTCTATTTGTATGGATGTATAAAAAACAAAATATACAGTAATATAATAATAATCCTTGCATTTGATATAGCGCCTTATCATGTCTTCTAGATGTCTCAAAGCGCTTCACAGAATATACTGTAAAGTGAATTGACTGTATATGTGGGCGAAACGTGGTAGCTAATTGTGCACAGCAGTGTCGCACAAACAGTCGTGGATTGAAGTGACCAATTTAGTATTGTTTTTTTTTCTTGAGGGATTATTATCAGGCGTGTGGAGTAAGGAAACTTGTCCAAGATTTCATCCTGCCAGGAATCGAACCCAGCTCTCGCTTGCGATGCGAGTCTCTAACCACTGAGCCACAGGCTTATTATTATAAGAACTGATTTCAAGGATTTGTAGACATCAGGAAGTAAATTATTTTGATTCAAATTGATGTGGTATGGTTGTGTTAGGGCATTTTGAACCATTTCAGAAGTTTTTTTTGCAAGAAATTTACGAATCATTTCCCACCCAACGTCAACAACAACAACAACTTGGATTTATATAGTGCCCTCCACCCGGAGGTAATCAAGGTAATCATCAAAACAGATTGTAAACATTAAGAATGTAAGAAATGTGATATTATGCAGAACGTTGAACAATGGTTCAGAGTTGTGCCATCTGGGCAGAGAATTATTGGAGAATGACGCTAAATGTAACACTGCACACAACAGCCTCAACGTTGAACAGAGGAGATGGAAAGTCGAATGGCTTCTATTTAACTTGCTCCGTCTTATGCCTGATTTATATTGCGTCGTTAGTGTCCATTTAACGCTCCCTCCGCATTGACAAATTGCTCCTGCAGTAAAATCCACTATAGAGAGACACTCCTCACTTTGACTCCCTCCCCCAACATCACCATGGTGATGGACTTTGGAAAAGTTAACCAGGAGAGGAAAGGGCACGCCGTAGGGAGAAACTTTTCTAATGAATTTTGATTTGCAGTCTCCAGAACAGCCTACTGAGGGGACAAGCCTGTTGCTGGTATAGGTTGATCGGATTTTTAGGCCTGTTTGATTCTCTCATAATAATTAATGCTTGCAAGTGGATTAAGGAACAATTGTGTCACAGTAACTCTACTGTATAGTACAATTGTTTAAATAAACACCATAAATTGTCATAAACACACACCACTAAGATAAATAACTTCACCAACAAAGGAATGTATAATACAAGCTCGATGCTAGGCTGGTGAATCTACAGACAGGTGGACAAGAGGCACCTCTATTCTTCATGAAATGTTGGCCACACCAGGACAACATTTCGTGAATAACAACAAACAGTTTAGCTTAAAAAAAGAAGAATCCTTGCATTTGATTTAGTGACTTATTTGCTGCCCTCATATTTTGGCATTGATCTTCACTGTCTAGCTTTGGTTACTACCAATGCCAAGTTCATCAGCATAGATGAAGTGTTGTAGCTGGTTCCAGCTCATTGAAACAGTACAATTGAATAATCTAAATGGGTACCTTAACTTACTGCCACAGTGACTTAAGGCCCTGTGAATCTGAAAATGCAGTATTCATTCACCTTAGCAACTGACACTCAGAAAATAGGGTCACATTTTATGCAAATCCAGCTGCTATTTTAAGTTTGTTTTGTTTTAGTATTCGTGAATGACAAATGAAAGGCAGAAAAATACGAAACACATAGAAAGATACATAACCGAAAGGGAGGCACAGCTGGAAATGCAGAGATGCAAACACATTGAAATATAATTCTAATAGGTAATAATAATCCTTCAATTTGAAATAGTGTTTTTTATGTCAAAAGGACGTCTCAAAGCACTTACTAAGAAGAATATGATCTTCATTTAAAACTTCTAAAACTGTCTTGAACTATTTTAAATTAATACCGAAAATTAGAGGCTTTCAGAATCCAAAATTAAATTGGTTGTCGGTGTATCAACAACCAGCATTAATATAGCACCCTTCGCACAGGATAATGTCTCAGCATGCTTCACAGATTCTTTATGTCTATTGTTCTTTAGTTATGAAAATAAGATATAAACAGATTTAATAAAAATATCCTTAAACCTGAAATGCCTCTTCTTCCAAACGTAATACACACCATTCACATCAAGCCCACAAATACTGGCAATTACATGGAATTGTGATATCTAATGAAATGCGCCATAAAGTAAAAGAAAACATTGTTTGAAAGGATCCATATGCACAGTATATTTAAGAACCTCTTATGTTAAGCAAGTATTGTAAACAAAATCAATGTAGTTTGGATGTCGTAGTTTGTAACAGGGATTTGCATCAAAGTTAAAATCATATTACAGTGAAGTCAATTTGCAAAACCAAATTTATTTTAAATTAATAAAGTGTTATTTCTTGCTTGCCTCTGTGCAACCAGTCACCGATACACACTCTCCTCTGGCGAGCGGTTAGCTGGAATGGAACACATTAAATAGGAGGTGAGCTTCAAGAGAAATACACTGAATAGGAACATTGGTCCCTGAGAAATGAAACACCGCCTTGTGCATAGCACTCTATAAACTGCAGCAAGAGCTGTTGAAACTTGCCAAACTGTACACCAACAATAGAAGCTGTGGCCTTCCAGTCTGAACAGAAGTACAAAGTTAAATGGAACGCATTTTCCTAAAACTGTTTACAATTTCAGTTTTCAACACAGACAAGGCTTTTACGATATAATTTATTTTTCCTTTGGGTGCTTGCATTCAACTTTCAAATCAGCAACATTCCCTCCAATGGTAATTCATTGCTTTCTTCATTGCTAGAGAAGCTGGGATAATCTATTCTCAGCTGAAACGTCTCTCAGAGGAAGGAGAATTCCCAAAGCGATGCTTACATGTACATGCCAAAGGCACAAAATGAAGGAATAAAGATCTGGACCAATTCAATTGATGGACTAAGAAGCAACAGGTGAGTTTTAATGGATTAATGGAAGGAAGTGAATTTTGAAACATAAATAGTGAATAAAAACAGATTGTCATCAGCATAGTTGGAGAAGGAAAAAGAGTTTGAATGCGATTATCAATCACTCATTAAAGATTTCCAGTCAACTTGATGGCATTTTACTAGACAAAGACTAGTTATTCTAATCTTGAATAGAGTACAGGTGAGACCATGTCTAGTTTGTTGTGTGTGAGCATCCTACCTTAAAAAGAACATTGAGGGACAGGAGAAGATCCACTAAGTATGATTTGGGGGCTTAGCAATTCAACTTTTCATCAGAAGACCACATAACTGAAGCATACTCTCTGTGGAAAAAATGAGGGGAGACAAGATACAGGTTTTTAAAATGAACTGGAGTTGATGTGACTGCAATTAACCTACATGAAAGCAAAATCAGAGGGTTTAGGTTTAATATTAAAAAGCCTCAAAAGTGCTATGTTTAGAAGACATGTTGTGCTATAAAATAGTGAATATGGGGAAGAAATATTGTGCTGATTAACTCCTTCGGAAAGTAATTGGTTAACTATTTGATTGGGAATAGTGTTAGAGGTGTAGACTGAAATGAACTATTGGATACAATGGTTTCTGTGTTGCTAAGCTTGGAGAGGTGGGAATGTTGCCTGAGTGAGAAAGGAGGTCAGATTTCAATCGTGGACATTTGGGGATTCTTGAATATTCTGGTGTTATTATTGATTACTTTTGGGAATCTGGAGTGTCTATGTTAAACTTTTCCCCAGGAAATAGAATGCATGAAGTCCATGATCGTTGGTGCCACATGATACGTTGAAGGAGTGGACTTCATGGGGAGAATGACCTATTCTTACCTTATTTGTTTTCAATGCAAGTCATCTGTACGTTATGTTTTCATTAACTTTTTAAGTTACACTCATGAAGCACAAATTTGTGTTGCCACCTTCTGCGAGTGCTGAAAGAAAAGAAACAGGACACTGTACTAAAGTACATGGCACATTACTGAATAAATGTTTCTCAGGAGTTCTGGCTGTCAGTATTGACTTATGGCTTCCTGAGAAGTGAATTAGTGCATCTGATTAAAGTTACATTAACAGAAACACAGCTTGATAGTTTTACTGAAGCAATTCTCTCCAAACTTAAATGAAGGGTATGAATTATTGAATTGATGTATTGACTTTTTCATGGACGGCTTAACTGGATCTTCAATGGCTGGTAAGCAGAAAATAATATAAAAATGCAAAAAAAAAACACAGCAACCCAAGTAACTCAAAACCATTCTATTGACCAACAACCTTTTATACCAATGGCAAAGTGCAAAGTAGAACCTAAGAAACAAATTAATATGAAAATAAATGTCCTGTTCTGGTCTGCTGGCATGATATCAAAATCTAATAATAAAAAAAATGTAGCCATTAGCAGACTGATTTTATGTTTCAGTGGTGTCAAGTTATGACACTAATTATAATACTTATGTTATCAGATATGCCTAAATAAAATATACTTTTGCACTGTTATGATAGAATGCTCAAGCCAATGCACCATTTCACCACAAGGCTAAGTTAATTGCCATTTCTCGAAACCTCTCCTGAACAATGGTAATGCCATTCCACAAGACAAAAAATGACCCTTTACTCATACATGGAAACATCTTAAGAATAGCATCACTTTAACCATACACTTTTTGGAGACTCCTGATGGAAAGTGCTCACGTGTGGACACCAAATGAGGACAGCATTGGTTTCAACTGTAATGCCCCAAATCTCTCAATAGCAATCGAGAGTGGGAACCCTTGGCTGATTTCAATGCCAGCCCAGTACTGAGGCCAATTGGAGATCTCTAACGGAGTGCTTTTGCCTTGTAGGACATCAAGGAAGAGGTAGCTGATGCCTCTATCAGTACCTATGCCTTAAAAGTTAAAATTATGTGTAGTTAGTTCTTATTAATGTTTAAAACAAGGCATAACAAAAATTTTAAAAATCATTAGCTCCTTTACTACTTTGCGTGAGAATGACAGAATTATTATTTTTTGTTAAAAAAATGATAATCCAATTTACTCTGGCTCTTCCTAAAGATGCTTCAAAATTTGGAACTAAACTAAACAATAAATCAGTTTCTCAATCTGATAATGCACAAGTAGATTTGATTTATGTGCTTTGCTGTCAATTACAGACAAATGAACTTTACACATTACAAAGCTGCTTAAATATACAACCATGATTCCCACCCACAACAAAACACTCTTAAAATTTAATTTATTTTGATCAATCGTAGCTCTATCATTTCCAAATGTGCATTACAATGTAGTTACTTGTGTGTTATGTTCGTAATTAATACCACTGACAACTGCAACATGATTTCCTTATTAAGACTTTGAACTTATTAAGAAAATACTTGATTACTTAAGTGTGACTCATTACTGCTGTTCTGCCAGCTATTTGAGAAATCCCGCTGAAGTGTGCTTGTTGTGCATGTTTTGTTGTCAGCTGACTTTCAGGCTGGCTGCTGATCTCTTCTGATATACAGTACATGACACACCAATGAGACACGGTCTTTAATCAGAATGATGAGGATTCAAGGGTACAGCATTGTCAGTGGGTTGAATTAAGTCAGCAGTTAGCAGCTGTGTGCACAAGTCAGATGGAATGAACAATTTTTGAAAAAACCACAGGGGTTAAGGAATCACTGGTGGAAATGTTACGCTTTCAGATAAACTCAAAAAGTCATGCAGATGCTAGGGTTTCCACAGCTGTAAAGCATTAAGTCACATAAATGCAGTGTTACCTTGTCTTAATGATCTTTGTCACCACCGAATGTTTTGAAGTGTTATGAGAGTTATCTGAAAATAAATGTGCTATACTGTGAAGGGAAGTATAGGGACATGTACAAAAAGTAAACACTAAATCGCCTCCCATCACTGTGCAGGCCTACAATATGATCAAAGTAACTTGTGAGTGTTAAACGTTAATCAAAGTAACTTGTAAGTGTTAATGATTTGGTGTAACCAAATCTTTTAAATCTGAACAATAAGATTGCTTCATGATTATGTTTCATGATTATGAAATAAATAGGTAATAATGGATTTTAGTTAATAATGGTGCCATTACCTTCATCCTAATACTTCAGTCTAATCTGCATGAACAAAATGTTAAAAAGCAGAAGAGTTTTGCCTAACAAAAAGAAAGGTTTTCATTTATGTAACAATAATTGGCAATGAGTTGATAAGATTCTGAGTGTCATTGCTTTCAATGTTTATAATATGTTACAAACACCTACATTATTTATTGTTAGATAATCATTTACTACAAACACCCTACATTATTTATTGTTAGATAATCATTTACTACAAACACCTACAGTATGTCTTGTTAGACAATCATTTAAAATATGCCTAAAATGAAAGTTAATTCATTACAATGTTTAATTCTTTATTGGTACATTTAAAGATTACTAAGCCTAGATATAATGTAGTGTGATTAGGGAAGCAACATGTTGAGGCTCAGCATGGTGTTGGTAAATGCACTGGAAGTCTATCGGGAGTCTAGACACAGGTCCTTGGAAATTGGTAATGCATCTCTGGTAAGTAAACTTAAATTCACTTAGAACCGTCTGCCGAAAAGGGTGTTAGTTCACTAACGGGGTTAAAAAATGAATGGCCACTGGTTGTGTTAGACAGTTGGTTGCTCAATAGAGGTGCTTTATTATGGAAAATCAGTCAGGACAATTCCTGTGTGGTTGATGACAGCAGATGGTTGCTGAATAGAGGTGGTTGCTTTAACGGGTTTGACTGAAATAAACTAACAGCAAGAAAATAGAAATACCGTTCAGCCCATCCACCTGGCCAGGGTAATATTATGATCTTTACATCTGATAATAGCAAGTCAGGAGGATGTCTCATAGCACTTCACAGAGTAAATCAACAGTGTGGATTTTGTAGAGAAACAAAGGATTTAAATTCAAATCTCAAGGTTCAGTTCAGCCATTGGCCCAAGCTATTCTTTTTTTTAAAACAAACTTTTCTTTTATTTCCTATTTTTATCCAATGGATCTTATTTTCCTTATTTATCTTCTATCTTTATTTCAGCATTATCATGGTTTCCAGTTTAAATTGGGTTTTTTTCCTGATTAAGAATTCCCATGTTCTTCCATCTTGGTTTCTTGGCTTTATTCTCATGATCTCCCAGGTGTGTCTTTCTCCATCTCCTGTCTCTATCCATCTGTAAGCTTTACATTTGCCTTCTAACATAAATATACAGTGCCAGCCACTGTTCTCTATTGCTATTCTAGTTAGTATTATAAATAAATAGTATTATTTTACTGGACCTAAATTTCCTTTTACGCTGTGAGAACTAAATGAATCATCAACACCAAATACCCAAACATTATTTTATATTAACTATTCCTAGCTAAATTTTCAAGCCATATTAGGCATTTTGCTTAGGCATTTTTTGTGGGAGAATTCAGGTAACCCTTGGATTTGATAACAGCACTGTTAGCACTTCGATGAAACATCTGAAAGTGCTTTACAGGATTTACTGTAAAGTGTAGTGACAGAATATCGCCAGACTACGGCACTACCTCACCCCTCACGCTGCTGAAACTCTGGTCCACGACTTTATCACCTCAAGGCTGGACTATGGGAACTCTCTCCTCGCCGGCCTTCCCGGCACCTCCCTCCACAAGCTGCAGGTCATTCAGAACTCTACAGCTCGTGTACTGTCCCACTCCAGGCTTCAGGACCACATCACTCCCACCCTCGCTCACCTCCACTGGCTCCCCATCCCTTAGAGGATCGAATTCAAGAACCTCATCCTCACCTACAAGGCCATTCACGGCCTCGCTCCCTCCTACCTCTCTGACGTACTATCCCCCTACCTACCTGCCCGTACCCTCCGTTCCTCTGGCTCCGGTCTGCTCCACATCCCCCGCCCCAACCGCTCTACCATCGGTGGCCGGGCCTTCAGCCTCTCAGCCCCGAGGTTCTGGAACTCTATCCCCCAGTGCCTTTGCCTTGCCTCCTCCCTTTCCTCCTTCAAGGCCGGTCTCAAGACCTTTCTCTTTGACCGTGCCTTCAGCTCCCTTCTCGACTCTCTACCCCTCCTCGCTCCCTCCCTTCCCTCCCCTCACCCTGACCATTTCCCCCCTCCTCGCTCCCTCCCTCCCCTCTCCTCACCCTGATCATTTCCCCCCACTGCTCGGGTCCTGACCCTACTGTACAGCGCCTTGGGACGTCCTCCCAACGTGAAAGGCGCTCTATAAATGGAATCTTGTTGTTGTTGTTGTTGTTGTGTGTTTAATAATAGTAATAACACAATCCTTAAATTTGGTATAGTCCCTTTCACATTAGGAAGGCTTCACCAAGTGCTTTACAGGATATACTGCAAAGTACAGTGACTGTGGTGTGTTTTGTGGGCAAATGTAGCAGGTAATTTGCACACAGCAATGCCCCACAAACAACCATGGAGTGAATGAACAAATTTATCTGGGATCGGGTGGGGGGGCGTGGGTGGGGGGAGAGATACCAGGACTCTGGAAGAAAATCACTTCTCTTTTTTTTGCATAGCGCGATGTAATCTTTAACAACCGGCGGGCGGTTTAACGTCTCATTCCACTATAAGAATGATAAGAATGACAGCATCATCCTGGACCTGAGAAGGAACTGGATTGGTTCCCATGATGTTTCCAGTGAACAAATGTAGTTTGCAGGCTGCCAATCTGGGATTCATTTCTCCCGTGACATCATTGGGATCCATCCACTGACATCATAAATAGCAATCTACTCCACTCATTCATTCTGAACCGTCCTTTTGCTGGAGTTTCACGCTGGATGGAGGATCAGACTGCCTTCCTGGTGCAATGGTATTCTGATTAAACGTCTGGATTTCCAGCCTTCAAACCCCAGGAGTGTGTGTGTGTGTGTGTGTGTGTGTGCAAGTGTGGAACCGCTGCAAACTGGTGGATGTGATTCTTCTCAGTTGCAAATTAACGTTCAGGGGGAAACGAGGTGCTTTTGGTGCAGTTTTTCGTTGGGGGGGGGTTAGTCCCTTCCTTTTCAGGGATTGTTTTGGGGAGCTGGCACAGTATTGAGAGAGACTTGTCTAACCAAATCCAGAAACTCTCTGTGTTTCTCACATCACACCCCACACCCCCCCCATCTGGACCAGCTGAGTTAGCCCAGAGCAAAGCACAACGTGTGTTGTCTTTAAACCTTTAACTGGAGGGAGAGAAAGCTCCATTACATTCGTTACCAGAAACAAACAAAAAAAAAAGGGTAGTTTTTGTTCTATGACTGTGACTCTGCGGTCCGGTAAATGAATTAATTCAACAGAACTGCCCTGGGCAGTACAACTCATCTCACAGTTGTCCTTTATGTAAGTTGGTTGAACAATAACAACAAGAAGAAGAATAAAAAACACTCAACAAGTGTCAATCTCCCATCTGAAATGTGAAAAAGTTCCTATTTCTCTCCCTTAAAAGAATACGAGCGCTTTGTGAACGTGTCGGCAAATGGACCTGATGGGTTTCTTTTATTTCGTGCGTGTTTTTTTTTTGGGGGGGGGGGAAAGGGGGGAAAACAAGTTCTGAAAACAGTGAGTTTTGTGTATTTTTACATTAACATTTGCTTGCGAGAAAGAGAGAGAGACAGAGAGAGACAGACATACAGACAGAAAGAGAGAGAGACAGACAGACAGAGAGAAACAGACAGACAGACAGACAGACAGACAGACAGACCGAGAGAGAGAGACAGACAGAGAGAGACAGACAGACAGAGAGAGAGAGACAGAGAGAGACAGACAGACAGACAGAGAGGGAGAGACAGACAGACAGAGCGAGAGAAACACAAACAGAGAGACAGACAGAGAGAGAGACAGAGACAGACAGACAGAGAGAGAGAAACACAGACAGACAGAGAGAAACACAGACAGAGAGAGAGACAGACAGAGAGAGAAACACAGACAGAGAGAGAGACAGACAGAGAGAGAGAAAGAGAGGGAGACAGACAGACACAGAGAGAGAGAGAGACAGACAGGGAGAGTAGACAGACAGAGAGAGATAGATAGGGAGAGAGAGAGACAGGCAAGAGAAAGAGAGAGACACACAGACAGAGACACAGAGAGAGAGATAGAGAGAGACAGAGAGGGTGAGGGTGGGGGGGGGGGGGGGGTAGGGAGGTGGGGGTAGGGGGGTGGGGGGGAGACAGAGAGAGACAGAGAGGTGGGGGTGTAAAATGCGTAAGTTGAATGCGTTTCAATGCGAATTATGACAAGCATCGAGTGGGGGGTGACTGCAGGTGACAGAGTTGTCACACCTCAGTGAGGTTAACACTGCAGTCTGTCCGCCCTGAGGACCACAGCAAAAGGCTTTCACCCACAGCCACAAGTCAACTCACTGCTCCTCTCCCCCTCTCTCCCTCTCTCTCTCTCTCTCTGCATCTCGGAGCTCAGTGTCTTCAGAGACTTCTTTCTTTCTTTCTCTTTTTTTGAGGCTTTCACCCTTTTGAATGTTCCAAGTTGTGCTTTAAGTCGATCTTCACCACCTTTCTCTCTCTCTCTCTCTCTCTCTCTCTCCCCCCCCCCCCCCCCCCCCTGAAGATGGCGGCGGTAAGTTGCGTCTTAAGTCGGGAAGTTTTAAGAGGTTTTTATGCAATTTCTTTTAAACAGGGGTGGGGTTGGGGGGGGTTGGGGGGGTGGGGGGGACACACAAATGGTGGGAAGGGGGGACACTGGGTTTCAATCAAGGGTCTGTTGTGGTTGTTGGCAATACTTTTTGTCTGTAAAAGTGGGACAGGGAGGGAGGGAGGGAGGGAAAGGGGGAAAAGAAAGGGGGGAAGAGAGAGTATGTTTGTGTTGTTGTTGCGCCTCTCTTACGCCGCTGTTTCCATGGCTGGTAAGTTTGGGTGTGAAGTTTTTTTTTGAGGGGGGGGAGTGGGAGTGGGAACCCGGTCCCCCCAACACTCAGCCACTAACTCAGTAACTCCCTTCATCAGCTTTGCTCGAAACTCCCATCAGTTGAAACCCTTCGAACTCCCATTCCCTGTCCCCAAGAGTCCTGTTTCTACCACTGGTGGGGGGTGGGTGGGGGGTGGTCGTGGTCGTGGTGGTGGTGGTCGTGGTGGGTGGGTGGGTGGGTGGGTGGGTGGTGGGGGGAAAAAACACGAGTGATCCTGAAGTTTTTAAACTGCCCGACTTTATCTGACTGTCTTTTAAGTTACCCAATGATTATGTGATGTAACAAATGAAGGCGATTTTTAAAACACATTTTAGGAGACTTACAGACTTTTTTTTACACACACATACACATATATATATATTGGTTATACATATATATATATTGGTTTGTGAGCTTTATTGAATCCCTCCCCTCTCCATTTAGCGGATACGTGTAAATACGGACAACACTGGTGTTATTGGTGCGCTTTGAAATCTTTTCCAGTCCTAATTGAGTTTGAAACGAAAGGGTTTTTTTTCCCCCAAAAAAAGATTTTTTTCACGGTTTTTGCCCGGTCTCGGTGGACGGATCATTTGTTTCGAACAGTTTGGGTTCATAAGCGACACCGAATCTCGGATTCACAGTACTGCATTATTACCCAAAAAAAAAAGACTGCCAAAGTTTATTCGCAATGGGCAACACGGGGGGACTTCGATGGGGTTGCGATGAGGGTACATGACTTCGCTGGAGGAGTGGGGTTTAGTTAAGAGAAGTAAACGTTGAGTTGAATGACTGACCTCCAATTGGATTGGATTTCTGTGCTTCTGTAACGATGTACTACAAAAGGAAACAACAGGTATATTTATATCTATATATATATATATATATACACACACTTGGGCTGATCGCTGCCAAGTGAAGTTCAGGACAGGTAACTGCAACCTTTTTATATAAGCAGTAGAATTAGGAGGCACACGTTGAGTGCTGTGCATGGGTTAGGACTTGTCAAAGGAGGATGTTGAGAAACAACAGGGGTTTTGTTGACTCACCGTTCACCACGTTCAAACACTGCGAGCAGCAACCAACGAGGCAAATTGAACGGTGGATGCATTACTAAATTAGTTTAATTTCCCAGGAGTTATGTTCAAACTGCACAGTGCTCTCTCTCTCGTCTGCCAGGAGAACTCGACGTAACGTTTTGGTTATTGCAACGTGATGTAGTTGTCTGGGTCACAAAAGCGTATTACAGATACTGCAGCAACACGTTTGATCGTGAGAACTGGGGGGGTTAAGCTTTGATGAACAGCAAGATAAGATACAGCTCTTCAGCCTTGAAAAGGGATGTCTTGTGTGTGGGTGGGGGGGGNTTCTACAGAGATATAAAATGCTATATACGAAAGAGAAGGTGAACATGGACGAATGCATTCAGATGTGCTAAGGTAGGGTTTTATAGAGGTAAACTTTAACAACAACAACAAGATTTCATTTATAAAGCGCCTTTCACGTCGGGAGGACGTCCCAAGGCGCTGGATAGTTGGGTCAGGACCCGAGCAGGGGGGAAATGGTCAGGGGAGGGAGGGAAGGGAAGGAGCGAGGAGGGGGTAGAGAGTCGAGAGGGGAGCTGAAAGCACGGTCAAAGAGAAAGGTCTTGAGACCAGCCTTGAAGGAGGAAAGGGAGGAAGCAAGGCGAAGGCACTGGGGGATGGAGTTCCAGAGCCAAGATGAATACCAGGAGTTTTTTTTACCCAGATCATAATCAACAGATAAAATAGGTTACAACAACAACAACTTGCATTTATATAGCACCCTTCACTCGGGGTAGCGTCCCTGAGCGTTTACCAGAAAGGTTGGTTGAGGCCAGACCATTGAACTCATTTAAGAAATGGTCAAAACTGTAATAGGAAGATGATAGGCCTGATATTCTGGAATGATAAGATTAAATGGATTGAAGAGCCTTCTTAATCCCAAACTCTCTAGTGATTTCCTCTATAGGCTGCTTGGAACCTTTCCAGGCCTCCAGCAGTGCAAACCATATGCTCTTCAGTGGTTCATTGGCTCATCTCAGCAGATATATATACCTATAACATCCATCAGTTTCAGGCCGATCATGTTCTACTTTCTTGAGACAGAAGCAAAAACAGCTGTTGGGTCTTCAAATAGAGAATGGTCTCCATTGCAGAATGTCATACACAGATGAAAATGTGACTTAATCTAGAGAAAAGATAATGTATGGGCACCATATCGGGTTTATTAAGTTTGGATGAAAGATTTCTTTGTTTTTTTCATGTCAAATGGCTATGTGGTGACAGCTACTGATAGCCCGTCCCCTTCACCAAACTCTTGTGGATAGAGAGCCAAATGGGACCCTGCAGCTGTACATAGGATGTGCTCCACACCGGACTCTTACATGAAGTCTTGAACTAATTATATTAGAAAACATTTCAAGAACTTTAGACACTTCTATTGTATACCACACAAGGAGTATCACATTTAAGGAAAGGAAACTCAACTGGACCATTCAATGAGTTGTTTCTTTGATAGATTCTAACTGTTCAAGACCTTTAACCAGATTTGGTCAGAGAGTAATAGCCACCTTAATGCTGTGTTTTTAATCATTTAGGTTCATGTAGCAGAGTGAAACAGCTGATTTATATGTCTGGGTTTACTTATGGTTGCATCAGGGATGTTAACTACTTGATAACATATTGTAGGTTGGTAACATTCCACCTGTGTCGAGATTTGTTCTATTTTCTTAAAGCTTCAGAATTTGCCAAATTTTGGTTTCAGTCTTAGCTTTGAAATCAAACATCAGAAAAACAACTTCAACAGTGAGGCTACTTTTAAGAATTTGCCAAATTCTGGATGATCTGAAATATTCATTTCAAAGAAATCTAGATCCAGGTTGAATTTCTTCTCCTACTTGTTGAATATCCCAGTATGAGTTATGTTACCGTCTCAATTACTGCGTCACTCAGACTGTAGATGACAATTACTTCCTCTAGTCACTCCTTGTTCAACCTAAAGTTCCAAAGCAGATTCCTCACCAATGTATCTTTCCTCATCAACATTTTGAAATGCTACAGAATACAAGATATTTAAAGCTGTAAAAAGTCTAGATTATTCAGTAATAAATTGCTTTCTATTACTTAGCAATGGGTCCATAGGAATAGTTCACAAAGTGAATTTCGTCATTTATGCACGAAACTTCTGAGATTCAGTTGCATTTTCCATTGGATAGGTGTATCTGTAAGGCGCTCGGTTAACAGTTCAGAAACTTAACGTTTTATTTTAAACGCTGAAGAAACGCTAAGCAGAAATGTTACGCTTTTATTTTCCAAAGGTCAGCTTCAGGATCCCCTGGCTCTTATAATTGCTCTGCTTGACCTTTCCTCTTTGCTCTGAGTTCTGGATTTGTGATTGACAGGAAGTTCAGGGCAAAACTTTGGATGTCAGTGGTGCGACCAGGCAAACTGTGAATTCCTCAAACGGACCTCACTTCAAAAACTTGAAACCATGTATTCTGGTTAGAGTTCCTCTGATATTTCTAATAATTAACACAATTTTAAATTACTTGGTGCGGTAGCAATCTATATACATTTTCTTGGTTTTAACGTTTAGGAGTTACCTTTGTTTCTTTGAAATATTAAGAAATGCTTTGAAATTTGTGACCTTTTCTGATTTACAAAGCATGACTTGATACATTTTTACTTAGCAGCTGTGACATTTTATGCTCCATTATATTTGTTTTGTTTTCCTGGAGGTAGGAAGCTTCTTTCAGTTGTCTCTGGTTGGAAGAGTACTTCAAAGCAAATGTATAAACGTAAAATATATACACTGTATATTGTATATAATACAAACTTAAGAACTGCTACTTATTGTTACACTTATAATGCTCTTTGTCAGGAAAATACTCATTCCAATTAAACTTTTGGAGATGTCTAGGCCCCGAATTATGTTTTCTTTTCTTTGATGATGTTTCTTGTAGTAAATCCAATCCAGTTCAGCAAACTATCTCTGGATCATTATTTTCAATAATGTTACAAAAACTGAATGATAAATAATCCTTGCATTTGATACAGCGTCTTATCACATTGTCAAGACACCTCAAAGCTCTTCAAGGAATATACTGTAAAGTGGTGTTTTGAAATTTAAAGTGGTATTGTAAAGACTGTGCATTTTGTGGTCATACGGGGCAGCCAAATTGCCCACAACAAATGTATACAGTATGCAGTTATGCAGATTATGCAAATACTATTCATCTCTGAAAGGCATTCTGTTGCTCCTAAAAGACTGAATTTTAAAAGACTGACTGAAGGTACTTATTATTTGCAAAGTTTAGTTTATTATTACAAAGTGTTGCTTTCTCTCGACTGTTTGTCAATAATACTTCCGTGATTTTGTATGTTTTGTAATGAAAATGATGTTTCATTCTAAAAATATTCTACAGTTCTGTTGAAATTTTGTTAATGCATTTGTCCTTTTAAAGTAACAATAACTCTCTTTGTTAGTAAATACCTTGGGACTGTGTTCTGGATAACTTTCCACGAAACGGCTGGTGACCTGAGGCCCATCATTCTTTTTTTAATGTCAATCATACTCATCTTTCTCACATCAACTTAATTTTGTTGATCCTAAATCCCATTGCACTTGTTTATGTAAACTTCCAGTCAGTGAATCAGATAGTTCTCACGATCAGAAATAGAAAATAATTTTTTTACAGTATTTTCTGTAACAGCAGTTATTTCAAAGTGCAGTGCATGAAGGAACAGACAATTAATTAGGAATTTTTTCCCTAAAGCAAATGGTTTATTCCTAGAGTTTCAGTCACTGTCTAAGTATGAAGTGTGAATGGATTTCACATTACAATTCACTTTATCAGCAAAAAATGTGACTTGTGGTGGAAATGATATTTCTAAAGGTCAGTTTTGTTTTATTTGGCCAAACATGTTGGAGAAGGCATCTTTCTTGTCTGATTGTTTTTATCTGCAGTAGAGAAGTATAGAGTTAACAACATGGGAATTCAGGGAAGACATCTGGAGGAAGCTGTGGGTGTTACCGTGCTGGCTCCTAGCATCGTACCAGTCTCTGCAAGGTAGCTGTCGTGTTCCTGATTTATCATTACTACACGTCATGGGCTGGCAAAATAGTGACTGTCTAACAGACAAAATACCACAGTCTGTACTTTCTTATTCAGCACCTGATGATATGATTATTCACAATATTTGAAGCATCAACTAGGGGGACAAAATCCTGCATTGTGCAAGCCCTACATCAGTAAGCATATCTTCAGGGAATGTCAGGAATAACCATGTTTATTTTGGATTCCCTCACATTGATCATTTACACCTATTTTAGTGGATATGTGGATATGCTCCTGTCTTCCTATTGCACAATCCCTGCTATTCTTCTCTAAGTAATGCAGTTTCTTCCAGACTATCTGCTGAATCCTGGGGTTTGGCACTTACAGCCTTTATTTTGTCACCATGGAGCTCCTCAATAAAGGAGGGCTTCTTTGCATTGGAGGGAGAGGGGAGCAACACACACGCACACACTTATCCCAGCTAAAGCATCCTGGCAAGGCTCCATTATAATACCCACCAGTATTCACACAGCCTCATCTGCAAAATAGTGTGTTGTTCAGTCATTCTGCACTAGCAGCTCTGTATTTTTGGAATTTACATATTTTACAGGACAGCTCATTAACTGCTCCAGAAGTGTGAAATATTCACCTCTTTTTTAAGACTTAACAAAGTTTGTCACCACACAAAAAATACTGAGACCTATTGAGTTCTATTAACACATTCGTTAAATAGGCTTTTCTTGATTTTTTTTTACATTTAATGAAGCCTTCTAGTACCTGCCTCCCTTCTGTAGTGGTTGCTCTTCTGCTGTTGACTCACAATGTGAGGAGAAAGTTGTCTGGGAATCCAGTCATTCAATTGCCTCTTTAATGCTATAGTGCCTGGTAAACTGCATGACTTCAAGATGACCCCAGTAGTTGCCTCTATGAGGTCGCAGAATTATAAAAGTTGAGGACATAAGTGATGTTGACCGCCATCAGAGTGCAGTGTTCATGGCATATCAATGCAGATATGTTGTGGACAATGTGGCCCTTTTGTCACAAGTTTGCATTGTGAATCTCAGCCCCATTGTGGAATCCTGTAGCTCAGTGGTTAGAGCACTCGCCTCGCAAGCGAGAGGACCTGGGTTCGATTCCCGGGCAGGGCGACATGTTAGGCAAGTTTCCTTACTCTACATGCCTCTGTCTACCTAGCAGTAAGTAGGAACCCAGTTGTTAGTCGATTGGCAGATCACTATTCCAATCTTTTTTTAAAAAAAGTTTGGTCACTCAATCCACGACTGTTTGTGGGACACTGCTGTGCGCAATTGGCTGCTGCGTTTCACCCACAAAATATACAGTCAATTCACTTTACAGTATATTCTGTGAAGCGCTTTGAGATGGTTCGAAGATGTGATAAGATGCTGTATCAAATGCTAGGATTAATATTATTATGTACTGGTTTCTCATGATGCCAGATACTTCACTCCTAGCACCAGAGCCCTGAAAGTTGTGCTTCTTAGTACTACTGGGTCTGAGTTGAAATTAAATGGTCCCTTTTTTCACTGTGCCTCTCAGCTGTGCAGTACTGCCAGAGTCCCTGCTTAGTTCAACTTTATCCCTTACTTTATGTTAAATATTTCAACTGCAGTCTCTGTGAGTTGAAAACATTGAATAGCGTTAAACCTGGACGATTCACTTGTTTGTATAATCTTCCAATTTTCTACCATTTTTCCGTGCAACATTGTCAATAAAATTAGTCAACCCAGGAATGATGTGACCCACTATCTACTTACAAAATTAATGCAAGCCTCTGGACATATAAAGCCCTTACAGCCATGTCATTAAATGTCACAATAGTAGCTAACATTTTGACCTTTTTCTAAAGTGCCAACAATTAAAGTAGTATTAGAATTCCATAGAAGAAAGCAGCTGTTCGAAGCACCAGAACATGAAAACAGTATCAGCATCTTTTTCCGCTGTGCACAATGTGATTTTTATTGAATTATTGTGAAGTACTGACACGGCTTGGAGTGTAATAGGCCCATCAATTTCTTTTCTTGCTACTTCTAAGTAAGACAACTCTCCTATAGCCATGATGATGTCTCATTTTTTTCTGTTTGTGTGAGTTTGTGAGCAGCGCTCAACATTGTGACAGATGAAATCTGTTTTACCTCACTGGACCCAAATTCTTAAGAAGAAAGCAATAACTTCAGTACTGTACTGGTTTCCTTCAGTGTTCCTACTCACAGATATGTGTCTGACCTTTGTAACACAGTCTAGCCACAGGACTCCTCTTTCGCATGGAGTCAGCACAAAAAAATAACTGCACTGTCTTTAGGTCAATGAATACTGAAGGGTAAGTGAGTTCTACTAGAATGAAGGACTTTGATGATAGGTACTGGAATTCCTTGTTTAATTATAGAGACAATCTGACAAGTAAACACAACTGTGAGATGTACATGGTTATTTTAGAATCACACTTTTGCTCTTTTCGTACTTTACCTTTCCTCTCACACGTGTGAACTTAGCAAATGGAAGAAGATACACACCGACAATTTTGAGGTTAATAATTCTTAAAAGTTAGCAAAACGCTGACACAAAGGGAAATGTATCAACGAAGCCTGATGCATTAAAAGGAATGTGTAGTGTGATGCATCACTGCTGCAGTGAAGTTGGAATTTTCTATATCATTAGAGGAACATTGTACAGAAACAACTAAACAGATATTTGAAATGTCTTCACCATCAGTTCCAGATACGTTTTCATGAACTGTCTTGTTGAGAAGAAACGGTTGTATGTACAGTGTAGTAACTCACTAATAATACTGTCTGGAAGATAACTGGCAAATATTCAATTGGTAAATGTATCAGTCTAGTCATTAGAAATGGTAAGTTCTGATATAAATGTCTTCATTCTGGAGGTAGGAAAGTTATGCTGGGATTTGTTAGGTCCCAGTTGACATATTATGTTCAGTTTGAGGTTTCCCATTAGAGGAAAGTGTTTTTATTTATTTGTGTGTGCGTTTTTATGTTTATAGATTTTAAGCTACCAACTTCTCTGATTCTGTGACTCTAAATCAATCTTTAACCAGCTAAAACCGGCATCATTCAGTGAAATATTTTGCTAAGATGACATAGTGTTTGGATAAGAATAGGATTCAATGTTATAATTAATCCAAATGTAGATGATTAAGTATTCTGTGGAACACTACACTTCCTGTTCTGTTAGGACACTGAGATGTCAGCTGCAGAATGCAGCTTCAGGGATGAATGTTATGTTTGATATCCAGGTATTTGAATAGATTACCGGATTTGAGGGGGGAGGGAGAAGAATTGGTAAATATTGTGCAGCAATTATTTTTTGCAAAGTTTGTTTGTGCTGTGTTGCTTCCTTCAAAAACGTAACTAACTCACCCGGAGTGCATGCTCAGACGGATTGCAACATCCATGAAATCAATTGACTTGATATGCAAAACGGCTTCTTTTGTTTCCATAGTTAATTTACATTATGATGCCATACATCTTTAGCTCCTGTGTCAATCAGCACCCAGTTGCCCCCTATTCTCCCTTGTACACACGTAGAAATTCGAACTTCAAAACACCTTCCTAGAGTATTTATTTTAGAATCGCGTCCTATCATGAGCTGCAAATTCCTGCCCTGTACAAGTACAGTGTGCAGAATATGAATGTAATTGTTCTTGGCAGTCCAACCTAGTGTTTTATTTTTTGCTATGGTGAAAGTTCTTGTGTTTATATTGAAATGCTGGGAAAGTCCTGGCAGTGTTCTCGTGTGCTTGATGACCTTCCCAATCTTAACATTCTTACCACATGATGTGTAACAAGTACGTCTCCTGTCTTTGGAAACCCTTTTTTCAATACATGTCTTGTGTCTGGTAAGAATAATTAAAATACACGGATGGATTCCGTGAAGGAACAAAACAGCCTCAACAGAAGTGTCCCTGAATAATTTTCATGTTGCCTCACATTGTGGACCTTCACAGTCACTCATTATTGGAAATGGCAGTAAATGTTTCACCCACACATTTGTAAGTTCAGAAATGGATCAAAATAATCAATGACATTTCAAAATGTTTTTAACATTTGTGTAAAAAATAACCCGACACAGTAGTAAGTATAACTTTTTTTGCAGTGGAGTGTGGTTCAGCGATTTTTTGATAAGTGTTTCCACAAGCTGAAGCACGCTTTGAGTGGTTGGATTGAAAAACAGTTTGGGATCTGTATGTGACATAAAATTTAACTCCCAACACATTGCTTTCATCCGTGTTCAGTTGGTTGTGCATTTGGTTTAAATTTTGTGTTTTTTTTGAGTAGCTGGCTCTGATTGTTGAAGTTTGAAATGTCTCGAAGACGTGATTAGGCGCTATGTCAAATGCAAGGATTATTATTATTATTATAGTTTTGCACATAACATAAGTTCTAATTGAATCACTGTGCACTAAGCAATGGAAAGAGACTTTTTCCATGGAATACTAGCAGCATCTACATGGAGCGATTCAGGAAACTCTACAAAAATAGTCAGTGTTGAGTTGAAAGAGTACAGAAGACATGCACAAGTTTATGTGTTTAAATGGCATACGGCACTCTTGATTACTGCTCTTTTGGTAAACTATAATATGAAGATCTTATTTGTCATGGAGAAATCTACCATCAAATGCAATTATTTAAAATTAAATGTTACAGATCACATGAAATGAAATCAAAGCACAGGAAGTGATTGTTTAGCCTGTACTGGCAAAAACCTATTTCCTGCTATAAACATGCCTGTGGCTACCATTTGGCTCTAAAATCTGCTGTGGTGTGCATATTGTCGCGCAAAGAAACAGCTGCATTCATTGCACACCCACTAACTCTCACTATTAAAATCGAACCAAAAACCATAGCCATTAGATTCAGAATAATTGGAATGTAGATCTGAATGCCCCACTTTTAATATATACTTTAACAGCATAAAACATTTATGTTCTTTTCACAATTAATATATACAGAATATGCATCTGAATAAATACACTCTAAGAATAAAAAGTGCAGCGGCAATATGTACGAGATGTTCAAAAGGCTTATTCAAAGTGGACTTGCAGTCAAAGTACGATACAATTTACATTTATATTATGTCTTTCACATAGGGTGGCCATCTCAAAGTGCTTCACAGTGCACACAATGTGACCTGCTGTCATATGTTCAGCAATAATGGGCCTTAGGGAAGTATAAAGGAAACTTACTAAGCACAAGGAGACGAGCAAAAGACCCACTCCTTAGCCTATAAAATTAATTGACACACATCTTCTTTAATGTGTTTAATCCTTCTATGTATTCATCTGGCAACCAAAATTGTGTATAATCGGCAAAATTAATTATATTAGAAGAAATAGTAATTCAGGATTAGCCACAAAGAATCTACAAAGCAAATTAAATCAGTGGACTGTTCTTTTATCCGATGCAATAAATGGATAAGGTATGATCTGCACGTGGAGTTCAAATGGTTTGGAGTGTAATGTAGGTATAACCCACTGTCAGTCAATATCACCAAAATATGCATATCCTGTGCTGCTGGCAACTTTGACCCAGCTGGTCATATTGTTATTTACATATTTAGAACTTTTGTTTGGCAGGTGACAAAAAACTGAAATAACAGCTTGAAATTTCAGACTAAATCCATAAAACAGCCCTAAATTAAATGTAAATCACGTGAACAATACCATATTAGTTAGGACGATGGAGTGAAAGTTTATTATATTACAGATGCATTTTCATTGCTTGGGTTTTTTATAGGTAGTGATTGAAGTGCAATCCTTTTACAGTGGCCCACTAGATGTTTGCCATCTGTTGTGTTCTTACTCTGTACATTAGTACTTTATATGTTATTGCTTTGTCTGGACATACCAAGCCATGTGGAGGAGGAGAACTCTGGAAGAGCAATAGGAGATCCTCCCACTGCTCACTACATTTTTACGGATCTTGTTTAGAATTGCTCTACTTAAGAGCGTTGATAACATTAGCTTGTAAAAGCTAATGTGAGGGCATTATGTTTTTAAAAGTGACTTCAGTGTCAGGAATGCAGCATTTTCTAAAAGCATCAGCTTTAGTTGCCACTCGAGAGAAGAGAAGTCACTCAAACAGCAAAGCTGTACTCGGGGCAAACCATAAGTCAGGAGGTAGAGATGATTCTGGAGAACCAAGGTATGCAGCAAATCAAATAGCATGTCCCAAACACCCTACATAGTTAGTCTATCTCAGATGTCAGCCTGGTTTATTTGGTAGCACTCTTACCTCTGAGTTCAAGTACCAGGTTGGGACTTTTAGCTCATAGTCCAGGCTGACACTCCAATGCAATACTGGGGTAGCGCTGCATAGTCAGAGGTGCCGTCCTTCGGATGAAACATTACACGACAGTGTCTCAGAGCACTTAAAATTCTAAGGCACTTTGAGATGTTTTGAGGTCGTGATAAGGAACTACACTACAAATGCAAGGATCAGTTGTTATTATTTTGTATTGTTAAGAGATCAAGGCCCTGAAATTGCTGCTTGAGGTCACTGAAGGAGGGAGGCATTACACTTCAAACCTACAGATGCAATGATCTTTGTGAAAGCTAAGAATTTTGCTTATGGAAGTGAGGAAATGGTCTCAGAATATTTCCACTTGTGTCTGCCTCAGTTTGTGTTAGTGAAAAGACCAAACTTTGTGTAATCTGAACTGAACACGTAACCTTAGCCACCTTCATTCCTGTTTGTGAAACAAAGATATTTAGTGAAAAGGACAGCCTTATATCCTCCCCTTATAGCATGTGATGTTACTATATCATAGCTGATTACGATCCAGTAGAGTCTAATAAAGACATTTATGAATTCCTTATAAATGGATTTTGAGAGAGCTTCGGTGGGGACTAGGGAACATGTTTGTCATAATGAAAGGTTTATAATGATAGTCTTTGACTATGTTGCTTTTATTAATAGCTCAGTTTCATTATATTTTATATGTAAGTGCAGTTACAGTAATGGAGAATGCGTATTTATGCTTCCTTTAATAAAGTCTTACCATTGTTGCACTGGGCTACTTTGTCAGTGTTTGTTCATGTTAAAATAACACAGCTTTTAAATACCCCGAAGTCATGAGAATTCATACATGCACTTCTTGCAATGTGTCACATTAATCTCTACGTGCATTATACAGAAATAAAATTCTGAATAACAGCTTTATCTTAGCTTGGTGAACAAAATAAACATAGAGTAAACTTCAAAAAATTCAGTAACCTCTTGAATTGTAAAGACAACTCAAAAGTAGAAAACAAATAGAAGTTCCATCTTATTTTTTCTTTACAAAAATGAAAAAATATTTTTTATGTTTAGGATGCCAAACAAAATCCTTTTTGCAAGTAATCATGTGTTCTGGAATCAGTGAGGGTCCAGATTTATTACATTTTACAGTCTAGGGAAGCATGACCAGTGTAAAGTTATCTTATTAGCAGTATAGAACTTGAGATGCAGAAATTCTGGAAAATATGTGGGTGGTGGTAATTCTAATGAATGCTCCAATTTCTTATGGTTAGCGGTATGAATGGCTAAATACCAAGTCAAGCAATTTATAAAAAAAAAGGGGCTAAATGCAGGACTTCATCTGAAACCTGCTGTCGTACTGCTTCATCAGATTGACTGGTGATTGATGCAAGTTTGGCTTTTAAGGCCTTTCTGCATAGTTGCAACAACCAGGTGTGTAGTTGAACATGACAAAGAATGCATCTCACAAAACCATCTCAAACTATAATGGGGGCACTGTGTTACATCAGCTTTCTCACAAAATGTTTACAAATAGAAGCCATAAAGAGCCTTCATAGAGAGAGAGAGGGGGAGAGTTAAAACTTATATGCCCTATTGTCACTGAATAAAATTGATATTATGCAAGCGAACACGCTAAGTGAAACAGTTTGAATACTGTGTTGATGTAGAAAGGAGCAATAGCTGAACAGGCATCATGAAATGTGCACAAACATATTTTGCAGTCCAATAATGAATGACAGTGTTATGGTTTGTTTGTCAGAATGGAATGGATGGATCAGGTCCCTCAGCTCCCTTATAGCTTAACCAGCCTTGACTTGCATTGTGGTGACACACATCTGCTGACTCGAAGTATCGGCGTGTTAAGCTTCAGGCTGACTGGTGGGCCATGCTTAAAAGACTTTTGGCATGTGCTGGTGCCTGCATTTTTCACCCTTGACTGAAAGCATATGCTCTACACAATTGAGACAGTGTTAGTGTGTAGGTCCTCCACAGTTTCCTACACATCTGGCATAGCTTGGCCCTGCTTCCAGGTGAATCATTTCTCCTGGGAGGGTGACTTGCAGCTCTGTGGCATCTGCAGGGAATGGTGTGAGTGGCAGGAAGTGTCTGAGTCCCTCTGAGGGCGAATTTTGTCTACACATGCTTTTCCAATTTCATCAGACATTCGTAATACATTCTAAGTGACATGGTTTAATCAAGCATAAATGAACTAGAGGCCGATTGATAAAAATTGCCTCTGACCCTTAAAGTTTCATGTCATGGGCACAAAAAGGTAATTAGGATTTCAGATCAAAATTTGCTTCAGTAGCTTAATACTGTGGTATGCGATATATATTAAGTCGGCATTTTGAGTCGACCAAATCATTAAGAAATCAAATAAATTGTTTTTCTGACTCTGAATGAGAGGTCAAGAAAAACATTCAATATTAAAAATGCAGATTTAAGGTGGTTTTAAGTAACTTGAATTGTTCAACTGGGTGGCTTGGTAATGATTTCATACAGGAACGTTTTTCCAGCATGAAGAATTAATCTTTCCATACAACATCAGTCCACACAAGACGGTTTTAATCCAGATGTTAGCGTGTGTGGAATAATGTGAAATTAAGTTGCGTAAGATTTGGAGCCAAAATGTCACTCTGAACTCAATTCTGAAGGACTGTCTCCTTTGTCTTGTGAGGAGAGGAAAGGAGAAAACCAAGCGATACAGCTGAAGTTAGCAATAATAAACTGGATTACAAGGTGTGCATGAATGGTTCTTCTATGGACGGATTTAAAATTGATTTTGGTTACAGCTGTGAATACTTCTGCACTTGTTGGCAGCACTACTGACAACTGTAGTCTGTTTTATTATTTATTACTAATACCGGTATTTGGAGTGTCTTTAATGTGGTTCATTGTCGATCCAGATTCTGTGGAATTTACACTACTGCAGATCTAAGACCTTAGGAGTTCACTTATCTGGGTACAAGAACGAAACAGCAGTGTGCTGATGTTTTGTCAGCCCATTGCTATCACCTGTTCCCTGGAGTTATATGACAGAGATGACTGTGCAATAGATTAAAATATTATCTGTTTTCACCTCTGTGATCAAGGTTCAAATCCAGCCAAGATTGATGATATGAAAATCTATCTGGCTGTTTGAAGTCCTAAGTGATCTTAAATTTTTAATTCCTAGTGGACATCATTTTATAGCAGAAAAAACTGCCAATGATTAGCAAATTGGTTTACAATTGACCTCCACCTCACTCACAGAAGCTATAACTCTCCAGCTCTTGTGGGAAATAGAAATGTCATCCTGGAAAGGGGCGCTGTTCTCTTGTCGAACAAAGAGGTGTTTCCTGTGTCTAGGATCATAAATTGTCTTAAACTGGAATGCATTCACTGATCTATTGTTAAATTTGCTGGTCTCAATCTAGCAAACCATTGTTCATTTTGAGCCGTACATACTGCAGTCATGTGTGTGTGTGGCGTGTGTGTGTGACCATGCACATTTGTTAAAAATAACCACTAAGGATCCTTCTTTAAGAAGGGAAAGGAACACACATGCTCTGCTGGGGGCTGATCCAAACACCTTTGTCCTCGATCTCAGAGGTCACAAATGGATCGTAGAAAGACATTTTTGCTGCATATCATGGACTTCCAATTTCTTATGTTATAAAGTTATCTGTTTTGGGAATTTGCCTTGGTTGATTTTTTTAAAAAAGTCAAAATATTTCTATGTTCCTTATTACTATGATCCTGAAGAACTTGTACACAAGCTAAAAAATGGACATCTTCCAGGTTCAATAGGTATTGAAATTAATCAACAATTAGGAACACCTCCCCTGTATCTCGTGCCCCATACCCCCTGTATCTCGTGCCCCATACCTGATTGAGGTTCCAACTTTAGTTTTGCAGAGCCATAATGCTAAACCTATCACCACGTCTCACTGGTAAGAGCACTGTTTGAGTAGATCAGTGGAGCCTCACATGTACCCAGACAAGACCTAGAGCACCACATCCGTAGAAAAAGAAATGCTGATATTTGCAAATATACAGTCAATTCCCTTCACAGTATATTCTGCGAAGCGCTTTGAGACGTCTCGAAGAAGTGATAAGGCACTATATCACATGCAAATATTACTATATTATTATTAACAAGGTCTGAAACATACTCTAAGACTGTCGCTCTTAATGCCATACATCATAACTGTTGTCAACATCAGATGGGTTGGCTGACTGTGAGTTGTCGGTAACCTTTCTGGAGTGGAATAGTCTCAATGAAACTCCCTCAACTCTTACTGGGATCTGTCAACTGAGACCCAGGCCAGATTTGGGCGTGTACATCTAACTGCTTGCAACTTCTTTACAAACCCTGCGCAAGGCACCAGATCAAAATGAAATTGTTATCATGCCTGAGTAGTCCATGATAGTGTAAGATAGTTAGAATCTACGTCTGCTTGTAGTTTTGAGCATGGCTTAATATAGAGGGGTTCGCCAGAATTAAAAGTGGTAATTAATATTGTGTTTAATAATATTGTGATTTTTAAGAAAAATACCCAGAGTGTGTACCCTTCTACTGGTACAACTCCAGCATGAAGTGTTTTATTCTAACAACGGTCCTCCATAATCAGCAAACCAAAGGTTCAGTTAATCTCACAAATTTTTCTTTTATCATCTCCAACTCCAGAGGAGCAGTGTACTGATGCTGCACAGCACTCGATTTAACAACCAGACACACAGCTTCTCCCACTGGAACTAACCAAATGGGATTGCCAGGCAAATGCTAGGATTTGAACTCCTAATATTTGTGACTGCTAAAAGTATTGAGCAATATAAGCATACAAATGCCATTAAAATGTTTTAATTATTTCCAGTTAGAAGTATTTCTTTTTTAAAAAAACAGCCCAGACAAATTGGTTTTCCTCATGTATGAGCTGACCACAGACAGCATATATTGCCACTGAAATGCATTAACTGCTTCATCATTGTTTTAGTGAGTGATTTTGAACGGCTGTAGGTCATGCAGGGGCGGATGATTTGATTTAAACATTTCAGAATTGTTGTATTTCCTAGGAATGCCAAAATAATACATCTTACATATTTTGCCCACAAAATATACAGTCAATTCACTTTACAGTGTATTCTGTGAAGCTCTTTGAGATGTTTCTAAGATGTGATAAGGCTATGTCAAATGAAAGGATTACTATTATTATTATCTTTATGTACATTGGAAATGCAATCCTGCATAAAAATAATGTCTGTTTTAAGGCATTATTACGTAGAGAATCATTTGCTGTTTTCAGTCTTGAAACTTGAATTTGGTATCCGCATTAATGTAACCCAATTGCAACTTATGAAACGTCTTATTGAAGCTGATGAATTGTTTATCTTTGTTCAAAGAGTTGCCTTCAGAAATTCGCCTTTCGAGTTCTGTTTTTGTTTGATAATGTGCAGAATGTAAATGGGTGTGTGGATTGGTAAATTAGGATAAATGCAGAGAATAATGTGTGGCTAATAATGATCCATGATGCAATCATTCTGTAACTGAGGCTGCCTGAGCACTGGTGGTAAGAATAGAAGGCAATGTAGCTTTCTTTTAAACCTGAACATAACATCTCCTAAGAATCAAGATAAATGCAATTATGTATGCTTCAAAATCAAAATGAAATTGCATATCACGCCTGGGAAGTCAATGATGTGGTGAGATGGTTTAGAGCTGTAATCTTTGACTGGTCTTTGCTTTGAGAATGGAGTAATACCAGTATGTTCACTGCAATGAAACCAAATAGTATTAATAATTCATTTTAATACTAAACACAGTCATCTTTAACCCATGGAATGTCTGTCTGGAAAAACAAAGGTAGACCACTAACCAGGAAATGTTTATACGTTAACCTTCACTCACTGCTGAGCAGCAGGAGAGTAGCAGAGAGTAGAGAGAGTATCTTTTGTTGTGTTTGGGTAAAATTATATCTGTTAAGACGAGTTACATATTTAATTGATTGAGAAATCAGCTTGTCTTAAAAGAAGCTTAAGATGTTAGATGTCAACAGGTTTCTGCTTTCTACTGTACAAACTTCTCTGCTTCCCCAACTGGAGCCTTTTAGATGAAGACCAGTTAAAAATTCTGAATAGTACATTAAATATTTTGCAAACTTTCAACCCCTTGAGCACTGGAATCAATTTCCCCACCTTCTAGCTAGTCCATATTATTTTCTAACGTTCAATATTAACAAGGGAAATGTACAATTTTTAAAAAACTTGGCAGGATTGTGTCAGTAAACTACTTCAACTTCACACTAGTGAGAAATCTATCCAGCCCTCAAGAGTAGTAACTTTGGTGGAATGTGCATAGAATGAGGGTTCCCATAAAAGGAGCAATACTTGGAGACACATGTGCAACCAAATATTGTGCAGTGCAAAAAAAATTGTGCAGTGCTCAGACTTCAAATTCATTGATTCCTAAATTTGTTAAAATATAACCCATAAACATTCTACGTTTACAAATTCATGACTGAAAGGCATTTCTTTCAGTAGGAGCGAATGGAGAGCTTAGCGCTGCAGTATTCCTGAAGTCCCTTCTTTTCGCCCCCTTCATTAGGAAGCTGTTGATGGGAGCTGTCATTTGGCAGCTGAAAAGCCCATAGCTCACAGACAATCCACCTGGTTTGGCAGAAGGCTGAGCCGGGCTCCCAGCACACAGAGCTTCCTCCAGCTCTTTGATGTAAGAACGGAGGCCTGACAAACCTTGTGACAGGTTTGTCCAGGGGGCTTACAGAGCAACATCAGAGAACATGAAAGTGGGCTGCCATAATTAATCATCAATCACACAAAATAAACTTCATCCACTGCTCACATCATCTTATGCGCGTGTAATAATTTTGGATTATTAGTACAAAATTATTGCTGTCATGTGGTAAGGGCTTACAAGTGTTGTATTCGATATTTTACAAGGCTCTTTAAGTGTTTGTTTCAAGTAACTGCTTTGTATTTAATGCATAACCCAAATCCTTTTTTTTTTCCTTGGTGCTTAAAAAAAGTTGCGTACGATAAATAATTGTGGGGAAATAAAAGTAATAAGTCATTCGTTTTAAGAAACGGCTATGCTATTTTGTGATGCTATTGTATCGAGTGCATTGGGTTGCTCTTTTTGTTTACTTACCTTAATTGTTCCTTGCTTTTTCCTTATTGCTCTGACTTGCTCATTTACACCAATTCCATCGTTATGAAGTACATGCAGTATTTGCTTCCTCTTCTTTTCTACTTTGATTCAAAGTGCACGTCATCCAAATCACTGCACTTGAGTGTATTTAAGCAGTGTATTGAAGCAACACTGTTCAATAAGAAATTTTGTTCATTTCCCTTTTAATATCTTGTATTGATGCACATTACAGTAAATTCTGTGAACTGCTTTGAGACTTGAATGGCGTGATAAAGAACTATATCAAGGAGTATTGTCAATATTTCACTCAACATGCAATTGTATATATTGTGGTCTGTTCATTACGTAATTTTAGTATACGACCTTGGATAAATACACTTGAGGTATCTTCCACCACTCCTACTTCCTTTTGAAGATTTTCCCCATGACATCAGTTTGACTGTTTAGATCAGGAAAGCAGGCAGTGTATTAAGTGAGTAACGTAACATGCTCAGAATTCGTAACAGCAAAAATAAATGTCTAAAACCCAGTGACCTAGATAAGCAAGCAGAGTTCTACGACCAAAGGAAAAGAAAAGTGCTGTCCTGAGAAAATGCAGAATATTCAAGTGTTTTATGCTCACACTAATTGATTTTTATCATTCTTTCGCCACCATTTAAAATGAAACTCTTTCAAAATGGATGGTTCCACTTAGCGTACAGCAGACCTTTAACTTTAAAGAAATGTAACATTTTGTCACCAGATGTGAAAGTACCAGATGCTTTTGGTCTCCAATACATGTGAGACCAGGTTTTCAGTTTGTTTTAAATTCATTTTCTTCCCCCTATGAACAGTGCAAGATGGCCCATTAATGTGCAGAGAACATCTCAAGCTGTTTAGTCTTCAAGGAAACAAGCCTCCTGTGGCATTTCTGTTTCCTACGTATGTAACTGAGTACAGCTAGGAATCATCTATCACAGTCATGTTCAGTGGACTGTACTGGACTTTGGAACTTACAGAAATTATCACTTACTGGTACTGAACATGAAAAATTAAATTAAATATTAGATCTTATAATGACCTCATATTTTTATACCAGGGTCTTGGAATGTTACACTATATATCCTTATGAAATGGGCAGTTTCCGTTCTTATTTACAGAAGCCGGTTTAGTCTTAATTTATCACTCAGAAGGTGCTGGTCAGATACAAGGAATCTTATTTGGTTGTAAATCACACTGTATAGATTGCAAATGGCCTGACATTCAGTGGAAAACATGACCCACCAACCCCTCACTTACCATGTAACAAACTTGTGTAAACTTTCTGTTCTTTTCTTTGCAATTATAAAATAACAGTGAATTAATTGTCTGTCCAAGTCAGGGCAAATGTCCGGTCGTATCCACTTGTACAGGCCACTTATGACGTACACTCCCAGTAATTTAACTTGAACCGGCATCCAATTTCTCCTCACTCCCTTTGGGGACATGCCTAACCTCAATTTAGCCCATCCCTGGATAGACCTGTAGTTTTGGGCACTCATTGGCTAAGGTAATTTTGGGTTTGCAAAATTGCCTGAATCAATGCCTCAAGCTTCTACCATCTGATGAGCAATTTCAGGGTATTATGTTTGAAAGTGTGGAGAAAATGCTTGCAGGCAGCCTTTCTTCAATAATATATAACTGGATGCTTTAGCATTCCTTTTAAGATGACAGCAGGTGACTGTAAGGTGATATTGGTGAGCTAGTTCTTCCCTGAGGTGAAACATGCAGCATCTCTGTAAAGAGTTGTGACCAACACGGAGAGACACTGAAACAGGCTTTATTCTCTTCTTATGTCTCGTTGGCAGGACTGCTCTCAAATCATACTGCCTAATTATTGTCACATATGACTGGCCACATTCCTGAGAAATAACACAAGATTTACTGGGCTAGCAGAGTAGGTCGGACATAACTATATTTTTATGTACTGAAATGAAAACGCATCAATTTTCTTTGCAGTCATTCAGAATGTAACAGACCAGCTGGATTCCTGATGCCAAAAGTGCCAAGAGTGCAGCAAAATTGTGGAATTCTTTAATACTTGATGGTTGAATTATTTCTGCCATTGACATCTTTCTTTCATTATTGTAAAAAGTAAATTGTTGAGCAAGCGGGCATAATGATGCTTAAGGAACCCATCTAACCCTTTTGCGATGATGGGTTTGAATCCCAATAAAGATTTTCTCCACTATCTCACCTTTCTCCCCTCTTCTCCGATGCTGACTGTTCCCTAATCATATTGGGGTATGACTTCATAGGTGCCAAGAGCTAGTCTGCTGTAAGCCTGAGTATTAAAAGTCTATTCAGCTGTGGAAAGCCTTACATCTGAGTCCAATCCTCTTCTCAGTGAACGTCCATGCATGCTCACATTCCAGTTTGATCCAATAGATCTCTGTCAGGAGTCAAAACCCAAGCTGTTTTTATTTCATATCATTTCCCCTTAATTGATCTCCCCAATGAGATCAACGAACTCAGTATAGAGCGATAGCTGGAACTAGAACGTAATCTATATTGCCTATCGGGTGCATCAGATATTTCCTAGACTCATTGAGCAATTAAAATAATCTGCTTAGAAGTTGCTGTGTTGAATTTTATTTGCTCTCAGCAGAATTACTATGAAGTCCATAGAAAGGCTTGTCATTTGTGGGAGATGAGAATATCTTTTGAGATTGAGACTAATGCAAAAACAAGCTGATAGTAAACAAACCTAAGCCTGGTTTGGGATGTAACTGATTCAAAATTGTGGACCTTGTGAGATCAAGTACTTTCTGGTATATACAGGCACATAGACCAGAGAATTACATGTTGGGGTCGTAGTCTGTGACAAATTAATAGAACTCAGGCAGGCAGAAGGAGATATGCCATCTTAAGTATTCATACTCCATATACTATGGATTGAGAAAATCACTTAAGTTCCCATTCCTGATTACTACCTGCTGATACCTGCCGGAAAGTATGTATATATAGATGTCTGGTGAAGGCCCACAGTCAATTAACTAATCATCATCGTCCCAAGCATGTATAGTGACAGTTTAGGTGAGGTGCTGGTGAATATTGGTCATCCATGGAATTATATCTCAGTATGAATTGGTGCTGTGATGGGGGTTAAAAAAATTGCTTTAAATGGGATACTGACATGTTTCTCTGTTGATATCGTGTTATGCTGAGAATCACATAATAGGAATAAAACTGAAATTAAAAAAAATGCAGAGTGTAATGATGTAACGCCACAGAAAATTATGATTATTATTGCGGCATGAACGTGGGGACCATTTGTGAATTGTTTAGAACTCCCTTTTGTTAGTCACACTGTCTGGTTGCTAAGGGAACATTTATTTGGTGTGCAATTTTTTTAGTTGTGTGGGTGAAAGGAAAAATTTAAATACATTGCATATGTGACCAAAACTGTGAAAATTGAATAACACAGCTATGGTGCAAGTGAGATGGAAATTGGTAGATTGGATTTCTGACAATATTACAAGTTGTTACCCAGAATCTGTAGTGATATATACAATGGTTAAGATTTTTCCAAATGAGCTGCCACCCTTCAGAAGTTGGCAAACTTATATTTCTACCTCTGTTAATCCTTGACATTAAGTCTTGAGAAGCAGGAAAAGACATTGTGCAAACATTATCAGTTTGGCTTGTACACAACATAAGTGAAAACATTTTGCTTCACCATTTCATTCAGATGGCTTTCCTGAGCAGGGCATGGGTATTGTAATTCCACAAAGGACCATAGATGCACATATGAATGAGTTGAGAGTAATCTGGACAGAGAGTGAGTAGGGTGCCTATTCCTTTACCTATGGATTCCGAAAAATGAAGCAGTATTGAACTGGGCATTCAATGGCAATACCGGAACAGCATAGGTTCCAATTAAAAATGCATATACGCACGTAGATGACACAAGAATACTTTATGATTATACTAAATCTAAAATTTCTGTTAAGCATGCGTCTTGCAACTGGATCCTGTTGTTTAAGTTAATGTCCTTAACGCTAACCCTAATGAGTAAGTTCAGGGACAAATAAATAACCAATTGTTACAAATCTATAACCTTAATTTCTGTAGTCAGATGTAAATATCTGCTTTTAGAATAAAGTTGCTATTGCATTTTGTAGATTCGAAATGTGGGTGAGTTAACAAAATTTGCAAACTGATATCTTTAATACTATGCTTTCTAATCAGGCCTGGATAAAACATGAATTTGCATGCTTTACTTCATTTTCATTCTTCCTGAAGATGGAGTGTCATCTCTCATGAAAGATTCCAGAACCATCTCCACCTCTCGGGCTGTCAGGCCAGTCCTAGTGTCCTGACCTTTAACCTGAACTGGCTGGCTTGCCAGAGTATATGTCAGTGCTGTTTACACTGCAAAAGACTGATGGCATCCAGGTGGCCTTCTTTCGGTACTCTGTTATTGACCAGCTATGTTTGACCTCTGGTCTGAACTGCGTAGAGACTTGGTACTGATACAGTACGCTCAATATAGGACTTAAGGACACAGTGATTGCAGTTTTAATTATCGTTTCACTGAGAAGAAATCAGGTAATTTTTACAATTTTTAAAATTTTATATATTTCAAATTATGTGATGCAAGACAACTGTGTAGCATTGTGATAAATGGATGAGTGCCTTCGTTGCTAATCTGTAAAGGACAAAGTTCTGGAATTCTATTTTTCAATTTGGTTGAAATCTGCATAACTTCAGTGCCCAGATGGCTTGCTGTTTTTTTAACAGGAAATTACACTGCTCAATTTTGGATTTGATCAGAAAGTTAAACCAGGTAAGAAAGAGGTTCAGTTTGAAGGCTGAAAAAGAGCTTTCACTCTACCCCTATAAAAAGCATGTGTGGTTTGATATCAAGTTACTGCAATATTCATTTTATTTAATCTTGTTTCTGTGATCTCTTAAGCATCTGCTGTACAGCCATTTCTATGAAAATGTATGTTAAACAAACTCAGAATAGCTTTCTAAAAAGCATAGCAAATATGTTTGTGTGTTAACTCTTCAGTTAAGTCTGCAATTGTGTAATATTTGCAACAAATCCTGTGGAATGCTTTGAGATGTCCTCTCGCCTTGAAAGGCACTATGCGAAATGCAAGATTTAGGATTTATTATAATCATTTTATTAGATGCAATTGAAAATGTTTGATTGTTTTCTACATTAAAATCTTACAGAATGTGTGTGAGTTGAAGAGAATTAGTTTTCTGGTACATAATGTTCTGGGAGAAATTGGAATTGGGGCAACTTAGTTAAATTGGAACTGATAGCAATTTGAAGTCTTAAAATAAATAGGTTACCAATGTGTAGCACTATGCTATGGAGATATGTCGGGTTTATCAAGCCTGCAAATCTCACCTGCACACAAGGAAGTGGAGTGGAAATCGACCATTTCCCTTTATTTGATTGGAGGGGAAAGGGAATCTGAAATCACCCATGGTGATTCACTTTGTGACTGTTTGTGGGACATTGATGTGCCACACAAATTGGCAACTGTGTTCGATTACAAAATACATAGCCGCTATAGTTTACAATAGATTACTCTGACATGACTGGTGCAATGTCAAATGTATTATTATTTGGCACGAACTTGTTGGGCAGGATGGCCTGTTTCCGTGCTACATCATTCTCTATAACTTTTACATTCAAGACTGTTTTCTTAACTACCAACCTCTTGTTTTTTACTCAGGTGGCTTAGGCTTCCACCGATTTGTGCAACTGAAAGCGGGTGCGGAGAAATCAAATTTAATAAGTAAATTTGCAGCGACCTTAATACTATATTTGTTTCAGTGCTCTAAACCTAAGGGAGGATATGCATGATATAAACCATGCCTCCTTCAAAACCAATCTCAAGACCCTCCACTTCGACCATGCCTTTGGTCACCCTCCTACCCCTACCCTCCCTGCCCTCTACCCCTCGTGATCCCAACCACCTGCTCGGGTGCAGATCCCTGACTATCCAGTACCTTGGGACATCCTCCAGACATGAAAGGCGCTATACAAGTGTAATTTGTTGTTGTTATTGTTGTTGTTAGCTGATGATCTCCTTTGTGATTCACTCTTCTGATAAATGAAGGACATATGAATGGGGTGTTGATGCTTTTGGATCAGTATTATCATGGAAAGGTAAAACAGAAATTGTCCTAAGCTTTCTTCCTGATTACAGTGCCAACTCTCCTACATTCTAGGTTGGGAGTGTTAAGATTGCTTCTTGATGAATACCACATCCAAAAAGCAAGAGATTAATAGGCCTGTGCCTAATTTCGAAAAGACTATCTCTGCAGACATAGAACATTATGTCAGATGCATCTGCTGTATCTCCAAATGCTAGACTGCTGTGACAGAACAGATAGAAAGAGATGGCTTTTTGGCTCCAGTTAAAAGTTATGCTTTTTGAAACTATCTGGTCTCACTTGAAGTCGGACATAATAAATCAGCATGTTCCAGGATGGGTCTCCCATGGCTTCTATCTGGAAAGAGAAACAAAAACATCTTGCTATACTTCTCCCTTGTTGATTGCAAAGTAGTTTTTTTATAATAGGGTATCGTGCATTTTATAGATGGGAAACATTATGTTATGCAGTGTAGCTGTGTATGTGTCCCAGTTTCACCATATTTAGATGTGTTTTTTTTCACTCAAAACCTTAATGATGTTATTAAATTGCAAAAAAAATCTAAATTCATTGAAACCTATCTGCGGCAAGGTCGTAGTTTAAGTAACAAAAAAGTAGATGTGGATGATTTTACAAATGGTCCACTTGGACTTTTTCAACAAAGTGTGAGTCTGGTGGCAATATCCATGTTGACGGGGAATAACCCATTCTATTTTATTTAGTGTAAAGAAACCAGTCTAGATGGAATTAATAGTAAAACCAAATTAACAATGCATACTGATAAACAGTATCAGATAGGCAGCAGGGTTATATTGTCCATAGAAAAATCTAATTGGCAACATTTATTTGTGAACATTTTGAAAACATCTTTTAAAAAATAAAGCTCAAACCTACAGATGCCTCAATATCCTGTAGATAGGTAGACAGTTGTAAGTAAGATGGTGCAAATGCACCCATTATTATGTGTATGATCAGATTGTCCTAAAAGCATTATAATTTGCTGATGCACTAATCAATATCATAATTCTGTTAGTAATAAGGTAAAAGCATCCCTTTACATGAGCGGGTATTCCCGTAACAATGGGTCAGATATCAACCATCACCAGCTTGACCTAAGCTCTGCAATGGCACAGTAAATGGAGAGAAATTCTGGTCAGTGGTCTCTGAGATTTGATTTTCAGCTTTAAAAAAATATACATTATCTGTTTAAATACTTCCAAGGCCTTTTGTTTTAATCGTCTCTATCTATTTGGGTGAATCACTACACATTCAAGTGATGTCACATAGCACTGCTAGTAAAGTGGCCAGTTGTGTTGGGGCATGGCATTTTACTGAGGAAGAGTTTATAAGGCAAGTAGTGGGGAACTGGTAAGTATCTTTGTTACTCTGTCAGTCGCCTTTTGAAGTTGAAAGGGACAACGAAGAGCTGTGCCACAGAAAGGTGCATCACATAAGTATTCATGTCGGTGAGCTCTAATCGCAAGCCATGTCTTACTTGATTGGAATGACGTGTGTCGCACAGGTGTGTTGTGTCCACAAGTTTGTACTTGACATCTTCTGACTGAGAGTGAATTTGTAGATGGTTCTCAAGACCTATCTGTTAGAATAGTGGGTCAGTGCAGAAAAATGTCAAATCATTTTTAAAAAATCAGCAAATCATAATTAGGAGAATCTCACAGGATTTCTGCAAAATATGAAAAGATCTAAAGAGGAGTGACAAAGACTAAGTGGTATAATTGTGTTCCTCTGTTTCCTACTTTAAAATGAACATTTGATACAGATCATCATCAGTGTATATAATTGTTACCAGCAGCAATGCTGCACAGTTATTACAGAAATGGATTAAATGGTGAAAGATGAAAAGGTGTTATATCACTTGCTTTAAGTTTATTTTAAATGTTCAACTTGTTTGGCCCTTCCTATTGTTTCAATAAACGGCACTATTGGGATTTCCCTATATTTTCTAACAGCACTATGATGCGACGATTGGATTCCTATTTGAGCTGTTCAGTCTGGATTCTATGGCAGGATGAGAGAGCGGAGGGAAGAAGTCCTGAGAGCAGAAATGTTACTAGCTGTGATCGTAATTTGTTTCAATCATTGAACACTTCATTTTAATGGCACACTTTAATATTGTAAACTTCAGGTTATCAAGTATCATTTTTTCCCCAAAGTGTACAACTTATTTGCCACTTATTCTTTGGCGGGCGGTGGCAGTGTGGAGATCTGTTTTTCTTCACAATAACTGTCCAAGTAAAAAATACAGTGCAAAATAGTCTATCTTGAACACGGTGGCTTTCAGTTAAGATGGAGCACAGTTGCCTGCACTGTTTTAGGAGACTATCTCAGGCATGTCCAGCTCCACTGAACATCTCGGCCCATCAAAAGAAAACCACAGGCGGTGCGTGACCCTTTTACATCAAATCAAGCAAAGGAACTGTTGCAACAACGTAGCATCATTTTGCCCACAAAATATACAGTCAATTCACTTTACAGTGTATTCTGTGAAGCGCTTTGAGACATCTCGAAGACGTGATAAAGCACTATATCAAATGCAAGGGTTATTATTATTATCATTGGGTTACAGCCAGGACCACTTAAAAAAACAAGGAGATAGACTCCTAAAGAGGCACCTCAGAGACCTCCAAACATGTGTGTAAAACTCGTGAAAACAGTTTGCCAAAATGACCAAACCAAAATGATCACCTGAGAACTCATTCAGTCATTCAGCACTTGGGGTAAGACCAGTATATCTTAATGTTACAGTGAAGGAAATGGCATCGATTTTCAAACATTTATTAAATACAATATTTATCCTTTGAATGATGTGAATCAAAATTTTTATTTTTTTTCTGCTAAAGTATATATGCACCTGTTTATATTGGTTTGGGTTTAGCCATTTAGATACTCACCATGATGTTTTTTTGGCTGGCAAAGCTACTGTGCTGCCTCAACTTAATTTAGAAACAAAACTGCCTGCTGTCAAGGGATAAAAGGCTCCGTTTTTACAACTCTTGTTTCAAGAAGCGTTCTATAAAATGGGTTATTTTATTTTATACACTGAGACTGCTCAGCATGCTTGTGCAAAACTGGGGACATAGCTAACAACATTTGTAGTCCACTTAAATGTTATCTGAGTCCTATTGCTTCTGGCTATTTTCTTTAAACTCAAGGATGGCATGTATGCATGGGTGAACAGAAACACAGGGAAGGTAATGCAATTTTACCTAAGTGATAAAGAAATGGCTCTTCTCAACATATTATAATGTTTGTTTGCTCCAAAAAAATGTGTAATGATTATTCAAAATATTTATATTTATTCTTTAATGTTTTGATAGTTTCTCATTGTTCACTGAAATTCATAAGTATTAGGTCATCAAAATATCCAACTGTGTGTGAGTACATCAGTTCCTAGAAAACTTGTACATAGAGATTCACCCATACATATAACATACTGTCTAATGTCTTACCCAATGTTACTTGTGTATTTTTGAATCGTACATTTTCACATTAAAGTGATACTGTATAATCATTTAATATAATAGAGGTTCATTGCTAGCTGGCACAAAGCAAATGTTAATCTTCAAGAAAATAATGCTAGTGTTCTTTGCTCCTTAAAGGCATTATTACATTGAAATTGTAATTGTAGCTTAACGTCGTACACTAATATTATAGGCTGGTGTACAACTTTGCCTGTTATATACGAAGCATAGTAGAACTCAATGGAATACGTTATAGTACTACAATACCTATTTGTTTCTAGTAATGAAGTGTACAGTATGACATTATTACAATTGTTTAGGTAATACAATTTGGAGCAGATCCATTTGTGCTAGAGTTCTTCAGTATGTTATGTATTATAAGAATATAACCAAACCATTACTATATGTTCCCTATTAAGCCCCGCATTGATTGACCATGTGAAGGAATCTGCCTTCCTATATGTCTGCTTATTTGCTGAAGAATGCTGCAGACACATTTGATAGCAACTCCCACAATGAAGGGATAACACCTTTTATCATTCTCTTTGAGAGTTGTCCTCCCGAAATGAAAGGTGCTTCATCAAATGCATTGATAATTATTATTTTATAAATTAGCTCCTTAATTAGGACCAGTGCATTACAAAAACACAGCCAAAATCTTTGATAGAAAATGCAAAATACTTAAAATTCCATTGTTGCTATCTTACTCCCTTATTATTTAAGTGGAGAAACGATCTCTGGCTTCCCTAACCTTGAATTCATCTGGTTTGTCTTCCAAATTAGGTCCAAAATATGAGACGTTGTCTTCTTGCTAGGTCTGTTAAATTGTACAGCCTGTTGCCTGCTCCAACCGTGACTGACAGCTGAAGTACAGGTTACTTGAAGCATTTAGAAATTGTAGCGTGGCTAACCCTCATCAGATCAGCACATCCTAATAACACTCTTAATTTCTGTTTCCAGAGCGCTTTTCGGAAAACATTGCCTCAGTTTTAAACTGTGTTGGAAACTGCAAACCTCCATCTATAATGAAGGATTCTTTTGTTGTCCGTAGCAATTGCTGCTTCCAGATGTTGGCAGGCTGTCGGGAATATAGCCAAACTCCCAAAACCCATCCCGTTTGAAATTATCAAATGCCTGTAGGGTTCAGCTTCTGTTCCCTGTGAAATTTGACTAAAAGTGGCAGCAGCACTCTGAGCAAAATTTAAATTAATAATCATTAAGTTATAGCGTGCAAGAATTTTATGCAGATCTTACTGTAATTCTTCATTAAGATCACATGCTACTGGATGATTGGGTTTGTATCCCAAAACTTGTGATAGACATTGCAGTGCATCTTAACCATGCTTGTACGATGTACTTGAATATATAAAATGAATAGTCTCTTATTTTAATCTGGCAACATCTGCAGCTTCATATCTCCCCATTACACTAGTGGAATTCTATACCTATTGGTACATGTGTCCTTTACCTTTGGGTAAAGTTCTTCTAATCCCTTCTCTTTGCTCCCCATTATTTACATCTTAAACCATTGGCTAAGATTTGTATGGGTTCCTTTTGCTTGCTTTGAATGGAGAGACTGCATGATACAGTGCATATGTCATACTGAGTGGCCTTTCTATTTCTTGCATGTGGGGAAAAAGTATACAGTACTTTAAGGGGAAAATAGAAATCTATTTTGGGAATGGTTTTCATTCTCATCTCAACTAGGACTTAAACTCCCTTGGAGATGAAAAGGACATTGTGGTTTTGAATTTAATAAATAGTTTGTTCTCAGTTAATGGAGCTTGATAGCCTTTTTTTTAGTATTGCTTGATATTAGTTTCACATTTTATACTGTACCATTTCAGCCAACAGAAGAATTCACAGGTGAATTTGCTATTGTCATGGTTGCAAACAGTCTATCTACTTCTTAAAGAATGCATTCTGTCCCCTGAAGCTCACATATCATGAAGTAGTCTACAGACTACGACAATAGTTCTGAAACTTAACTTAAACACAGAGTACCTTGGAGACATTCGTTTTAAGGTTTATTCTGCTGTACTCATTACCCTTGACTGTGTAGTACTTGCCCCTTGAGGTGCTGTCAAAATGAAAGGCATTGATTTCTTTGGAATAAACTTCATGGATCAAATGAATAAGTGGTGCACCTCAGATGCACTCCTTTGAATCAGCATGTTCAGGGCAATGCTCTGCTCTTTGCCTCAATTTCAGTCAGTTCTGGTGAAGGCTTGGGTAAAGTGACCTTCAGAATTGAGGTTCTCTGCTAGTTTCAGAGACCATGTGGTATCTAGGTCTGTGCTTCAGCAAATTCCCATCCCACTGATAATTGTGCTGCTGATTTCTTCCTTATGTTGCTATCCTTTGGCTCAACTAGAAATTGATCTGTTGCCCAGCATGCGGTTAATTATATTGACTTTATCACAGCTGGGCTCTTGTTGAGCCTGTAGGTGCAGTGTAGAAAGGCATGCAACCAGACCTCACTGTGCTTTAGCTCTCGAGCCAACCTCCTCAGACAGGAATACTGTAAATGCAAACCAGCATGTAACTGCCAACCTTGGCACGTTAGTAGGAGTGAGGTTTTCGAAGTACAAAGAGAAAGATATATTACAAGTCCACTTTAAATATGTGGGATGTGTTTATTTTCAAAAAAATTGGGGCACACAAAAATGAATTCCATTTTTAAACCAAAAATAGGACGTCTCAATGTGAAGAATGAGACTTGGCAGACCCTCTTGTAACCTTCGAATGCTGCTTGCACAAAGACGTTCAGCAAAGGTAAATATTGAGGTCTAACTTGCGACATTCACAAACCCATTCAGAGGTGTTCATTTCAATCTTAGGTTTGCAACTTCTGTTTCGTGAAATTCACTGGCACTGAAATGCAGAATCGCGGACACAAAGTCGTAAAATTTTTTCTTTCACGGAAAGCAGTTAAGAATTTCCCACCGACATTTTGCTTGCAATTCTTATTTTGCATTTTTCCAACATGGTATTTGCAAATTGCTGTCTATGTGTTTAGCAACCTAAATGTAGTTACCACAACAAATCCGTTATGCGAATGTAGCAGATTAGAGACCCTGTTGTCTTTTATGACTTTTTTTGAGTACACCGATTACTTTTAAAGAAAGACCAAATTTCAGCAAATTTCGGATTGAGAGGAGTGAAGTCGTTGGAATTCAATAAACACTCTCATTCATATACCAGCTCATTGCACTAATGACTATAAAGGCTGATATCCGTGCTAGCGGCAACATTTACATACAAATAAGCAACGTGAGGAAAATTAGGGGCTCCAGGGGAGCAGACATATGGTTTGTCTAAAATAGAAGCTGGAATTTTGCAACTAGTAGTACTGTACAAGCAGTTAAGAGTGGTTTCCAATTGGAAAAAGCAAAGCACTTAATTAATTCTGGAAGCGAATTAAAAGGGGAAGTAGATGATTTTTTGCTGCCTCTGAGGCTCACCCAACATGGCGGTATTAAATTATGGTCATCAGTGGGTATAAACTGGGCAAAATGTTGGCCGGTGCTACAGAGATTTAATGTTAGGCTTTGGCATGTGAGGTATTTGAGGAGAGGTAAAATGGCACAAGTGATATACTCGCCCTTTGAGATGACTCGACAACGTGATAAGGCGCTATATCAAACACAAGGATTATTATATATTCTTACTCTCTCTTACGTGAGAGGGTCTTTAATCCCTGACTCTGTTAATATAAACCTCAGCTCAGAGAGAGATGTTTCATGGATTCATATTGGGAGCTTTGGTTAAAGTTGCCAAAGTGCAACAGTGTGATCACTGGCAAATATAAACTAAATGGTAATAGAAAATATCATGAATAAATGCTCAAAATATTCCATATGTATATTTGCAAGTATTTATACCTTCTCGAATTCAAGATCCTCACCCTCACCTACAAGGCCATTCACGGCCTTGCTCCCTCCTACCTCTCCGACCTACTATCCCCCTACCTACCTGCCGGTACCCTCCGTTCCTCTGGCTCCGGTCTGCTCCACATCCCCCGCCCCAACCGCCCTACCATCGGTGGCCGGGCCTTCAGCCTCTCAGCCCCTCGGCTCTGGAACTCTATCCCCCAGTACCTTCACCTTGCTTCCTCCCTTTCCTCCTTCAAGGCCGGTCTCAAGACCTTTCTCTTTGACCGAGCCTTCAGCTCCCCTCTCGACTCTCTACCCCCTCCTCGCTCCCTCCTTCGCTCTCCTCCCCCTGACCATTTCCCCCTTGCTCGGGTCCTGACCCAACTGTACAGCGCCTTGGGACGTCCTCCCGACGTGAAAGGCGCTCAATAAATGGAATCTTGTTGTTGTTGTTGTTCTTCAATCTTTTCCTCACATGTGGCCAAGAGCTGCGAACCTGTTTTTAGGTCTTGGTAAAAGACTCTCCACCAAGGGCTGGAAGATGGATAGGAAGATCTAATTTTCCCTGTGGTGAAGTTCATGGTCTCTGCTCAGTGCTTCTGATAGACATTTGCGATCAAGAATCTGCCATTTCTGTCCTAACGTTGAACTTGCACAGCGAGACTTAGTTTTCAGTGGAGAAATAATGTTTTCTTCCCTACTAAATGAGCACTGAGTTTGGGTATGAGTTTACGTTTGCTGAGCACTGTGTGAAATCGTGTTATTGACATTTTACATCAGGAAAAATCTATGCTGGACTTTGGAGCTATTCATGCTGGATTCCTCTTTGCAATACTAACTCAGTGACATGAATAGTTTAAGCATCCCAACAGCTAGGACTGCAACATGATAAAATAAAGATCTGTAAATTAAAAGTCAATTTTAAAAATCCTAAAATAAAGAAAACCTTTTTTTCTTTTGGCCTTCATCACAGAGATTAGACCTTGCATTGATATATCACTTTGAGTGGAGCTTCTCAGTGCTTACTGTAAAGTGTAGTGACTGTGTATTTTGTAGGTGGGAGCAGCAGCCAGTTCTGCACACATCAATGTCCCACAAACAACCATGACATGAATGGATAATTTTATCTGGGAGATTGCTGGACAGAACACCCTTTTTTCGAATGGTGCCACGGGATTTTTTATATCCACCAGAACAGGCAGATAGGACCTCGGTTTAACATCTCATCCGAAGGATGGCACCTCCAACAATGCAGCACACCCCCAGCGCTGTATTGGAGTGTCATCTTAGACTATATGAGTTTGAAGACCCAAGGTGGAACTTGGAGGGTAAAATGCTACCAACTGAACCAGGCTGAAATTAGGCTGATGGGATTTTCCTTCTGACTGGGCACATTTTATTATGTTTATTATTATGTGCATTAATGACCTGCTTCATACTTTTGCCTGTTTGGCTACCTAAATTTTACAAAGTGTAGGCAGCTCAGCGAAACCTTTTGGTTCCTCTCACTGTCAGTCATTAGATGGGGATTTACAAGCCACTTTCCTTGTTGGTACTGAAAACTAACATGAGCAAAATCTCCACACACACACACCCCTTCAAAAGCAGATCTGTAATGTCCTAAAATTTATAGATGGAACACATAAAGCAATGATTCTGTGCAATTAAATTTATATCTCTTGAGATACTACAGAGTGATACAGGCAGGTAAGATATTCAAGACAGAGATAAAGAACAAGTTTCTCTTTTAAACAAAAATAACTTGAGATGCCTCTTCTCTTCGAGTACATGTTCGTTTCAGTTTGATTTTCAATTGTACATTTCCTGTTGATTTGAAAACAAATTGCCTTCAATGATGGTTTAGTCTCCCCCTACCCCCAAACACCCCCCTCCCCCCCAGACCCTATCCATCCACCCACACCCCCAAGAATAGCTATAAGCTGAAGTGACTGTCAAAAGCTTTTAATGACTGACTTTAAATGTAGGTAATCTGGATACATTCAGGACCTGAGGAAAGCAATGGCATTTTGAAACTCCCAGCCACATCCAGACGAATGCTGAGTAAACTAGTGCCTTACCATTGTTTCACCAATCGGCAGGATTACACACATAATTTATGAGCTTTTAAAACGTAGGTACACAACACCCCCCTTCCTCTTGTAGCTGTCGGAGTATTTGCAGTATAGAGAGCTTGACTTGCCTTTACTCTTTCAAGTGTTTTCCAGTCTGCCTTCAGATCTCACCTGACTTGTGTGTAAATCCCAGATCTGCTGCAAATGATCAGGTCAATGCTTATAAGTGGGCGATCTGGATCTGGCTCTGTCTGCATGCACATATACAATCATTGTGCCATCAATGATCGTCGGCACTACCTGTGCTACATGTGGCCCTGTAAATATTTTACAACGACCGATTAACGCGAAGTCAAATGCCAGTGTGAAGAGTCATCTCGGGGAGAACGCGACGTTTCTGTGTGCATTGAGTGTATCCTGTCTCACAGCTGTCAATGCAGAGATTAAACACTACATTACCCTTCCTTTCTATTCATCTCAAGGCGTGCAATTAGCTGTTCTCTTTTTTTATTATCTGGGAGCACACCTCGCCGATGATCCAAAGTCGTTTTCCCTGTTGGAAAAACATTCTCTGCGGACTGGACGTAGAAAGTTAAATGAATTTGGGAACGTCAAAGCAGTTCAGAGGTGCTGTACGAACAGCCAGAAGAAAAAAAACACGACAATCGCAGAGTGGGTGGGTTGTAAAGCCGACTTTAGTGTAATCCATGTGGCTTTTTTTTTTGCAAAGGAAAAGGTGAAAAAAGATGCTTTTCTCCACCCCCCACAAAAAAAGCTTTAACTGCATTGATTCCAGCTGCCACCGTTTGAAGGACAATCTGTTCATTTCCCCCCTTGCTCGGGTCCTGACCCAACAGTACAGCGCCTTGGGACGTCCTCCCGACGCGAAAGGCGCTCAATAAATGGAATCTTGTTGTTGTTGTTGTTGTTCTGACTGCATTTCACAGGATGCCCCAAAAACAACCCCCCCCCCATCCCCCACCACCCCCCCCCCTCCAAAACAAAAAGCTTCTGCGATTCTTTTTGATCAAATCTCTGTGAAAGATGAGTGAGTGTCATGCCCTGTTTCAACCAGCTGTGAAGGGACTGCCCTGTGACTCAAGAGGCATTGCTCAGCACACACTGGGCTGGGGGGGGTGGTGGGGGGGGGGGGGCTGTGAGGTGAGAGTTTGCTCCAGAGGTGAGAAGCACATCCAGCCTCATAACTCTGGAGAACACAAGAGAGTGGGAGGAGAATCTCATTCCACTCCCCTGTGCAGTGGCTGAGCAGAACTGCAGCTGAGATTCAAGCCACATTCGACGTGTTGCTGGCAACTTGTACAGACAGGAAGAATATTGATGCAGATCATTTTTTTTTTTTGCGTGTTGTGTTGTGTGTTGTGCTGTGCCTGTGTGTGAGAGAGAGAGAGAGAGAGAGCATGCAAAGAAAAAAAAATCGTTGAGGAATGGCAAACTGTGTGGTGGCTGTGGAAGTAGAGGAGTCGTGAAGAATGTCCGAGGTAAGTAAGCAATTGAACCATCATCGTCTCCAGGTGGAAACTACCTGTTAAGTCGCCAGTTCGGTGCCAGTTGAATTGCAAAAAAAAAGAAAAAAAAAAGGCCTTTTTCATCGTTTATTCTTTTTCCAGCCAGATACAGCCTTTTTTTGCTCGTCACACACACACACACACACAAAAAAATCTCAATCGCTCCAAACACTTCTACCTTTCGACTCGTGCACCAGTGAGGACGTGTGGGAATTGAACCCTGGAATTGGGGGCATGAAAACATTTTACTGGACAAAATAGTTTTCAAGTGAAAGATGAAAGAAAGAGGGAGAGTGGTGGTGGGGGGGGGGGGGGAAGAGAGAGAGAGAGAGAGAGAGAGAGAGAAAGAAAAAAAATCCCTTGCACTGGATCATGTGTGTTCTGAATTGCTGGAACCGTTTCTGGTCTTGATAGCTTAGATCTTTTCTTATTTTTTCTTTTGACTTGTTTCAAGCATTCTTGGACTTGGGGTGCAACCATCCCGCCTTCAAGAGAAAGCTGCGTTTAAACCGTTTGCCTTGTCTTTTTATGTGTGTGCAAAGTGTGTGTGTGTGTGTGTGTGTGTATAGAGAGAGATGTGTGCAGATGTTATTTTCTTTTAAGCTGTTGTGCTGATAGCGGTCGGTTTCGTTGGTGCCACATCAGTTGCGCTCCTGGTGTTGTGTTCACTGCTCCAACTTGTCCTGTAGCGCATTCTGCGCCGCTCCGGCTGTGGGTGAGCCTTGTGTAAGGATTTGTCAGCCCAGATGTGACAAGATCATCATCCAGAGTCTCGGAAAGAAAGGATCTGATATTAATCAGCGCATAGCTCCCGGCTAAACTTTCTGATACGCAGTGTGCTAACATGTTTTTCTCATTTAAGCACTCTTCGGTGTGACCACAAAACTGCCACAGTCTTTTTCGCCTGTTTCTGGCTGAGGGGTTTTTTTTTTTTTTGGGGGGGGGGGGGGTGGGGGGAAAAATCCCACAGAAAAGCCCTATTGTGGCAGAAGCCAAAGCAGCGATCCAAGAAACAGGCGACAGCGTGTCATTTGGCATCTTGGCTCCTCTTCAGCAAGTCCACGAGTTGTCTGTCTGATGGCTCAATTTGGAAAGTTACTTTGCTTTTCTGCTAAATGCTTCATACATTCCCCCACATCTGTGGGAGCTAGTTGTTTGCCTGCTGTTCCTTTCCACCCCCCCCCCCCAACCCCTACCCTCAACCCACCCAATTTTTTTTCCATTTTACTTTTTTCTTTTCTACTCTTAAGTCTGCACCCAGCAGTCATGGAGAGCAAAGTTTGTTAATTACCAGGACGTTTAAAAATTGCAAAGGTTAATACAGACTTCACTACTAATATATTCACAAAGAATTTGAGATTCAGGCAAGTTCACTGCTCTTTAATTTAATTCGTGGGTGAAAGTTTTTGTTGGAAAAACTCAAAAGCTACTCAAGGTCTCATCGTTCTTTTATTCCTTTATTGTTTGGAGGGAGGGGGGAAAAAAAGCCCATTGGCATTACTGAACTGGAAGAGTTAAATCTCGTTTCATGCATGACTATGAATCGCCATCTGTTCAGTCCAAAACAGATGCAACTGTTTTACCTGCAGGTCTAATTTAGTTTAGTATGCATAGTTTTAGTGCCTGCTTAAATAAATGGATCTTAAGAATGAAGCCCTGCCAAAATGTGCTATTAATGTCACAAATTTGTTTACGAAAGTTTAGATGTAGGAGGCCCCTACAGCAGCATGGGAGGGTTAGACTTTTAGTCATTGTGATTATACTTTTAGTCACTGAGACATGTTTATGTAGACTGTGATAGAGTTGAGTTTATTCCAATCCCCTTTGATAAGCCATTCCATATTGTATTTCTGTAAGATATTTTTCTAGCAATTGGTATCTCAAGTTTCTCCATTGGTGTGTGTAAATAATGTAGCTGAATAGGAAAACTGAGTCCTTCCATGCATAAACAGTGTTAATAATAATAGAATAATCCTTGCATTTGATATAGCACCTTATCATGTGTTCCAGAAGTCTCAAAGCGCTTCACAGAATACACTGTAAAGTGAATTGACTGTATATTTTGTGGGCAAAACACACTATGTGGATTCAATAGCAAGAGATTCCAAAAATATTTATGGTATATTATAGCACACATTCTATGGAGTACACATTCAAAATCCACATACTAAGTATGAGCAAACCTGAGGCACTGCCACCTGAGTTCAATTGTATTAGCCCAGGAAACTTGCTTGAATAATACCAATCATAAATTTATCTGCAGTAATTCTGAAGGGAAGAAATCAACAACAACTTGCATTTATGTAGCACCTTTCACGCCAGACGGAATCTCTGAGCGCTTTAAGCAAACTTTCATTTGGGGATGAAAGTAGGATTAAGATATTTTGTCCAAGACATAATACAAACTTAATGTTTTAAATCTTCATAGAATGTGTTATAATAGAGCGGTAGGAAAATGCAGAGAAGTACTGAGAAGTATTCATTTTTTCTGCCCAGTTCTACAATGTGCACCAAGATGTTTGAGTCAGTAAATGGCCATATATCAGTATCAAAGACTAACATATAAGCTGATAATTGAGATGGACAGTGGTATTTCAACTTGAGGAACCACGATCAAAGTAGCTTCAATCATTTGTTTAGAGGCATGAAATATTGTGCAGTTAATTATCTCAACATAAAATGCCAATTACTTATTTGTAGTTGTGAAATTTGAAATGACTATGTTGGTCTTTTGTTTATTTCATATTGCAATTCCATTGAAATTTCAATGCCTGATAATTTAGGAATACAGAAGAAGAATGTAGAATAAGAAAGAAACATGCAATGTGCAGAATTCTGAGCCACTTTTCTTTTCTCAGTCATCAATCTGAACTTTTTGGATAATTGGCTTGTTTGCAATTTGAACGATATTTATAAAGATGTCTGCGAAGCCATTGGGGAACTAAATCCCTAGCAGGTGGCCAGGGTGAAAGGAGAGTATGTCAGAAGCTTGAGAAATATAGTCATGATTTGTGATTCTTCAAAACATTTCACTCTTAAGATTCTGGTCTGATATTCTGACTCTCTTCCCCCAACCCCCACCCCCACCAACCCCTTCAACTATTATTCAATTTCTTGCATTATTTCTTTTAGACTTCACAGTGACTTCAACAGAGCAAGGTTATAGATTAGCTGGACAGAAAATATTAGAAAACTTTTTATTATGATTAAAAAAAATCTCTTTTTAAATGTAGTTGCCAAATTTTGACAGAGTTATCAACGTTTTAAGATTTATACGCTGCTTTTTTGTTTCTTGTCTGTGACCTACAGTAAGCTATTCAGCAATTCCTAAGACATGACATACATACTGTGCTTATTATTAAGTATTGTTAAGATAAACTTGATGATAAAGGTGTTGTGCATGGGGGCAGAGTTATCAAAATTGATTGATTTTGGAAATTGGAGAAATAAAATTCCACCATCATTTTTATTTTGCTTTAAACATATGTTGCCTTTGCTTTTTGTTGGGAGGACAGAAGCTACAGCCCAATAGCTTGTAGATTATTAGTTAGAACAGTACAACACCAACAACTTGCTTTATATAGTGCCCTTCATGCCGGACAGTGTATCAGTGCGCTTGAAGTTAGATGTATGGGATGTCCTCCCGATGTGAAAGGAGCTATCCAAATGTAATTTGTTGTTAATAGCATCAATCATAAATGTGTATAATAATAATCCTTGCATTTGATATATCGCCTTATCACGTCTTTGAGATGTTTCAAAGTGCTTCACAGAATATACTGTAAAGTGTATATTTTTAGGCGAAATGCGGGAGCCAATTGTGCACAGTATATGCAGCAATTCTGAAGGGAAGAAATGAAAGTAGGATTCAGATTTTTTTTGTGCAAGCCATAATACAAACTTAATGTTTTAAATCTTGATAGAATGTGTCATTTAAGCTATTGTTTGCACTTTAAGTCTCCTTTTATATTCACGGTTGTGGCACCTGAGAGAGAGCTCCAGTCACTGGAATGCATTTTTCATTGAGGAACCTGACCAAGGTAGCATTACAATTTAATTACATATATTACACAAAATCTTGCTCTTGTAAATATAAAATGGCCACCAAGCTATTTGAAGTACACCATGGATGGAATTTCCTCTCTTTTCCCAGTGTTTGGGGAGATAGAATTCCCCTTTATTTGCCTTTCTGGCTCTGTCAGCTTCTAATGTACAGAAAAGCCCAGTATAGTGTGACTTGACCACAGAGGAATTTGACGTAGAACATATGTGGTCTCTGTTTTACAAAACTCATTACTTGTGGATTAGTTTAAATAACATTGGATTTGTTGCTTCTTCTGCTATTTAATATTTTTTTTACAGCTGGATAATTAAAACTGCAGTGGTTGAGAGCTTCCATTAAATATTTAACTTTCTTGCATCAAAAAAACAGCAGGATCTTGTGCAGAGCTGCTTCTGATTTCGAGCCCTTTACATCTCCAACCCTGTTGTACGAAAAATGATTGTGTTCCTATCGTACTGTCTTCACACTTGTGAATCTTTAGCAGAAAATTAACTCCCTCGTCGAAATTCCCCAATCTTCTTCCTTGTGAAGTGAGATAATAAAATACCTACAAGTTAGTTGCAGTGGACTTACGCAACAGAACAATTTGGGTTTTGTAAATTGTGAGAGCATCTTATGAGTCGTTTTCCTTTGGAGGCTCCAGGCTTATAAAAATTGTTACCATCTGTTTCTGAATTTAGATGTTTTAAACAAAAGCCCAGATATATTTAATTGTCACTGTAGTTTAGTGTTTACTGTAATACCACTGCAATTTTTACCATCTCTAAATTTATCTAACAAACTCCCTGACTACCAAAAGGATACAGCCAAGCTTTTCTATAATGTTATTTTTTTCAGGTAAATCACAGCATTATTTACAATTTTATATATGTTAAACTATATTCCTAACATCAATAATAGAATTCATGAGTTCATTGTACTAATAACTGTTAGCACTGCAATAGGATGTTTTGATTTTAGAAAGCACTTAAATGCTAAACTAAAAATCTTTACCATGTATGCAATTGAAACCCATTACATGTACTTAGGCTTTTCTCAAGGGACTATCTTACTCAGAAGTCACATAAATACATTGCTCAATATCAAGTGGCATGAATGGGCTACAGCGTTTTAATTGATGGAAAATGTGCTAGTGGTATGGGATGTGACACCACTTCTAACAATTTTATCGATGTGCAGATTTTAACTGTGCAGTACAAATATTCTTAAGCTAATTTGCATCGTCACTGTGCTCTAACCAAGTTACATATTTTAAGTAGAAATTTCATCTGCAAAGAAAGCTTGTGATTCAGTTCCCAATGTTATACGGTTAAAGAGGGTCACACTAATAATACTCCATGCTGAGAAAGAGGGAGAAAATAGGAGCGAGTATTGTGATATTCAGTTGCTGTCCAGGTAAAGGAACAGATTATTCATTGCTACATAGTGCTAGTGCCTTTCAATCCAACTGACTTTAGATGTGAATTGTGTACATAGAAGAGTACTGAATTATTTCTGCAATGTACATATTCTAAATTAAACCTTTGTAGTTTTATAGCCTGGATTATGCATCAGAATATACTGTAGTTGGTTTAACTATTCAATTTAACAAGTATCTTATGTTTGTGGCATCAATAGGAATGATCTTTTGGGAATAAATTAAAAAATATGCTCTAGGGTGAGTTCAGCTCATGGTCCTTCAAAACTGCTTCTTAAAAATGTTCTTCACCACATTGTGATATGTGGCAAAAACAGCACTTCATAATTAATCTTACGACAAATCGAAACCTCTTGCACCTATATTAATGTGCTTACACTTATTAACAATTTAGCTAACCTATCATTTTAAATGCTCACTTTAAACTGCCAGAAATAACATTTGTGTAACAGGTGCTGTGTCTATTGGTTTCAAACAGACCCGAGTGTGTTTTGTAAGTGACTCTTTTAATCCACGGATTGTCTGGAAGTCCAGGGAAACTCATTTCTCTGGCCTGGTCATCTTTCTTTGTTTTCAGATTGCATAGTATGACACTGAAGAATGCAGTAATATAAAGGAATACAGCTACTCTGTTTTGCCTCCCAAGATACACAGTCACTGCACTTTATAGTAAATCCTGTGAAGCGCTTTGAAGAGTACTCTTGACTTGAAAGCCGCCGTATCAAATGCAAGGATTGTTTATTTATTATTTACACTAGCTTTAATACAGTACAGCTGCTGTAAGACTAAAATATAATTTGAGCATCTGCAAGCTTTGCCTTTTGTCTCTTCATTCTCACTTTTTTAATCTTGTAGAGTCAAGGTGCATCTATTTATTCTAACCTTTTAAAAACACCTCATCACCTTCCTACTGTGTAGTACTGTCTATTAATTGTACTTAGCACGCATTGAAGTAAAATCAGCTGGAACCAAAAGAAAGGTTGGTAATTCTCAGAATACAGCAAAACATTGAAGCATTTGAAATGAAGGAAAAAANGATTTTATAGTGCCATCACATGTTGAAACATGTCAAAGCGTACTTCAATAATTGTAGGCCCGTGAGGTAGCCAATTGTGGAAGCAAATAGCCATGATGTAAATGGCTGATCAAGCTGAAAGATTGTTGGCCAGGAACTATTAATTTTGAGTTCAATATATCCTGTAGGCATTCTGTGTTTAAAATATAAAATTGTACTGTGGTTACTTTCAAAATTATGGTGTTGCGCAAATTCAAAATAGTATTTTCATACAGTCTCATTGAATCTTTAAGTTCCACCTGAACAAGCAGATGCAACGTCGGGTTTTCTTAACGTCTTATCTGAAACATGTCACCGCCAGCAATGTAGCCATTACTGTACTGCATTGTCAGACTAGACTTAAGAGCTCAAGTCCCAACATGTGGCTTGAGCCCACATCCTATTGACCCAGAGGCAAGAGTGCTAACAAACGAGTCAGGCTGACACCCGATGTGCAAAACTTTAGACGTTAAAATAGTGTTGAGTAAGTAAACATGTGTTTAAAATTAATCAATTTAAATTAATCATTTAAATACAACATATCAACCAACAACATCCTGCGTTAATATAGAAATTACATAGCTACTTTTAAAATTGTAATGCATTGTTTAAAATATTGCAAAAGGAATATGTCAGCCTGGCTCGGTTAGAAGTACACTCATCTCTGAATCAGAAGTTTGTAGGTTTAAGCACCAGGACTCATATAGTCTAAGGGGCTGACAATCCAATGCAGTGCTGGGGGTGGAATTGCTGTCTTTAGGATGAGATGTTAAACTGAGGTCTCTTCTCCCTGATCGGGTGGACGTTACAGATCCTATGGCACTATTCATAAAGAGAAGGGAGTTTCTCCCAGTGTCCTGTCCAACAATTCCTCCAGAAAATAATTGATTACTCCCTTTTTTAGCTATTTGTGGGACATTGCTGTGGGCAAATTGGCTCCCGCATTTGCCTACAAATCAGTCACTAAGCTTCACAGTACAACTTCTGAAGCACTTGAAGACATCATTGTGACGTGAAAGGCGCAATGTCAATGCAAGTATTATTATAATTAATCAAGTGCTGATTTCTCCTTATAACACTGCAGCATTTAACTATTGTGAGTGAACTGATGAAAAAAACTGTGATTTCTGTGGCAAAACCCAAAATCATATCCCAAGGCCCTCTTTCTAAGCTGTAATCTCAGTATTAAGAGGCAGCTCATATTCTTTCATCTGAGCCACAATACAGTGCCGTCATCCATACCTACCCTCTAGTGCAGAGCTATAATGCCTCGTCCCAGGTTATCTCCCACCCCACCTAAGAACAAATGTGGTTCAGATCTGGGCCAGCCCCAAGATACATAATTCAATCAGTTGAGCATGACAAAAATAACAAATCAGACTTAAAAATATATCTCGACCAATATTATGATACTGAATCTCTAACATGGACATTTAATTTTCCTTCTGAACACTCTGGAACTCCATCCCACGGTCCCTTCACCTCGCTTCCTCCCTTGCCTCTTTCAAGGTTGGTCTCAAGAACTTTCTCTTTGACCGTGCCTTTGGTCTCCCTCCCACTTCTCTGCCGTCCCTCATCCCTACACTACCCCCCTCCCCCATGCTCGGGCCCCGACACCGGACTGTTCAGCACTTTGGGACGTCCTCCCGACGTGAAAGGCGCTCTATAAATGTAATTTTATTGTTGTTCTAATCTTTGATTCTTGCGTCTGCACGAGTGTTAACCAGAATTATGGTTGGTGGGAGTATGTCTTTCATTTCAGACCTAATTCTGAGCAGGTGACCATTTATACAACTTAATGTAATAAATGTAACATTCCTTCTGTTAAGAAGGCAGTGTTAAAATCGCAGTGACAAATTTTGCTAATCACTGAATTGTCAGCGCACTCTTCAAAACCGCAGGACTTATAGCACAGATCTGAAGCTTTACACCTATTCAGACAATGACTGAACACCCCATTGCTGGAAATTCTCAGGCACAAGGAAAATTGCTTTTTCCCAGCCTAATTGACATTGGCGATAAGTGCTTAAGTGCTGTTATCAGCGGTGAGCACAGTGACCTGACTTGTCACCAGTATAAACTTGTATTGCTTTTTTTGTCTCTACTTCTCAAAACCCAATTTCCCTTTGTTCCTCCCAGTGTTGTTTTGTTTGTGACTCGTCTCTGACATGGGTGTAGAACAGACGACCCATTCCATTTCAATGGTAAAAGCTTATTGCCTAGAGTGGTTTGTCAATTGCGAAATGCGGACAATTTTACTCTGTGGTCCCTGTGCTGTGACTTCTGGTGAAATGCTTCTGTGGGATAACAAGCAATGTAACATTAACTAACTGTAACATTTTTCTGTTTCACTTGAATACCTTTGATGATCAGGCAGCATTTGTTTCATCAGAAGATTGAGGGGTAATGCGGGGTGGATTTAATACTTGGATCAATATGACATGATCTGTGGAAGGAGCAGGCTAGATGGGGAAAGTGGGCTTTCCTTGGTCCATGCTGCTATTGACAAGGTCAATGTATTGGTGCTTTATTGTATGGAACCACAGGAAAACAATTGTTCTAAGAAAATTTCTAAAGATAACTGTTACAGTACTGATGCGAATTGGCTTCTGTATTCACCTACAAATACACAGTCACTACATTTTACCATAAATCCTGTGGAGCGCTTTGAGACATCTCGATGAACTGCAAACAACCACATTGAATGCAAAGATTGTTATCCAGAAGCAAGATGTAAAGTTTTAAAATTTTAGCATTTCAATATGCTTCTTGCCTTTCAAAGTAATCGTGTCTTGGCTCTTAGTATTGATGGCAGAATTCCGGGCTGCTTTATTTCAGCCAACTGGGTTGCCAAAATACTTTCTGCAAATAATTTGTTTTTTTTGTTCTGGATGTCCAGTTCCTATTCCTAGCAGAACACTTCTGTTAACATTGTAATTTGACTGGTGTGACATGTATGAGATGGCTTTACCCTGCTCTCAATAATCCACGTTGCTCATGATATTCAGCCAGAATGAGACATTCAGGTAAGCTGAGTAACTGAGCAGAAAGAGTTCAGCAGATTGAATATGACAGGAATGTGTATGTGACGTTGCCAAATCAAGGATGGAACCAAGCAATAGGTTAAACCTAATCATTCAGCCCAGACCTAAATTTGCAAGGCATCACAAGAGGTGCACACATACTTATTCCACTGTTGATAACATCAGTTGCATTTAATGGAAAGTTAATATATATGACATTTAACTGAACTTTAAATGGACAGAATGTTTTAAGTGAAGTGAAAAGTGATACTGTAGTGTGCTGGTTAAGTATGCATGACAGCATCAAACATGGCACAATCAACTGTAATGCAGGATTCCCCCTACTTTTGAGAGTTTAAGATAATCTCTACCGAGTAGATATGAACAGGAACAGTATTTTGTAATGTGACTCTAGTGCTATTAATGACACCACTTTGAATCAGATGGTTTGACCTGGAACTGACTGACTAAAAGTACAAACAAGAAAACACTTGCATGTGTAGACATTCAAATAATAATAATAATCCTTGCATTTAATATAGTGCCTTATCACATCTTTGAGACGTCTCAAAGCGCTTCACAGAATATACTGTAAAGTGAATTGACTGTGCATCTAATCTCTCCAAACTAGAAAGTGGCTCACACCAAGCCACTGAAAAAAAATTCCTCCCACAACCCTTTACCATTACTCCAGTCTAAGATTTAAATCCCTTTATTTCCTTGAGTCCCATTCCTAACCTAAGAACAGTTAGTCCTAAATTTCCAATAGGTTTGCATCTCGGATTCATGTAACGTTTCACAGGAGCTAAGCACTCTTACCTCTGGATCAGATGATTGTAAGTTCAAGCCTCAAGTCGCAACCTTTGAGCTCAAGCTCAGACAACAAAGCAGAGCTACATTGACAGAATTGTTATCCTGCGAATGAAACTTTAAAACTAAGGCCAAATCTGTCAAGGTGGATGTTACAGAATCAATGATACTATTCAAAAAGAGATGGGAGTTTCTCAAAGTGTCCTAGTCAACAATCCTCAAGCTAAATTTGTCATTCACATCTTGGTGGCTTGTAGGTTATGCTGTGTGCAAATTGATGTTGTATTTTGTGTGCATACGCACTGTCACTAAGCTTAACAGTAATTATTATAATGCAATTTGAGACATTGCAGTGTAATAGGCACTATATCAAATGCAAGGATTATCTTAAAGAGAAGATTTTCATTTCCTTTTTGGGGGCTAAATCTTTGGGCTTCTAAAGGAGAGTGTTCACCCAACCCAACATTTGTTTTGTTCATCTCAGCAACCCAGCAACAACCAAAATGTATCATCTTTCACATGCACTTTGTGAAGGAAATATCATTATCCCACTTCCACAGCAGTGAACGTAAAAGCAAGGGACTTCTCTCGTGTTAGGAAATGTGGAACAACAATCAACTCAGGAACTGCTAATGTTCAATCAATGACTCACTGTCCATTTTACACTTCTACTGATGTGTAATTTTGACTGCTAAATGAACCTGTTAGACTTTAGACACTTATGGGGAGAAATTCTATCTGGACCTAGATTTATATTAGGTAGCATTTTAGCGTGGTCAGAATTTGGCAAATTCTTAAATACAGACTTTTATTAAAGTAGGTTTTCTGTTGGTTCTTTTAAGAACTGCAGAAAAAAACTATTTCAAAGTTCAGACTGAATTCAGCAATTTTCCAAATTCTAAGTGCTCTAAAATGCTAAATAAATAGAGCAAATCTACACCTGGGTGGAATTTCTCTAGTTTACTACACAAAACTTATTGCAGCTTAAATTATATTGGTATATATATTGGCTCATTTGTGTGCAGTTGCTTTTTAGCCATGCATTCGAGTAGTAACCAAGGTCCTGTCCATATGTTTCATGAATCAATGTGTTGTAGAGTTTCTTTCTGCCTTGAAGAATTGTTTAAACATTGCTTTGTGAAATAACATCCTCCATAAGTATCAGAGTCCTGGACATCTGTTTCACATTTCATGGCAAACTAATGAGAGAATCTGCACGTTAAGTAAAAACATGAATTTCTCCAAGCTTTCTTCTGTTAGTTCTGTAAGTTCTGTTAGTTCTCCAAGCTTTCTTCAGGTTAGGTACAAGTTAAACATTAGTATTTACATTATTACCTTAATTGGATTAATATTACCCAGATTACTTACATGATCTGGGTTGCATTACCATTTTGTTAAAAAAACAATATTGTCATCATTATCAATAGGCAAGTGTTTTTCAGACTTTCTGTGGCTATGAACATAGCCAAACTTTTTTTTCAAAACACAGCTAGTCTTCTAGTGCTTCTAGACTGTGGACATTATACATTGTGGATGACACTGCCAACTCAGATGATGTATGAATTCTTTGACGTTTGCAATCAGTAGAAAACTGAGTTAAAACAAATGTTCTAAGTTTCTGAATTCAAGCCCTTTCAGCGCAGTGCATAAAATAATTGATGAAATGAGAATGGTAGAGGGATTGAATGGCTTTGAAAAGCATTGTATTTGTTTAGATAGCAGCAGTGAAATCTTCAGCCCTTGGAAACATCAATATACAGTTGCTGGTGTGGAACACAGATTTGAATCAAATGTAGGAGTGAGTGTCCCTAGTGATTGGTTTTCACTTGCCCTCCCTGAGATTCTTGCTTTTTCTTCACTGCACTGTACTGTACCTTCAATGGGGGAAAAAAACACATAGCTGAAAATCAGCTTCATAAGCTACAGGGAACAAACAGCAAATCAATGCACAAATCTCCATGTTATCTACATGAACTGATAGATCATTCAAGTGCTGTTAACACAGTCTCAAGCAAATCCTTTGTTGTTTAAAACCAGATAACCGAGATTACAAACTACATAAACCAGCTTCAACACTTAAAACAATAGCATGGATGTTTTTTCCATAATTACTAATATGCTTTAGAAGTAACAAGGAAGTCCTCTGTGTAATGGGATTATATTAATTTCTGTAGGCTCATTGTGGACCTAATAGTGATTAGGATTTTAACCATTTTTAGAAGTTCGGTCACACAGATTGTTTTATCGTTTCAAATGAAAATTGCGTATCTTTCAGGTGTTGGCAAGTCGGGAGGAAAGAATTTTAGTAATTGATCTTTAATGAGAGTCACTCTTATTAGAAACTAAAATGTATTTGCGTACTACTAAATTGTAAAAATTTAATTCAGACAGCTTCATGTTTAACCCTGGAAATTATGTTAGTGTGTTGTGTTTTTAAAGACATTGCAATTGCTTAAACATGTTCTGAAGGATTGCATTAATTCAAGTCCAAAATAGCACGCAGAACTGAGGAGCAGTTGAAAGATAAATGAACCAACTGCTAGAAACAATGTCTGCCAAAGTACTGATTTTCACTGCGAGATTCAAATGCGTCCAACTCTTTGCTACATAAAACCTGGAGTATTTACTTGTAACAAGAGACTGAATATGTGCATGGTTTTCCCATGCGCCACAGCCTAAGAAAGTGTTTGTATAAAGTGATGAATGATTTTAACAATCTGTATTGAATAAGGTATTTTTTTATATGGTAATTCCTAATTAAAGGTCACTGGGCCTCCAATTTGAATCAAGGCAACCCAGGCAGCTTCAATTTAGCGAAATTATAAAGAATTTTGGCAAACAGTTAAACAAGTGAAACGTTCATTGCTTAAATTTTGATTTCTAAAATGTTGTAATGTAATTTTATACAGGACAATACTACAAAAATGTGTGTTTTGCAGGCATGTATTTTATGGTAACTTGCAACTTGTGGTATAAGTGTTTAATGAGGAATTAATACTTTTGGCACATTGTTTTTTTTATTTACAGGCCATCCGCTGCACACTGGTGAACTGCAACTGTGAATGTTTTCAACCAGGAAAGATCAACTTGCGTCAATGTGACCAATGTAAACATGGGTGGGTGGTACATGGTAAGCGAAGCACTTGAATTAAACACACATCCAATTAATGTCTTGCCATAACTTGTATGTTTTGCTGTCGGTGGTATTTGGCACGTCTACCTTTGGATGTGAACATACAGAGCTGATCTCGATGCTCAGAATATCCGCCCAGTGGCATTTATTTTTTAGGAAACTCTTTCAATAAACGGTTAAACGGAAAAAAAATTAGCCTGTATTATCTTACAGTAAAATACAATACAGTACAGAGTCACTAATCCAAGCAGGCCCAGACTGATCACAATCCGGATTAATGATTTGTTAGTTAGGATTAGCAGTCAGCAGCAAGTCAGTGGGAGCAACATGAGAGAATATGGTATTGGTAGACCTTTTACTGTGGGTCAGCCAGAGTTCATATTGCTGGTCTGTCCCAATGGTTTCTATTTGCATCAACAGTAATGGGAGGTAAATGCAGTAAACTCCTGATAAGTTGTCGCTCCAAGGAAAAAAGGCCCAGTGATGAGTTATCAGGAGTGACGATTTAAGCATATATATAAAAATCCATAAATATGCTGGGATATTGACATGATGAATTAAATGGTTAGTGACAAGTTAAGCAAGGGCCAACTTAACAGGAGTTTACTGTAGAAGTGCTACCTAGGTTAATATTCCTCTGTATCTTAAGTAAAATCATGAGGCAACAAGCTGATCATATGATTGACTTGAAAGACTGTTTGCAAAACATTCATGGGCTAAAATTTCAGTCGGAGTTACACGCAGTGCTTTTTGAGATGAGCAATTGTAATGGGGAAATCCTACTAGTAGCCAACAATACCAAAAGCATGACCCATCAAGCGACATGGAAATTCAGCCCATCATTGTTTCCAAACACTTTTCAACTGTCAATATGGTTGTTTTTTAACAATCCTTACCATAATTCAGGAGAGTGTATTAATACTAATGTTTGTTTGCTGATTTAATTTTCAGCCCTGGACAAACTACGTGTCCATCACCTATATCAGCACAGTCAAGTGGAGATAGTCCAATCCAATGTGGTTTTTGACATTAGTAGCTTAATGCTGTATGGTACCCAGGCTGTTCCAATCCGCCTCAAAATTCTGCTGGATCGCCTGTTCAGTGTACTTAAACAGGAAGAAGTACTTCAGATCTTGCATTCACTGGGATGGACGCTCCAGGATTACATTCGTGGTTATATACTGCAGGTAATTGATGCAATATAAAAAGTCACATAAAAACATTTAATGAAGCATAAATGTTATTCGGCTGTGATTAGGTTAGAGGGATGAGGAAGTTGTGAATCTTGTGTGGGGAAAAAAATGCAGATTTTTACTTTTTGGCTCAATATAAACTCATTGGTATCTTTATTCTGTCAATAGCAGACATTTCTTTCCATCATTATGCACAAACAAATCTCTGCATTTTCTGACATAGGTGATCTTGTTCTTCAGTTTTGCAGCACTGCTTTATATATATATATATATTTGTTTTACATAAAGTAGCAAATTCAAATGCAATTTAATTTCCTCTTGAAATTTGCTACAGGCAAAACTATTTTATTTAAAAGCCATTACTGATGATTAGTTACAGATGAATTGATACTGAAGAAAGTCAGTTATTTGATGATGACATTTTTTATTGTTGTAAATTGCAAAATAAGAATATTTGCCAATGTTAAAAGCATGTTTCTCCAGTTCAGCAAGGCAGTCAGATATGTAGATCATACTGTAGCAAAATACTCCATCTCCAAAATACTCTTTGTACAACTAGAGAGTTAGTGGAAAAGCAACGAAGGACATTGTAAAGGGGTCCATTACATAGTGCAGTTTGAAATTCACTCTGATGTCTAAAACTTTAAAAAGTAGCTCCCAAGTCAGAGGACATACTTATGGGATATAATGCATTTTACTGGCGATAAGAAATATCCATTTTGATCGAGGCGGATTCTATCCTGTATGTTCTCAATTGAAAGTAAGGTGTGTCTACTTTTGTTTCTGATGCTGCATAACATGGGAATAGACAGATTCTAATATCATATGATCCCAGGCAATGTACACCAAAGTTTATTTTGGGTCAAAGCCACAGGTGTCATCTTGAACATCATCCAAAATTGTACTGACTGAATCTTGAAAGATCAGGAGAGAGTCCAAACACATTGATCTTGAAGGTATCTTTGTCTCAATCAGAAGACTCAGAGCTTTGCTTCACCCCTCTACAGGTTTTGGTTCTACAAGGGGCTGCAGTATTGAACTGTTAACGGCACTTTGCATCCTGTGGTTGAACATCCACATACCTCTTTTTATTTTGCACCATTTTTCCTGTTCAAGCAGTTACTCACGATGCAACTTCCCACAGCTGTGAAAATGGAACAGTTTGGGCAAAATGTCTAGCCCAATACCACATCAAAGAGGCATAAACATACTCATTAGATTGAGTTTAACAATCTGCATTTGCCTCCCACTTTCCCTCAGCAAGATGGGATACCTTCCTCCTGCACAATACTCCATCTAGTGGCCTGAATTAAAGCTGACAAAATGGGCCAATTCTAAGGCAAGAGAGTTTTGAGTGACACAAGAAGATTTTGTGAGTGCTGGAAATCTGTAGCAAGTCAACTAAGATCTGAAAGACAGACAGGAGAGAGGTTAATGTTTTGGATGCGTTCTTTGTCAGAAATGTATCAAGACAGGTGTGCGTGACAGGCTGAGACTTGTGAGTTGCTGGTTGCTGGTCAAGGGATGAACTGATTGAACATTGCTTTGAGCAAAGGTGCAAGGTGTATTTTAATGGGTTGTCAGTTGTATAATACGCCCTTTCATACCATGTAGAAAAACTAAAGTAAATTGCAGGGGAGGGAGGGGGTTTATAATTATGAATGACAAAGCCTTACAATATTTATTGTTGCTTTTAATCCATCCAAATGTTTTTTGTTGCAGGATGTCTCAGGGAAGGTACTTGATCGTTGGACGATAATGACGTACGAGGAAGAAATGGTCTCTTTGCACCAATTCCTTCGTTTTGGAGAGACTAAATCTATTGTCGAACTTATGGCTATTCAGGAGAAAGAGGGTCACTCCATAGTAATCTCATCAACCAAATCGAATTCAGATATCAGAGCATTTATCGAAAGCAGCAACCAAACAAGGAACCCTGGCCTATCCACTCATGTGGAAAAAGTAAACTCAAACAACATTCATCACTTTGAGAACATTGTGAATAACCTGGCTTTTATGTTACCTTTTCAGTTTTTTAATCCCATCCCCATGCCTCTGTTAGGGACCTCCCCCAATGGATTTCTCGTTGATCAATCTGAGGATAGGTCACAGGAAACCAAACCAGATATTCAAATTCCTACCAGTAAGAGTCATCTTTTAAGTACCAGTCCTGCTTCATTTCAGAGTGCTGAAGACAGCAGCAAGAGTTCCCAAGACGGTACCAATCAGGAGTTGAAGAACGATAGTAGAAGTGAGTGTAGTCCTGTCGCTTCCCCTTCAGCTGGTGTCATACTAAACCGAGAGCCTGAAGTCACACATCTGCCCTCTCCCACCAAAATTAAGCCTGTGGAAAAGCCTCATTCAGCAACAAAGAAAGGGCGTGTTTATTGCAGTGCATGCGATAAAACCTTCTATGATAAAGGCACATTGAAGATCCATTACAATGCTGTTCATCTGAAAATCAAACATCGCTGCACAATCGAGGGTTGCAATATGGTCTTCAGTTCCCTGCGTAGTCGCAATCGACATAGCTCCAATCCTAATCCCAGACTGCACATGCCAATGATGAAAAACAATCGTGACAAGGACCTGAGAAGCGATTCTTCACCAACCGTCATTCAACTAAATGACAAAAGGCTTGACATCAATAACTATCTTGGCACAGACACTCGACCTGTTACAGGTTTCGATAATAATTGTGCAGAATCAAATCTTCAACATCATGTTCAGAGCAATGTCTGTCATGCTGGACACAGTGGGATGTTGTTTCAAAACCTGAAGACTGTACAGCCAGTTCTGCCTTTCTATCGGAGTCTTGTAACACCAGCTGAACTCGCCATCACTCCAAGTCCACTTCCTTCCTTGCCTCTTGTACACGCTTCTGTCCGAGAACAACTTTCAGCTGGAGAACCATCAACTGATGTCGTGCCAAAAAAGAAATCCCGTAAATCCAGCATGCCTGTCAAGATCGAGAAAGAAACTGTGGAAGAAATAGACGGCGCTGAAAATGGTATCTCAGACGATGACACACCTCTGCAACTTAGAAGTGAGATTGAGTTTAAGAGCTTGAAACATGATTTTGAAATACGTATTGCTGAAAAGATTGAAAGCAGCCGAGAGTATTCGCCTGACAGAGAAAAACAGAGTCTTAAAGTGCAGCCGCAAGATTTAATAACTGCTAATGTTCAAGCCAATTCTGGGAATGGAAAGCTGGAGAATGGACTGCAATGCATCGGAAATGGAAATCCTTGTGCAAAGACTGTAATAGTTTCATCCATTGAGGATGGGCAAAGGGAGACTGAATTGGACAATGGCGGGAAAGTGGTAACTAAATCAGAAGGTTGGTTGCAAGAGGAACATTCTACAAACAAAGATGATAATCCCAATTATAATGAAATGCAGCAGAGGCTGATAAATGGAGGCCTCGGCAGTTTATTACTGAATCAAAGAGTTAGCTTGCCGTCCCTTGACGGTCCACCAGTGAGTGCCTGCATTTGCCCACAGGCAGCCACAAATATGTGGGATAATCAGGGCACCTCTAATCCTAACTATTGCTACGTCTGCAAGAAGGTGTTTAAAAGTTCTTACAGTGTTAAATTACATTACAAAAATGTGCACCTGAAGGAGATGCACATGTGCACAATTGAAGGTTGTAACGCAGCTTTCCCTTCACGGCGCAGTAGAGACAGGTCAGTGAAACGTTGGCTTTTTTTTGTGTTTCTAAACTTCCTAAAACTTTTTTAAAAAAACCTGATTCGCAAATCACATTCATATATTCTTAAATCACTTTTTGAATTGCGTGTTTTCATATTAAAAAAAACTGAGAACGGACTTTTCTTTGGCAAATACTATTTGTGCTTGGACCAGGTACAAAAACATAACTGTGCCTGAGACAATCCTATTGGAATTTTGGCTTCACCACCTTCGTTGGCTTCAAGGGCTATTTTATATGGTGAGAATAGGGAGCAGATTCGGACAGTTCAGGTCTTTTAAGGGACATTTGTGCAATATCTTCTTTTTTTATACATATTCAACACAAGACAAAAATGGAAGTATCCATAAAGACAAATTCTGAAAACAATATCTCTAGGTGGAGATTATATCAGTGGAACTTTTTTTTAAAGTTAGTAAACATCACATTTCTGGCTTAATTTGTGATACTGAGCCATAGACACTGGGTTATTACAGAATCAATTACTCATTGTGTGCAGCGTAAGGAACTCACAGCTGGGTAAAATAGTGGGAATGTGTACACACAAACTTAGCATTCCTGGAAGAGAAGCAAGAGGAACATGCCAAGGGTTGCACTCCTAGTTGTGGTTCAGTGACCCTTTTTGGAATTGCATATGTGGAGTTGGAAGGTTGTGGGTTAAAGTCTTGGCTGACACTCCAATACAGCATTGGGAGGAGAGTTGCATTGTCTGAGGTGCGGTCCTTTGGATGAGACATAAACCCAAGGTCCCATCTGCCTGTTCAGGTGGAGATTAAAGATCCCATGGCTTTTTTTGAGGGTCAGCTGAAACTTGCGGAAACCCATCACCAGGCTTAACTATTTCAAAAAGAGAAGGAATTTTTTCCCGGTCTCCGGACCAACAATCCAATAGATGAAATTAGTCATTCACTTCATGACTGTTTGTGGGATGTTTCAGTGTGCAAATTGGCTGCAAGATGTGCAGTCGATGCACTTTACAGTAAATCCTGTGAAGCACTTTTGATGCCCTTCAAATAGCTCAACACTGACTTGCACGTGAAAAGCAGCCACTTGGGTAAGGTACCAATAGATGGCTGGTGTTTAGTGGAACAAGGTATTTCAGTAGCAAATCAGTAAAAACAGAGGTTAGGTTTGTACCTTTTGCATTTTAATCTCATTCCTGTAAATAGAGATTCATTTATTTGACCTGTCTGCTTCTATCATCCCCAGGCACAGTGCGAACATCAATCTTCATCACAAACTTCTGACCAAAGACTCGTATGAAAATCAGAACAATTTCTCGAACACCGCCCCGGCAACAAAAGAATTTTATGAAGACATTTTGTTTAGAGGTCATCTCGGACAGACTTCATTGCTATTGAAAGGAAGGAGCAGAAGCGACCACTTTGTATTTTCTCTCAATGAAACTCAGGAACAATACAACAGTGCCCACGGAGGCAATGGCATTGATGATGGCACTGTGTTGGATCTTAGCACCACGTCTAGCATCAAGTCTGGAAGCAGTGCCCATTCGTGGGATTCGGATGCTGGGAGTGAGGAAGGTATACCCGTGGAGGATGATGAAGGCTTTGAGAGTTCAGATTTGATAGTGCAAGATAAACTGCACCACATATCCGGTCTAATTGATGAGCCGATTGACTGCTTGATACGATCCTCTTCTGCTGGCTCACCGATTATGTGCAACATCTGTCAGAAGATGTACAGTAACAAAGGAACCTTCAGAGCTCATTACAAAACCGTACATCTCCAGCAGCTCCATAAATGCAAGGTGTCCGGCTGCAATATAATGTTCTCGTCTGTTCGAAGTCGAAACAGACACAGTCAAAACCCTAATTTGCACAAAGATCTCCTCGTATGCAGCTCCAACGAAAGTCACTGAGCATTTTCTGCCACACCTGCCCCTAACATTATAGGTTTTCAACGTGCTATCGATTTTTTCTATCTGGCATTTATTCCAGTGATAGTTGCAGATTCTCTTATGAAACAATCACAGTTTTTTTCAACCGTGTAGTGAGTATCGATCGACCTGTTTTTGCTACCTGATGTAGTTCTCAAAAGTGGTGAAATGCAGCCAAAATATTTGTAGCATGCCTGTTTTATACTTTAACCAAGAACAGGAAGTGTAGCTCTTCACAGACCCCGTAAACCTCATTTTATGAATTTGATCTTTTTTATAACACAAAGATTCTTTATTCTTTATCTGGATCAAAACACACTTCTGATATTTGCTTCCAGGCCTCATCCCACTTGATCAAAGATGGGTTTTCATATGCACTTAGGCCATCTTTTGACATTCCATCTTCAAGACTTCAATCTATTCCAATCAGTACTATTTGATATAAACTATGTTCCTGAAATCCTGTTGAATGCAACCTCCAATGTACATTCTGTTTTTTAAAAAAATACAAGATCACTCCATTTCACTGCTTCTTTCTTTGGGTGATGCTGTGTCTCAAGTCTGAATAGATGCAGTTATGCAAAGTTAAACGTTCAGAGTGAACTAAAGCTAAATGTTTTTCTTCAGGTCATGGTAAGGTTTTGTGAACTACAGTATATTGAAATTAAGAATGTAATGTGTTTGCTGATTGTTTTCTTGGTGCTTTTAACTTATTCTGTGCCATTGTGAATGTCCAACCTATTGCTTTTGTGTTATGAAAAAGTATCTTACCTTAGGATGGTCACAATTAAATCTTAAGATATCAAAACTTGCCAAAGATATATCTGACAATCTGTAAATAACATGGAAACAATATCCTTGGCAACAAAGCGTACCTGAAACATTTGCAAAATTATTTTGATTGAACCCAAGTATCACTTTATTATTCAGCAGTTCACAATTAAGAACTGCCCTAACCTCAATCCTTAATGCATGTAAACATGCTGCACCAAATTACTTTAAAAGGGAACCTTAGACTTAATTATAATTGAGCTGAAAGGAAAGTTTCTGTGAGCCTCGCTTTGTGATAACTGCTCATTCAAAAACACTACATACACTTGTTTTAGGTTATGGCCTCTTTGAAATGTAATAATGTAATTGACAGGAACTAGCTTTTACAAGTATTTCCTACAAATGTAGAGTTGGCTGCCTCTAGTATTGGAAATAAATCTTATGTACCTAGCTGTATAACTGTGTCAAGCAAAATCACCGTGCTTTATGTCAGAGCTGGATGGTGTTAAGATGAGATTGCTTACTCCCCCAACCCTCACTGAACCAATAAATGTAGTTTAATTAAGGGTAATTCTTTGATCATCAGTTAATTTGCTGATGTAAGAAGGTTAATGAGTCTTAGTCACGTGCGTTTATAATGGGATAATCCCTTAAAGTCAAATTGTGAAAATAAAGATAGATACATTTACCAAAAAGTTGAAGGTTGCCTTTTTTCATAGTTTAATAACTAAACACTTGTCCTTTCGTATGATAGGAGCACTCCAGTCTTTGAAGGAAATAATTAGTAACAGCCAGGCCATGTTGATTACATTATCATATTTCAAAGCTTTCATAACCTTTTCTCAGCTCCTATTAGAATTAACATTTCCTCTTAGATCTTGCTGCCTGTCTTTTTGTATAAAAAGTTAAGGAAATAATGCTCACTGTAACTAATCCTCCACAGCGGTGTGAAGACCTTAGCTCTGTTCTTCATAATGTTTATTTTTAGTCTACGTTGCACTCTTCTGCTTCAGGAGTTTCTGATTTGAAAAGTACAGTCAGTGCCAGTTTTTCCCATGGTTGGAAACTTTCAAGTTTCAGAAAAGAACTCTAAAATTCTACTCAGGCCTTGCCTGTAAGATCATTTTGTCTTGTGCAGAATTACAGAAAAAAATCTTAATTTGGACCTTAAAGCCAGTTGTTCAGTTGTTGAAAAGAACTGACTTCCAAATTAAGGCTGAATTTAAAGTGTGTCATCGACTCCCCCCCCCCCCCCCCCCCCCCCACACACGCACACAATTCTGCACAAATTAATGGATTTTACAAAAATCCGGAAAAGGTTTAAATTTAAAATCTTAAATTTTAAGGCAAAATGACCTTAAGGGCCACAGGAGAGTTAAAAAGGCAGATTTCAACCGAAAAAAAAGATGTTTCTAAAATTAGATTTTGAATTGATAAAATCTCTGCAGCTGTTGGTTATTGTTCCAGGTTAGATCATGTTTTTTTAATGCCCAGGACTTGAGGTGACATCAATGAAACAAATTTGTTTATCTTGGCTGGAAACTTTCGTACCTTAAGGGTTTTTTCACTGAAGGGTTTTATACTTTTCACAAAAATACTCTCTGATTAAAATTTGAGCGCATGGAAACCACTAAATGGTAGTGTAGCATCACAGGCTTCATTGAAAATTGGTTCTTTTCATGCCAAAGATTCTGTGTAAACTTTTGATCATTTTAACCCCTGAGAAGTGTCTTCAAAATGTGGTCAGATATGAAACTACAACCCAGAATAATTATAATAATTGTAATACTTTATGGAAGTACTCCAAGCCAAGTGATCTGCAATTGTTTATTATGTCAAAAACAAACAAGCTAAGTAAGTCTGCAATTTGACAGTGATACGAGATACTGATGGGATTGGGAAGTCCACCATTGTATTCAACCAGACATTTAATAATGCTAAGATTTTTATACTTGTGTCCTCCTATCCTTTTGTTCCACTCAGTTGCAATTATTGTAAATGATTCAATATTTTCCATCTGTGACGTAATGGGATATTTCAACACAATGCCTCTCTCAAAGGGCACACAAAATGAGCAAACCAAAGATATTTAAGGTAGTGTTCATTGGTTGATAAATGTATTTACTGTAGACTAAGAACTAAACAAAAGGGTATGTATCGTAATAAGGTCATTCTCCACTAATAAGCCACCAATCCACATGTCACCCATTATTGACGTTGTTTGGAATTGTTTTGTGTTTCTCCCTTTTTTCTTCCTTTTAAGGACATTGAGCAACGTGGATCTTTGTTCAGTTGTGAACTTCTCTATGAAGAACTATTTTGAGGCATGTATTAAGGAGGGCCAGACATTAATATCAAACTTTTCCTCTTTCAACCTCGAATTTAAATGAGTCATTTTTCTTCTTTCTTCTAATATCCAGGCCAAGAACTGACAGCAACTTGTGATTACAAACCTAAATTCAAAAGTTCAGCTGCCTGGACAAGTGAGCCATCCAAAAGATTCACTGCAGTCTTGTAAATTTTCCCACAAACATTTTATTTCTGATCGACTGCCCCTTTTTATATTCACCTGCATCATGAACCATTACCAACCAAGCCTCTGCTAAGTGCCATTTTATTGGCCCTAGCAAGTGCAGAGGAACAGGTTGTTTTGGCTCAAGTTCATCTCCCTTTCCCTGTGAGCTGTCCCTTGCTTCTCTTTCTCTCACTGAAGGCTCAGCACATGGAAAGAGTATTACACTGCCATTGACGTACACAGCCTTGATTTACAATCTGAAAATTAATAGTAGATGTGCACAGTTCGACAAAATTCACATAAAATAAATCAAGATGTAGGTAACTGATGATGTGTGGTGGACACCAAAAAATGTCCCACTTTGGTGGCACTTTCATAGAGAAATGTATACCTAAGTCAATTTCTACCGAGTATTTGTTAAGGATTTTATTCGTTCAACACTTCTGACATCTTTTATTATGATGCAAAACTATATTTTGAATTTGTCTCACATGTTGTATTTTATTGTTATACTAAGCTATTAAACGTATACTATAAACGCCTCCAGTTGTTATATTTTCTTTCTGTTTGCACGGATACAGATCTGTGTGTTTTACAACTCTGAAAAAGTTGGGATCCAGTTGGCAATATTTCAGTATGGTGGAAGTTAGTCATGGCTTGGTTATTCTTTTGAAACAAGCCAATAAGCTGGATAAATTGTGCAAGATGCAGAATTGGCATTAGCTGCGTGCATGCAAAAGCACAGACAGACCTCTTGTTAATGGTGCAACATGTGTGTCCAACATATGTTGCCTATGAATAATGGTTTGTCAGTACAGTTTTGGCATATGTGGTTCAGTTCCTCTCCCAGCAATATTTTGTTTCAATTCTTAACTTTTCTCTGCTTTAAGCCGTCATTTAGCAATGTTGTTATTCTCCCCAAGTCTAATTCTCTTTCAAATGACGCATTGCCTAATTAGCTTCAAGAGCCACATGTAACAATTATTACACGTCCTGTAATAATCCGTGCATTTGACATAGCGCCTTATCACATCGTTGAGACAAAGCGCTTCACAGGATATTCTGTAATCCCCTCGCTTAGCATCACCCCCATCACCACCATCCCTGTAAAGTAGCGCGAGACATTAGGCTATGCGAACGGCATTATATAAATGCAAGGTGCTATTGAATCATTACATCAACAACAACAACATATTGTACCATTTGTAAGGATGATTAATATTTACTGGATATGCCACCAATCCTACAAACAGCACCTCGTACTGGAGCTATCATTGCACAGTAACTGCGGCCCTCTATTGAACGTTGATTTTACAAAACATTCTTATTATAAAATCCACGTTCTGGTATTTTAGGGCACAACTAACATTCCACTACTTACATTAGAACCAACAATAAATACTGTATAAAATACATATCAATGAGGAAGGGAAACAAAGGCATGAAAATAACCAAACGACTCTTTAAACTGGTTTCAAGAGCTGATTGTAATTATAACCAGCTGTTCAGCATGAAATCCACACTCGGAGAGTTGAGTGACCATTTTTGTGGTTTGTGTGCAAGTGAACAGTCTACTGACTGTAGTTATTAACTTTAATGAAACAGTTATCCAAATATATAGCTTTCCCCAAAACATTTGATTACAATAGACAGATGGATATATTGTCTTGCAATTTGTCTAGTGACAGAGATTTGATCCCTAACCCTCACAATTCAGGTCAAATAAGCAATGTGGATGAAAGTATTTAATGTAATCAGAAATAGTGGCTTGCAAAGTTACTGAATACCGTGTTTTATCATTTTTTAAAAAACCTATGCATTTGAAATTCAGATTCTTATATCCTAGTCTGCAAAATTAAATATTTTACTGTGGATACTCTCTGTAGTCAATAGCCTCACCCTCCTTCAGCGAGAGAATGCACATTCCATTCCATACAAAGGGAAATCATAGAATCATTAGAGAATTATACAGAACAGAAGGAGGACATTTGGTCCATCATGTCTGTGCCAACTCTTTTAAAAGAGCTATCCAAATCAACCCTGTTTTCCCCCATAGTCCTGCAAAGCTGTCCTCTCCAAATGTTCATGCATAGGTGGCATTCAGATGTGAAACTGTCTAGTTTGGACACCCGCTAGCTTGGTAATGCATGTGTCAGACACCCAGTTGATTAAAAAAAGCTGTAGATACAATGCCTCTTTAAAAAACATACACGAGTGGCTACATAATATTTAAATATACTACAAGACAAATATAAAAATAAAATTCCCTCCTGTATGTAGTACTTTATTACCATTTGAGTATGGTTCTAAAGTTGATGGTTCAAAAGTTTCAAAGAAAAGAAAGTTGTCAACTTCCATAACAAATTATTAATGCCATATATCTTACAGCCTTCTTTGTGAATTTCTGAGCCACTGCTTTCAAAGGTTTCTGTTCCATGGTGATTAACTTTTAATTCAAATGATGTGACATGCCTTATTAATTGTTAAAAAGTGGTAATGATATGCAAGGCATGCAATGTTGATGGATTGGGGATTCATTACAAGAGGCACCTGAACCCTACAAAGTAAATATTAAGTGAATTTTTACGTTTTCTTAAAGTACAAAAGGTAAAAAAAATAATCCTTGCAGCAAATATTAATGATGCCACAAGAGTATTCATCAGGCAGGCTATTACAGAGCGATTCTTTATCCTTTCATTGCACGTCAATGCTGCTTGTTAAAAATTCATGTCTGACAGAATTTTAGACTTCTCAAGAAACTGATTTATGGTATACTACGTAAACAATATAAAATCAACAGCTATTGAGTCGGACACAAAGTGAAGTTGTATTTAATTACATCCTTCATTGCATTCTGCAGGCCTAGCACAAGATAATCTGCTTCTCCAGAGGAAAGGAGTTCAAATACGGTATAGATGCTACAATTTAGCATCCTGTTTTGTACTATAAAGGTCAGTCTGAAAAGCATATGTGAAGTAGAACTGGTTGATTCACCAGAGATGAGTTGCTTCCGGTTAGTCCACTGAGAAGTCGCTTGCCTTCTGCTAGTGTCAGATAGAATGACTTGTTTGCCTGCCTTCACACTGAATGAAATCTGGCTTTCATGCACAGAGTATTTAGGATAAGAATGCCCTGCTAAGAGCAGTGATTGAGGCACAATTCATTTATCTTTCAAAAGGCAGCTAGATAAATACAGTACCTAAAAAGGAGTAAACTAAATGAGTATGGGGAAAGGGCAGGTAAGTGGGAGTGAAAGGATCCCTCTTAAAAGAGCCGGCACAGACACAATGGGCCAAATGGCATTTTTCTGCCCTGTAAATTTCTATGGTTCTATTACTTTCAGTTACTAACTATGTAGCTCTGCATTACCAGTGATTTCTGCTTAATTGTTTTGTTTCCAACATTAGTTAATCTTTTTATGTATTTTAGATACATATAATATATATGTCACTGAAAACTATGATTTCAGCAGCTCTGCATTAACCACCATCATATAATGGTAGCCACTTAGAACTGCCCTTCTAAATGCCACAAAAACTTTTTCTTTTACTATTAACACTTGAATAACATTTGACACGTTTGTTGCCTGGATTCTTTGAACAAGCAGTGACATTCAGAGTCTCGGATGGTAGAAGCTGGAGAGTTTCTAAGAGAATCATTAGTGAGGCAATTTCTTGTATTGTCATCTAAGAAGATGTGACTTCTCGAAATCCCAGTTCAGATTGATTAACATGCCAAACCCATTGCCATACTTCCAACCTGTCTGATTTCCAGTCCTAAATTCCCATTTGATTACGTTTGGTTACTCTGAATAATTTTGTCAAGCATGAGATGAGATGTAGCCTGGAGCTGGGGATTGTTGTAAAGGTTTCCTTCCCTCGCTACTTATTCTGAAATCAAGCAGCTGGGGACCCTGGCTGCCCTATGGCTAATGAGGCATCAGTAACATCAGGCAACAAATGTAATTAATTGACTTTCTTTCTCAGGAACACCACTAGAGGAGATACTTGAGGGACAGGAGGGCAGGCCCCAGAATTTAGTTCACAAAGAACTTCCCCCAATCACCCACCACCTCCCGCACCCGAAAAAACGAGCTGTGGATTATAAATTTGTGCTATGTATAAATTTTACTTAACGAGATAACTCAATATTGCCACTATGTTCAAAAATCTTCAATTATTATTGAAAAAAAGTAATTATTTCTGCTATGTGCCTCACACTCAGAATCCCCCAAAATTCATTTCACTAAATGAGTTCCTGCAGTAAAATACGTTGAGTTCAGAGAAATATAATACTGCTGGTAAATCAGTTGGTAATCAATTGTGAACGGTAAAAATTAATTAAAAATTTAAGAGCATTTGCCGCATTAACATTTTCCATTTAATTTGTGGGCAAAGCTAGTAATCGTAATAATAATTCTTGCATTTGGTAAAGCGCCTTTCACATCAGGAGGACTTTTCAAAGCTCTTCACAAGATTTACCGGAAAATGTAGTGACTGTATTTTGTAGGCAAACCTGGCAGCCAATTTGTGCACGACCCATTTGCAGTCATGAAATGAATATTTTTTTCTCGCGGATTGTTGACGAGGACACCAGGAGATGTTCCCTTTTCATTTTGACTAGTGCCATGGGTTGGTTAATGTCCACCTGAACAGGGAGAAGGGATGTTGATTTAATGCTTCATCCAAAGGACGGAAACTTCAACAATGCAGCCCATCCTCAGCACTGCATTGAAATGTCAGCCTGGACTTGGCAGCCAAAGTGGAACCTTCTAATTGAGAAGCGACAGTGCTACCAACTGAGCCAAGCCGACACCTGTGCATGCATGTAGTAACTGTACATGTTAAATGCTGTCATTCCATTCGTCATCAGGATATTATAATCCAACCTGTTTGTGTCAAAGAAATAGAAAAATAACCATTCTGAGACAAATTGGCTTGTGTTTATTTTCCATTTACTGGAAATGAGGACTGCAGATTTGATCGGAGCTTTACAATGTACATTGCAATGATTTTAAGCTTATCTTGAAAAAGTTTGGCTATTTACACTGTATCTCATTAACTTGCTTAAAAGGCTAAGAGGGAGAGTGACCTGAAGCTTCCACTGTTAGCATATCCAATGTTACATTTATTTAAAATTTAAATGGTTGGAAGGCACACAAAACTGTTTAACATTCTGCTAAGAAGTTGCTGAATGTATGCATTTGGTTGCTGATTATGTAGAGTAGGCCTGTTTACCCTTTGGCCCACGTTTAAGTTTAATCATAACTATTCCAAGGCTGAGTTTTGGTTCATGTGGCTGTTGAGGAGTCAGTGAAAACTGAGATTTGCACACAGCTTTAAGAAAATACAATTCAATAAGAATGATTAAAAAATCAGCCAAATCTCAAGCAAATATTGGTAATAAATAGCATTCCGAATGTAGAAATATAGGCATACAGTTATTAAGTAAAATGCAAGTCAAATGGCAAATTCCTTCAAACAGACTTAAAAAAAGAGACTACTGTTGTTAGTCCAATTGCAAACGACTTAAAAATAACAATATCAATATTTTACACTGTTTGACTCTGAAGAGCAGGAGTTTCTTGACAAGATGCTTCAGAACAGTGTTACAATGAAGTCTTCAGATGTAGCTTAGTGATGAAATATTTAGAAAATCTTTACGATGATTCCTTTCTGCCCAAACTCCATGCTTCCACAAATCTATAAGGAGTAGAGAATGAAGGCAGCATGAAAAAAGTTTCAGATGATTAAATTATGAAACACCCTACCAGTGTATGCCTTTTTATATGGCTGTAATACAGTAATCAATATACGTAACTGCTCACTGTTCATGTAATATTTAGAAAGTGGATTCAGTACATTGTGTCATATGAATGTGATCTAAGTTCTGGTTGATCTAACTTGAGCTATTTGTGATACTGTTGTTTACAAATCTATCAATTTCTACATTCTTGTGGTCACTAATTTCAGTGACAATGGAGACGTGTGTAAAATAAAGCAGAAAGTTGTAACCTTCAGAATAGGGCATTAAAATCTTTGGAGAAAAAGGGAGGTAGTGGTCATTAAAGGACTTCATTAAAGGGCATTACAGAAGAGTTCTTGCAGCATTGCATAGTTGAGAAAAGACATTGAAAAGTGAAGCCCCATGTTGCTAAGCTTTATGGAAGGGAATAGTTCAAAGTACTACATTAATAATAATATCATAATTATCCTTGATATAGCACCTTATTATTATTAATTTTGGTCCATGCGGCTTTGCACAGTTGACATCAGCACGTAGTTATGAGAAAGTACACATTTCCCCTTCCTCCTCCACTCCTCATAAACCCCTCCCCACACACACATTCCCCTGGCTCAGATACCCATTCAACTGTGTAAAGCATTTTAAGTCCTCTTAAGAAGTGAATGGCTCTGCAAGTTGTTTTTGAACTGATCTTAGTTTCTGTCCAAGTGTTAGGAACACTAATGTTTTCATTGTAGGTGAGTATGCCCTGATGAAAAACTGTTTTTACAAGTTTAAGTAGTGCTATTTCTAAGCAGTGATGTGTCAATATGATCTACTTTTACAACTCATGAATCTAACCAGAAATAGCACGAGTGGCTGCTATGTTACAGGTTCAGTTCAACATCTCAAACATTGAAATACTCTTATGTTCGGTTTGTTAAATGATTTTATCTGACTACAGAGAACAGTTGCAAAAAGTTTTCTTTTTGGTTTGCGGATGTACATGGGGAAAAGATCCTGTAATCCACTGCAGCAATTCTACATTTTACCATAAAGACTCACCACCTGTATAAACAGAACTGGAGATGCATTCCTTGGCTGACATGATTTCTAGTTAATGAGCACCACTTTCTTGGCCACCAGGGTAAGTGGCGTTCCCTAACTGGAATTGCATTCAGCTTCTTCATATCAAAGCCTGGCAAAGGCAGACTGAATAGAATTGCTGCTACAGAACAGTCCAAACAAAACTTTTGAAAACACATCATGGAAACTATTATTTGTAAACCCATGTAAGCAGGAAGCATTCACAATCCTAACACAATATTTTTCCAACTCAATACCATTTAACACCTTTCGCCTGCTGAAATGTGCCAACAAAAGTGTCTTCTTTGTGTTTATACACACAATTGCAATATTTTGCATTGTTTCGGTGTCCAAATCAAATGTGTCAGTCTCTAGTTTGTCTGATTCAATGCAAAGCACCTATTATGATGTTAATGATCTGTAAACTGAGAATTATTCCTCTTCTCCCACTCCCTCCATGAGCCCCTCCAGCATGGAAACTGCTCTGGTCAAGGTCACAAATACATCCTGACCATGTGTGACCAGGGCTCCCTCTGCCTCCTCATCCTCCTCAACCTCTCCGCCACCTTTGATACTGTGGATCATTCAATCCTCCTCCACCTCCTCTCCTCCCGCTTCAACCTCCAAGGTTTTGTCCTTGACTGGTTCAGGTCCTACCTTTCACACCACCTCCACTTCGTCTCAGCTAACGGCTTCTCCTCCCCCTCACTGTCTCGTGGGGCATTCCTCAGGGCTCTGTCCTTGGTCCCCTCTTCTTCACCCTCTACATGTTCTCCCTTGGTGACATCATCCGCAGACATGGGGTAAATTTCCACATGTATGCAGATGACACACAACTCTATCTCTCTGCCTCCACCCTGAACTCCAGGAATACTGGCGTCCTGACCGACTGCCTGTCCGACATCAAGTCCTGGACGAGGGACAACTTTCTTCAACTGAACGTCAGCAAGACCGAGGCCCTCCTGATTGGCTCACGCCAGTGCCTCCACACCTTGGGCGCTGGCAGCATCAGCATCCATAGCTGCACCCTCAACCTCACTAAGTCAGTCAGGAATCTGGGTGTCTTGTTTGACCCTGAACTGTCCTTTCTCCCCGACATCCGCGCCATGACTGGCACTGCCTACCACCACCTCTGCAATGTTGCCAGACTCCCCCACTGCCTCACCCCTCAGGCTGCCGAGACCCTCACCTACGCATTTGTCACATCAAGGCTCGATTATGGAAATTCCCTCCTCATCGGCTTTCCCAACTTTTCCCTTCACAAGCTGCAGATCATCCAAAACTCTGCAGCTCGTGTCCTCTCACGCACCGTGACCCCATCACTCCCACCCTCGCCCGACTCCACTGGCTCCCCATCCGTCAGTGGATCAAATTCCAGGTCCTCATTCTCACTTTCAAGGCTATCCATGGCCTTGCCCCCTCATACCTCTCTGACCTGCTGATTCCCTACCAACCTGCCCCCTCCCTCCGTTCAGTGGGCTCTGGCCTGCTCCATGTCTCCCGCCTGACCCACCCTACAATCGATTGCAGGCTTTCAGCCTCTCTGCCCCCCCACTCTGGAACTCCATCCCACAATCCCTTCGCCTCGCTTCCTCCCTTGCCTCCTTCAAGGCTGATCTCAAGACCCTCCTCTTCGATTGTGCCTTCAGTCGCCCTCCCACCTCTCTGCCTTCCCTCACCCCTCCCCCACCCCTCCCCCATGTTCGGATCCTGACCCCTGACTGTCCAGCACCTTGGGACGTCCTCCCGACATGAAAGGCGCTCTATAAATGTAATTTTGTTGTTGTTATTTTAAAACAATTGAATGCATTAACTATTTAGATAATAAATATTTAATAATATATAACAAACATTTAGCACAATAATTCATTTTGAATGAAAGCAGTAAACAACAACTTTAATAGGAATATTAATAGGAATCTTTTTTAATCTTTGTGAAGTTAAACTCCTGCTAACGCGGTGGAGACTATTATGCAGTAAAAGAATGTTATGTTATGCACTGGAATTATTTATGTCAGAATTTGCTGTGTAGCGCAAGAATATCTAAAAAAAAATGATGGAACCTTCGAATGATCTCAAAAATGAAGGAAGTAACTGGGTAACAGGCTGACTTGCAGTTGTTGTAACATGAAGTAATGAATGTTAAAATTAATGCATTTGCCAGTATAAAATCACCCCAGTACTCAAGTCTGCGTTTTACTTCAGCATGGATAGCTTGGGGTACATAGGGGTAGTGATGGAGATTCATATCTCCATCACTACCACTTCAAGATCAGCTAACAGAAGGTGTATATCTGTGGGGCATGATTAATCAGAAGACTTTTTGATACCATGTCAGTCCATTCTGACAGCTAGTCCAAACTGATGACCCTCTACCTAAAAGTGCAATGATGGATCAATCTAACTTCTTCATCCTACATCAATTAACTTAAATGTAGCTCTGCAAAGATTGGCAGCAGATGGCATGAACCTATTCTTTTTGTTGCAATTGTGTATAACTGGTATTGCTTGAATTAAATGTAAATTAAAATGTTTCGGATCATTAAGTCATTTCCGTTGACCTGTGGGAACTCCACTCCAGAAGCAAATGGAGTCAAAGGGAATTCCTACACATCGGGGTGATGTACTTCTGGTTATAGCGGAATGAATCTCATTTGCACAAATATCCTTATTATAAGATTCCTTAGTAAGGAATCCCACTAAGAAATACCACAAATTTGACCATGCAATCTATGCTTCCACAATTATAACAGCTGTAGGGAATGTCATGACATGGTCCATTCTGTACCCTTTCCGTTGCAAAGAGGCTGCAGAATTTAAAAAAAACACGAGGAAAAGGGGAAGTTTCCAAAATTGAATGGTTTAACAAAAGCAGCTTTCGAGCATAATGAGGAACAATGTAGCAAAGAATGTAGCTTCATTCCATTCATAAAATGGGAGACGACAGAGAACCCTTAGTGGAAATATGTGAGGATGGTGCTTTGATTTGAAGTGTAAGCCTTGATCAAAATGTCTTCCAAATGGATACACTTGATTTGATTTCTATTTGCCATGTATCATGTGTAGAGAGTTATTCCCTTATATTGATTTAAAAAAATGCTGATGCTCTGGATAGAAAGTAATATTTTCCAGGGCATTATCCAACAAATGTCTCAAAATCTGCTGTCTGTCCACACAGAATCCTTTTGCAGACATATTTGCTACGACGATGACATTTCAACTGTGTACATAATAAATGTTTATTAGGCAAGCCCCCCAAATAGCTCGAAAATCTGCAAAGATCCCTATGCTCTATCGTTAAAGAATATAATTTTACAATAAACTACAGCAATTTTCCATCCTGTATCATGCTACACATGTACCAGAGTTGATCTACGTAACTTCACGATTGCCCTCTGTACAGCTGTTTTTGAACAGGCATATAAAATCTGCACTAAAGGGTTTCTAATTTCATGTGAAAGCTATCACTGAATAAGGAGAACTCTGTGATCTCCTTTTCCTCTAATACTATACTGTGCTAGCCTTCACTAGGACTTAATTTGTGTATTTAACATTCACATTAATGCTGTGTATCATGTTTTTTATTGTGCCCTGTCCCACTGACCTGCACACTCTGGATACTGAAACAAAGGAGAAATACTTATTGTTGGAAGTGAGGAAGGACTGGAGAGCAGCAATGGCCTGGTCTATCAAGCTCGTATCATTTTCAATGCTGTGGGTAAAGGATGATATATTTCTCGAGAGCGTAATACTGTACTTATATCGTGGACACTCACTTAGAAAGGTGACAGTCATCCGTTATGTGCTACCCGGAGGGTACAGCATGTGTATTACTAAACTTTGTCGGTCAAATTTCCACGGTGTCTTAAGATTATGGGTTAACATTTGTCTCACATTCCAGAGCCTGCTGGAGAGTTATGATGGCAAGGAGAGAAAATAATGTTGTGGCTTTTCCTTCATACTAAAATGTCACAGACACACACACACACACACACACACATAGTGCTTACCTCTCAAAACTGCTTAGACATTTTTTGATCATGTTTCTGGATTCTTTCAGCCAACAAGTCTGAGCCAGAATTGAGCACTTTTGCTTTTCTTTTGACCAGCATTCCATTCTCCAGTGTCTTCCATGCCCCGAGGCCTCCAATTAACTGGATTATTCCAGGAACCTGTCAGTTCTATGATGGACAAGAGCTGAGGTATTATAGTACTGTACCAGCAAGCCACTCGGAAAGGCAGCAAAGAAACTCAAAGTGCCACAGCTGTGATGCTACAACTGATGTATGAGCTCCAAAAGTAACATGTATTTAAATTATTTTATGAGCATAGGATTTCAAGTAAGCAAATGATCGTCTTAATGGTTTCAAGAATCAATACCGCTCGATTATTGGGAAAAATTATTGGGTAGAATTTTAAGCAGTAATTTACTGGTGGCTCGACAGTAGTGACACACTGAAACTTTCACATTTTTAACTTGTGAGCTATACTTGTGAGCCATACTAACGCAGAGGATTAGGAACATTAAGTCTGATTGTAAAAGTTTTTACAAATATATATATTAAGAGGAATAGGCTAGTGAGGGTAAATGTAGGTCCACTTCAGTCAGAGACGGGAGAAGTTGTAATGGGGGACAAAGATATGGCAGAGTCCCTAAATGGGTACTTTGCATCTGTCTTCACCCTAGAAGACACAACAAGTCTGCCAACAATAGAGATGCACCAAGGGGATAAGAACTGGGAGCAACTTAGGGAAATTTTCATTAATAGAGTAGTAGCACACTATGGTGCTAGGAAAACTGCTAGCACTAAAAAGTGACAAATCCCCTGGTCCGGATGGCTTGCATCCCAGGGTTTTAAAAGAGGTAGCTTATGAGATAGTGGAGGCCTTATGTCTGATCTTCCAAAATTCCTTGGATTCTGGAACAGTCCCCATGGATTGGAAGATCGCAAATGTTAGCATTCATTATGAATGGATTAGAGTATAAGAGTAGTGAAGTCTTGCTGCAACTGTATAGGGTCCTGGTGAGACCACACCTGGAATACTGTGTCCAGTTTTGGTCTCCTCATTTAAGGAAGGATATACTTGCCTTGGAGGGGGTACAGCGTAGATTTATTATGTTAGTACCAGGGATGAAAGGGTTGAGTTACGAGGGTAGGCTGACCAATTTGGGCCTATATTCTCTAGAATATAGAAGAATTAGAGGGGATCTTATAGAAACCTATAAGATCATCAAAGGACATGATAGAGTAGATAGCGGGAGATTGTTTCCCCTGGTTGGAGAAACTAAAACCAGGGTTCACAACCTTAAAATCAGAGGCAGCCCTTTTGCATTGAGTTGAGGAAGAACTTCTTCACTCAAAGGGTGGTGAATATATGGAACTCATTATCCCAAAGGGCTGTTGACGCTCAGTCCTTGAACATATTCAAGACTGAGATAGATAGATTTCTTATTGCAAAAGGGATTAAGGGATATGGAAATAAGGCAGCGTTAGGTTATTAGCTGGAGTTAGATTAGAAGATCAGCCATGATTGAATGGTGGGGCAGGCTCGAAGGGCCGAATGGCCTACTCCTGCTCTTACATGTTATGTTATGTTAGGATTTTATATACGATCTATACTTTAACTGCCTGAGTTAGTCTTTTTTTTTACACAAAGTAGACCGTATGAAATGATTAGATAGATACAGGTTGAATGTGTATACACCTTATAGCTTCATGTGTCCTCGGAATTTTCTCTTTCTAATAAGTAAAAGTAGCAGAGGTCTGCATCTATAAAAGTGACTTGATTCCTTTATTCTTGTTCCCACTTCCACCTACAAGTATTAATCTTAAAAAAGAATTGAGGAATGAATAAACTAATTATAGAATCTTGAGGTTTAGTTATTATTGGGTGTCATCTGAATCTCAAGATTATACAATTACACTTTATTCAAACTATTAGAGTATTTAACCTTTATAATTGTAATCCTATATAGTCTTAGAGTGTACCAGTAGCTTTTTAATGATAGGACTTAAATATGGCAGGAGAATGTGTGTTATATAATAATTTATATCACGTATTGTATATTTTCTCCCATAATAATTTCTGTTTCTTGGATTCTTGCTACTTTTCGATTCTATTTTTTAAACGTGGAATTATACACTGTTTCAATAATAAATAAACCTATGATTTAATTGACATTTTCAGATGTCATAAGCCTCAAGAAAGGATCTTAAGTGGCTTATGGAAACTATCCGAATTCTGACATTATATTGTGACATTAGACTCTTACTAACTTTTATCGTCTATTATGGATTCATGAAGATCAAAACAATGATAATCTCAAGCTCTGATTTGAGCCCCAGCCACATAAACATGCTGTCATTGAGCTATAAACACTGGTTGACTGCAATCCCCAGTGATGCAGGTAACCTAGAGATGTGTAACAGGCTAAGCAATAGATCAAGCAGTTCAGATGATATCATAAATCCTGAGAGTAAGGCTTGAGCACTTTATCAGCATCCAAACTTTAGGATGTATTGGAAGGTTGTTATTATAACAGCAATAAAAGACATCAGAAGACATCTACAAGAGAGGGAGTAATGGAGGTGAATTAGAGCATGAAAAGGAACTACATATTGCTAAATCAGTTGAGTTCAGATTCCCAGATGTCATACTTAAGCTATATACTGCAGTATATATATACATACCCAGAGTATATATACCCAGAGTACTGTATACAGTTCTGTTCGCCACAAAGGTAGAACAGCAACAGGAATGATCCCAGTGTTAGAGAACTATGACCAATGGCTGACAAGCTAAGGCTCTTCAGTCTTGAGAGAAGATATCTCGGATAAGACCTTATAATTGTGAATATAATTGTAAATGGGATTGAGAAAATAAATCCAAAACAATACCTTTGGATGCACCAAAACAGTAAAGCAAGAGGAGATAAGTTTAGAATTGCAAAGGGCAATTTTAGAAAGACACCAGGAAGTTTTTCTTTCCTCCAAGGGTAATTAATGACTGGCACAGCTTATCAGGAGAGTGATGGAGTCCAGGGCACGGGACTTGTTTAAAAAAGATTGCTGCTGTGATAGGGAGGCAGTATATTTATAATATAAAAAATAATGTAAGTTGTGTGGGAGAGAGGTAAGCAAAAACAAATGGGGCTGAAGTTGTCTTTGAAGGAAGAACGTGGCAATGCCATGGTATTCCAACGCTGCAATCATGAACATAAGGGCATTCTTCAATCCTGCAAACCAAAGACCTAGAGGGTAGGGTGTTCCTAGCTTTATAGGTATCATGCTGCGTGGTTACATTGTTAAACTGATATAGAGACACATTGCAAGAGTTTTCATGCGGATAAATATAGGGAAGAATTATTACCACAGTACTAACACAAGCATGATGTTAACAGTAGCAAAAATCTATTGCACATGCTCAAACATTTACACCAAGTCCACAGAGCTAACAGTGAATCTAAAGTATTTAATAATAATAATAATCCTTGCATTTGATATAACGCTTTTCACGTCTTCTAGACGTCTCAAAGCGCTTCACAGAATATACTGTAAAGTGAATTGACTGCACATTTGTGGGCAAAACAATGCAGCCAATTGCACACAGCAGTATCCCACAAACAGTCGTGGAATGAGCGACCAAATTTTTTTTTTTTTGAAGGATTATTATCCCTCGAAAAGCAATCCGCCAATCGACTAACAACCGGTTTTCTACTTACTGCTAGGCAAACAGAGGCATTGCTCAACATTTTGCCCTAACGGAAATCCAATCCAGTTCTTTCTCTTACGAGGCAAGTGCTCTAACCACTGAGCTACAGGATTCAAATTCAAATACAGGACTATTTGCTTCAAACATAAATACTGTACACCTGTTCGTGCTTTTGTCTCTTTATTGCTTACTTCACAACAATATTAGTATCTACTGACCCCTGCTGGCAATTATGAAACCTCATATTTAACATAAAATGGCATAAAAAGGCATTGCAATGTTTAAAAGTGATAGCAATTTTCCATGTGTTTTGGAACTGCTGCGTTCCTATTGATACTATTTATCCCATAAAATGACTGATTGTTTGAGAAATATCTTATGAGTCATGGATTACTATTATTAGTATTCCAAGTGTAATGATTTTTGCACCTTTCAATGCAGTGGTTTGTTTCCTATACATTTGAAATTACACAATCTTGTTAGAAATTTCTTTTCATTGTTTCTCATGTATGCATTGGGATTCTTTTTTCTTCTTTTCATATACAGTTTCTCAATTCAGCTCAGAACCTCTGTGTTTTGTTTGTCAACATTAGAAATGATACTGTCTGCAGTTTGGCAGAATATTATCCACTTTTCACTATCATGTATTCTTGTGCCTTGTGTCTGTGTGTATTTGCATGAGTGTGTTTTAGTCCATTTATAATGAAATGTCTAAGGTATAAGAGGTGAAATGCTAAAGAATTTCTGTTTCTGATTTGTTGGAAGTCTTGCAATCTTGTTGCCTGCCTATGGATTCTGACTGGAATCAGAAAGATTTTAAGATCAGTCTATTTTATCTTGTGGGGGATGGATTTGGGGAGCCAAGAGTTGGGAAAGTTGGGTCTGGAGGTGACAAAGGCTTGGATAAGGATTTCGGTTGCACTACAGTCAGCGCCTGAGGTGAGGAGACACACTTTCCAATTAAATTAAATTGGCAAAAACACAACTGCCAATTTATTTATTGATTCCTTTCTCCATGACACTCCAAAATAATTTCTGTATCGGACCCCAGATTGCTACGGATCCCAGATACTCAGAGTCGGAGGTTTATTGTAATAATGTTTCACTATGGGAGCCTGATACACTCAAAATAATTGGATCAAATTTGAATGAAATGGCAAATAGGAGAATGGGATAAGTAAACGTTGAAACAGAAATAAATATTCTCAATGAAAAATCACACTTATGCTGGTGGGATGGAACAAGTTAAACTTGGAACGAGGAACAGTGGTGCATGTGTGCGCTCTCTGCTGGCAGGAAAAGCTTATCACACTCAAAATCACCCGAGAGATTTGGATGAAGAAGGCCCTTTGGCTCATTTGATCTCATTCTTCCAGCATATCCACCCTACTGCCCTAAAAGAGCGGAAGGTACATTCTGGAATACAGATCCGGAGAAGGTTACATAGGAAGGGTAGGATGAAAAAGAAAGGAGTAAATGAAAGGGGAAAAAACACTTTATTGATGGATTAAACAAACAACAACGAATAGGAATAATAAGGCCTTGGGCAGCTGAATGTGAATGGAGATGATGGTTTTGACAACAGTGTTAGAAGAATATGTTTGAAGCTGCATGTTAGACAGGAATATCTTCAACAGCAGAAGTGATAGTGGGAAGAGGGGTGAACATCATGAAGATATGACCATGGGCAAACCTGAAGATATAAGGGTGAATTTAAGTTAGAATTAAAGAAATAATTTGAAGCTAGAGGGTATGTTTAACTAGCACATGGGCTGTAATTATGGTCAGCCTTACACTGAGAGCCTTCAGGGATATAATTCAATTTGCAACTGACAACACCAAGTGCGTTACATGTAACCCTGACTGAAATTTCAGCCAATGGTGCAATTGAACATAGCTGCCTAAGGTTAGCTATTAACAGTAAGCTCTAATGTTTGATGATAACTTTCAATTTCATTTTCAGGTTCCACACTGATCCAATGAATATTTATTAAAATTGCAAGTCTGTTGTGCAAGATTTCATAAACACTTTTTAAAAGGCAAGATTAAATTTTGACCCTCTTAAACCGTGCATTAACTTATCCTCAAAAAAATGACTACAAAATAATAATAATCATTGCATTTGATATAGCGCTTTTCACGTCTTCTAGACTTCTCAAAGCGCTTCACAGAATATACTGTAAAGTGAATTGACTGTATATTTGTGGGCGAAATGCGGCAGCCAATTGCACACAGCAGTGTCCCACAAGCAGTCATGGATTGAAATGACCAATTTTTTTTTTTATCTTGAGGGATTATTATTAGGCATGTGGAGTAAGGAAACTTGGCCAAGGTTTCGTCCTGCCAGGAATCGAACCCAGGTCTTTCTCAGTTACAAGGCAAGTACTCTAACCACTGAGCTACAGGGCTCCTTAAATACATGTACTTTATGAATACATAAAAGGCATGATGTACCTTTTATGTATTTATGCTGGCTTCAGTTTTTTACCTTTCATGGGACTGATTCGATTGTTCTTTCAATGAACCAGTGCAAACACAAAAGGCTGTAAATTTCTATGATTCTATGGATGCTTTTGAATTGTTCCCTTGAAAATTAACATCGTCAAACTGCTTATAATTCTTATAATAATAACAATAATAATAATCCTTGCATTTGATATAGCACTTTTTACGTCCTCTAGACGTCTCAAAGCGCTTCACAGAATATACTGTAAAGTGAATATATTTTGTGGGTGAAACGTGGCAGCCAATTGCGCACAGCAGTGTCCTACAAACAGTCGTGGATGAGTGACCAAATTATTATTGCTTTTTTTTTTGAGGGATTATTATCAGGTGTGTGGAGTAAGGAAACTTGCCCAAGGTTTCACCTGCCAGGAATCGAACCCAGGTCTCTCGCTTGCAAGGTGAGCGCTCTAACCACTGAGCTACAGGACTCCAGAATTCTTCCTTACATTATCTTTCTAACCTTTCTTTACATAAGCTTAGATAGAATGTTACAGCTATGAAATCGCTCATTCGACCCAACTCGGAACTAGTCTGGGCTCCACGTGAGCTTCCAGCCCTCCTATCCCCCTCCCCAAATGCTCCCGGATGCCACCCTGCATGAAGGGCGCTATATAAATGCAAATTGTTGTTGTCAAGCCTATCTATTGAAGACTGATCTTCAATGATTAAAGTAATTCTAGTTGTTTTCAAGTCTTCAGATGCCAACCTTGTGTCCCAGATGCTGGAAATAATTTCCTTTGAAGATGCCTCAAATCAAAGATTGGTGTTTTGGTGGTATTCTGCATAAGATAAGATTCCCATCAACAGTACCAATAATAGTATTATTATTATTATTATTAACAGTAGCAGTTTGGTGAAGTTATTAAACGGGCCACGAGAGGACGCTATAAATACCCTCATGGTTGAAATTACACAATGGCAAAGCAGCCCAGATCAATGGTTGCATCACTGCAGCTGGTGGTTGAGTGAAGAACTCTTTGAAACCAGTTCCTCGGATGATTTTTAATAGGAATTCGACCAAGATAAACATCCCGCACACCATGAAAGTTGAAGGTTAACTGTATTCATTTTGGAAGGGCTATAAGAAATTTCATGGAGCTGATGGAATAGGGTTGGGGGGACAAAAAAGCATTCCTCAGGACAGCAGTGATATCAAGACACCACTATAATTATTGCATTCCCCAAAACCAATCTGGCACCTCTCTGACTCTTTTCAAAGTGTATTATAAAAGTATATAATTAAACTTTGTTCTGCAGCGATACAACTAAAAGAGCGATGACTTTATAATGTATTGCGAAGAGCAGGAAAGCTAGTAATAAGGTTCTAGACTGAGGTGAATAAACTTCAAGTATTAGTTTCTATTGTGAATTACTACTGTTTTATAGAAGGGCATTAAGTTAGGAAATCAAACGCGTTTCTTAGAAGTTAGACACGTGGTTTTAATCCGGGGAGTTGTTTGGAATATCTTAATTCAAACTACTTTTATCTCAATGGTTTAGTTAAAAAAGGTTTAGTTGCATCCAAAAATATCTTGTATTAATTTATTTCTTCCAAAAGTATTGATAGCTTTATTCCAACGCCTTTACTCCTTATAATCCCACATTCCTTGGAGGAGTGGGAATGCGTTAGGACAGACTATTTGTGAGTTGATCAAATACAGATGTTGCTGTTAGCCCTGTAATTATCTTACATGGAAATTCTACTTTTTGTTTCTGCCAATTGGGTTGTGGATGTGCACCATGGTGCATTTTTTTTTATTATTTTCTTGCCTAAGGCAATACACATGTTAATAAATTTAGGTGGGGGGGGGGGGGGGTCTCATTTTATGCTATGGTTGCATTATTATACTGCATTAGCAGTAAGAATGGGAAAATAGACAATTATTATGCATGTTGTGTGGTGCTGAATTCTGTGCAAGCTATACTTTAAGCGAATGAGTTCTAAGGACTTGCTGAGCATGTAATTAAACCACTCAACTGCCTCTTGAGCCCAGCAACATTGGAAAGCAGGATGGGTAAGTCAGAGAAATTGAGTGGCTGATGGAATGGCCCTTTTTATGATATGATGCGCATGTGGAGTTAACGAGTTTCTTCATGTCCTCAAGCCTTTCCCTCGCACTCCACCACTTTAGGTGCTAAATAGCCTTCCGTAAGAGCTACTCACAAGGAAAATCGTATCACCACCCCATGTTATCCCCCTGTGAATGAAACAAGGCACGTTTTGATACAATACCAAAATTATTTATTAAAATGGTCAGAAAATGTTGATCAATAATTTACGTTTGAGCAACATTGTATTAACGTACAAAAATTTGCATTTACAAGCTCCATACGTTGTAAGGCCTTCATGTCATTTACAAAACAATCCTAGTTTTGTTTTAAAAAAAGGCATGAGGTTACTTGACAATCCTTAAATAAACAAAAAATAAACACTTAAGATAAAGACAAAAGGCTGGTCAGCAACTTCATTCCCTCCAGCTAAGACCAATGCTTTATTTTTGTGGTCCACATATTGAAACATTTGGAAACGTGCAGGAACAATGTGGCAGTACAAGGCTCATAAATAACACACTTGTTTAGTAATACAAACGATGAAAATGCCCCTGGAAAAATAAAGCAATAGATATATAAGAGCAACAAAACAGAAGAACCTAATATTAGCCTTCTACATACCAGAGAAAACTCCAGAACAATAAAGTTCAGTGGAAGCAAAAGTAAAATCTTTTTGAGTAGCCTGAAGCCTGGCATGTTCAAAGTTTCAATCCTTTCCCAAGGTGGAACAAAAGCATTTCAAGTTGCCTTCAGATTATGTTAGAAAGACATTGTATGATGCAACAAACCAATGACATTATTGCCTTCGGGTAAGTTAACTCCATGCAATATTTTTATTGTTGCAGACAATGCAGAGTACAGACCTCCCTTCATTTTATCCCCCACCAAATATTTGAATTTAATCGTCAAGAGGCTCAATATTTTCATTGTGACCATGTATGACAGTTGCCCTTGAAATCAATCTGCTGGGAGACACACACACAACATAACACACAGTTACATTTGTATAGCGTCTTTCACGTCGGAGGACATCCCAAGGAGCTGGAGAGACAGAGTTACGGATCCAAGCTGGGGGTCGAGGTGGGGGAGGGTGGAGGGAGAAAGTGAAGCCTGGTGAGGACTGGGGTGGTGGGCCTATGCAAGTGGAGTTTCAGATAAGTTGGAGTTCATATGATAGTGGGAGCTAGGGAGATTGGCAACAAATGCATTTAAACAGTCCACTGGTGAGGTAATGAAAGCATAGATAAGGGTTTCGGTGGAGTTTGGTGTGAAATAGGGAAGAAAAAAGTAGCCTTGGTCAGGCACTGGAGTAAGAGAGCAGAGGATCTTGATGGGCAACATGCTGATCATCACTGGTCTGTTTAACACTTTGAATAGCAGGTGACACCAGACCAATGGAGAGCAGAGATCGGTGAGTTCACTAATTTATAAGATCTTTTTTTGAATGACAATTGTTGGTCAGTTTTTTCATTCAACATTAAACCTGTATTATACACTTAAATATGACCATTATACAGTCAACAGATAAAAAAAAGCTGCTACTTATCATTCATGTTTTAAGTCATTTACCCGCAAATGGAAATACTGAAAATTAGTCTTGACCTTATATTGTCACTGTCAAAAATAAATGTTTCATGCCAAATTCCCACTCGTGTTTGCCTTTGTTGTTTGTTTCCCTTGTACCAATAACTTTTTATGATATTTTCCTTTCTGATGTTATGTTTAAAACCTGGAGATAAATGGTTCATATCATTGAGTGAAGTTTAAGCATGTTAATACATTCTGTGCAGAAACACTGGACAGCTTTTTTGTTATGGAAAATGCTGTATTATGAATTAACATTGGCACAATTAGGTTTGTTTGATGTACAATCAATTCACTTTACAGTACATTCTGTGAAGCGCTTCGAGGCGTCTCAAAAATAGGCACTACATCAAATGCAAGGATTATTATTGTTATTATTATTAATAGACATTGGAGCACACAAACTGTATTCAATTGAATCCTGCAAAAGGGAAACACTAAATTAAATGTTCCTGATTGCAGAAATAGTCAACCGCTCGAGATGCTATTTTATCGCCTCCTTAAGTTACTTGCAGTGCTTGGGTAAACATTACCGCCTTATGTTATCCATCAAGACACCACGAACAAAAAAAAATATACAACGTGGATAAGAGTGTGTTTGTTTCTTGGGAAATTCAAACCGTCCCCTTTTCCCTCTTTCTCCAACCACTGTTTGGGGGTGAGGGGGGGGGGGGGGAGTACCATTTTCAGAAGTTGCACAGTGAATTGCAATCGACCAAGGTTTTATTTTGTGTGCACTGTGTCTCTCTGACCTTTTCCCTCTCTGGAGCTCATGTCATTTGAACATTTAACCACAGTCATCTCTTTTCCGAGGTGCGTGAATAAACTTCCTGGGTTGACCACTTGGTTATGTGTTTTGTGTGTGTGTGTGTGTGTAAAGAGGATGTAAACTGAATCGAACTGAGGGGAGGAAAGAGGGAGAAGGAGGGAGGGAGGGAGGGAGGAGGGGATTGTAATGTTAGAGGTTGCATTTAGATGGGAACCCCCCACCCCCACACCAAAAAAAAGGGATCGATCGGAGGCCTGGTCCGTGATATGTTTCCGTGGCCTTTAGCAGATGTACTTCCTTCGTGTTTTTTGAACGCCATCATTTACATCCACAGAGAGAAAGAAACACAGAGAGCGAGAGAGAGAGAAATGTGTGTGTGTGTGTGTGTGAAAAAAACAACCCCAGTTAGTCTGCGTTTGAAGTGGATCACAGCTTAGAGAGAGAGAGAGGGGGGGGGGGGGGGGGGGGGAGATGAACAGAGAGGAGAGAGAGAGATAGATAGAGAGAGAGAGGAGAGAGAGATAAACAGAGAGAGAGAGATAGAGAGGAGAGGGGAGAGAGAGATAAACAGAGAGGAAAGAGAGAGAGAGATAGATAGACAGAGAGGGGAGAGAGAGATAAACAGAGAGAGAGAGAGAGAGATAGAGAGAGAGAGAGGAGAGAGAGATAAACAGAGAGAGAGAGAGGAGAGAGAGATAGATAGACAGAGAGGAGAGAGATAAACAGAGAGAGAGAGAGGGGAGAGAGAGATAAACAGAGAGAGAGAGAGGATAACAGAGAGAGAGAGAGAGATAAACAGAGAGAGAGAGAGAGACAGACACACACACACACATACAGAGACAGAGACAGACAGACACAGACAGACAGAGAGATACACATACATAGAGAGAGAGAGATAGACAGAAAGAGACAGAGAGAGAGAGAGAGAGAGAGAAGCGGTAACTGTAGCAACAGCTCAGGCGCCTGTGAATGAGGTGTCGGTTCAGTTACATTGTATCCAATCCACTGAGTGTATCAATTCGCCGCCGAGGACTCACCGACACACGGAAGGAAGTCCCTGATTTGCCTTCCAGGAGGGGTTTATATATATATATATATTGTTAGGGGGGTGTGTGTGTCTGTGAGTGTGTCTGTGGTGTTGTTGTTGTTGTGGTCGTCGTCGATCGCTTTGCTGCTTTCGAGGCGGAAATCCCAAAGAGTTGTCTGTGCAGAAGAACGACCAGAAGAAGAAAAAGAAGAAGAAGAAGAGGAGGAGGAGGAATAGAAGCCGTGGACGCAAGGGGAGGGGAAGGGAGAGGGGGAGAGAGGAAGGTTAGGAAGGGAGAGGGAGTGAGTGAGAGAGAGAGAGAGAGAGAGGAGAGAGGAGGTGGGGGGGGTGGGAGGGGGAGGGGGAGAGAGAGGGGGAGTTTAAAAAAAAAGGGTAGAGGAGATTTTTGCTTCGAATTCAGGCCTTCGATCTTCTCTGCCCTTCATCTCTCTGAAGCCTCGATCCATCCGATCGCTTCCCAAGGCTCGATCGTGCGATTTGGGGGTCTGCTCCCCCTCCCACCCCCCCTTCTCCTCCTCCCCTCCCCCACTCTCTCTCTCTCTCCCTCCCTCCCCCCCCCCCCCCCCCACCCACACCCAACACCACCACCTCTCCCGACCCTGTTGGGGAGGTTTATTCTCGGTGTGCTTGATTTTTTTTTAACCCACCCACCTCCTTCCTTCCTTCCTTCCTTCCTCCCTCCTCCTTCCTTCCTTCCTTCCTTCCTACCCTTCCTTCCTCCTCCCAAAGTGGAAGAAGATGACTCGACCGAGGCCGAGAGAATACAAGGCTGGAGATCTAGTCTTTGCCAAGATGAAGGGCTACCCGCATTGGCCGGCGAGGGTGAGTAAGGAGGAAGGAGGTGGGAAGCGGGCACTGAGGTCCAGGAAGAGAGGGACTTGAAGTCATGAGGATGTAGCTTTGGTTTGGATGTGGGAGGGGGCGGGGGGGGGGGGGGGGGGGGGGTTGGGTGGGGGGGGAGATGGGGGTTTTTTTTAGGGGGGAAATAAAGGATCGGGACCCTTGGACTTATTTTTGTGTGGGGCTTCACCATCAGGTCCTTTCCTGCTCTCGCTCCAGATCGTGGGTTGACATTTTGTGTGTAACATTCATTCACATCACAAAATGTATCAACGTGAGAGCGATGGGGGGAGATGGGGTGGGGGTGGGGGGGGGGGGGGGGGATTGGATTGGGGGGGAGGGAGGGAGGGAGGGAGGGGGTGCAGATGGCAAGTGTGTTCGTTGCATCGGGACAGTCGGATGTGGGTTTGATCCGAAATGCGTTGAAAGACAAAACCACATCGACACATTATCTTATATTCGGATCTCAATGTATTCGGGAGCGTTTCATTCATTCTCTCTTCCCTCTTAAACTCCCCCCCCTCCCCCCCCCCTCCCCCCCACCATCACCTCCCCTGAAAAAAATAAACACAGCAAAACGTAAAAAGGTTAATTAAAACCATTTAGGATTAGAAAATCGGCTTTTCAACAGTCCATAAATCCGAGTTAATCCCAATAAAGGTGTCAGATAACTGCTGCAAATACTAATTGTGGGGGAAAAAAAAGCAACATAGAATACGTAGTGAGAATGAATTGATTTATTTGTAACTCGTTCCCACATGACGACTGCACAGTATTGTTATAGGAGGATCATTAGGATCATAAATAAAAAATGGCTAGTTGGTTAACACACAGCCATATGTCTTTTTTAGGTGGACAATTATTGAAGTGACCAATCAAGCAATAAATGCCAGCCTTTACCCAAATGTTATTACCAATAAATATTGGTGCTAGGCCCCAGGAAAATAAATCTGGCGATGAAACATCACAACACGTACTGTACTGCCGCCTCCATAAAGAACTACATAAATGATAGTATTTGGGAATCATAATCAGCAATAAGTGGTTTGTTTTTTAACTCATCTTCGTTCTGCTTTGACCGGTGGAAAACAGTGGGCACGCAATGATGATGATGATGATAATAATAATAATAATAATGCTTGTATTTGATACAGAGCCTTATCAGTCTTTGAGACGTCTCAAAGCGCTTCACAGAATATACTGTGAAGTGAATTGACTATATTTTGTGGGCAAAACGCGGCAGCCAATTGGACACAGCGGTGCCCCTCAAACGGTCGTGGATTGAGTGATGGATTTTTTTAATGTTTTATTTGAGATTAAGATATCTTCCTGCTCCTTAAATCAGTATCATGGTGTCTGGCATGTCTCATTTGGCGTTGGGAGTTGGGTGGGGGTGGGATGTTTTTCTTTGTGGGTTGGGGGGGGTAAAAGAATTAAGGAAGAAATTGGGGTCTGATTACCAAGCATGAGATAAGTCACTGTAAACCTCTGTTGCCTACAGTTAAGCTCATTTAAATCAAGAATCAAACCACTTAACTGGCTTCATTGTAATAATAATCCCTCCAAAAAAACAAAACAATAATAAATTGGTCACTTCAATCCATGACCGTTTGTGGGACATTGCTGTGCGCAATTGGCTGCCGCGTTTCGCCCACAAATATACAGTCAATTCACTTTACAGTATATTCTGTGAAGCGCTTTGGGAAGTCTAGAAGACATGAAAAGTGCTATATCAAAAGCAAGGATTTTTATTATTATTATTCATTCTGCACATACAATGAAGAAATGGAGTACGCAGGGAAGAGTTCAGGGGCAATATTCTAAATGAATTTTAACGCACAGTTCAACTCTATTGAAGAACTTCTGGAAATGCCAGGGATGAGTTGTACAGTATATAAATCGCAAGGTCAGTTTGGAAAGAAACCCATAAGGTGTTGTTTTGGAGAAAAATCCTGGAGTGCGTGGTAGAAATAGATTCGGAAGGATATGTTTGGAGGCTGCTTTCAAGTGCTTGGGACTTTACCCTGTGTGAGGGGTATTATATAAATGCAAATTGTTGTTGTTACCTCTGTCTTGCCTGTTGACAATTGCTCAGTTGATACTGTGTTGTCCGTTCTCTGGAACTCCAAAATATTTAAGTTGAGGCTGTGGGCTGCTGAGTTGGATGTTGAACTTTACTCACTGCAGTCAGGCTGGTGTGTTTGTGCCCATCTTTCAATTGCAAAATAATCATGGGGGAATCTCTCGAACTCTGGTTTGACAAATGCCACAGGGACTGACAATAAATTAATCCATAAATGAGATAAGCTTGACGAATAGCAACATGCAACATCTCCTGTGCTGATTTACTGTTCCCAATAGAATTCATTCAAAAAAACAGGGACTCCAAGATATTTTTATATTCTGAAAACCGCCATATTCACTTCCCTATTACACTATAATAATACTAATAATTCTTGCATTTGATATAGTGCCTTTCCTGTCAGGAGGATGTTTCAAAGCACTTAACAGGATTTAATATACAGTGTAGTGACTGTGTATCTTGTAGGCGATACACTGGAATGAATTTAGTATAGTTATCTACCCTGTTGTTGTATTGCCTATTTAGCATGCTGATACTGTAAACATTTCTGTTTTATTCAACATGCTAATATACATTAAGGTTTTCGCAAAGCTTTTGTGGTTGGTCCACATGATTGAGAGGCATGGGTGTGGAGTGGTGAATAAGTGGAAAAGACTATCCAGGGAGATGATGCAGCCAGATAGTGTCAGAAAATTCCAAAGGGAATTAGGCACTACAGTATTTGGCAAGGAACAGTTTAGAAGTATGAGTGATACAGTGTGTGTAATTTGTTATTCACTTTGGGACTGGTCAAATGAACTGCACTGGCCTTGTTCAGCCCTGTAAGTTTTTATGTTCATATCTGCTGTACCTTCTTTTCTGGGCAAAACCACACACTTTGAAAGATATTTTGTGCTTAAATTATTTTAACTGCATGTCACTTTGCATTATTTTAAGTGCTACATTTTCAAACAGTTGTAACCTGCATCTGGGATACTGCATGTGATAAACGATAGAAGGATGCCTGAAGTGACATATGCATCAATTTCAACATGTTTGTAGGTTTAAACAGAGGAAACGTACATATATCGCCTTCCAGTATAATGCTGCCTTGCTTCTATAAGCACTGGTGTCCTGTGGACCCACGTTAACCTGAGGCGAGTTAAAAACCCAGAAAACGGCCGGTTTCCTATTCATCGGGTTGCCGCTTATGCACGCTAAACACAGGAAGCACTTCCAATGTCACGGTGTGAAGAAGTGCTACCTGCACATGTCACAACATGCAGGACATGAAGTCGTCTGTGACCTGATCAGTCAGTTGTTTGCTATTTCGCTTAAAACGCACCCTCTGAGTAATTGAACCAGGCAATTGTGTTATAACGAATCTCCCTGTACAAATGTATATAATATATATGATATTTATTGTTGATGTAATAGCCATTCAATTCAGTGAAGTTTTATACCGAAATGTGTAAAATCATTTAAAATATTATAAAATATTATACCTTACAAAGCAATGTTAACTAATACAATGTTGAAATTAGTGTTTGACCAGCACTGTTTATCTTTTGTATATATTCTTCCACGAATTATTGTGTTATATAATGGACAGGAACATCTTGTATATATTAGCTATTCAGTTCAATTAACTGTATAAGATTAATGTGAGGATAACTACAATTAACTCGGTATTCGAATTTCATTTTCCAGCAATCGTTGTTAATTTGAAAGTAAATTTTTCTCACCTGTTATGGGTGAGAAATCTATATTTTTATATATTGATTATATCAATGTCTTCTTATTCTCCTCAACGCTTGTCATTTATTCAACATGCTGTGTGAAACAGAGGCCTTCAGAATGACCGTTGTTCTCCCTCCTGGTGCTAAGTTTGACTTTACAGTATTCCCCCGGAGGCGGTTTGATTTGTGTCAGTTCTGACCCAAACAGCTTGCCTTTCCGATTTGTTTTCATTCCTGCCGTGTCATTAAATTGCACTAAGTTCATATACAAAAAAATTGTTACACTAAAAGCAGAGAGCATCAACGTAGGGAGGGGAAATCATCACTTTTATTTCAAGTTGCTTCCCCTGAAATCAGAATGAAATGCACACCCCTTGGGACAAATTTGTTCAGAACTATTGTAAGGAATTGATCAATGCACTGACTTCATTCTGCTGACATAAATTGAGCTGGGGACCAAGTGTGATTTACACTTTCAAATGCAAGTCACAACTGATCAGAAAGGGCAAGCAGCCTAAAGTTAATACAGTCTACCACCATCTATCCTTCTGCCCATAATTGCTTTATTTGGTGGTTTTTAGTCCACAGTTGTGAAAAGGTTCACTGTTTTGGTTTTATCTGTGGGGACAAACGCCAATTAGCTTTGCTGCCATTATCTGCAATGGCAGCAAGTCAGTCTAGAAGCTGGTATTGGGCGCAAAATCAGCAACGAAGATTTTTTTTAGCAGCTAAATAGAGGGTTTGAGTCATAGCCAGGGGTGTTCAGAAGACTTGCAACCTCTCATCAAATGCATTATCTCCACTGAGTTTGAAACCGAAAGAAAAAATTACCTCTTTTCTAAGGTTAAAGGTTATCTGACTTTTCTCCCAGCTGTCACCTTGCCCTTTGGAAGGCGGGAGCAACTTTTCTTTAGAGGCGATTTGCATTGGCTCAGAACTTATTTGACAAGCTGATTTTGCACCCAATGAAAATGTAGAAGATGTCAGATTGACAGAACAGAATCGAACACACTGGTGAACCCCACAGAGAGACCAAGCCACGATTTTAGATACGTGAGAGGCAATGTAAGATTTAAATAGAGTTGGTGCCTGTGTGCTTTGAACTGGAGCCCACCTTTAACAATTCCTTAAGAAGCTGACTTGGACATGACTAAAATAACGATGTGTTTTTTTTCATGACTAACATAACAGCAATAGCAAAAACATTCTCAGGCCCCAGATATGTCAGATGTTCAGCAAGCAATAACGGAAGAGTTATTCAAAAGCAGGTTATTGAAAAGTAGCATCCACTAGTCCTAATTAATATTTTCAGGCAGTTTCAGAAAAGATGTACGTTGGTAAAAAATGGTCTAGTATGTGGATAAAAATTCTTAACGTTCTTGCAAGTTATCGTAGAAGGTGACATAGAAAATGTAAAGTTTATGCACATTCTTCACGCTGAAACCTGCTCCGTGATCATTTCAGTTCAGGTGTTTATGTTCGTGCATATTTAGAGGTTTTTGGTGGTACATGGTGACGAGCTGATTGTCAATTCAGAATAGATTCAATCAAAGACAATTCAACTAGTGGATGATGTGATAATTGCCCACCACAGTAGAAATTTATGCCCTTGCCCTATTTGCAGTTTGGTGCTATGTATGTTTCTTTGACTGTGAATGCAATTGCAATGTCAATACATGAGTATAGACATACTGTTGCAGTGCCATTTAAGACCACTGCCACCAGCACTGCCAGCCCAAAGGTGATATTGTAACAGGAGATTAGTGTTATGCTTGTCTTACAAAAGAGGGAAATTAGAATAACTAACATTGCTGTAAAGCATGGGGTACATGTAATTCCATATGAAATGACATTGTTGTCTAAGTTTTGATACTCGTGACTTACAATTGGTGAAATTCTTACAATATTTGTGCAAGTAATGCAACAAATCAAGTTTACAGTTATGGCAAATTAGCTCCCGATAACTCCCTGAAGAAGTGTTTGTATTTCTTTGAGATCATTTCCTACTGAATAATAATAATAAAATAATCTTTACATTTGGTATAGCACCTTTCATGTCAGGAGGATGTCTCAAAGCACTTCACAAGGATTTACTGTATAGTGCAGTGACTGTATTTGTAGGCGAGCAGAGGGTACCAAGAGGAAAAAATACACTTCACATTAATGTCACTGGATCTACTTTTCAATCTGTGCAGCGGTTCAGTTGTCATCTAAGATTTTAATCTAATTTATTATTTAACCCTGATAACGCTGGCAGAGTAAGGAATATTTTCAGTCTCTCTGTCTAGCGGGTCTAGCACTTAGTTTAGACACTATGAGCAAAAAATGCATTAACATGACCAGAAAAAGCTATTACTAATAGCTTCACATTTGTACCATTACATAGACTACTAAACGAAGCATGTTTAAAATTTTCCACACTTATCAATTATAAGGTTACTCTGTCAAGCTTGGTAAATTTACTGATGATCAGAGAAGCACATTTCCAGTGTTTGTAAATTAACATTGGCTTCTGTGATAATCTGATAGACTCCGTATAGTATAATGAAGGATGCAAATATTACTGGCATCAGATACAAGACAGAGAACAATCTTATGAGTCAAACATTTAGTGTCGTAGAAACTTTGCATGAAATGTTTTTTCTGTTTCCTTTCTGACTTAGATAACCAGTTTTGAGGATTAGAGGGTGTGTTTCATTCCTTGGAACATAGTCCTGTTCTGTGTTACAGTACAATATGGGGCAGAATTCGACAGTTTGCCCACTATTATAGGTCCAGGCAGTCGGCTGTGCCAGCAATCACTATTTGGTTCTCCAGGTTTTAACACTTGGAATTCAGATTCATAATTATTATATATTTAATGATGTAGTAGATGCTGAGGAATTATTAGAAGTCTGAAATTCAATGTTGACTGACTGTTAATAGTCATTAATAATTAAAGTTGTGTTGTAGTCCTTTTTGACATCTTTAGAATTCTATGGTTCAACTCTTTCCACTGGAACCAATTGAACTTGTGCAATGTGCTATGTACACTATTGGTTTTACAAACAAGCACAGACAGATTTTAAATATTCAAATCTTAAAACAACTGTAGTTGTACCAAACCGTTTTGCCTAAAATGACTTAAATGGAAACAGTATGAATGAGATGCTGGTAATCAGAAACAGGTGAAAAAATATTTAAAAATACGTCTGCCATCCTTTTCCCTTAATATAACCTCCTTAACATAAGGGAGCAATTTGGCCACAGTAGGAAATGTAAAAGTATTCTGTTGCCATATGCTGCATGTAATCAAATATCTGGAAATCCTAAATTTACATTTTCCATGGTGAAAAGCACATCAACTTGAAAAGCGAAACAAAAATATATACCAGCCACACTTATAATAGCTAAAACATAGTGTTGGTATTTTCACAGACATAGGCTTGGGAGAATGTTTTTCACACAAAGAGTTGTTGGGATGTGGAATGTCTCAACAAGTAAAGTGGTAGAAGCAGAGTCCATTGCGAGTTTCACTAGGGAAGTAGCCAGGCACACAAAAGGCAAAGGTTTGAAGGGTCTTGGGGATATAGTGGGCCAGTGGGATTGAATGGATAGCAATGTCCCACAAACAATTGTGGATTGAATGACCAATGTTTGAGGGGAGAGATTGTTAGGAAGTCCTGTAGCGTATTGGTTAGAGCACTCGCCTCACAAGCGAGAGGACCCGGGTTCGGTCCCTCGCAGGGTGAAACCTTAGGCAAGTTTTCTTACTCCACACGCCAGTAATAATAATACATCCTTATAATAATAATTACAATAATAATTATAATCCTTACACTTGATATAGTGCCTTTTGTGTCGGGAGGCCGTCTCAAAGGGCTTCACGGGATTTACTGTAAAGGATAGTGAGTGTGCATTTTGTAGGGTGGAAAAAAAAGTTTGTCATGGTGCTATTGGCTTTGTTCATTAGTTTGATTGTAAACCAGTGCTTTCTGATGGATATTCTCTTATTGATTATTGGATGAGATCAAAATAATTCAATGATATATTTTAAGGGTTTGCTGCACATTAAAACATCTCAAGGTTACAGCTTGCCTGATGCCATATGTCTACAGTGAACAATTTGTCTGCACCATCATTAACAATCCCCTTCAAAATTTCTATTCAGTGACCTCTAATGGCACAAAATATGTTTTCATCTCAGGCTCCCTCTATTCCTATATCCCCTAATATTGTCCTCAGGCACTTGGTATCTGGTTCTTTCTGAAGGAATTCCATCAGTGCAGCATCAATTGACCTTGTCGGGAGTGTTTCCATAAAGTTACTATTCCTCGGAGGAAAGAAGTTCACAATTTCCAGCTGTATGTGTAGTTCATGAATTTTAAACGTAAAGCCACTAGTTCTATTCTCATTGTCTAAGTCAGAAGAGCCTGCTCTACATCAATATCATCTCTGCCTTGTAAGAAATATCCTCAAGACAAACGTAATACTTGGTTTGCTTTGCAAGCAGTAGCTTTGTGTTGAATGTATCACTTCAGTGAATGATCAATGAGCACATATAAATCAATTCCCTTTTCTGCTTCTCCTAATCTACACTCCTTCATATTTACTATTCCTCATTCCATTATCCCTGTTTCTTGTTCCAGTAAAATATTACCTCTCATTCATGTATATTAAAATCCATCTGCCAGACCTTGGTCTGACTACTCAATCGCCCCAGATTTTCAGGCTAGTTATCATTTTGTATATTATTTATTCTCCCACATAGTTTGTCAGCAAATGTTATAATTTAAAAAAAATTCCCCCAAGTTCTTTCTGAACATTGTGAGTGGCGAAAAATCAAAGAATAGAAACTTTTAAACCTCACACAAATTGATGTCTCCCAGATGGAGCATTCCTGTCACCTTCTGCTTCCTATTACTAAGCTAGTTTTCGATCCAACAAGCTCATTTGCAATTAATTGCACAATCTCTGACCTTTAAAAGCCTCACATGTTGAACTATATCAAACACTGTCTGAAATTTCATGTAAATTATATCTTCTAGGTAGTTTCTACTAAATTGGTTTCCCAGTGGAAGAATTCCTAATTTGTAAGGCATGACCTATTTTTCTACATCTGTGTCCCCCCCCGCCATGTCATCTAAACATCTGTGCTCTTTATCAGCATCTGTAGAACCCCTTAAGATGGTAGACGGTCTGCAATTTTCATGCTGCTACCTTACTCCTTGTCCAGGATTTTAGCTTGTTTTCCAGGTTGCATTGCCAGAGCAACACTCAACAGTGATTGTTGACCTGCCGTTGTTTGAATGAAGCATTTAAACTGAGGGCCAATCTCCCTTTCTGATGGTTCAAGTGGACATTAAAAATGCCCCCTGGGCACTATGGTGCTTCAAAGAAGAGTGAGGAGACGTGATCAATATACCTTTTTTATCCAAATTTACACAAAACTCACATTAAGTTGTCATTCATTGTTGCTCATGAGACCTTGTGGCACTCAGTTGGCTATTGTATTTTCCTGCATAACCAATCTCTGCAGTTAAAAGCAACTCAATTTGTCGGACAGCTTGAGATGTTTCAGTGTGATAAAGCACTTTATTAAATGCAAGTACACTATCTTTATTTAAATAACAGAATGACAATTGCTATCTCCAGTCTTGGGGATAATGCCAGTGTGGACTGAGCTTTTTAAAATATTAACCAGAGCATCACCCATTGCCTCCTTGAACATCTGGCCCAGTTATCTTATAAGCATTCAAGACTTAAAACCTCATGTTCTACCAATGCCTAGTTGTGTAAAGATTCCTGAGCTAAAGAGAGTGAATCTCAAATCTGAACACAGTTGTCATTTGTGAAAATCTTTCTTATATTCTTTAACATTTCTTCCTAACTGATTTCTTGAAGGATCTAATTTGGTTGACAATGTACAGTATCAATAATGGTGATCGTGGAGAATTCTATAATCTGTTCCTCTTTTTTCAAAAAACAATGATGGCTAAGTGTCAAAGTGTTAAAGGATTCAAAGGATAATCTTGAGTAGGCACTGCACATGTCTGAAATACTTTAGCTCCTCTTTGAAATGTTCTGTTCAATACACTACTGTTTCCCATTTCTCTTCAACTATACAAACATACAGCTTTAATTGTAAGAATACAGATGTTTCGTGAATTGCTTTAGACTACTGATTGTGTGCATGAAAGAACTTGAAGGCACAAGTTATTCTCACCAATATAGGCTGTATTTATTAAAAAAATGTTGATTAGTAATGATCGCTGATATGAGCACTTCCATGACAATTAATTCCTTGTTGAAACACATACTACTACCATGATTCACATGATTCACAGGATGTGTCTCACATAGTGATGTCATGTCTTGTGTTTTGTTTTTATGGTTCCATTCACTTCTTAATCATTTCATAGGTTGCTTTTTCACAAAATGTAGGAAAGAACATTCCATGGTTGAATAAAAATATGTAGGTGGTTCCATGGATTAAACTCCTATTTTTGGCAAAAGTAGACCTCAATAACAAATAAAGTACGTCAATACATTACATCTTCTTTGGCATTTTCCCAGAGTTAGAGCACTAACTGAAATAGGCTCCATTGCCTATTTTTTAACTCAAGAAATCGAATGCATCTGGAAAATATATCATTAAGGTAAAAACAGCATCTACGTTTGTTACAGAATGACCAAAATATCACCTAGTCCTAGCCTCTAAGACTATTTTGTTATCAATTTAGTAAATTCAGTCTTAATGTAGAATCCCATTTCTTTTTTAAAGGCTGCGGTAAATTGGCTTGCAAATTAAGCCAGGGTTTATGAATATTCCACAATTCTGCATGATCTTCAGTTTTAAGATGGGAAGTTTTCACAGGTTGGATGGGTGGTTTTCGGTACTCTAGTTATTTCATATGTTCATTTTTATTTTTATTTTGGTAACCCCCTCCCCATCTTTTGATCACAAAACAAGTCAATTTGAAAAATATCATGAGGTGCTAGGTGCTGTGATGACATCTTGGCACAGGGGAAGCAGGAGATATAAATTTCAATGGTAAAACACAGCAGGGAAACGGAACACACATATATTAATGGCAAAACATTGTTGATGGGAGTGGAACCGTGATGATAGCTATTTTGTTTAGACCTACAACGAGGCTTAAAAATTGAATTGGAGGCAAGTCAAGAAATTCATTCACATTTGAATGGTTTCAAACAAAAGCAACTCAAAACCACATTAGCATCTGTTTGAAGTTTCCCTTGTAAAACAGAACCACCGGTCAACACTTACGTTGAGGAAGTAATGGACACAGACCTCCTTGCCCACCATAGTTCAGATGTAAAAGGACTAGGGATTGAAGCAAATATCAGACTGACCAAAAAAATGAATGCAACAAATAAAATAAATGTTCTGAAACGCTATTTCTTGCCTTCTCCCGACTCCCCTCCCCCTCTTCCCTCACCTTGATAAAAAAAATTGCAAACAAAGATAGCTATTTTGTTTGTTTTGGTCATAATTCTCACTGTAACCCCTGGAGCCACGTTAGCCTGGTGGGTAAAAGGCACCAGCAGTATTTGGATGATATGAACTTGATACTGCAGGACTCTGATTTTGGTATTAGCACTATCGCACTTATAGCACTGGTGTCCTCTGGACCCTTATTAATTGGAAGTACAGTACACTGTTCACATTTGGCATCACCTCGTATGCATTGAGCTCATGATCTTCTGTCCGCAGTGTGTTTGACAGTAGCTGCACATTGAATTTAGTGCTTGAAAATTAGCAGGCGAATAAAGGCTGATAGGTTCAATTGGATATATTTATGCGAGGGTTAGATCAGGCTGTATAATACATACACAAAATTACAAAAACATAAATGGAAAATACTGTAAATTCACAGCAGGTCATTCCATGCCTGAAAGAGGAATCTAAAAGTTTTGGCTGAAACAAATTTATGATCTTGGGTCTCCCTGCTTGATACATGCTTTGTCAAATTGTTCTAAGGCAACGGTGGGAAAAATATTAGAGTTTCTAATGCTGTTTATTAACCTGTACAATAATGAAACAGCGCACATCCTTAAAAGCTGCTACTTGTAGTAAATAACAAGCTTTGTGCACGTCTCTTATCATCTCTTCAACAGATCGATGAACTCCCAGAGGGAGCTGTGAAACCACCAGCAAATAAATATCCTATTTTCTTCTTTGGCACTCATGAGACGTAAGTAGACTATAAAATAAACGAAAAGTCAGGTTTGTTTGTATCTTTGCATGAAAGGAGCTCACTGCTCTGGATGTGGCTCTTGATTGGATCAATTTCTTATTTGATGGCCAGAGAGATTCTGTCTGACAAAATTATGTGCAAATATGGCACTATTAGTTGTTTAAGACTGTCCGAAGCAATTAGAATTCCAGTTGAGGTTTTAGATTTAGTATTCTGTTGAGAATTATGATATGTTTATTTTTATTTAAATTCTATTCGTTCTTTAATCAGAGGTTAAACATCCTTGAAGATTCTTAAAACCAACAGTTGAATGTTGTATTACAGTGCCTTTCTGGGACCAAAAGATCTTTTACCTTACAAAGAATATAAAGATAAATTTGGAAAGTCGAACAAGCGAAAAGGCTTCAATGAAGGTCTGTGGGAGATAGAAAACAATCCTGGTGTCAAGTTCATGGGATATCAGGTAACACCTACTTGGGCTTCCTCTGTATTCTGAAGATGTACAGCAATTTAGTATTAAAAGCTTTGTCATAAGAAGACTCAGAGAAATGTTTGTAATTCCTTGCCGATTTTTAAATGGTTCATAACATGAAAATGTTAATGTATACTGCTTTGAATATTTCTTTAGTGTGTGTCGTCCACACTTGTGTGCACTAATAATTTATATTTTATAATTTGTGTCTGTTTGGCTCAGCTGGATCAGAAAGGGGTGGGCTCAAGCTCCACACCAGAGCCTGAGTTCGTAATACACTCACTGGATGCAACACTGCTGTTGTAAGCATGAAATATTAGATCTGTTAGATCTGCGGGGTCCCATGAAAAAGAACAAAGAGTTTTTCTAGTATCTAGCCCACTATTCCTCCACACGTTCAAAAACAATACATCAAAAGTGAAAATTGTAGGATCTTACCGGGGGCAGGTTAGCTTCTATGTTTTCCTTACATATTTGAAGCTCATACATTTCAAAGTAACTTATTGTGGTTGAAGCACTTTGAGAAATGTTGGCATACAATGCAAGTATTGTTTAATCAGTATCATTCTCAACTGAGATAATCTTCAGAACTGCATTTTATATACAAAATATCAAAGCCCTAGTTAAACAAAACTGATGATAAATGTTGGAAAGTATGAATTGAAGATAGAATGCTATTCAACCATTTGTTGACTTAGTCAATGTATTTAATCTTCTACAGATGGGTAATCCCAGGTGAAATTGCCATATAAAAGCTAGCATTTTGTATGCATTTATTTCTCACTCTTCACCTATTAAATAGCCAGTCACTACATTTTACAGTAAATCCTATGAAGCACTTTGAGACGTCCTCACGGCGTGAAAGGCGCAGTATCAAATGCGAGGGCTATAACTATTACGGTTTCCCTGAGATGATGGGCTGGCGATGAGGCCTCTCTTCAAACCACTGCTCTTTTTGTTATGCTGCTCTGATTCAACCACGTGGTCAATCACAAATTTAGGCCAGCACAGAACTGGCAGAGTTTCATTCCCTGAAGGATATTAGTGAAACAGTTGGGTTTTTACAACCATCTGGCAACTGGATATTTTTCCTGGTGCTCGTTCAAATTACACAACTGCCATAGCAGAAATGAAACCCACAACCTAGTTCTATACCATTACTGCTTCCCTACACTGCCCCTTTACAGAGCTATTTTTTTGAATGGCATTACTACAGTGTGTTGGGATTGCTGTGATGCCAGAGCTCATCAGGCTTCATTGTGATGGAAGAGGATCCAGACTTCAGCATTGCAGACTGACAATGAGAGGTGGACAGTGCACCAAGCAATGCATTTATAGGAATGGAGTAAGCCACCTAGACCTGAGTGAGGATCAGTGTCTGAGCTGCCTATGGCTGTCGGGTGAAGCTATATATAATTGAAGTATCAGAGCTGATACTGATATCCAGGTTCACACTGATTTACCCTTAACCATGAAGATCATAGTGAACTTTTACGGCAGTGGTTCTTTCCATGTTCCAATGGGAGATACTTTGTGAGTCAGTCAGTATCCTGACTTGCCAGTGCCATGAAGAACTAATGCTTTATGCCAAAAGCGGAGTTTTCTAAATGTTCAGCAATTATGCTGGGTTTCTGAGTTTCTGTGTTTATGTGGGAGTGTGTGTGGGGGGTGGGGAGGGGGGTGTCTGTGTGGGGATAATTAACTGCAGGCTTCACTCCTTCGAATTCCCTCCCAGAATCTGTTGATGTGTTATAATCATAAGGGATCCTATTCGCTACATGTGAATTTGGTGTGCAAACATCAATATGTATGCCAAGCATCCTGGGGAAACAAGATGCTTTAATCTGCTGACTGTATCTCCATTCCAGATGCATGTTAAAAAGGGAAGCGGGTCAGGCTTGATGCTTTGATGACCCACTTGATGCATCCTGGCAAAAGATAACCATAAGAATTCTCAGGTTTTTGATCTTTTAACCTTTTCAACAGTTAGCTTTTTGTCTTCTACTTTTGGATGCTCAATTTGCCTCTGAAAGAACCTGTTTATTCTGTAACATTTCATCTTTTCCATTGCTGAATATGTCTATGGATCGTTTTGCTGTTATACATTTTTTGATGTCCTTTTTAATAAGTGAATTAGTTCTCCTAAGCTGATATTTTTATTCAGGTTTAGCACTGCTATTTTCATCCTTTAACTTTTTTTAGTTTTCAGGGTATTTTTAATCTTGCTCGGCTACTGTGGTTCTTGTTCTGCTGGTTTTTTTTCTCTCCAATATACAGGAGGCAATTTTTACCCCTATCCTTTCTCACTTCTCATTTAATCTTACCCACAGCTCTTTCCGTAGTGTCAGAGTTTGTTCTGCTAAGTCTCAACATGTTTGTTGTTACATTTGACCACAATTTTATTGCAATGTCATATTCAGGAGGATATCCATGTGATCCTCACTTGGTTACCGTGCAACAATTTTTAGTGTGTTACTGGATGCTAAATATAATTTGCCTTTGTACCCTGCTTCACACATGTTAAGAAGCGATCACTAAATACATATTTGAAATTGCCTGCCATTCTGTTTGTCCTTTTAATCCCTAATGTGTTCATCTTATCACTGATATAGTAATCACGAATTGTTATCATTTAAAACAACTTTCTTCCTCTGTTACTTGCTTGAGCAGCTCACTATCTAACTGCTCACCTTGAGCTTGTGGTCAAGAAGTGTTGCTGATGATTAATGGCCCTTGTCATTACAAATTTCCAGTGAAATTATTTTTTTTGCCATTTCCGTTATGCTATTGTTTTACCACTTTTCAGTGGATGTTATATCATGCCTGGTCGCTTCTCAGTTTATTTGCCAGCTATAACTTTGAGAAACATTCTAAAGTCTGAATTATTCTGTTTGTATCCAATAATTATGCTAATAATTTCAATATTTGTATTAGCTGTAATGTACCTGAACTTCAATAGTTTGTTACAACTTGTATCTGATTCATAGAGACATACAGTATATGTACTCAAGGAGTAAGACTTCATTAAACACTGAATTCAGGTCCTCACAATATTCTCTCCATCCAGATTCACCTCAGGATAAAATTGTCAGGCAATATTGGGTTTGTTTATGTTAGTTTTCTATCTGGTCAGAAGTGCAAGCTTTTTTTAAACCCATTCTCCGGTTATGGGTGACACTGGCATTTATTACCATTCTGCGTTGTCCATAGATGATGGAGACTTTCTTTGTAAGATGGTATAATCCTTTAGGCGGTGACGCTCCCATGATGGTATTAGATAGAGTTCCAGGGACAATGAAGAAACATCAAATGTACATTTTGCTCACTGTCTTTGTGAGTTTGGGATTGGAAAAATCAATTTCCGCCAACCCAAATTTTTGCTTCTGGTCATTTTACAAACGAGCTTATAATAGCACACAGTGAGGAAAACTCGGTTTAGGCCTGATTAAATCAAACTGACCAGATTGTGACCTAATTAGAAGTGTCAAAATTGCTATGGACGTTTAGCTGGTGAAATTCCTTTTGCAACCAAGTGTGATGTTGTGCCACGTGTGGCTATAATGGGATTTCCGTATAATAACTGCAGGTCATGAAAGTCACTGAACTAGGTGGAATATCATGCCCTTAGTTTCTAGGAATGTGTGTTGATTTTGAACAGTTCAGTTCTGCACTTAGGTATTATCATAAACACATACAATGTTATGTGTTTATTTCAGGCAATACAGCAACAGAGTTCTTCAGAAACAGAAGGAGAAGGAGGGAATACAGCTGATGCCAGCAGTGAAGGTGAAGGGGGCGAAATCATAGATGAGGAAGGAAAAGGTAAAAGAAAAGGTGAAAAAACAGGATCCAAACGAAAAAAACCTGCTTCTTCTAAGGTAAAGGAGTAGAACATTTTCATTTGCTGTAAATATACAGGTGTACACGTGTGAATACATTGACATTCGCCCACAAAACACGGTTACTCTACTTTAAAGTACTGTATATCCTGTGAAGCGCTTTGAGATGTCTTCCCGATGTGAAAGGTGCTGCATCGAATGTAAGGTTTATTATTATTATTTTGTCCTTTGTTAAATGCATTACATTGAAAGTGCAATTTTGCAAGAAATAATTGCTTTGAAATCCCCGAGTACGACTTAACAAGAGTTCACTTATAGCGCGACTGGGGTGTGGACACCGAAATTTACATTCCTGTAGTCAAATAAAACTGGAGTTAACCCTGCGTAGCTCCTCGGTTGAGATCTTAACCAGCGAATATTGTCATTGAGCTGGGCATGTCATTTGAGCAACCAGGTCAAACTACATTGCTAATATCAGGTTGACATTCAGCCACCCAAATTGGCCTGAACGCCAGTCAGATAGCATAACAGCAGCCCAGGAGTTGAGCAACCAAGTTATCTCCTTGGTGGTTGTTGAGGGGATACAAAAGTGTAACTATACATGCAGTGTTTATAAAATGTGTCGGGAAATATCTATTTTTGCATCGTCTCTTCATTTCTTTCTAAGAGCTCCTCAACTCGGACCTTGGAATATATCATGTGTATCAAGGTTTTGAAACATTCTAACAACTTCCAATAGGGCGAAGGAAAACTTGGTCGTTGGAAGAATTCATCAGTGTTGTAATGAGAGGAGTGTGAAATATTGGTCACTGCACAATGCAACACAGCAGGTAGTGCTAAATCATCAGTCAGCTGGAGAACCATTTTCCATATAGCAGCATATTTTGTGCTGAACTGTGATGGTGAATATTCATCAAAGTATGCGACTCGGTAACCTAGAGAACAGCCAATAAAACTCATTTTGCTTGGAAATGATATATGCTCTTTTCCATCATGGCCACAGCAGTGTGTAATGATGATCCCAAAGAAGCGTTAAGCCTGGAACAATTAAAACGCCAAATGTCTTTAAAGAGAAATCAAAAAGGATTATTATTATTATCAAGGAATTGCCAGTAGCCTTCTTGAAAGGTTATCCCGGTCGGATCATGTCAATTACATCATTGGAGGATGCATTGATATTCTGTTAGTTATCAGTTAAAATGATACAAATAAGGTAGCTAAGTGTTATTCTTTCTGAATGATAAAATGGGCCATCTTTCACGTGGAACTCTCAGACACCCCCTTGAATATGACGATGGATTTCCATGTGTGTCAGGCACCGTGCTGACCAAAATAAAATCACAGGCTGTCCTTCTGTATGTTATTTGAGCTGGGATTTAATGCTGATTCCCTTCCCTTTTTTATGCTTAAAGAAGGCAAGAGAGCAAAATAATGAATTGGTCACTTGTTTCATGGCTGTTTGTGGGAACATTGCTGTGCACAATTGTGCTGCTGCATTTGCCTAAATATACACATTCACTTCATTTCACAGTAAATCCTGTGAAACACTTTGAGACAGCCTTCTGACATGATAAGGCGCAATACCAAATGCAAGGATTATTTATTATTATCATTATTATTATTATGTTTTATATTATTATTATTTCCCATGGTTTAATATGGCCCACTGAGAAGGCTGGACTCCATAGAAAATATTGAGTCTTGGACTCGAGTCTGTTAATGGAGATTGTCTTACTGTGACGCACTAATTCCCATTCTTTTTTTGTATGGAGTAATTGGAATAAGTTGCTCGTACCAGCTCTTATGCACAGCTGACAGTGGGTAGTTAACACACCATGAACAACAAGCACAAAGTTATAGGAAAGCAGAAGAGCTGGTACGAGCAACTTATCAAATCCTGTTTACTCTTGTCATTTGAGTTGTGCATGTGTAAATAGATACTGTAATAAGATTCTTCTGGTAAATTATCTTGCCTTGAATAGTGAATTAAGGATGGATGAATACTGAAGAATTGCACAAAAGAACCTCCAAAGATTAACTGTCTATATGTACATAGTCTGTTGAAAGAGTGGACTTGTTGGACCAAATGTGCTTTCCTTATTCAATATTGTTGGAATGTTCTTGACAGTGCCAAAGTACGGAGGATGAGTTTGTTTAAATCGCCTGCTTGGTGTGATTTTCAGAAATCTGCAAAGCAGTCACGGAAATCCTCCGATCAGGAAGGTGAAGAAGGTGACAAAGATGCCAAGGAGGAGGAAAATAAGAGCGGTTCAGAAGCAGGGGAGGCAGTTTGTGATACAAAAAACGCTGCTGAACATCAGAAAATGAATGAAGCGGTAAGAGAGTTTAACGTTACTCTCGGCGTAGGTTGCTGCTCATTACTGCAAACTATATTGTACATAATTAATTTCGGAAGTTGTTGGAAGTCATAACTTAGAATAAATACGTAGCTCCCCCAACAGTGAGATCCACAATGCAGTGATTCCTAATGAGGACATTGAGCCACAAGTATTGTACATCATGCTGACCCACGGGAACTACCCGATGGGAAGCAGAGTCAGCGATGCGGAGCATGATAGTACTAACTTGCATTTATGTAATGTCTTTTCATTTAAAAAGGAAACTTCTCAAACCACTTTACAAAATATAACCGATTCAAAATAAATAATAAGTAAAAAATAGTCCTTGGATTTGATATAGCGCATCGTCGAGACGTCTCAAAGTGTTTCACAGAATATATTGTGAAGTGGATTGTCTGTATATTTTCTATTTTTAATGAAGGCTAATGTGGTTGTATAAGTATAAACATGGCGACTAATCTGCACCAGCAATGTCCCATGAACGTTAAGATGAATTGTTTTGAATTTGGGAGTAGATGTGGATTAGGAGGGGAAAAAAGATAAGGGTGTTGTAGTCTTAAGAGGATAGGTCGTCCCACTGATTTTTTTGTCCTACAGTTGTTACTCCTGGATGATCCACTTACCCAAAAATGCAGACAACAAACAAATGAGGAAAAATCTTGCATTCAGCAAATGGAGTGGAAGTTAAGGCGCGCTAGTCCATGAGTGTTCATCAGATTATTTAAATGTATTTGAAGAACACTTTTATGTCTGGGCCGACAAATCAAGTGTAGGCAAAGCATCCTCAGAGGCAGTGCTATTAATAGGTTCAAATCTGACATAACAAATGTTACTGATCTGTTATCAGCTCCTCCAATGCTTCAATAAAACTGCCCCCTGGCTCCCCAGCCTGGTATGATGTGGAGATCATGCACTGTTAGAAGACAGATTAATGCACAGTTTTAATAAACACAAGTCCCCACAGTGCTGCTGCTGCAATAGTTAAACTCGGGTTTATTTCCACGGGTGTCAATCAATCCACACAGAGCACTGATCCCAACAGCAGAAAATGTACACGCCTGGAACTGTACTGCTTTACACGCAGTTTACAGCAGCAGTGCCACATTTCTGTACAGCTGAAATTCTAAGCCACCCATTCTGGTGGTGGCAGACTTTTCTTTTGTTAACATTGGTGAATCTCAAAGCTCCAGATTCAAATCGCCGTGGTCTAGCTGTCGGTTTAAACTCAAATCCATTGTTTAATAAAAATACCTTGATACTCCTTATTTTGATTTCCCGCTCTCCATTGAATGGGGGGCGGTGGGGGGGGGGCGGGGGGGAAGAAAAGAAAAGTGCACGGAATTTTTTTTAAGTGTTGTTTGTTAAAGTGCAATTGCCTCTTTAAAAGATGTTGATCGGTTTGCGTGGACAATGGGGGAGCGAGTCCAGTGTGATTCACATTGTTTATGCTGTGCGGGTGGAAATTGTAATAATCAGGGCTCCAGCATGAATCTCACTGCTTGAGTTCCCATTTGTACTTTTTGGTACTGAATTTCCCGATCTCTCTAATGTTCTTCCACCCCTCTCTGCTTGTCCCTTCCTCTCGGCAAACTCAGGCTTGCTATGCCTCCTCTCACCATCTCCACCACCATCAGTGGCTGAGCTTTCAGATCCGACACCCTTTACCTCTGGAACACCCTCCCTTTGCTCCATCTCTATCTGTCTTTAAGTCCTACTGCTTAAAGCCTATCCCTTGAACTATGCTGGTGATCACCAATGGTTCCCCATCTCTCCCCTGCTCAGTATCCCATCCCATCCTAGCACAGCACTCAGATGTTATCCTACTTGAAGGCCACCATATAAATGTATAATTATATAAATGCAAGTCATCACTGTTGCTTTTGTTGAATTGCTGCCAAAATGCATGATGATTTGCCATCGACTGTTCAGCATGAAGACAGCTTAAATCTCCTTTGGATGGGAATTTCACATGACAATGAGTATTAAAGCACTCTATGTACTCACAAAACGCTTCAGTAAAGCAAAAGCTTAATTTTACATAAATAATAAATATTTTACTTAAATAGCAAGTAATCTACTGAAGGCTTGAACAAGAATTTTTAATTCAGTTCTAGAGATCAAGCAAAACACAGTCATGAAAACAAAATCATTTGACTGTTCTCCATTTTGGTAATTGAAGAAGCATTTTTAAAAACCTTAAGACATTGATAGCATTAGAGGCAACATCTTGATTCCTTTGGGAGATTTTTTAAAGGTTAAATAAAGCTAGAAACATCTTCAGTTGAAACAAAGATGATATTTATTGTTTCTGGAGAGATTAAGGCAGTTGTTTAGACTGAATTCAATGCACCCAGTCAGTCTGAATGGAATTTTAAGAATGGAAATAAAAGGCCATTTATTTTAAATGTTTACTAATGAGCTTTAGTTGATGTTTTTTTTCCCCCCAGAATTGAGAACTGCGAGATAGTTTGTGGAACCCAGATGACTATCGTTAGAAGTCATCGGGCATATATTTTATTTGGCATATATTGGGGTTTTATTTGGGGTGGTTCAGAACAGGATTCCCTAATAACCCCTTCAGAGTCATACATAGAGAATAATCTGTGTGCTGCTAACCAGAAACTCATCGAGCTGACCAAAGGAATTCCACAATCTACTCCCGAACACAACAGACCAAGGTTTCCCATGCCTCAACAGGAGCAGTTCAAGTTACTGTCAGGATTGTCTTTGTGTGTCTCTGGAGTCATTACTAACATACCCCATTAAGAAAACACCACAATTTAGAAATTATTAAGTGTTATAAAGCACTCTACTTTTTTTCATTCTATCAGAATGATACTGTCGAGAGCTGTTCGCCTCCTACTTCACTACACTTTATAGTAAAATCCTGTGAAACGCTTCGAGATGTCCTGCTGACATGAAAGTTGCCATGTTAAATTGAAAGCTTATTATTGCTGTTATTAATGTAGAATAATTGTCTTAATTCTTCATTTCAGACCTAATAATCGGAACACTGGCCTCTAGACCACTGAGGAAGCAGCTCCTATGGCTGTCAAGTATTCTTGGATTTTACATACATACAATCATTGCTTCTGCCATTGTCGACATCAGATTTGCGGTTTGTGCAGGCTTTTCTTCGTCATGCTATCAATTATAGTTTTACACACATGGCTGCCAATAAAACAAGAAAATGCCTTTTATTTTACATTCTACCCTTCTGGAACTGTGTGAAGAACATTTCATACATACTTTACAAAAGCATTCTTATACTAGGTTTGCTCTTCTGTTATCGGGGGTGGGGGGGGGGGAAAGGATACAATATTTATTTTTTTGATGCTTGCTTTAAATGTGAAAAATAAACTTTTTTCTTCTTGTAATCAGCTCAAGTTTTATTCCTACGTGTGCCATCCGTTTTACAGGATTTTTTAAAGCATTTTATTTAGTACCTTTTACAAAAATGTCTTGTTCTACTCCTGTTCAGAAATGACTTGTAGAATAAATTTATGGAATGCACGAATATTGGCGTTATTTATTTTGCAGCCGGCTGAATGTTTGTGGAGGACACGAGATTACCGAAGCACCAGGCTAGTTGGCCCTATAGCGAGGAGTAATGGGTTACTACTAAAGCTGTAACTTCACTCACTGAGCACTTGGTAGCTATTCTGTTGCAAAGCCAATAACCTCCAGATTAAAATATTTAAATCTTCTTCTTGTCATTTCTATTGCCAAAAAAAAAGCCCCCCCACCCCGACACAAAACATCACCGGTAAAGCGCAAGGGAATGAGCCTTAACAGAGATGACTTGTTACTGTGTTGCGGAGAATCACTTATATTTTTTTTGCAACCTCAATTGGTTGCGTGAAGGTGACAGGTGCGTGAAGAACTCCAGCCGTGTTTAAAATGTGTTGGCTGTATGTTGACTTGAACAGATGCGATGTGAAATAGAAGTATTATACCAATAACATTAAATGCAAGCAGAGACCATTAACTATATTGAGTAGCCTTTCACATGCCCTAGTATTTAGCTAAAAATGCCAGTAAAGTCTTTGAGACGTATCGAAGACTTGATAAGGCGCTGTATCAAATGCAAGGATTATTATTATCATTATTTGGCCAACAAGCCTTTGCAGGTGCTCGCTCTCCGTTGGAGCTAACCAATTCCCTGCTTGCTCCCCCGTCTATTTCAGATTGTTCCACTTCTAATCTTCAATTTCCCTTTCAAATGTGGTTCTGGTCTCAGCCTCAACAGCCACTCATTGCCTGGTTCTAAAACCCTCCCCCAGAAGGTACCAGTATCCAGGGTCGGGTCTGTGGATGCTTATACTATTAAGATTGGAGAAAATCAGCAAAATAAAATTGTTACTGCTGTCAGGTAAAAATCACTCAGCTATAGTTACAATATCCTTAACATTGGCAGAAAGCTTTCCTGGGAGCAGTCTTTGAGAAGTTGCTGAGTTTGGCCACCTGAGGGAGCTGAATATCAGCAGAGAATGGCAGTTTTATGTTTGCTCTGAGTCACAGTGCCATAATTAGGGCTCACCAAGTGAATCTGTGTTGGCACATCAACTGGATTTATACGGTTGCTTCAACAGCACAGCTCTGGGCTTAGAAACCCTTGGGGTGGGGGGTGGGGTGGAGTACAATTATGCAGGTGAAATACATCAGGTAAATGGGATGAAACCATGACTCCCATTGAGCCTTTACGGTGTTTATACATCCCCGATTTCCAGAGACAGTCCCCACATGAGATATTGTGTCTGATCAAATTTGCCCTGTCTTGTGTACAGCAACAAACTGAGCAAGAACAATAAAACTCTCCAACAGAGACACTCATCAGAGAAATACAGCCATTAATCCAACAAACTTCTCCGGTACTGCTAGCATTCGGAATTGTGTTGAGTTCATTTTTTTTATATATGTATCCCTAGATTTGGTTTACAAAATATGGTCACCCTGCTTTATACCGCTCTGTGATACTTGTGTTTCAGATCCAACTCTCAGCATAAATCAGCAATTTACCTGAATGTCTGGCTGTTAGGTGAGAATGTCAGATTACCCCAATGTCATTGATGCCATTTTTTAATATATATATAGATTTAATATGAGATGGTATTAAAGTTAATTTGGTCACTTTTTTATGAAGAGTTGAATGTTGATCATGTCACGATAATTTCTTCATCCACAAAACACACAGTCACTCCATTTTCTAGTATATCCTATAATATAATGCTTTGGGACATTCTCCTGATGTGAAATCCCTATTACAAACATAATGATTATTATTATAACACCAGTGTTTTATATTTCAAGCATTTCAGTTTAGTGAGGTCGTTTCTTTTCCTCCCTCTGTCTCTAACCCATTTCTGCACCATTGAGGTTTTCATAGAGAAACCTGTAGCACCACTGAATTCTGATTAAAGGGAACACACTTAGCTATATATAAACACATTGCATATATATATATATATGCTCAGCAAGTGTATGTTCATATAACTAATGGCTATATTGCAATACAGAACAGAAAACTAACATTAAGAAATCAATCTAACTGCATAACTTACACTATATAAAAACAAACTACTCTGGTTTAATACTGTACCTCTGCCCACTCAAATAAATTTTTTTTGTAAACATCCATTTGAGCACTGGATCTATGGCTATTATTAGAGGCAAGCCCATAACATACTATATAGACAGCAAATTAAGGAAGTTGGTGCTTTGCACTTATATTGTAATTTGACCGCGCAATCTTTTCAACAATAGTAAAACATTGAAACACAGTGTTCAAACCAAACTAGAAAATGAGTTTCATTAACACGGAGCAAAGCACTGCAGAGCTTGCCTAAACAATTCACTCCCAAGTCATGTGGCAGCATAATAAGCAAACAAATTATGCAAGCTTGACAAAACATTTACCATCTTTAGACTTTACTTTGTCTTCGGGTCCTCTTGTACCTTCATAAAGAACTCGGGCTTGTTGACACATCTGTAGGCTAACAACTGTGGCATCAAGCCATAAAGTACATTTATTATTAGAAAGAACAGCTGGGCTTCCTCTAGTACTCTGTACGCATAAGGGGTTCTGGAATGAAGGGATGCTCCAATATGGGAAAACTGTGCCTGTTATTAGGACAGGAGGGGTAAGAGAAAAANGCAATTATAACAATAATATAATAATATGTTACATACTCTGACCTCCTCTGAAACCAATGAATTTGGTCACTCAATCTACAACTGTTGGAACATCGTTGTGCGCAATTGGCTGCCACGTTTCGCCCACAAAATATATGGTCACTCAACTTTACAGTATATTCTGTGAACCACTTTGAGATGTCTCGAAAACGTGATAAGGCTCTATATCAAATGCAAGGATTATTAATATTACTATAATCCTTGTACTTGATATAGTACCTTATCACATCAATGATTGATGCCCAAATGCTTCACAGAAATTACTCTAAAGTTTAGTGGCTGTATTTACAGGCCAATTTGCAGACAACAACAGCCAGGAAGTGAATGATTGGTTATATCTGGAGGACTGATGATCAAAGTCATGACCCGCTCGGCCTTCCCTCAGCTCCGTAACATCGCCTGACTCCGCCACTACTTCACCCCTCAGGCCGCTAAAACTCTTGTTCATATCTTCATCATCTCCAGGCTCGACTATGAAAATGCCCTGCTTGTTGGCCTTCCCAACTCCTCCCTCCACGGGCTGCAGATAATCCAGAACTCTGCAGCCCGTGTCCTCTCCCGCACCAAACTCCGTGACCCCATCTCCCCCATTCTTGCCCGACTCCATTGGTTCCCTATCCTTCAGAGGATCCAGTTCAAGATCCTGGTCCTCAACTACAAAGCCCTCCATGGCCTCGCCCCACTCTACCTCTGCAACCTCCTATTCCCCTACCAACCCATCCGCTCTCTCCACTCAGCCGGCTCTGGCCTGCTCCATGTTCCCTGACCCACTTGCCCCATCATTGGCGTGAGAGCCTTCAGCCACTCTGCCCCCAACCTCTGGAATTCCATCCCCCAATTACTCTGCCTCGCCCCCTCCTTAGCCTCCTTCAAGTCCCGCCTCAAAACCCTCCTCTTCAACCATTCCATTGGTCACCCCCCGTCCCCTCCCCTCCCTTCTCCCTCCCTGACACCAGCTCAGGTCTGAACTGCTGAACACTGTCCAGCTCCTTGGGACGTCTACCCGACTGTGAAAGAGGTTGTACAAATGTAATCTTGTTGTTGTTGATGGCCATTTGAATGTTTTTATTAAAGAGAAAAAAAATTCTAAATCAAAAACAAGTTCACTTAAAAGTTAGCCAAAGTTAATGGAGATGCTAAGGGAAGTGGTTACCCGGATTTGCACCTTCAGAAACATTGCACTTCAAAAAGACAAGGTCTGCACAACTATTTTTATTGTAGATAGCTGACATTTAAGATAGGGTGTTTGGGTATGTCATTGTTTTTTGCCTGCTTCATCAAAAATAAGATCTACAGTGAAATAAATCTCTTGAGATCCATTAATTCTGTTGGGATGTACAACTCCAACTTCAGCTTACATTTTTCTTCCTGAAGTTTAGTTTACCTAAATCCACGATGGTATCCCAACCTTGATCTCACTTTTCCCAGTCTCAATGTCTCCTTTCTTTCATCCCCCGCTCTTCAAAAAAAAGCTCATCATTTTCTTCCAACCTTCATTCCATTTATAGGCCTTAGGATTTGAATTCCTGATCTACATTCTTTCCCTGTTTATTCAGGTATGCTTAGGTTTTGGAAATACAGAATGGACAAGGGGTAAGTGGGGTCACCCTGGAAATTCAAGGCATTGTTAGGTGTTTAATTAATCGATGAAACTTTAAGGTGTAGACAGCCCTTTAATCCTGTGTGGTTTAGGGCTGTGAGACACTCTGAGACTACCCAGGGTGGAGGGCGCAATATAGGTGCATGTTGCAGTTGTTGTTGTAGGGCTGTCCTAACTGGAAAGTGTTGGAGATAACCAGGAAAACAATCTGTGTGTTGCTAGTTAGCTGTATGGAGGAACTGTTAGGCAGAATTGTGGAAGCATATTTTATAAATAGGTCAAAACTAATCCAGGGTAGCACAGACCCATTAACCTCACAGAAATAATTTTAAACAATGGAATCTATTTTAAGAGGCGGGTTGGAGTACTTGTATAGGATGGATTTTAAAAATGAAGGTTAAGCCTTCTAAACCTGTCAGACTTCAGTGTTACAAATAAAGTAAATTGAGGCAATCTGTATGATGTAAAACACAATCCCAATAAACTCATCCTATCCTTTGCATTTGTGTACATTATCACCCATCCGATTTCCCTGCCTATACTATACCACTCTATTCCCTTCTCTTTCTGATCTTTAGATACCAAACAGAAAAGTCTTAATCCTCAATATGGATCACTGCACTTTAATCTATATATTTAAGCAATAAAGATTTGTTTTTGCAGTCAACGGAAACCAAGATAAAATCTTCAGCAAATGCACTGCTATTGGACAGTGGCCAAGTCCACTATCCACACAGTTAGCCTCCCAATATTTGAACTAGGCTTTGTGAGCTGGAGCTTACATTTTAAAAGAGTGCATTATTTCTGTTGCAATAATTGGCAAATGTATCCACATAGAAATATGCTTCCCAGACTGTAATTTAAGTATCATAGTATTTGCATGATGACAATGATCTAACTGGATATACTGCATTATTTAATCATGCAGCTCTGGTATCAGAAAGCAGCATGATAAATTGTGGCAGTCGAATCTGCTGGGGAAAAAAACACCATGAAGTGTCCTTGTGAACCACTGTAGTTATATTGGGGTAATACACAATAAAGAACACTTCAGCAATCTAACAGACAAACAGCACTATTGAACCTCTATTTGTGAATTATGCGATCTGCTAATGTTCCATTATGACTGTCTGTAACATCTGAAAGGTTTCATTGAACTAATTCAGTCTTAAAGCAAGCCTGCTCCTCACACAACCATATCTCAATAACACAGAGTCAAAAGCTACTGAACTCTTGCCTGCTACAATGCTTGGAATATTGTAAACTAGAATCCGCAAATGTCCAGCTTTTAACTTGATAAAACAGTTTTGCGTCCACTCTGGATATCAATTGCAATGTGATGAGTCCCTAATTTTTAACCCCTTTAGAGCCTCTTTAATTTTAAACCTGCTCTGACAGTCTTAAGCCAAGTATCTTGCTTGCTTCTCTATTCCATCTATATCTTTGGTCATCTTAAACCCCTGGATCATGTCCCCCCTCAATTTTCTTTCTATTACAAGGATAATGTTAGGCTGGGGAGAAGGATGGTCCGAATGGAGTGTGATCAAGGCCAGTTCTTGGACAGAGGTCAGTCTGGTCGATACCTTGAGAAGTTTTGTTGGGATAAGCCAGATATCAAAATGTGATGTACTTTTTCCTAGTGTGGAGATGTCACTTAGTCAGAAGGGTTCTGTAGCTAAATAGCCTCCATCTTGTAAGACTTGTGACCATATAGAAATTTAGTTCTCTTATTCCACTTCGTGTTCATAGTTTGTTGGCTGAGAAATTGATAAAAGGGAGCTTTTCTAAAAAAAAGAGAGCAGTTCAATTCCTAAAATGTGCTTTGCTTATTTGCACTATGTGTCGTTTTTTTGGCAGGAGCTGATCTTAGGTGTTAGAATTCCTCAGCTGAGAGTTAGTCACACAATCTAAGAGGAGAGATAGCAACAATATGCAGCAAACGGACGAAGTATGTATCGCAAATATTTTCCAAGATCACACTGAAGGACAGCTAAATTCAGCACTTTGAAAGGGTTATTAGAGTCATTGCCACTCAACACAAAGCAATGAGCTCTCCAATTCCTCTCATTATTATTTCAAGATCTGTTTATGCTTATTATTTCTTCGCCTAAAATGGACGTCTGAGAAAGAAGGAAAGTTGAAAAGAAACAGGCTCTGCTAGGAGAAGATTCTGTGCCAAGTGACCTTCACATTCACCCTAAACAGTGGCATCAGCAGTGGGTTAAGAAGCTGTCCTTTTACTGCAGTTTCTCAATGTTGGCAGCTCATGGCCTCATTAGAAGCCTGGGAAGGGAGTAAAAGCAAAAGGGGGAGAATGATGATAAAAACAACAATAATCCGTGCATTTGATATAGAGCCTTTTCACGTCATCGAGATGTTTCAAAGAGCTTCACAGGATATCCTGAAAAGTGGTTTGACTGTGTATTTTGTGGGCAAAACACCTGTGGATCACCCTTCAAACATGTATCAGCAGAGAGGGGAATAGGTTCCCTCAGTCATTCACTGAGGCCAAGATGTTGCTCTACATGAAAGGCGCTATATAAATACAAGTTGTAATTGCTGTTGTTGCTGTTCAGTGATCCTCTACTGAAAAGTGCATGTGTGGAAAATAGTAGGCTTTTCCTTGATGATCCCTGATAGTTCAATAGCCATGCCAATAATCACACTTGAGGAATAACCATTTAACCAAGGCACCATCAGTGCTGTGGAAACATACCTCACTATCAGTAATTGCTGTCAGGAAGGGAGTGGGTGAGGGCACACTTTGTTAATGACACTTACCTTTGCTTTTAAAAAGCTTTCTGCTGTACAATATCGCACAAGAATCAGATGAAAAGAAATCTAAAGCAAAAGCATTTTTATTACCTGTGCAAGTCCTCCAGCATGAAGGAGAGCAAAGTCAGGCAGCCAAGAACACCCAGGAACTGAAAGACCATAAAGGGAAATGATGCAGAAAGGGACAGTGTAAAACATGTACACCAACATCTGAAATGGAAAGAAAAAAACAATTTTGAAGAGGAATAATGATCAGGCCTCAAAAAACAGTACTGTGGCCAGTTACCTTCAACACTGTTTATTTGCCTCTATTTTGGGCAACACAACAGAGAAATCCAGTCTGAGTCAACTACATCGAGAAATATATGTGAATGATCTGACGTAATTTGTGTTAGTCCAGAGCTGTCCCATTGTCTTATGTTTGCTCCAGAAAGCCTAGTTTATCAAGTGACATATAACTCTACACTTAACAAACTGTACATAAAGAGCAGATTCCAGGGAGAAGCTCAATATAAAGTTTCACTGATGATATTCAGTGCAAGCTGTTTTCTACTAATGTATTGAGGTCCAGTTGCAATGCTTATGTGGCTGCCATAAAATACTGAGATCTGGCTTGAAGGCTGGCAAATCTTGTGCTATTCTAGTCATGATCCTGAAGACAGACAGACAGACACTAACATATTGGACGATAAGTCTCTAACACTCACACTGATCACTGATTGATATGGATGTTGTGTGATATTACGTTAATACAGAATTGTACAGGACTAGTGAAGGCCATTGCTTCATCTGGTCAACCCCAAAGTAAAAAAACAAGAAGAATCCTCCACTCCTCTCACTCAGGAAGCTAAAATGTTTTTGAAACTCCACGTTCGAAACTCCAGTTGAAAATTGCAAGTCATATCAAAATGCACGTGTTATTCCTGAGATGAGATTAGCTCTGGCACCTAGACCAGCTCCCAATTTAGCAGTTTTATCATTATAATGTATAAGTTGGATCAGTCATTAAACAATACATTTGGTTATCTGTGGTACTAAGCATATTAAGCACCGTCTGAAGAAAGAAATTGAGGTGTCAATCTGGCTCAGCTGTATGCAAATTGTTTGCCTGTACAAAATACAGTAACTGTACTTTGCAATACATCCTGTAAAGAGCTTTGAGATGTTCCCCTGATATGACAAGTGCAATATAAAATGTAGGATTTTTTATTGCATAAATTTAGCTTGCCAATTGACTGCAATCTCAAGCCGGCCTCACCTGTATCTTTGGGTAGGCTGCAGGATCTTTCAGGTATGGCTCTTGTTGCTGTAGGTATTGTCGAGACATCTCAATGGGACAATCCAAAACTACCTAGTGTCAATAAAATGGTGCGTCAGACTTGTGAAGTCACAGAAGGAAAGAATGTCAAACTCAATACAATTTTTGAACAGAACACAATGCTCTCCACCTTGCAAGCAAATTATCTTGGAAATAAACAGACTCCATCCTTCGATCTTTATTGCACGATTTACAATAAATTTCTTGCTTGCACTTGCTGTTAAATTAATTCTAAAGCTATAAAAATGAATTAATGTTTAAGTACATTACTGAAAAAAGGCTAATAAATTTGCAGTAACTTCACAAAGAGTAAAGTCAGATTTCTGAAGCAGTTATCTCGTAGTACATAAACATTTTGGCATTTTTAAGCATCAATATGTTATTCTGGTTACTTTTTTAAAAAGTACCACTGATTATACTTTTCTTACCAATCCTCTGAAGATACTGAACGCGATGGCAAACAGGAGATAGATGGTAAATAATAGGTCTAGGGGTCTCCGTAGCAAATTCTTCTTCTGAGCAGTTTCAATAGCCTGAAACAATAGGAAAAATTGGCTTTTGCTTCAAATCAACCAGTGTGTTATTTTTACATTTAATTGTTCCCAACTTTCTGTAAGAAATAGATCCACATGGAAACATCTTGTTTAAAATCTGTGGCACAAGTAGTTTTACAAGCTAAACTTCTAATTTTAACATAAGCATTCTTCCAAGTATGATGCCCAATATTCTACAGTATCACCGATGTTTTTATAGAGCTGATTCAACGACAACAACATGTAACTCACAACTTTCACATGAAGACATTTTTAATATATTAAAACGATTGCTTTGAGACTAGATCAGCTGACAGATGAGAACAGTTCCTTTGCTTCAATAAAAGCAGTTCTTCGAAATATCCAAATGAGCATCCCAAATCATCTACCTGGATGTGGTTTCATACTTTAGGAAGGATATTTGGATCTCATTAGCAAGGGAAGAATGTTTCTTCAAAATGTATGCCATCACTGATCGCTAAGAGATATGTTGTGATCTCCATAGTGGCTCCCTATCCTGTCGTGTGTGAAACTTATGGAAAGTCTTCGAATGTACCCCAGCATCTCTTGGCTGACACCCTGACAGCTGTTTCTTCTTTCCTCCAGGATCCTACTTCACTTTTGCTGATCCTGTAATCCCCATCGTATCTGCAAGACCATGGTGCTTGGAATTATTGCCTCCCCTCAACTACACCTGACGAACAAAGCAATGGTGCCCTCTCTGAACAACAGGAGCAGATGGACGATTTCAACAAATGATGCTCAGCCTTCCGTCAAAGTGGCAGGGAAGCTGCAGGCTACAGATGGAATTGGTCCAGTGAGTATTAAAGAAGCTATGGAGTATATTGTAGCCTTCTTGGCTGACGCAAAGAGAAATATTCATTCTGCAACTTAATGAGGCTCCCTACAACATGAAGTTTACCAAGAATATAGACTACCTTGTGACCTCCTCTCGGCTGGTGGCTAGTGACTCTTCTCTTTAGACTTACAATCTCCTTCCGTAGTTCAATGACTTCAGAAAGACGTGGATATTGCCTTATGACCATTATTAAAAAATAAGTTGAACCTTAACACATCTTTGATCACCAGGTACTACAGGAAACAAATCCCATCTTTCATTGAACTGCTAACATGTTATAGTCTCATTTTAGACTGATTGCCACATAGAAGCCTTCTGTTATTTCTATTTTTAAAAAAATTATATCTGTGAAATGACTTTCAATTTTCATGCCCCTCTTAAAAAAAAGGACTTATATATGAAATATACATGTATTTTTTGGATTTGCATTCCACCGTCTCCTGATTTTATTCCCATATTATTGTCATAAAGAATAGGCCTCCAAGTTCCTGGAATTTTTATTCTATGAATAAATAATGACTTTAAATCCTGAATCATCCTCTGTATAATTGATAGCAAACAAATGCACAGATTCTAGGATGTTTTGTGCTTGTCTGGCTACATGTTCAAACACAATAAGGGAGCTAAAGCAAGCCTAGCTGCTTTTCAAATCTAAACACTTAGAGTTCCCCTTAGAAACATTTATGTTCTACATTCCACATTTAGATTTGATAGCTCACAAAGAACATGTAAAATAGCACAGCAATGATGACACTCATATACAGAAATAAACTGAACAGTGCCAGGAAGACTTTTTTAAGGAAAGCTCCTGGCTAGACCTTTTAACATTTGCCTGAGAGGTTTCTTAATAATTGCTCATTATAATTATTTTTTATTCATTGTAAAAACTGATCTAAAGAAGCTTTTAAATCATTGCGTTCAATCATAAATTTATGAGAACCGACTCCCAGAAAAGGCGACTGATGCTATATTTACTAATTCCTTTAAAAAAGGATAAACATTTGTAAAGTATTTATGGTGGAAATTCCGAAGCAAATCAATCATAGCGTGTGAAAAAGCAAGACAGGGATAAAACTTAAAGTTTTTTATCAGTTGGGTATGAACAAGTAGAAACTAATGTATTCACTAAGAGCTTAGAACTATTTTTAGATAGAGAACTGTTGGAACATAAAATGCTTTACAACAAATGGTTATTGTAGCATAACCCATTAAAGTATTTGAAAGGGAATTCGATTTTTGTTGGATAAATATAGAGAAATTTGGCTGTATTTATGCACGACCTACCCTCAGATAGGAGATTGTCCATGGCTTATCCCATGATTTAAGATCTCAAGTTTCAATTCGTAATGTAAATATCTGATAGTTATTGTGAGTCACTAACCTTGGGTGTGGATTCATTCTTCAAAGGTTGTTTATAAATTCGATGACCAGCCCAGATAGGAAGAACAATGTAAGGAATATTCAGGAGACTGGCTGGATTTAATTTTGTGGCATATTTACCTATTGAATGCGTCAAAAATAAAGAAGAAAAATTAAGCGTCTGAGTGCAAAATTGCAAATGTTATGGTAACAGAGTACCCATCTTTCTTTCCCAACAACCTTGTTTAATGTTGCTGCCAGTCCAAATTAGATGGGCCAGGCTAATTGTTATGCCTTTTGTTTTACAATGCTAATATTTTCATTTATCCTCATTTTCAGGAAATGGGACAATGCATAGTTTCAATGTTTGGAGTTTAAATATTCCAAATGTATTGCATCAATTATCTTCTATGAGATGGAATGAAAGCAGAATGCTGCTACATGAGGAGTGCTACACTCATAAATGAGGAGTTTCGCACTCAGTAAGGAACCATTGGACAAAATCATAGTCTATTGCTCTGATGTTTCGTTCTTTAAAAATCTTCAATTTTGCCTAATCATAGTATTCCTTGCATTTGATATAGAACCCGAGACGTTGAGAAATAGAGAAATATAGACGTCGAGAAGACGTGAAAAGCGCTATATCAAACAAGGATTATTATTATTATTATAACCCTAATATTTTTCAAAGAGCTTCACAGGGAATTGCAGTCAAGTGTGAGTGACTGTATCTGTAGGCAAAACCAATAGCTAATTTGTGCATAGCAATGGCCCACAAACAAGCATGAAGTGATTGATCAATTTACTTGGGAAAATTGCTAGCCAGGACATTAGGAGAAGTTCTCTGATGTTTTGGAATATGCCACAGGAGCTTTAACATCCATCTGAACAGGCAGATGGGTTTAATGTCTCAACCACACCTCCCTTTGTATCCTCTCTGTTACATAATCCTGACTTGATTGCTTACCAATATGTTTCTGTGACATCAACATCCAATATGCTATGTAAATTGTCAAAAGACATTCTGACATATTGAGGGGTGGTGGGGTGGGGGCTAAAAGAGAAATGTGTTGCTCTTACCAACAAGGTTTCCAGGCAAGAATACAATGGTGCTCATTAGAATCGAACCAACCCAATATAAGCCAATAGTCCTGTAACTCTGTCTGTCAAACATAAAATATAATATTCAGAGACTGTGTCAATCTGCAAGGCTAACTAAGACAAAGAATATTTTAGGGAATATCTAAAATTTTGTCCCAGTGTTGTTAAGAGTGTACAACAACAACAAGATTCCATTTATAGAGCGCCTTTCACGTCGGGAGGACATCCCAAGGCGCTGTACAGTTGGGTCAGGACCCGAACAGGGGGGAAATGATCAGGGTGAGGGGAGGGAAGGGAGGGAGCGACGAGGGGGTAGAGAGTCGAGAGGGGAGCTGAAGGCACGGTCAAAGAGAAAGGTCTTGAGACCGGCCTTGAAGGAGGAAAGGGAGGAGGCGGCGAAGGCACTGGGGGATAGAGTTCCAGAGCTTAAGGTCTGAGAGGCTGAAGGCCCAGCCACTGATGGTAGGGCGGTTGGGGCGGGGGATGTGTAGCAGACCGGAGCCAGAGGAACGGAGGGTACGGGCAGGTAGGTAGGGGGATAGTAGGTCAGAGAGGTAGGAGGGAGCAAGGCCGTGAATGGCCTTGGAGGTGAGGATGAGGATCTTGAATTCGATCCTCTGGGGGATGGGGAGCCAGTGGAGGCGAGCGAGGGTGGGAGTGATATGGTCCCGAAGCCTGGTGCGGGACAGTACACGAGCTGCAGAGTTCTGAATGACCTGCAGCTTGTGGAGGGAGGTGCCGGGAAGGCCGGAGAGGAGAGAGTTCCCATAGTCCAGCCTTGAGGTGATAAAGGCGTGGACCAGAGTTTCAGCAGCGTGAGGGGTGAGGTAGTGCCGTAGACTGGCGATATTCCGGAGGTGATGGAAGGCGGTGCCAGTTGTGGCGCGGATATGAGGGAGAAAGGACAGCTCAGGGTCAAACAGAACACCGAGGTTCCTGACTGGCTTTGAGAGGTGGAGAGTGCAGCCTTGGATGCTGATGCTGTCAGCGCCAGAGGTGCGGAGGCGCTGACGCGAGCCAATCAGGAGGGCCTCAGTTTTACGCACGTTGAGCTGAAGAAAGTTGTCTCTTGTCCAGGACTTAATGTCGGACAGGCAGGCTGTCAGGACATCGGTGGTCGTGGAGTTGAGGGTAGAGGAGGAAAGGTAGAGTTGGGTGTCATCCGCATACATGTGGAAATTAACCCCATGTCTGCGGATGATGTCACCAAGGGGGAGCATATAGAGGATGAAGAGGAGGGGACCGAGGACAGAGCCCTGAGGGACACCACACGAGACAGTGCGGGGGCTGGAGGAAAAGCCGTTCGTGGAAACAAAGTGAAGACGGTGGGAGAGGTACGACCTAAACCACTCAAGGACAGGGCCTTGAAGGTTGAGGTAGGAGGACAAGCCGTGGAGGAGGATAGCGTGGTAGACCGTATCGAATGCTGCCGATAGGTCGAGGAGGACGAGGAGGCAGAGGGAGCCCTGGTCGCAGATGGTCTGGATGTCATTGGTGACCTTGACCAGGGCAGTTTCTGGGCTATGGGCAGCACGGAAACCCGACTGAAGGGGTTCGAATAATGAATGGGTGGAGAGGAAAGAGCGCAGCTGGGAGGCGACAACTCGTTCAAGGACCTTGGACAGGAAGGGGAGGTTGGAGATGGGCCGGTAGCTTGATAGCTGCGACGCATCAAGGGAGGGTTTTTTCAAGGTGGGAGTGGTGGTGGCAGTTTTTAAGGGAATGGGAACAGAGCCAGAGGAGAGGGACAGGTTGACGATGCCTGTGATATGTGGGGCAAGGAGGTGGAGCTGGGAGATAAGGAGTGGAGTGGGGATGGGGTCAAGGGAGCAGGTGGTGGGTTTCAGGGATAGGATGAGTTTGGTGACAGAGGGTGGGGAAACGGGTACGAAAGTGTGTAGGGGAGGATGTGTAGGAGTCGGAGTGTGGGAGGGAGGGTTGGGAGGTGGGTGGATGTTGGAGGGGAAGTGACCGCGGAGCGGATTCCCTTGATTTTGGATTCAAGGAAATCCAGCATCTCCTCACAGTGAAGGTTGGAGGAGATGACCTGCGCGGAGTGGCGGGGGGGACAGAAGAGTCGGGATGTGGTAGAAAACAGTAGCCTGGGGTTGTTCTTCGCCTCCAGGATTATCCTGGAGTAGAAGGACGACTTGGCCAAGGCTAGAGTGGAGCGGTAGATTTTGAGGAGGTCCAGCCAGATTTGTCGGTGGACCGTTAGGCCAGATTTGACCCAGGTGCGTTCAGCGGCCCGCACCTGGCTCTTCAGTGAGCGGAGGTGGGTGGTGAACCAGGGGGAGGAGTGAGAGTAGGAGACAGTACGGGAGGTAATGGGGGCAAGAGTGTCGAGTGTGGAGTGTAATAAGAGTATGCATACTTTCCTCAGGAAAGATACCAGAACAAACTTTAACATTAATGAACTTCAATGAAGAAATTTGCAACTGAGGCTTTCACAATTTTAAGTGTTTGTAAACCCACATTAGGCCAGTAGATTTCAATAAAATCCTCTTTATCATTCAATTTTTGACAGTATTGTACTTGGGGTTATGTTAAAAAGACCATCTATATTGTATTGTATCTGCTTGAATTTTCTCCTTTACAAATTCCTCTTCCTTCCCGAAGGGCTGATTTGTTCTGAGGGTATGGTTTGTATTTGACTGTCTAACGTTCCAGAACAAGAACTGCTGGTTACACAACAGCTAATTATTTATTGATTTTGAATGGTTAAGAAGTTGAACATTGTTAAAAAGTAACTTACTCCCAGGCTATAGCTGTCACCATCAGGAGGTACATCAAATAATGAGCTGAACCATCCCAAAAGCAAACCATGTGGCCATGGGCTGTACTCAGATAAGGTTCTCCCTGCACAATAATAAAAGAAAGCGATTGTACAGAAAATCAACAATAAGTATTTGCTTCAATTTTTTTATTCCTCTAAAATTAGTGATATGAGATAAGTGAGGAGAGAAGAGACACTTTCTGCTCGTTCTTTGTTTTCCAAAAGCTATTGCCCAAATCCACAAAAATTCCTCAGCAGAAGAGTTGCTGGCGCTTTTCAGAATGTCCCTCTTAATCATCAATTATCTCTACTTAAATATCGTATTCCCTCTGCATTGCTATATGCCAAGGGGTGGCTGTTGGAACAGACTGTATTGGTATTTCATATCTGCACTGGAGTTGAAATGTACAGGTTAATAGATTTCATCTCCCCTTCCAGCTCAATTTACGTGCTTTGCAAGCAAAGCTCTGTGCAGGAAAAATATGTTTATTTCCCCTTTCGGATTAGGTTATCTGGCATGGATTACACAGGATCAGGCAATCTGAATCTTACTCTAACTCTCTGCTATATGCATTTATTCTGCAAGATGAGTTTTTTATTCTCATGTCCTCTTTTTTCACCTTCAGTTTTCTTAAATATTCTCATTGTCATACACAGCTCATCTGTTCTTTGTGGAAACATAACTGCATTAGAATGAATGTATTTGCCACTACCTAAAAAGAAATTCAAGAAAAGTGAATCATCAAGAGATGGGCCTACTGCCAAAAGAAATCAATAAAAAAGATTCCAGTCTTCCTGGACATCATCCCTCTCTTTACCTCGTCACCGCAAAAAGCTATTAATAGCTTCCCAATGACTTAACTGCAAGAAACCCCTCTTGGGAGTTTGAGTCAGATTTGTTTTCTTGTTACAAGCAAATGGCATCCTTACAATTTGTTTTCAATGCATATTAAGTGGAATGCAAAGTTATTTATAATCAGTCATGCCTTAAATGTGCACTTCTTGTCGGAATATTGCTTTGGTTGCAAGGAAAATCTGCATTGGTGTTCAGATCAACAATTGTATGGGCATTTGTGTTAATGCTAAGGTTAGTAACAAAACAGAGTGTCAGATGTCAATACCAAAGTGCTCATTTGTGAAATATTCAGCATTGGCAACACTGAGAGTTAATTCATAGTGAACTTTCCTCTCTTTTTTCTCAGAACTGCATGAGTTAGAGTTCTAACCTAATGCAAAGCCATTAATATTGGTGCTGTCTTTATTTCACACGCTTAACTGGCTGCTGAATCAAATAGCAGACACATTGCCGCTACTGGGTTTTTTTATTGCAAATTTACATTATTAAATGTTAATACTAAATAGATAAAATGAATCAACTAAGAATGATTGTTCAGCCTTAAAACTACCTAGGAATCTGGTTATTGAGATTGTAGTCATCCTGGAAATTAAAGCAAATAATAAGAGAAATGTAATAAAAACGATTGTGTCAACTCTCTATGCAGCACTGGCAGAAGAGTCATGTCAGGGAAGAAATTCCAACTGGGTCTAGATTTACTCTATTAATATAGCATAAAGCACTCAGAATTGTACATTTCTAAATTCAGACCTATTTTTTAAATCAGTTTTCTGTAAGTTTCTTGTAAGAAAACGGACTCAAAGTTAAGACTGAATTCAGCAAGTTGTCAAATTCTCCACATCCTAAAATGTTAAGTTAATAGAGAAAATCTAGACCCAGGTGGAATATCTCACCATTTATTCTAATGCAAGCAAAATAACTGCAACACAACTATGACAAAGAGAGCAGAACTTCTCCCATGTTTTTCTACCCAGATTAGCGATGACCAACACCTACAGTATGACAAGATCGGTGAGTAAAACGTGTCTGTTTACCTCTTTCAAGTAAACGTTCATGAATCCATCAATGAGTCCATCTAGTTCAAGTCCTATAATGAGGTCCACCACGCTAGTAAATGCAAAAACTGCAAAGACTGCAAAGAAACAAAACACACATGTATATCATTTACAGAAATAAATTGACTCTATTCTGATCTTTTTCAACATTTCTGCAAAACGTTCAGTTGGCTTGAATTATATTGAGATAAAAATGTTACATCAATGCAATTTGTACAACATTGGTTGTACAACATGATAATTCCATGTTTCATATCTTTTTATTATATAAACTCACAGTAAGTACTCACGATAGAATAAGGAATCCTTTGGAGGTTTTTGTTTTACCAAAAGAAACGCGATTAATGAAACAGAAACCAAGATAAGTGTCGCAGCAATAAGGTTTGTCCATGATCTGTTAAAGGAAAATAAACTCAGTTAATCTGTTTACAAAATGTTTCATGTGATGTAAAACATCACTAGGCATGAATAATGGGAATATGTAATAACTCCAAGATGACTATTCCATTCACAGTGATTACCAACTAGGGCTGGATTCAACATCTCTACTCATAAGTGGCTCTTTGTTGTCTTTAGTGAAACCTTAAGACTTGAGTAAGAAAAGACAACTTCCTGGAAAGAAATGAATAAAACTCACTTTCAAAATTCTCTCTCAAAATACTATATCTCTGATTGTGCTTTTGGTCGCCTCAACATTCTCCCTTCTGCTTGCTCAGTGTCCACTGCTCCCATTGGCAAGTGCTTTTAGACAAAGGGCACTATATACATACAAGGTGCTCTTCTAAATCCAGAGGAAGATATCTCAAACTAGAGACAAATTGATAGTTACGCTCCTGTACACGTTACCCCCACCATCCTGCACGCTCCCTCCGCTCAGTGGGCCCCGGCTTGCTTCATGTCCCCTGCCTCGCCCGCCCCACCATTGACTTCTGCCACTCTGCTCTCCCCTCTGGAACTCCATCCCGCAGTCCTTCCGCCTCGCCCCTTCACTTGCCTCCTTCAAGACCCATCTTAAGACCCTCTTCTTCAACCGTGCTTTCGATCACCTTGCTTCCCCCCTGCCCTCCACCCTTCCCAATCCCGACCCCCAGCTCGGGTCCGAAACACAGACTGTCCAGTGCCATGGGACATCCTCCCGACGTGAAAGGTGCTTTACAAATGTCATTTTGTTGTTGTTGTTATACATGTAAACAATTCCAGTTCCGATAGAGGAAGTGTATGAGCCATAAAGTGCTTTCAATGGCAAGCTACGCAGTTTTAGCTGGATAAATAAGACTCCAGCAGTACTCTTGGCAACCTGCTCCCGATATTTTCCGGAATTAGGTAAACAGGATGCATCCCTCCGGGGAGAGAGTGCGCATTCCATTCCAACAATCTATCTCTAGCGTTCGCCCACAAATATACAGTCAATTCACTTTACAGTGTGTTCTGTGAAGCGCTTTGGGACGTCCTCCTGACGTGAAAAGCGCTATATCAAATGCAAGGATTATTATTATTATTATTATTATATGAAGGTGGGATGCATGGAATTCTCAGTTTGGTTTGGATACTCTTAAGCGTGTTGATGGATTTTTGCGCATGTCAGACAACCGGCTGGCTGACCAAAATAAAAATTCTCGAGATAACATATTGCCATTTCGCCCACAAAATACACAGTCAATCCACTTTACTGCATAACATGTGAAGCACTTTGAGACATCTCGATGATCCGATAAAGCGCTATATCAAATGGAAGGATTATTACTATATTATATGTTGGGGATATATGGGTGGCATTCTCCCCTCCTCACACTAAAATAAAACAGTGTGTGCTCTCTGTACGTTTAGTTGACACTGCGACCAGTTGTTCTGAAAATAACACTTAACAGTTTCATTAGGGCTTCTCTCTTTCTTATGTTACCACAAAGCACAAATGACGAGCTAGTGAATGCCTTCCGCTACCGACTGCTTTGGAGAAGTTTTAACAGTAACGTCTCTTCCTCATTTTAAACACATTTCTGTACAGTAAAAAAAGACCTGAAAACGAACAGCCACTTACCTGTTATTTGCAGATAAAAAATTGAACAGATAAGTCACTGGGATGGACAGGAGAGAGAGCACAAACACTCTGGTGGCAGAAGAAGCTGACATTTCTGCTCCACTACTAATAATGAAAAAAAAACCAATAGCAATCAGAAATATTGTTACCGACGAGCCCAGAGGCTGCAGGAGGTTTGCTTGCAATTGAAATGTGCAATTTGTTAACACTATTCTGCCAGACGTGTGACTTCAAGTCACACCCTCCAAGGTCTGAATGCTTTTGCTGCTGGCAGCTGTCAAGGTTATATAAGTAGCTCAGCCAGCTCAGGTTGGCAAACAGAACAGGATTGCTTTTGTGTCTGTCCTCCTTCCTCAACGGTAAATGGCTTTATGCAGCTGGATCAATTGTAAGAACTCTTCTTCTGCCTCCCTCTCTCCCTCTCTCATGTTGTCTCCCTTTAAAGCTGGGACTTTAAAGCACAGTGACTGTGCCAAATCCCAGACTGCAGGTTGGGGCAAAGATAGAGAGAGAGAGACACACACACAACACAAACACACACACACACACACACACAGAGAGAGAGAGGCTTGTGACAATCACATTCCTGCTGAAGGTCTGAGTGAAGACTCCAGCTCAGACCCAAACGTCACACTCTCTGCTCCACAGCACACACACACACACACACACAAAGGTTTTTTTTTGCTGGGGGGTGGGGGTAAAGTCTATTTTAGGATCTAGCAATGAATAGCAAAGTGCATTTGGAGACGTGCTTTGCAACGCAAACACTAGGAGGTTGAGAATGAGAGCATCTTTATTTTAACCTCTGTGTGACAATGGGTGGCTGACCCTTCCTGAGGGATGCTATATAAATGCAATTTGTTGTTGTTGGCAATAATACTGAGCACCCCACACACACCCTTAACTACCCTTCCCCCCCCCCCCCCACACACACACACACAGAACAGGGCTAAAATACTACACTGTAATTTATTTGCAGATCACAGCAGTCCATTTCCAGCCAAGCCCAGGAATTATTCCCGTGAGGTAGCTTTGTCAATCTATTTGGTTTTGTAATTTCTAATTTGCAGATCATTTTCTGGGCCATTGTAACCCAAATTCCTATTTCTATTCATTGATATTTCTCTTCTTACAGCGCTGTTGGGATCAGGATGGTATTGTGAGTATTGGGAATATTGGGACATGACAAATGGGGTGAAATTGTATGCGGCTTTATTTTTAAGATCGGCAGACATCCAACTGGTTTACATTTTAACATGAGTGTTTGACACCCCCTGATGGGTAATATTAAGATCTCTTTGTCAAAACGAAACCATGAGCTGGCATTAACTGCCGCTCCACACTAACATTAAGTGATAAAATTGGCCGTTATAGCTGTTTTGGGGACATTGTGTGCAAATTGCCTGCCATGTTTGCCTATGAACATATCTTACACCTTACAGTAAGATTCTGCGAAGAGCTTTGAGAAGTTCCTATGTTATTATAACAAATATGTCTTTGAAAACTTGTGTAAGTAACAGTGTATAAGAAAAGAAAGCACAGCTACAGAAAAGATTCACACTCACTTTGGGAGAATAATAATGCTACTTTTTTCCCCCTAGTTAACTGACTGAAAAATGATTGTGAAACTTACTGGCCTGCATTATTTTTTTTTCAAATTCTCAAATGTTTGCCTGATATATCAAGATGATGTGTTCTTTCTTTATTCCCACACATTTTTGGAATGCTATAGTGTCCTAAAATAACACAGCATGCCATGGGAACTCTGAATACTGTACTGTGTCAAGGTTCCCTTAATTTCAGGGCTGAACTGAATATAAGGGACCTGCAAAACACACCTTTGCTTTCAACCGATTAACCTATCTGTAATTTATGAATGTACTGAGTTACACTACTTCCTATGTTGTAACATCTGTGCCTTCTTTGGTTCCAGAGTGGGTTCAATTGATCTAGACTTCACTTTTATTTTCAGATGCTGATCCATTTTAGATTTTTTCACAAAAGTTCCACATTAAAATAGCCAGTTGTAGACAAAATAGCAAACTTCCAAAGACAGTAATGAAAATAATTTGATTACAGAGCAACTGAAGGATGCGAAAGTGGCCTTTCTGATGAGTGGTACAATTGCCACTGAAACTATTAATGTTTGAGGTTTTAGAATGTAAAACACGAGACACTCTAGGATGAATGGTATCTACACCATACCAGTTTGTTCAGTTTGCTTGTCACAGACTAAATTATAATATCTACTTCACTAATGTTTCAAATTAAATGATGCTTGGAGTTTGAGGCACAATGATACACTAAAAAAACAAAAAAATCATTTTTTTAAATTAATAACTGCATACCCATTCAGAGATACTCCAAATTCAGAGAAACTACTGTCAATTTAATACCATTTTATTTTGATATTATGAAGTTGGAGAAGATAGTCAGACAAAGTGGTTGTCTCACATTATAGACCAACACCGATGCAATGCAACTGTTGACCTTGGTACGATTATATCTCAGCCTTTTGAACTACATCAGAATTACACACCCTTGTTTAAAGTCTATAATAATAATCCTTGCATTTGATAGAGCGCTTTTCACGTCTTCTCGACGTCTCAAAGCACTTCACAGAATAGACTGTAAAGTGAATTGACCGTCTATTTGTGGGCGAAACGCGGCAGCCAATTGCGCACAGCAGCGTCCCACAAACAGTCGTGGATTGAAAATGACCAATGTATTATTGTTTTGTTTTGGTGGAATATTTGCGTGGAATATTTATTTGTAGGAATCTCAACATTTCAAATGTTTAATATTTATTTTTTTCAGAGTTGATAGTGCATTGTTAGTATTGCAGACATTTTGGTTTTGTGAAATACTTAAGTAGAAATAGTGACCTCTTCAGGCTTTGTAATTTTTCAACATTTTGGAATTTTCTTAAATTCTGAAATATTTCATTTAATGTTGCCATTTTATAAGGTTTCTGTCTCTCAGCCTCCAAAAATATATCAGATGGGAGCAAGGTGCCACCTTGTGGACTATTTTATATGATCTTATCCACAACTTGGTTTCAGACTACACTTTTGCAGTTGTCCTGATAATTTTCCTCAAATAAGATATATTCTAGTTTCCTGTCCGCACATGAACTGTGTAGTAAACACATGCCACTAGTATCGTGTGCTATTCAAGGTTTTCAAAATATTGTTCTGTGTCTGATAAAAAGTGCTGTAAATTGTTTTTGGTTTCCACATGAATCAAAGATAGATTGTGCCCTTCAGAAGCACGGAAATGAATAATTCATCAGAATGTCCACAAGCATGTGGTTTAAATGGAGATATCATGCAACGATAAATGGGTAATTTATGACTTGTGATGTATTTTCATGTTTGATGAGTAAAAGTCAAATTATTTTGTATCTGGAAAAATCTAACGCGGTAGGCCGAGGAAGTTGGTGATAGGCCCTTGATATAGCACCTTAGCATCGGGACATCTCAAAGGCTTTACGGGATTCACTGTGAAGTATAGTGACTGTATATTTGTGGGTGGTTATCATAGCCAATTTGCATACAGCAATATCTTGAAAAAAGCAATAAACTGCAGATAGCCATGAAGTGAATGAACAATTGCATCTGGAGGATTGTTGGTCAGGACAGCAGGAAAAACTCTTTTGTCTGTTCGAATAGTGCCATGGGATCTTTATGTCTACCTGAATAGGCAAACGGAATTCGGTTTATCATCTCATCCAAAGAACGGCAGTTCTGACAATTCAGCACTGTCCCAGCAATGCATTGGAGTGTCAGCTACCTTGAAAGGCCCAAGAAATTTTGTTTCAGATAAAATCTGTTTTAAACTGTTTAAATCAGATAGTTTCTGTGTTTTGTGGTGATGAATTATTGACCTTGCTGGAAAGACCTTAAAATAAATGTTGTTTCATAGTAAGTTGAAAGGAAAAAGGCTCCATATGCTTGTACCAGTGCCATGCTGACCTTCTGGAGCATTGCCAAAATTCAAGCCCGTCGGATGACCAGAGAGATGGGTTTCTATGGTTTGACACAGGCTCTAAAATAGGAAATAATCACAGAATGAGACTGATTTGTTATTGTATGAAAAGGTAATATCCAGTGAATGCTCTGGTCTTCATCTGATCTTTCGCAGACTACGGATTATCAGCAGTTAGTGATTTACAATTGTTCAGGTATCCTTTGCAGCAAATCTCGCATTGAGTTTGGCAAAAGTTTCCCTTATTTTCCTATACAGCTTAATTATACTGTTCAGTTTCTTGTCTGTCCTTTTCAGTTGTCGGGAATATAGGTTTTGGAATGAAGAATATGGACTGGAATAGTGATAGCTCCAAAATTTATGCTAAATAACTAAAATATTGTTTCATATTAAGTTGAAAGGAAAAAGGCTATATATGCTCGTACTAGTGCCATGCTGAAATACATCCATTCTTTAACATGTTTGCCATTATTTACAAGATTGTTCTTCATATCATGTTAATTCATTCAACAAGCTCTGGGTGTAAGTACATTCCTTTAGAAATATTTCTCCATTCCATTCACCTGACGCTCAAGAATAGTAACTTGTTCGTACTGGGAAAGAGAGTAATGATAAGAGTGTGGTACTTAACGTTTTCAGATCATTATTGCTATTTGTAGAACAAATGCTAGTTGTGGTATATTGTAAAATACCAACTCTGAGAGCAAGGGCTGAGCATGCGTTGGCATGTTTTGATCGGCTATAAAGCAATAACATATTGTAGAAAATATAGCTAGCACAATTCCTGTTTGAAAATAAAGATATTTTTCTTGAAGATCTTCAAGGCATGTTTATCTTTAAGTGAACAACTTTGAGGCCTTCAGTTCCAATTAAGGACTGGGGAAAGTAGCTTCTAAAATAATTTTGAATTTCAGTTTTCCTAAATTCTATGCAAACTTAATGTTTAAGACAATGGTCTTAAGGATAAAAGGACTATTAAGTATTTGAGGATTCTCATGTGAAGTAGGTAAATGAACAATGCCGTATTTGATGATGATAATTATTGTTGGATACCAAAATCAAAACTGCCGACTTCTACAAAAAACTTAATCCTCCAGCTCTTTAATAGCCAAGTTGCTTTCATGGAATTCAAGACATGTAGATGATTTGGTTAATACGGTAATTATTTTCTGAATACAGTGAATAATAATAATAATAATCCTTGCATTTGACATAGCGCCTTATCATGTCTTCGAGATGTCTCAAAGTCCTTCACTGTTTAGTGAATTGACTGTATATTCTGTGACAGCCAATTGCACACAGCAGTGTCCCACAAGCAAAACGTGAAATACTGTAGATGCTGGAAATCCCACAAACAGTTATGGATTGAGTGACCAATTTCTTCTTTTTTTTATTACTATTTTTTGAAGGGATTATTACCCCTGGAAAAACGATCTACCAATCGACTAACAGCCGGGTTCCTGTTTATTGTTAAGTAAGCAGGCATGTGGAGTAATGAAACTTGCCCAATGTTTCACCCTGCTAGGAATCAAACCAGGTCCTCTTGCTTGCGAGGCGAGTGCTTTAATTTGCCTACAAAATACAGAATGAGACATTCCCTCCCCCAATATAAAAGTCACGATATCCAATTTAAGCATTATTTTTATCATTTATTTTCTATGGGACAAGAGCTAAAAAACACTATTGAGTTGTGATTCTCACACTAGGAACATTTAAACACACAATAGTAAGTGGTTTGCTAAGCCTCACTTGGGAATCTCCTTTGACATTATTTGCTTAGAAAATGGCAAACAGTGACTGCATCACTGTCAGTTTATGGTCTGCTGGACTTCGGCATTGATATAATTGTGCACTTTGCATCACACAGGTAAGATTGAAATAGTCAAATGTTTTTTTTTCCAACTTGAACTTTGTACTTCCATGTGTACCAGAACATTTGTTTTGTCGACTTGTTTCTGAGTCCCAGAATAGTTGTTTTTAAAAGGCAACAGATAGGAGTCCAGTTGGATAGCTGTATGCTGTATATTTTTGAAGGATACACATACAATACAACTAACATTTATATAATGCCTTCACATCGGGAGGATGTCTCAAAGCACTTAAATAACATTTTTGGATAGACACCAGAGCTGGCGGTGGAAGCCAAAGAAGATGCACAATAGGAAAATGTATTACTTTTTATAGACATACACACAGGAACCAGTGGATACAAGAGAGCAGTTTTGAGGAGAATATCTACGCCTTTGCAGTTTCTAAATTCAGTTAGAAGTGCTGCTCCTGTTATAAAGAGCCCTATAATAAAAAAATCTTGCATTTGATATAGCGCTTTTGATGTCTATACTGTAAAGTAAATTAACTGCACATTTGCGGGCAAAATGCAGCAGCCAAATGCGCACAGCAGTGTCCCACAAACAGTCGTGGATTCAAGTGACCAATTTTATTATTGTTTTTTTTTCTTGAGGGATTATTATTAAGCATGTGGAGTAAGGAAACTTGCCCAAGGTTTTGCCCGGCCGGGAATCGAACCCAGGTCTCTCGATTGCGAGGCGAGTGCTCTAACCACTGAGCTACCGGAATCTCTGGGTATATCTCATTTGGAGTATTATGTTCATAATCATACAGATTCTTCATTGCAACATTATTCAAGTATCATTTGGCCACAGAAATTCCACAGAAATTTGAAATGTATTGTTTAATGTAAATACTGAATACACTGCAGCATTTTAAAACATAAACATAAATAGCAATAATACTGTGTCGTCATTCACAGTTGTATTTTCAGAATACTATATTGTATCAAAGTGTAACATGTCAACTGCGACTTTCCTTTCAAGCTTTATCTGAAAGATACTGTTCTAAGAGCTCAGAAAAATACTTTTACAATATAAAGATAAAAAGAAATCATTTAGCCATGCATGTGTCTTCAAAATCATTATTAACTAGGTGGCTCCGCAAGCAAATGTGCTATGTGTGGGGAGACTTATTCATAATGGCCAAGAAAATCCCAAATCGTGTGTCTGATCTGAAATGAGTGACCTCAACGTCAGCAAGAAGAGTGGTGTGGGCACCACTGATGGCCAGTTAAGAGAGGAGAAAAGTACCAGTCAGAAATCCTGTTCTTGATCACTATCCAATGAGTCCTGCTGGAAATTGCACTTATAGGAACATAGGAATTAGGAGCAGGAGTAGGCCATTCAACCCCTCGAGCCTGCCCTGCCATTCAAAAAGATTATGTCTGATCTTCTAAGCTAACTCCACCTGCCCGCCTTATCCCCGTATCCCTTAATCCCTCTATCCTTTAGTAATCTATTAATCTCAATTATGTTCAAGGACTGTGCATCTACAGCCTTCTGGGGTAGAGAATTCCATAAATTCACTACCCTCTGAGTGAAGAAGTGTTTCCTCAACTCTGTTCGAAAAGGCTGTGATTTAATCTTAAGACTGTGACCCCTAGTTCTAGATTCTCCTACCAAGGGAGATAGTCTCGTACTGTCTATTCTGTCAAGCCCCATAAGAATCTTATATGTTTCTATAAGATCACCCCTATTTCTTCGATATTCTAGAGAATATAGGCCTAGTTTACTCAACCTTTCCTCATAGGTCAACCCCTCATCCCAGAAACTAACCTAGTGAATCTACGCTGCACCCCCTCATTCTATATATTGTGAATAAAAAGGCGAGTATGCCCTTTCTTAAATAAGGAGACCAAAACTGCACACAATATTCTAGGTGCAGTCTCACCAAGGCCCTATGCAGCAAGACTTCCCTACTTTTATATTCTAACCCTTTTGCAATAACCGCCAACATGCCATTAGCCTTCCTAGTTGCTTGCTGTACCTGCATGCTAACTTTTTGTGACTGTTGTACAAGGACTCCCAAATCCCTCTGAACACTTTCACTGTCTAGTCTCTCCACTTCTAGAAAATAATCTGCTTTTCTGTTTTTCCTACCTTGGTGAATAACTTCGCACTTCCCCACATTATATTTCATCTTCCATCTTCTTGCCCACTCATCTAGCCTATCTATATCCCTTTGCAATCTTTTTGTGTCATCCTCAGGGCTTACTCTCCCACCTGGCTTGGTATCATCCGCGAATTTAGATATTTTATGTTCTATGTCCTCGTTCAGATCATTGATATAGATTGTAGATAGTTGAGGCCCAAGCACTGACTCTTGTGGCATTCCACTCGTCACATCGTGCCAATCTGAGAAGGTCCCGTTTATCCCTACTCTCTGTTTTGTTCCCGTTAGCCACGCTTCGATCCATGCCTTTAATTCCTTGTGTGGAAGTTAGATGGAGACATGATACGCTTTAAATTGGTGCGCCACCAATCCTATAGACTTGTAAAACTCACTGTCTGTAAGGTTTTACATGAAGCATGACCACTTTAGTCTATGAAATCAAATTCAAACAAGAGTCACCTTTAATAAGAAGAGGAAACCATTGGGAAGATAGGAGAGAACTTTACTTTGCAATATATCAATATTTACTTTGCAGTATATCAACTTTTACAATTATTTACAAACATAATGATTTACATTTAACACACAGTGATTGTAATGCCTCAAATCAATTCTGATACATTTTAGGGGGGGTTATCTTGTAGGCTCACATGGAGGTATTTAACAGAGGATACATTACCGGAAGAGCAACAAATAGGATGCTAAAAAGCTTTGGCTCAATGAGTGACTCAATGAGGGAACTCCCTCCTCATCGACCTTCCCAACTCTTCCCTTCACAAGCTACAGATCATCCAAAACTCTGCAGCTTGTGTACTCTCATGCACCAGGCTCCGCGACCCCATCACTCCCACCCTCGCCTGACTCCACTGGCTCCCCATCCCTCAGAGGATCGAATTCAAGATCCTTGTCCTCACTTTCAAGGCCATCCATGGTCTTGTCCCCTCCTACCTCTCTAACCTGCTGACTCCATACCAACCTGCCTGCTCTCTCCGTTCAGCGGGCTCTGGCCTGCTCCATGTCTCCCACCCGACCCGCCCTATCATCGGTGGCCGGGCTTTCAGCCTCTCTGCCCCCACACTCTGGAACTCCATCCCACAGTCCCTTCGCCTCGCTTACTCCCTCGCCTCCTTCAAGGCTGGTCTCAAGACCCTTCTCTTCGACCATGCCTTTGGTCTCCCTCCCACCTCTCTGCCTTCCTTCATCCCGACCCCACCCCTCCCCCATGCTCGGGTCTCAACACCTGACTGTTCAGTGCTTTGGGATGTCCTCCCGACGTGAAAGGCGCTCTATAAATTTAATTTTGTTATTGTTGTTGACTGGGGAAAGCCTTCACCGCAGAAGATATTATATTTGATTAGCACAAATTAGCAAGCAACCTTTGAAATCCATTTGTTTTTAACCTTGGATCAATGTTTTAAATATCTGTCAGAGCAGATATGATATCAAACACATTAACATAGCTCCACCGAGCTAGTTTAGTAGATGAAGACACAGATCATGCAACATAAGGTCATATGATCAGAAGTCATAGGATCCAATCCTAGCCATAAAATGGGGCATTATGATTGCCCTCAACACCACTGATGGAAGATCTCCATACTTGGACATCAGATGAGGACAGAATGGGCCTCAGTTGTCATACCCTTCCCCCCACCCCCCAGTCAATGGTACCCATATGAACGGTATGAATGCGAGTTGCATCAACAACAACTTGTATTCATATCACACCCTTCACATAAGTTAACTTCTCAAAGCGCTTCACAATGATGGAGTCAGACCCCATGCAAAGCAGAAGGGGAGGTGAATTTTGCCACCCTTGATGAGGTAGGTTTTAAGGCGGGATTTAAAGATAGATCAGGAGGTGGTGAGGCAGACAGATATTGGCAGGGAGTTCCAGGTGAGGATATAGTGACAGAATGCTCAGCCACCGATTGTGGTATGGAGGGAACGGGGTACGTGGCAGGTCCAAGGGAAAGTGAATCAAAATACCATCAGGAGAAGAGAACATTAGAGCAGGAAAATTGGAGGCAATTAGTTATTTAATCAGTTATTTAAGACATTTCATATCCTTCTATTAATTCATTTTTAAGTGTAAATTATATAGTTTGGTGGAAAATTGCCACTATTATTCTCTGTGGCATAACAATTTCAAGGAAACCACTATAATGTATTGTATGAAACCCAGTAAATATTATTTAGAAAGCAGTATTGAGGTTTTGTTGAGTAATAATACCAAAATCAAAGGTTATAAAACCATTCAGTGGTTAGTGTGGCATATAAAATGATTGAAAGGTTTTTTCCCTTCCCGTCTTGTTTGTGTTCTACGGGTAGTGTTTTTTTCTTACTGTGATGTATTACTATTGATTTATTCCCGGACTGAAACTCAAGGTCGCCACCCTCCAATTACCTCTTTGACTGACTTTTACAGATTGGTTCTTACGTTGCACTTGAGTTTAGCATAAAGCAGTGCCAGCATAGCCTGCCCTGTTCAAACTTAATCAAGTTAATGCTGCCAACAATGTTAATTATACCAGTTGCATGCATGTCCCAATGTTCTTAACAGCAACAGAACAGGTGCTAGAAATGGTAACATCATCACACATACTATGCAATGACATAAGCTGCTGCACACACACACACACATATTTCATAATAGATCCCCCTCACAAACGCAGAGTGAAGCAAAATAATGGTAGCCTAAGTTCCTAAGTCGTCCAAAGTGTGTACTCCAAGGCACTGCTGATAATAGACTAGCCAGCCTGGGTCATCAGCAGTAGTTGGAGGGGCAGACTGGTCACTGGGGTCAGGGATTCTTCTCACGCGGTCAAAACCTTAGCAGGTAGGGTGGTCCTGGCTGGACAAGATGCAGGAAGCTTGCCAGGCAGTTCTCTAAATGGTAAACTATGCAGTTTTAGCCGGTTAAACTCCAGTACCCAAAACCAAACCCTGGGCTCCCCAGGCCTTGGCCTTGAAACCTGCACCTAATTCCCTCTGGGATTAGGTAAGGAGGGAGGAAGGACGCATCTCACTCCAGACACAGGGAAATTGGAATGTGTAGGTGGCACACATATGTGGACCTTTCAGTTCGGTTTGGATCCTCTTAACAACTTCCACCTGTGTCAGCCGCTCAACTGACCAAAAAAAAGACCCATTCGTGTATTGTAATACCCCATTCAAGTGTAATGATTACGAAAGAGGTTTCTGCAGATCCATTCTTTTGATCACTTCAACCAATTTTCGCCCGGTCTCTACACATCACAGTACATCCCGTAAAGTGTTTTGAGATGTCCTCCCACTGTGGAAGGAGTTGTATTGAAATGCAGCATTAATGTAAAAAATAATATTATTATTATTATTGCTTTTAATAGTAGTATAAAAAATAATGATAATAATATTATTGTTGTCTTTAATAGTAGTATAAAAAGCTATCTGCATCATTCTGATTCCAACAGCATGTGTATTTATTAACAGAACCAACCACATAGTTGTTTTAAAACCCAACAAATATTTTGCCGGAGGCTAATACTATATTGCTATGTTAAAGACAGAGGTTAAACTTTATTATATGGGGTGAGTGGAAATGGGCGATGAATGAATGAATAAATGAATGAGCATAAAAGTGAAATGGATCTGTTTTTTTCTGAACAGAAAAGTGTGTGTGTGGGGGGGTGTGTGTGGGGGGGGGTGGGAGGGAAGGAACAAAGTTTTTTTTGGGGTGGGGTGCGAGAGAGAGAGAGAGAGAGAGATGGAGAGGGGGGGGGGGAGTGTGGGGGGTGAAATGAATGCAACAAATGATCTTGTGGTTTGGGAGTTGAATTGGATTTAATAATGAATGTGTCAAGTGTGGGTGGGGGGTGTGTGTGTGTGTGGGTGTGTGTGTGGGGGGGGGGGGGGCAGAGAGTGAGAGAGAGAGAGAGAGAGTGGAGGGTCAAGGCGAGCAATGAGAGAGAGAGAGAGAGAGAGAGTGAGTGTGTGAGAGAGAGAGAGAGAGAGAGTGAGTAAAGTGAACAGACGTGACTCACGTAACCGCCAGGCGACAAAAAAAGGGTAAAGCGGGCGGGGGAACCGGGGCAGAGCGGAGCTGGAGACCAGAGCAGCAGCAGCAGCAGCTACAGCCGCCGCAGCAACAAAGTATCAACCCCCCCCACCACCACCACCAGCAATAATAATAACAATAACAACAGGAGCAGCAACAGTAACACCAGCACCAGCAGTGCAATGGCAGCTTATCTCAAGGTCTTCAATGCCATCCGACAGAGTGCCATCAGCAAACCCCCACCGGCAGTGCTGACTCCTGCTCTCTGCCAACATGTGCAACGAAGGAACTGTGAGTCTCTCTCTTTCTTTCTTTCTCTTTCTTTCTTTTTCTCTCTCTCTTTGTGTTCAGGACCGCATTTTTATTTTTGCACTCCCCCCCCCACACACACCCCCACACACACACCCACACACACACACACATTCTCTCTCTCTCTCTCTTGTTTTGCGGGGAGGCTGTTTTTTGTTCTCTCTCTCTCTCTTTCTTTCTCTCTTTCTCTCCCTCTTCTTTTCCTCCTCCCCCACCCACCTTTTTTTTTCTCGCTCTCTCTCTCTGTCTCTCTATCTCCACTCTCTCCCTTCCACCACCCCCCCCTCTTTCTCTCTCTCTCTCTCTCTCCATTCTCTTTCCCTCCACCCCCTTTTTCTTCCTATCTCCACTCTCTCCCCTTTTTTCTTCTCTCTCTCTCTATCTCCACCATTGCTGCTTCTATTCCTGTTGGCTTCCCTTTTTTTCCCTCTCTTTCTCTCTCTCTCTCTCTCCTTTTTTTTGGCAATAAAGAGGTCACTGCAGTGGAAGCAATGCCTCTCTCTTTTGGTGTGTTTTTTGTGTGGTGTTCTTGCCTGTAGCTTTGCTCTTTCTCCCACCCCCCACCTCCATCTTGTCTCCCAACCGAGTTGGTTTTGATAGTGTTGTTTGGTGGTGAATAACAATTATGTGTAATTTTTTTTCCAAAAAAAAATGTGTGCTTTTGCTTCAAAAATCTTATTTCTGTGCATTTGCAAAAAAAAAGGTGGTTTGAGAGAGGGGGGGGGGGGGAAACCATTGCTGCTTTCATTACTGTTGGGCTTGTGTGTGTAGTTTTTTTTAATTCCCGTTATATGGGGGGGGGGGGTGGTGTGTGTGTGTGTGTTGGGGTGGGAGAGATAAAAACAGGCATTTTTTAAAATTCAATTATTTTAATAAATTTTTTTTTGTCACTTAGTTCAATGTAAGGCAGGAGTTTTGATCCTTTGCCTCCACCCACTTGTCCCCCCAACTCCCCCCCCCTTCTCCAGGCGCAGTTAATGTCCTTGTGGTTCCACTGAGTGCTCTTGGAGGGCGCAGTGACATTGAAGCCACAGTGACAGCTGCTCCAGCTTTGTGCAACCTCCAAACCCCAACTCCATTTAAAACCCGGTCTTTCAATTGCATTGCTGTCTTTCTTTCTTTTTCTCTCTCACTCACTCTCTATCTCTCTTCCCCTCCCTTAACCCACCCCCACTTTGCTTTGCATTAGAGGCTGCCAATCTAGATCAGGGCCTGTCCCCTTCTCTCCCCCCCCCCCCCACCCTCTCAGTGGGAACAGATCCTATTGCAATGAGTTGGTCAGAGGAGGTCAGTTCAAGGACGTTGACCTTCCTCTCTCCTTTCTTTCTCTTCCTCGTTTTTTTTTCTCCCCCTCCCCTCCTTATTTTATCCTGAGCCTTTAATTTAAGAAATGCCGCTATTGAGTAGCAAATGACGTGGCGGGCGGGAGAGGAAAGGGAATCAATGACAACATGACCTTCTGGTGTATTTCAAGTGATTTCTGACTTGCCACATTTTGCTGTATTGCGTTGACCTGGGTTTATTTTTGTACCACCATAATTCCACCTAACTCTCTCTCTCTGTCTCTGTTTCACTCCCTCTGTCTGTTTGTCTGTCGATTGCAAATAACTTAAATTCCTTTCTTTAAATATTCGCTGCATTTTGTTGACCTTTTGCGGAAATCCTCTCTCTCACCCACCCGCCCACTCTGCGCTTAACTGCGGAAATCCTTTGCTGTATTGGTGTTATAAAGAGTCAGCAGTTTCGCAGCTGAGAACTGCGTGTAAATTAGCGTTTCCATTTGCAAATTGTGGGAAATCATTTCCTGGGACAAAGAGCTGCTGCAGTGAGTCCATGATCTTGATTTATTCCTGCCTGGAACACTCTGGCAGGATCCATTTGCATTTAAAGACCCATTCGTGGAACATAACCAGCTAAAATTACTCCTGTGCTTTTGGACTGTCTGTCGACTTGCAGGAACACTTTAATCTATTTGAAATGTTTGCAAGATTCAGCTGGTGATTAGAGGTATTGCCCAATATAGATTAAATAGCTGCTCTGAAATGCCAGACATTGCTGCCCAGAGTTTGCTTATCTTCAGTCCATTGTTGCCTTAATAATAATCCTTGCATTTGACATAGCGCCTTATCATGTCTTTGAGACGTCTCAAAGTGCTTCACAGAATATATCGTAGAGCGAATTGATTGCATGTTTTGTGGGTGAAATCGGCATAATAGAAGGGTGGGTGCCTTTGTGGATAATTTGTGTCTTGCCTGTCACCTTGAAGTAAATCATTAATTTGTACCATACGTGGCTTAATCAAGATTCTCAACTAAAGCGTTTTAGTGAAAGGGAGGTCCCATGAAGCCACCTCTTCTTTGTGGGAGCAGCAGGTTAGCTAAGACAGAATCAGCTTTCATCTGTTTCAACTTTTAAGAGGGCGTCTTTATGCTGCATAATATTTGAGAAAATGTCCGTCTCCATTCAACATTAATGTAATAACGCAGTATTAGTTTGAGAATGATTTGTTGTCAGCTTGGCTCAGTTGGTGGTGCTCGTCTCTGGGGCACAAGGTTCTGGATTGAAGATTCACACCCACCAGTGTGTAAACTCAGAATGTAGAATTATGCAGAACGCAGCATGGAAACGGCCCACATTGCCCAACTCACCTGTGTCTGGCTATACGCCATGAAAATCCATCTCTCCTGAAGCCCTCTCGCAACTCCTTCGTAATGCTTGTCCCTCATGTGGACTGACTCCAGGATTCCTGAGTTCTGCATTGTGGAAAGAGCCCTCAGGATGATGGTGGTACCATTCATATAGTTGCTGTTTTTTAAAACGTATTGTTGGGGGCAGATTGGCTGCCTGCACACAAACTCAATGCATTTAAAAATAAATGTTTTCAAAGAGCTTTGATCTAAAGCATCATATTAGTTAAAGTGTGTTGTAAGAGTGCTGTAAATGCACAGTGTAGGATTAGTCCAGCTATAACCCACCTTGTGAACCTTTGTCTTATGGAGTTGAGAATAGACTTCTTGTCATTGATGAGCCACGCAGGTGAATAATTGAAAATGTCTTAAATTACTTTGGAGCTTCTTGCCAGATGTCTGCTCGGAGCCAGATCAGTCCAAGCAGATCCTTTTTTAGACTTGGTATTCATTTTTAGCAATACCGAAGAGGATAAGAACCCCTGAGATTTAAAACTAGTCCAAAATCTGACGGTCACTTGACTGGGTGTGTATTACTGGTACATCTGATAAAATCCTTAATTCAGGTTATTCCTGCTTCAACTGTTGGATGATGCAATATGTTAGTTCTTCTTCATTGCTTTTTGGCATGATTGTTAATTTAAAATGCTGTCCAGACATTTTTTACCTAGAACGCGGAAGTTTTAATTCTAGTTGTCTGAATATTGTGAAACTATCTTTCAGTCTCGCTTTAAACACTTTCTTGGCAAAAGGGAAGAGAGAATTCAAGGAATAGACAATAGAAGCAGTGCAAATATTTAGCGTGCTATGTTTACAAATCTCTCTAGCTTCAGAGAAATGTGGAGGCTTGAAGCAGACTGCATATAATGGGCTTTTGATTTATTTTGCTTGTTATTCTGTCGTATCGAATCTGTACAATACAAATTTACATTTACACAGTCCATTTCCTGTCAGGAGGACATCTCAAGGCACTGAACAACTGAGTTTGTACCCGCTCTGGGTGGTAGGGGAGAAAGATGGCTGAAAGTGTGGTCAAAAGGAAGGTCTTGAGGTGGATTTTGAAGGGGCGAGTCAAAGGGATCCAGGATGGAATTGCGTAGAGTGGGGTGGCGGATATGCTGAATGGGTGGTAGGATTTTAGCAAAAAGGAAGCTTTCTTATAGCACTGCAGCTTGTGCTGAAGTGCTCGAGTGATGTAATTCCACCGTTCATTGGAAGGTGGAAGACTTTATTCTTTACAAATTTAATTCAGAACTGCAGTTAAAAAAAATTGGGGGAAAGGATTTTGAAGCGCTGTAAGATTTAAATGTGTTATTAATTCAGTGACTCTTTTCTTGCAGCCAGGGGGAATTACATAATGCCACAAAACCTCCACACCAATAAGCTGAAGTATGTTGTGTGTATGTACGTGCTGGATTCCCATTGCCTTAATTGTGTAGCTCTGTCTGCCTCTTGTGGTAGAAGTCAAGTATTAAAGTGCTGTAAGCGGCGTGCGTTTTTTCTTTGGGTGTGATGACCAGTTTCTTTCCTTGCTTTCCTTCACCCCCACTTCCCACTTTCTCACCATCTTCACTATCTTTACTGACCAAACACTTTTCTCTTTCAAGCTGCTACGCTGTGCGAAGGGTGCTGTGCGAAGGGTGCTGTATAAGTTGTTGTTGGTTCACAGAGCACGAGTTGCTATTTTTTTTAAAAAAAGTCAGCTTTTGCCTGAAATGAACTAGTATCGAACCAGTTTACGTAAAGAACCCATTTGCTCACTTTGAGTTGCCAACCTGGGTCAATAGTCTTCTTTCAATCAAACAGATGCAGACAAGCGCATCAAGGTGGCCAACCCCGTGGTGGAGATGGACGGTGATGAGATGACCCGCATTATCTGGGCATTTATCAAGGAGAAGGTAAGATGTTTAACAACGTAAACAACCATTTGATTAGACTTTTTCTAATTCTATACTCTAGCGGTCGATAACTACTTTGATTGAATATTAATAATTGGCACAATAATTAATGGTGATTTCTGTACTTATCTACCTTGATCTTGAGTTTATTCATCTCCTCCTCCGCCCCCACCCTTCCATTGGTCAGCTTATAGTGTATTGTGTAAACATTGCGACTAAAACAGTTCCAGTTAAACAAGATTAATGGCAGTAGTGTTTTTTTTGATCGCAAAGCGTAAAAGTCGACAAGTATGTAAATGGCTTTGCTGGAATTTGTATTGGAATTTCTCTTTCCACAGCTCATCCTTTCCAATGTTGATGTGGAGTTGAAATATTTTGATCTGGGTTTGCCATACCGTGACTCCACTAATGATCAGGTTACCATCGACTCTGCGATTGCAACCCAAAAGTACAATGTTGCAGTGAAGTGTGCCACAATAACTCCCGATGAGGACAGAGTAGAAGGTAATGTAAAATAGTCAACCCACAGTATATCCTGCAAAGCACTTTGAAACATCTCAATACAATAAAAAATTACATTTATAAAGCGCCTTTCATGTCGGGAGGATGACCTGAAATGCCAGGAGGTGGTATATTAAATGCAAAGTATTATTATTAAGTTGTGTGTTTCAAAAATATGACTGTGAACCTTCAGAAATTTGCAAGTTGCGACTATTGTGATCTACAAGCACCTACAGTCATATCTAACGTCAGTCCCACCCACTGTGTCACTTGCTGGTGTCAAGCTACTACAAAGAAATCAGCCTTGCTTTTGGGTTATTCATTTAATACGTCTGAGCAGTTTTCTAATTTTATGCAGAATCCAACAGTGTTCACACAACAGGAAGTCTGTACCACAGAATTTAATCAGCTGTGCTGTTCATCTTGTGAGCTAAATAGAATTGCTAACGGGGCTGTACTAATCTTCCTAAATAAAGTGGAACATTTTCCTGAACTGACTTAAATTCCCGATCATGACATATTTTGACAGAAATGCAGATCTTGGTCAACACTTTGGAACTTGCTAAGTACAGTGCAAATGGTGAAATTAAGGCCAATTCCGTTATAGCTCCACTTTATTTTGTTGATCCTGGCGGGAATTAACAAACCGTAGTGAGGAAAGTAGAACTACAGTCTGAACCTGTTGTGAAATAATCTGATGGAACCAAAACATATGGAATGGCTGGCAAGGAATTCACTGGATTAGCATTTGAATTTTGGCTTCTTTCATTTTGGATTATCTATTCTCTTTTGCTTCAGTTTTGAGGCTGTCCAAGAATAATTTGGTGTACTAAATGGAATTAAACCTCCTGCAATAAGCAACTCTTCTAAACTCTTAATGATTTGTGTTTTGCAGAATTTAAGCTGAAGAACATGTGGAAGAGTCCAAATGGCACAATTAGAAACATCTTGGGTGGTACCGTTTTCCGTGAGCCTATTATCTGCAATAACATTCCCAGACTTGTTCCTGGTTGGAGTCAGGCCATTACCATTGGCAGACATGCACATGGTGACCAGGTATGTAGGCAGATCTTTGTTCTAATAGTTAGCAAATAAAACCAAATAGACTATTTTTACTATTGTTGTAATATGTTTTAATGAAAACTTCAATAAATGTTCTTTAGAAATTAAAGCTATTTTCTTAAATAGTAAGTGCACATTATTTATTGGCGTGTATTGTTGCAATTATAATAAAATGTTATTTTGTTTAAATGTTTAATGCAGTTTTTTTGTTAAATTGCAAAAGTATTTGCCTTTTTGTGGTCTAATTTTTGTGTCTTGAATCTGTACCCTTCAGTACAAAGCTGTAGACTTTGTGGTGGATCAACCTGGAAAATTCAAACTAGTCTTTACTCCCAAGAAGGGGGGTGCTGCACAGGAGTGGGATGTGTATGACTACCCTGGAGGTGGTGTTGGTATGGGCATGTATAATACTGATGAGGTAGGTTATCACTGCAACTGGCTATTCAGTAATAGGCCCTGTGGTTTTAAATCAGTCTCTTTTCAATAAGGAAATAGCTGAAACTAAAAGTAGATTTTATTTTTGTGTGGACGCCTTCAATTTCTGCTTTGTTGTGTGTGTAATACAAAATTTATTTTGAATCTAATACTATTCCCATCTTGGGAGAGCAATGCTGCAAACATATTTTTGCTGGCATTTGTAATGGTTTTGTCAAATGTTTCTATCTTGACCCAAGACTTTTTTTAAATTTGCTTTTTCTAGTCCATTACTGGTTTTGCCCACAGCTGCTTCCAGTATTCACTGCAAAAGAAGTGGCCACTCTACATGAGCACGAAGAATACTATCCTGAAGGCCTATGATGGGCGCTTCAAAGATATCTTTGAAGAAATCTATCAGCAGTATGTAAAAATGTTTTCCCCTTCATACCAATTTTTTTGTACTGCATTTTGACCAAAATAGAAACATCTACCATGCATGAAATTGCATAATGTTAATGTTTAGTCCTGAAGGTTTACAATAAAATCGAGACCCAGGTGGAATTTTATTCCACCAGTGTCTACACCTACACAAGTTTTGCTATATAGTGATCAAAGTGGGATCCTAGTTTAATTTAGTAATTGAGACTCAATCTTGAAATCTTCTAACCTGAATAGCTCCGTGCAACACTGTGGTACCTATTGCCTGCTAGGTCATTAAGTAGGTATACTTTTAATATTAGTTGAATGATACTGGTTACTTTTACAGAAATTACAAGGGCGATTTTGAGAAGGCTGGTATATGGTATGAGCATCGTCTTATCGATGACATGGTAGCTCAAGTGTTGAAGTCTTCGGGTGGATTTGTTTGGGCCTGCAAGAACTATGATGGTGATGTACAGTCTGATATTCTTGCCCAAGGTAACTTGACTATTTTTTACTCCTGTAGATTCCCTTTTGGGGTACAGTAGAGGAAGTTGCATCTACATAGATTGATGATTAAGTTTTTGTTTAAAAGCTACAAAAGTTAGATTAATTTGTTTGCATAACCTCTTGCTTGTTGTGCCTTCTGCTTGCTGACCATAGCTGTATTAGCTAATTAATTGTAAAGCTGCAATAAGTCCAAAGTATGACCTTCCTGAAGTTATGCTGACTGATCTTTTATGAAACTGTTTTTCAGGTAGTTCTCAATATTTTCAAACTTTATGTGCTTTCCCAATCACTAATGAGTAACTGGTCTGTAGCTTATAGATGTGCCTTGATATTTTGTAAATAATGAAATGGTGTTTGTACCGTTTTTTCCAATCCACTGGAAAGCTGAGCTTTGTGTTTTCAACCTTGATCTGTCTTCTCTGAGCTTAACCATTTCTGTTATCTACACACTCCCTAGCTTCACTCCAGTTGTCCCTGAAAATCTCATCCTTGGCTTGGGTAACTCTTCAGGCTCTTTGTACAACAAATTCAAAGTAACTGTTTAACAACTCATTTCTTACCTCCTGATTTCAAATCTCCACCATCACCGTTATTGTTGCATGAACTAATCTGCCTTTGCTTTGTGTGCGTGCATGTAAGTTTGTAAACCTCTTTGCTACTTACTCAAATGTATCTGTTTAAAACCTCTTTGCTTCCAAATCCTCCTTCGTAGATTTCCTAAATGCCTTTTTGCTTATTCTTTGTGCCACACTTCACATTTCCTTCCAACTTCACCTCTCTACTTGGCTTGAGCACATTAGGTTCTATGGCCTTTTCGGGTACTTTTGTCTTCTAATCATACAAATTTAGATTGCAGCTTCTCCCAATTGATTAAATAGTTCAAATGAATTCAAATATGTAGAAAATATTTAATCAAATGGGAGAATCTGCAATTTAAATTTGTATCATTGAATTCAAATATGTATTCATTTTGTATTCCTCAATTCTATTTTAAGGTACTTTTCTTCATACTTCTTCCACCCGTGTTTCAAATGTATTCGACTCTAGGTGTCTCCCAACATAAATCTTACTGAGAGCCATTCAGTTGAACTAGATGGGTCTCTATTCATAAGGGTACAGTAAATGTATCGCTCAGAATAGAAGTTAAGTGCTTACAGTAAAGTTAGAACTTCAAGATATCATCAATTGTATCTTTATAATCATAAGCCCCAATGTGAATTTTTAATGCAGAATTTAAAGATTTTCCTTGTAAGTTTAAAGCTCAAGTTAAAAGGTTTCACGCATTGGAACAAGTGGCCATTGAGACTGCAGCCATTTTATAATTTTTTTTAATATAACAGCGGTGCAGTGAATTGGGGTTAGAATAGTTGCAGCCAGTGAACGAGATGGCACCAGAGTAGGCTTATTGGGATTAATGGCTAATGCTATAAACTATTGACTGATGTGCAAATTTACTCCAATAATAACTGGGAAAATTAGCTGCCATTGAAATATATTTCATTGGAATTCACACTGACAAACAAAAATGCTTCACCAGTACTTCTGTATCTGGGGGTGAAGGTGAAGAAGACATATGCCGCTGAAATGAAAGATCTGCCTTGTAACTTGGTTCCTAAACATTTTTTATAAGTTCATTTTCTATATGATCTTTTTGCTAGGGTTTGGTTCTCTTGGGTTGATGACCTCTGTTTTGGTTTGTCCTGATGGAAAGACGATTGAAGCAGAGGCAGCTCATGGCACTGTTACACGTCATTACAGAGAACATCAGAAGGTAAGGAAAAGGACATTTTGTTTAGGACTGAGTGAATCAATTATGTGTTGCATCACTTGTGTGAAAGTTAGATGATGTCATTTCCCTTAATACTACAATGCCATTTAAGTAACAAAATACTTTCAGTATAGTTTTACTTTTCTAGTGAAATAACATATTCAGGTCAGTAAAGTAGATAGGATATTATAATAATAATCCTTGCATTTGATATAGCGCTTTTCACGTCTTCTAGACGTCCCAAAGTGCTTCATAGAATAGACTGTAAAGTGAATTGAGTGTATATTTGTGGGCGAACGCGGCAGCACAACTGCGCACAGCAGTGTCCCACAAACAGTCGTGGATTGAAAATGACCAATTCATTATTGTTTGTTTTTTTTGGAGGGATTATTATTAGGTGTGTGGAGTAAGGACACTTGCCCAAGGTTTCGCCCTGCCTGGAATTGAACTCTGGTCTCTCACTTGCAGAGCGAGTGCTCTAACCACTGAGCTACAGGACTCCATACTTCATAAGATGCTCTTGGTTTTTTCAGAAGCTACATTGTGCAAATCTTAAGCTGTACAAGAACAAACCCAATTCTTTCATCTATTGCAGGGTAACCCTACTAGCACTAACCCAATTGCAAGTATCTTTGCTTGGACTCGAGGCCTTGAACACCGTGGAAAGCTCGATGGCAATCAAGCACTCATCAGGTAAAGTAAATGTGGGCATTTGACAACCTGAACTAATTGCATTGATGTAGATGCCTTGGATTAAACTTGAAATAAATTTTAATTTTTTTAAAAAAAACACAGCTTTTCCCAGACACTTGAAAAGGTTTGTGTTGAAACTGTGGAGAGTGGTGTCATGACCAAGGATCTGGCTGGGTGCATCCATGGCCTTCATCAGTAAGTTTATTTTTATTAAAAAAAACTCATGTACCAAAATGACCCAACCCAAAGAATAATCTAGTTTTTTGTTTTTAAATGTATGGAAAATTCTCACCACCACACTAATTTCTCTTCTAGTGTCCGTCTGAATGAACATTATGTGAACACCACTGACTTTCTGGATGCCATTAAGAACAATTTGGACAAAGCCCTGGGCAAGAAGTAGATGGCTGATGGATAATTATTGTAACTCAACTCACATCAAACTAGGGTTTTTTTCTCCTCAGAAGGGGAAAGCCAGTCATTTACTTTTTTAACATTTAAATTAAATTTATAAATAAGTTTTTCCTAGTGCTACTGGGTGGACTTTGTACAGAAAGGTTAGACTGGTATCTTTTGTATTGTCAAACAGTTCACTCAAAATCTGTAATATATTTTGTCTATCAATGAGGTACATGTGTTGGTATCAAGAAGGCAATAAAAATCTTTAATCCACTTTTATTTTCCTCATCTTTTAGGACTAGAAACTCCTCTCTTGTGTGCATGAAGCATTGCTACCATACAGTTGTGTATACCACAGCCTGCTGGCTGAAAGCATAGTCGCTGATGGTGGAGGGAATTTGCAACAAGGCAAGCAGAGGTGGTGGGGAGTTTGCAGATTGGAGGGAGGGAGGGACCGGGGTATGAAGGGTAGGAATATGAGGATCCTAAAGTTGTTCTGTGATTGGGAGCCAGTGAAGCCTGACAAGGACGAGTGTGATGGGGATTTAGAGTTTAGTGTGGGTGAGTATGTGGGTCAGATTTGTATGGACACTCATTAATAGTCTGCATTTCACCTGTTTGGAATTTTGAAAGATCAATAATGGAATCAAGTGTGTATCTTACATTAAGGCAGTGCTAACTGTATACAAGTGGAATGAGGGTAATGTACATTTCTAAACTAAATCCCATGAAGCTCAGACATTCTTCCAATATGAAAGGCTCTATTTCAACCATAAGGATTAGCAATTTAGTTTAAAACACTGAGTAAATTTTAGAACAAAAAAAGTACAGGGGGAGACCTAGAACAGATCTGTTATTTTATTGCTAGTGTAGCCAATACATAAGTCCAGTAAGAAAAATAAATCCACAAAAGCAACTCCACAATGTAATTCAATGAATTACTGCAACTGGATGTATATATACATAGAACCTTGTTTTAAAGTTATATTTTACACAGTAAAGACCAACATTGTTTTGGTAGTAGTCAACTGCTTTGGTCCAGAACGGACCAGTTTTTTAAAAAAAAATCTCCACAGAACCCTGAGATTAGTAACGTGTAAAATGGATTCACATTACAATTTTTTGTGAAGCATGTGCTTATTGGAATGTAATTTTAAAAAAATCTGCAGTTGCAGTATTAATAAAAGCTATGCACATGAACAATGGTCAAAGCACGGTATCAAAATATGTTTTTGGCTTCACTTAAGTTAAGGTTTTAAGTCTATCCCATATCTTTCAGCTTCTTTCTCAAAGCTGAAGTACATGTCTTTCATACTCTCTTCATCAGACATTTTAGTTGAGTCAGAAGTATCATCACCAACTTTTCTACCACCTGTGAAGTCAAAAGAATTTTCTTCATAATCATCAATGTCCCCATGGTGCCCTTCTAAATGTTCGGCATTTCCAATATCTAACAAGTTTTCTGTTGGGAGAAAAGACAAAATGGTGTCAGAGCAGGTTTACTTATTTAAACATTGAAAGTATAAGATTTCAAGCAATTCTGATCTATTGTACAGGAGACTACAGGATAATACCCAATTTGAACTAATTACAGTAAGCACTCAGTCACAAATATTCCTGAGAACTGGACAAATTAGATTACTACAGGCATACGTCTGCATTGCGATTTGTCCTCAGTTTAACAATGTTGACTGTCCACACACAGCGCTACACTTCAATACCATTCAACTCAAGATTTTCTCCAAAAGCTTCCCTGTGGCAGAGGACTTCACATTTACGTCTAGAATACTAGCTGGTCCAAGTGTCCTTGGTGGTTATTTATACTGCTGGACTCACATTATTAAGGAATAGTTAACTCATATTTTACATTTCCTTTCCTGTCAAACAATTGGACACCAAAATGGGAATTTAAACAGTATTAATTGATTGCAAATGTGCATCTCAAAATCCTATATTGAATGGATGTTTTAAACAAAAGCAAAAAGAAGCCTACTGCTTGTGCAATGGTTTTTTGGTGTCATTAATAAAATACTATACCTTGACCATCAAGGACAATATCCATGACACCATGTTTGACCTTCATATGCCGGCTTAAGTTGCCTTTGAGGGTAAACTTGCTTGAACAGTATGGACATTTGAAAGGTTTACTGTCTGAATGAAGATGCATGTGACCCAGGAGATTGTACATCCGATTGAATTCTTTTCCACATACCTGAAGAGAATATGAAAACTATTAACCCATCTAACTCAGTTAAACCATATTGAATCTGAAAAATGTCCAAAAAAAACCTTCAAGAACAATTTGAAGCCTTGTATTACTATAGCCTTTGCTTGCAAACCAAGGAATTAATAAGTTCTCCCCCTCTGATGTCTCTAGTTTGTTGGTGACAGAAAAAATAACTTTCTAGCCCTTTATAATCAGCTGCCACATTTTACACTAGTTTAGAGTTTATGCCGGACATTACAGTACAACACCCATCAGATAGGAACCTGCATTATAACTGTATCCAACTGCATTCTTGATAATGGTTTATCATTTCATTCACTCAGTGTGTTTAAGGGGCTTTTATTGCAACAAGATGTTGAACTGAGAAGAATTGCAAGCATACATATTGCCACTAAAATTTAAGTGGATTGTGCACTGTAAGCAGACCAGATGCACATTACACAGTATATTTCCTTCATAACTAAAAAGGTAAAACTTACAAATGAAAAATGCATCAATGCATTGTGCAATAAACACTTCTTATACAATGGTGGAAAGACACTAGACCGTGATGGAATTGCACTGGATATTTTTATCCAATGGTATTTGAGATTAAAATCAATCTTGGCTTTAGCTGGTTCCATGCAAGGAATTCATTAACAAAGGTCAAAGTTCAAAATGATACTGCCACAAAAAAGTCTTGCCTTTTTGCACTGTAGGGAATAATTCCTTTTCCAAGAACAGTATATTAGATTTTTTAAAAATACAGAAACCTTCAAACTGCTGCAAAGCAATTACTGAAGCCATTCAAAACTAGCCAGGATACAAATTCTAGAAACAAAATAATCAAGTCTTATCTTCCTTTTAGAAATGTCACAATTTACTGATGGTTAGTATAATGAAATCCCTACACTGCTCCAAGTCCACCGCCACTTGGCAAGACCAGAAGTGGGTAAGTTACAGAGACTCCAGTGTTCCCATAGGAATATATCACCACAGCTGATAATGAATAGGCTGAAAATGGAAGGCAGGATTCACATCCTTAGAATCTTCAATTGAAAAACAAATAAATATGATAAGCTTTGGTCAATTATTGGTCAAGGAAGGCGAATTATACAAATGTGAGGCAAAAGCATCTGGACACTGTATAATCTAATCACATGACTCATAATTCATAACAAACCTGCAAATCCAACTACATGATTTCAAGCAATGTGTGATTCTGAAATTTAAGCTTAGCCGCTTAGCTTTTTTAATGCACAAGGCATCTTAAGTATGCTATGAAGTATCCTATTTATCCTATCCTATCTAACTCCTGAGGACTTAGAAATGTAGTCAGTCCCATCTTAGGCTTGTTTCAGTTTTGGGACAATTTGGACAATTACTCACTATCGGTTTGACCACTTCAGGTATTATTTCTAATAATGTGAGATCTTCAGAAACTTGGAAGATTATTTATCAGAAAACTTCGGGCAGATATCTTCAGGCTATACTCAGTTTTATATACTCACCTCCTTCTCCCCAACCATTTCCTCACTCCCATTGTGTTTAGGGAAAAACTGAAGTTACTGTATATTGAAGCAAAACTAGTTTAATATTCCCTTACCTTGCATTTGAAGGGTTTAATTGGTGAATGAACAATCATGTGAGTCTTCAACGTCTGCTTTTGAACAAATGTTTTAAAACAGATGTGGCACTGATAAGCTCGGACACTGGTATGGATCAACATGTGTCTCTTCAGGTTTGCTTGAAGTGTAAACTCACGTCCACATACCTCACACTTGAATTCTTTTACTCCCTGAATGGGGAGAAATTATAGTAGGTAAGTCTGTGCTCATCGTTTAGAACGTTAGTTTATTTTAAATTCAAATCTTTTTAAAATTGTTTTAGAAAACAAAGTTACCAAAAATAGGAAGACCAAACTGGATGCTATGGAGGTGCAAAGCTAAATAAGGGCTACAAGAGGGAGTTCCAAATGAGATGCAATGAGTTGAGTCAAACGAGTCTTCCCCTGAAATTTTCTACATTAATTACTGATGTTGCTGAACTGACTATGAGTGCTTGTATATAGGGAAGACAACTAACCTAGCCTGCCTGTTTCTCCCAGTACTGGCTAAGCAATATTATGGTAAGAATCTGGTGGCACATTTGCACTCCACATCCCTTTGTTGGAGGTATTAGAGGGGGAAAGACAACAAAAGAAAATGCAAACTAGGTATATTTTTTAAGTTTCCTTTTTTTAGCGCAGCTTCTCTAGAAACAGGTGAGTGGATAGACAACCTACTCCTAAATCTCTGTGGTTCCACTAAGAACTGCTCCATTTCTGTTAGAAGTACTAAGTTACCAATTCACTCTGTGAACCAACTTTGTCATGCCACTGGGCTACTTTAAGTAGCTTCTAAATTTGTATGGAATTGGTGTTCCCAGAGAAGGGTTTGAAAACTGAAAATGTGAAATTGATCAATTCTTATTGCTGAAGATGGTAAGCAACTGTTTTCTCTGGTGAGCGAATAGAGACCATAGTCTTAAACCTGAGGCAAAACCATTTAAGAGTGAAATAAGGTAACATTTTTCATGCAGCGAGTAGTGGGAGTGTTAAATTCATTCCCCCCCAGAGGGCAGTGGAGACAGGATCAATTGAAAAATTTAAAAGACAAATAGATATACAGGCGTATCAAGTGATATGGATAGTGGGCGGGGAGGTGGAATTGAGTTGTGGATTGGCCATAATCTTGGAAGATGGTGGGATAGGCTTGGTGAGCCGAATGGCTTACTCCTGTTCTTATGTTCCTAAAATTGAAAGAATAAAACTATTCAAAATACAAAATTAAAAAATTCAATAATTATTGATATAATTTTAGTAAACTATGAGCAATCCATGCAGCATAAATCGTTTTTCTCCATTTTGTTGGATTATGGAAATGAAACAGGACTTTGGTCGCAAATTCAAGATCAAGCATAGTGAACTCAATGAACTAACTAACTCCAAAGTCCTAAAACATTGGGTGTAGATTTTCTCTGCAAAAACAATAAACATTTGGATTACTCTGAAGCAGTGGCATAGATAAGCACATCTGCGCTTCATTTTTCCACTGAAAACTACTGCAATTGCCTAATGCCACCATGTTAGCAAAAGGATGCACTTTTTGTGCCATCTGGTGGTCAAATTGTTAAGTGGAAAAACTAAGTCCAGTGTTGTCATTTAGTTTAATGTGTTAGTAAAATATATGCAAAAACACTTGTGATGTTTCATCGCCTCAAATTGTGCCATAAATCACTCCAGCACTTCACCATAGTGTGACACAGCTCAAAAAAGACCATAACGTTTAGGACAATCAATAATTATTTTCCTAGCTGAATATTTTCCATAGCTCGGGCATACAATGCAGTACAAACATTTTCCAGACATCCATGTTACAAATACACTTACTGAAAATCTAATGGGAAAATTGCCTGCAGTGCAAAAATATCACAATTATTACATTTGTGAAAATCCTAAAATACAGATTGCATATTGCCTTATTATAGTGATTCAATCTTTCACAATGTAATTCAAGACATTTTAGTGAAGACCACTCACAAATAGAAATCTTACCTAAAACAAAGGGCTCATTTTTAAATTTTGTCAGGTGATGGTGAGAAAACAACTCTAAGTCTTAAAAATTTGAAGGGCATCCACAATCAAGTAGAAATGACAGTGTGGTCTCATTAGGTGTTCATCTTTCTGTTCTCTTGCTCACATCTACTCTTTCCTATCAAGTTTATAAAGTCAGTTTCAACAAATTGAGTTAATTCCCTCAAACACAGCAAGTATAAAAAAAGTACCAAACTACAACAGCAGCAAATATTGACCATATTTATGAGACTGTGCATGTGACATTGTCAAAATCTTTATTTAGTATATAAAGCTACAACACATTCAGAAAATAACTGTTTAAAATGCAATCCCTATATTTTTCTTGAAACACAGATTACAAAATAATATGAAGCCGTAGGCAAGACAATTTGCTGTTCTTTGTACAGGATTTGGTACAAGGTTTAATCACAAGATGTCTCAACATTCACATACAGTATTAAGTTGTGTGAAACTGCATTGATCCAAATAAACATTTAAAAGATCCCTTGATAGTTGTCTTAGGAACAGGACATTCTTCCAGATCGATATTCCTCATCCAATTAAGCACCTGCACAGCATTTTTGTGATTTCTACATACCATAGTACGGTCTTACAAAGAAACAAAAATCTAATGTGGATAAGACCAGAGAAGCTACAATTTAAATTCAGAGAAATATTCATTCAGAAAATTAGTATATTTAAACTTGTTTCTTTCTCAGTGAGTGTACTAAACAACTTTTGAATACCAAGACATAACTAACAAGATAAAAACATACAAGTCCCTATTTATGTAGATTTTAATGTTATTCAGCATTATAATTGGCAAATTTGTCCCAAGGATGATTGTTTATTAATCTGACAATGAATGGATAATAAAACATATTTTTCAATTCTTTAAAAGATGTAGTTTCCTCAAGTCTGTCACAAATCCAATCAACAACTATCCCTCCAAAGTTTCCACTTCTAATCTTTCATTTATTGACATTTTTGGCCTCACTATCCTATGATCTGAAATGGAATGCTCACATCTACTTCATCTACCGAGCAGCTCAGTTTCTTCTTTCATACCAAACAGTTCCCACCTCTCTCACCATAACTCTGAAATACAAATCTGGCTGAGATACCAATGCTACTCCCATTATTTGGGAGGTTTTTCTAACATGTCTCTCTTAGGCCTGGATAGAATAGAAAATGTTAATATCAGACATATTTTTGAAAAAAACTCTGGTCTCCAAACTCCATTTCTTTTTCGGTCACAACGTTTTTGGTCATTTTAAATAACTTGTTCCTTTGAAATTTCCTCTTGTTCCAACCAAGTTCCTAAAATGCACTATCCTAAAATGCTCTTCCTTCTCCCAATTCTCCATTGTTACTAAAAGAGTTCACTGGATTAGGATCAGGCCAGCTACTAAGCAGCAGTGAAATCCCAAGGCTTGACCATCTGATTCTTCGAGAGCAAGGATGCTTTTATTGACATATATTACTCCTAGTTTGTTAAGCACTCAACTTGTTGAGAGAAAACAGCCTTACCTTGTGTGTGAGTGAATGTTGTTTCAAATGATGAGGTTGGGTAAACTCCATACCACATTCAGTGCAGACATAAGGGCGGATGTTCTGATGCTTCATCATGTGGTTCTGAAGCTGACTTCGGTAATTAAAAGTTTTATCACACTCTGCACACTGGTATGGTGTGGGGCCTTGATGTGCAAGAAGGTGTCTTTTTAACTGAGAGAGTGTTGCAAAATCTAATCCACATTCAATACAAATATGACATCTACCATTTTCATGTTTAGCTTCATGGGTCTTTAATTCACTGGGATAAGCAAACCCACGCCCACATACTCTGCAGCTGTATGGTTTAATCTCAGAATGTAGTAACATGTGCCGTTTGAGGTGACTTGTCTGTGTAAAGGCTTTGTCACACACTTCACACTTGTGTGGCCGTATACCTTCATGAGTAAGAAGGTGCATTTGTAAGTGACTAGGTTGTTTAAAAAGCTTGCGACAATGAGGACATTCATGAGGTTTAATGCCACTGTGGCCCAAAATGTGAGTGACTAAGTTATACTTTGAAGTATAGGATTTTTCACACAAACGACACTGCCATCGTTTCTGTCCATCACCAACATCTATACAATAGGAATCATCAATCTGAACATTAATATCCAGCCGATCTATTTGAGCTCTTCTATTTCGCTCTTCCTGTTCAGCCGCTGACAGCTCTACTTCATAGGACACTCGGTCTTGCCACACAAAATTGCGATTCTCCTCATTCATGGATGTTTCTGCAATTTCTTCTACTGGATCAAACGTATGAGGATCATCTGTATCGAAATAAGTGCTAGTTAGTTTTGCACTTGCAGGATCATCTCTGTCATCCTGATCAGCAGAATTATAATGGAGATTGTCTACCAAGTGCTGAGAAAAGGCAACTGGCTGGACCCCTTGAATCCTTTCACGAAAGGAACGATGCATTTGTTTTCTTTTGAAGTTACTTATATCAATCATTTTTATTCCATTTCTGTAAAGGACACCATTCGTTTGAATTTCATCATACATCTCAATAACTTCTTCTTTACAATTCTCATCATTCTTCTCAGAATGTACCAGCTTTACAGGCTGCCTTTTTCTCCTCCTTGTTTGCCTCTCAAAAGACAAAAAGCCATTTTCTCCTTCTAAACATTCCTCTTCCTGCTGTTCAAAATTTTCTGTTGCATTAATCCCATCAATCCCAGGGAATTGTCCTGTCATGTGTTCAGGTACAGTATTTCTATCCATTGGTGGAGCTGGGGTAGGATACAGCCCATTCTGCCTGAATGGAAAGTTAAATGGCCCATTCTGACCCACAAGACCCAAGGCAGCTGCTTGCGCAAAGGATAGTGTTACAACAGGATCAGTTTGAGTTCCAGTGTTTACAAGGTGATCCATGACTCAAAACATTACCAATCGTTCCCTAATCAAAAAAAACAGAAAATAAAATGTTAAACCAAAAATACCATTTTTTAAAAAAAGTTAAATATACTGACCTTAAAGAAAAACAGATATTGTTCCAAAATGCAGCAGATGGAACTTGACATTTGAATCTCTTTGTACCTTATACTGCATTATAACCCACTTCCTAAGTCACTCATGCAGCTTATGTAAGCATCCAATGGGTTCAAAGTGATCAGAGACAGCCTTAAAGCATGGACAAGATTTTCTCAGTTGTACAGTTTCACTATTAAGTGCTAGTTATTCAAAAGGTTTCTTCAGAAATAATATCAATAATTCCAATGTTCCCAAAGTTAGGATGATGTTCAATTAGATTTAACTCTTCAAACCTGCTAATGGAGATGCCTATTCACATCAGTAACCCATTCCTGGTTTGATCTGCAGAACCATATCTGATGCTGAGCTTTCAAGTTTGGGCCATTGATTGTCTGAAAAAAGCTTTAATGACCCTTAGGTGACTTTCAGCTTCTACTTTGACCAGTTCTATTCTGTCCATGGAATACTTGGGTCTTCCTTAAATTTCACTGCCATTATTCAGTTGCAACTTTTTCTAACTGCATTTTGTAATAACAATAATAATCCTTGCATTTGATACAGTGCCTTGTGGCATCATTGAGACTTCTCCAAGCATCTCATAGAATATACTGTAAAGTGAATTAACTGTACATTTTGTGAGCAAATGCAGCAACACAATTGAGCACAGCAACAACTCACAAACAGCCACAGAGTGAGGGACCAATTTTATTTGGGGGATTGTTGGCCAGGACACTGGGAGAAACTCCCTTCTCTTTTTGAATAGTGCCATGGGATTTTTAACGTGCATCTGAACAGGCAGAAGTGACCCCAGTTTAACGTCTCATCCGAAGGATGGGAAGATTTTCATTTGGTTAATTTTTAAGTTCTTAAAATTCTGAGGCATCTTCCAATACTTCACTGCATTTATTCCAATCTGAGAAGTCCCCTAATCTAGGGTACAGATATGTTTTACTGGGTTTGGGGGCTTGTAGGGAGAAATGGAATTAAACTGCAATTCTAAGGCTCACTTTGACTTTAGTGGTATCTTTTAAGAGAAAAGCCCACACTTTACATTCAAGCAAATTTGGTAATTTCCCCTCATGCGTACACATGGAATCTACAGTCATTTTAAAAGTGGCAGGAGTATTTGGTTACTGTACATAACCAATGAGCCCCACCACAGTTTCATGTGAAAGCTGCTTTTCAGTCACATACCAACATGGTTTAGGAGAGACAATCAATAACTAAATGCACAAATTGTGCCATTTCTGCTTAATTTTTTTTTCAACGAGTACTTTGATATTTTTTAAAAAGAACTAACTTAAACAGATCAACATCTCTGTGGTCACACATCTGAATCACAGAAGTTCCTAGCACTAGATATATCAACTGGTTATGGGGTAAACTGAAATGCTGTACACTGTTCAGCGCCTTGGGGCGTTCTCCCGATGTGAAAGGCGCTATACAAATGTAATGTAATGTTGTATTCTACATACCAAATTGTCAATTCCTGCCTGTCCTATTTGCTAGAATGCCCTGCAAAGCGAAGAGTCTCATTTGAAAAAGAACATGAACAAAAACAGTCATGATTATGTAACAAGCTTAACTCTAGTTGGCTTGCAGCAAAGAACACCATTCAGAAGGTTTCTGAATAGAACCAATGATGATCCTAGATAAATCTGTGCACTCTGATCCCACTATACAAGCTACTCAACACATACTTTAAATGATATACTACTGGGGTGTGTGGGGTGAAGATTTTTTTTACCATAAATGAATTTAGAGTTGGTAAAACAGTAACATTAGTTTGTATTCCACTCCACCCAAAAACTAGATAAAAGCTAGTTTTTTTTAAAAAAACTAGCCTGCTTGGGGGAAAAAAGTCTAGTTATCCTCACAAAAGCCAAAATTAGAAAAACATTTTGGGGTTCTCTTTACCAAATTTAATGGAGGAGAATTACAAAAATAAAGAGAAAAGACGAGGACAAAAATGCACATGCTTCAGGGGTGGGGAAACAAATTCTTAATCGGAAACTATGCAGATGCTGTTTCAAGTTAGTTTAATTTTTTTTAAAAAATTACAAAATTCCCCTCAAGACAGTTTTTACTAAAACCTAAAGGTTTTAAGGGGAACCGCTTTTGAATTTACACTTCCTCTTATTTTGTTAGGAAGTTACGTTTCTGTAGTCATAGTGCAATTTTCTTACATTTTAAATCAACGCTTCCTTACTCTCAAGCATTGCACATATTCCAAATATGGGCAAACAGCTGGAGAAATATGAACAGTACACATAAATGGAGATGGATATCTTATGTGAAACATGATGTAAGATATTCACACTAGTTAGAGCAGCACATGAGGTGGAGCAGAGCAGTAAATGAGGTTGAGTAAATGAACAATTCACAGACTAGCATTTGTAAGATACACAGATGGCATTAATCTGCTATCCGAACATAATTTTTCAGGCCATACAATAAGAAACAAACGTTTTAGCGCAGTACAGCCTCAATTTGGTGAGCTACTTCAATCTCTCCAATTGTGCACCGTCGAGTCTTGTAGCAGGCATAACAAGCCTACTGTGTCTGTACCCTGAAACATATCAATGAAAGAGCTCATCAGTTTGCTGCAGGTGGGCAACAACTTTTTGTTACTGCTGTGAGGAAGCTCCAAATTGAGGGTTTTTTCTTTTTTGGGGGGGTGCGGGAGAGGGAGAGGAGGAGGATAGAATCCAAAGCTACCAATTCATCTCATAAATGTATAAGGAATCAAGATGACACTGCCAAAGCTCATTCCTTGAATACGTTATAGTATCTATTTGTATTCTGAATAATTGCAATGTTTTCCCCTCTACTGGAAGATTATTCAAAACTACTCTTAAATAGAGCTTTTTTTCTCACATTGATTAAAAATTTATGAAAGTAAAGCAGCTCACTTGCAATAGTTTTGAATAATCTTCCAGAATGGTAATGCAACACCGGGTTTCAATGTTCAATTTATTACTGTTCTTCATTACTCTTTATTATATTAAACAATAAAAATGGTAAACAAAAAGTTACTAAGATCCTCTGTCCCTGCTTTGAAGTAATGCTAAATATAGTATATTTGCTATATCATATGTTAAAAGTATTCAAACTTACAAGCTTTGTACTACATCCACTTAAATTTTAGATCAATCTTCTTGCTCTCTGCTGTTCTTTTTCTAATGGAAATACACCTTGGTTTGTGGCATCGTGACCAAATAAGCCTTAGGTGACTTTCAACTTCTTTGGCTAATTCTATCCCATTCGTGGAATACTTGGGTCTTCCTTATATTTCACTGCCATTATTCAGTTGTAACTTTTTCTAATTGCATTTATATAATAACAATAATAATCCTTGCATTTGATTTAGCGCCTAATCACGTCTTCAAGACGTTGTTGTTCAACAAGTTGTTGTTGTTGTCTTAAAGCGCTTCACAGAATATACTGTAAAGTTGATTGACTATATATTTTGTGGGCGAAATGCGGCAGCCAATTGCGCACAGCAGTGTCCCACAAATAGACGTGGATTGAGTGACCTTTTTTTTTGAGGGATTTTTACCCCCAGAAAAGCAATCTGCTAATCGACTAACAACCAAGTTCCTACTTACTGCTTGGTAAACAGATGCGTGTGGAGTAAGGAAACTTGCCAAATGTTTTGCCCTTCCCAGGAATCAAACCCAGGTCCTCTCACTTGCGATGAAAGTGTTCTAACCACTAAGCTGCAGGACAGCATCCTTCACACAGAATTACTTCTAGGAGCGATGCAGTGGCGGATTTGGATGCTGAGCAAAGGAAAAGGGGAGCGGGAGTGATCATAGGTATGGTCAAGGAGGTAGGTCTTAAGGCAGCAAATAAAGATCAATAGAGAAGGGTTGAGGCAGAAGGATTGAGCCAGTGAGTTCCAAAGATTAGGTAACTAATGAAGGAACGGCCACCAATGGTGACCTGCAGGAATCAGGTCTATGCAGGCTTGTGTTAGTTGAGTGAAGGGGGTCGGGCAGGTCAGGTAGGGAGGTGCCAGGGTATGAAGATATTTGTATACAAGGCTGAGAATCTTAAAATCAATGCTTTTGGAGACAGGAAGACAGTAGAGTCTGGCAAAGATTGGAGTGATGGGTTTGTGGCATTTTGTATAAGGATGTGATCAAAGGAGTTTTGGATGAGCTGGACCTTGTCGATGGTATAACTGGGAAGACCAGCGAAAAGTATGTTTGAGAAGTGAAATCGAGAGGTGACAAAGGCATGGATGAGGGCTTCAAGGGCAACTGGGAGTAGATAGGGTCATAGATGGGCAATACCATATGTATCAAACATTTTGGTAATTTACCTTAATAAGAGTATCCAAACAATGACCTATAAATCGACAAGTACACCTCAAAGTCGTACAATCATACCAACTACTGCCTTAAAAAGGACCAAATAGAAATAGAAACAAAATGCAGACATGCTTATCTTAAATGAGAACAAACACTAACCCAAAGATTATGGGATAGCTATCCCATAAGCTAAAAGGAATCCCTGTGGAGCATTCCTTTTTATTCACAGGGACCACCTATTCTAAAAAATTAGACACCCCAGTAAAAAAACGTACAAATAGAATGTTATCAAAATTATTTTGTGATGAGACAAAATATGTATGCTGCAATTCCACTGACATTTGCCCATACCAATAACAACAACTTGCATTTTTGTGACACCATTCATGTTGGGAAAATACCAAAATAATTTACTTATCATACATTGGGCAAGGGGTAGAAGAGAAGATGCTTTCAAAGTTCATGTCATTTTTTTCTCCCTCTCCATTCAAAATTTATACTTACAGTCTCCAACTGTATGATACAAGGATTGTGGTCCAATCAAAAGGATTTGAGCTGTGATTTTATCCTTTATTTCAACCTTATCTGTTGTCAAAACCCTGGCATGTACAAGCAACCATCCATTAACTTATAGGGAGCAGGGATTCTTCAAACTTGGCTTATATTAACCCTGAACGCTAAAGTCTTAACAGGACGTCCCAGCACCTTGGGACATCCTCCCGACGTGCAAGGCGCTGTACAAATGTAGTATTGTATTGTAGAGTGGTCCAACCTTGACAAGCAGTAGGAAGCTTGCCAGACAGTATTTTTAACAGTAAGCTATGGAGTTTTAGCTGATTAAACTTCAGTAATACCCAATTGTATACTCTGGGGTCCCTATGCCTGGGCTCTTGCCAACCTGAAACTAATACTCTCCAGAATTAAGTAAACAGGTTGCATCCCTTCTGGAAAACAGTGCGCATTCTATTCCAGACATGAGGAAATTTCGATGTACAGCTGCTATACATAGTTGGAAATCTCAGAATAGTTTGCATACTCAAGCATTCTGTTGGGATTCAGGATATGAATGATTGTGAAAGGATGATACAATCCCGATGAGCATTTCTTGATAGGCTTCATAATATAGTATTTTCTTGCAACGGGTTATGACCAGGACTCCACTATTCAAGAGTTAGAATTCAATGTTGGTTCAAAAAGACAAGGAAGAACCTCTTTGGAAAGAGAGAAAAAAAAAATGTGAACTGTGGCAGGAACGTAAGACAGGCCAGTCAAGGTCTCTCACCTCATCCTTAATTCAGCAGCATAATAAATGTATTCATAAATACTTCTGAACCAGAAAAGTTTCATACATTATATCTAAATGGGTGAAACAATTTAAGTTATAGACCATCAACATTGCCCATTTAAAGTTTGTAGACACGTTGACTGACTAGCTTCAAAACCAAACTAACACAATTCCTGAAAGAACATTACTCATTTCCATTTGACAGATGTATTCTAATAGTATTTAAGTATGTTAAAAAAACGTAAAGGTACTGCACAAACTGTACTACTAATATAAAAGCAAACAATTTATTAAAACTCCTCAAGTTTCCATTGTCAGCCTTTTATGTGAACAGAACAACTCTTTCTAGTTCCTGCAGCAATTTAAGTACAACCCTCCCCCTCCCCAAAATCCCAACATTATTCAGGGGGGAAAAAAAGCCTGAATAGAGAAAGGGAAAGAAAAGAGAAAGGAAACAAAAGAGAAAGAACTGCAGAAAGGGAGTGAATGAAAGCTTTGAAAAGGGAGAATGCAGACAGCTTGCATACAGTGCACACAAAAGAAATTTGGAAAGAAAACATTTTAATAAAAAAACTATTTTATGACAAATAGGAGATAGGGTTTTTTTAAAAAATAAAAAAAACATTGAAAGCTCATTTCTGAGCAACATGTCCTGAAAGGATCTTTCAAGGAGCTCAGAACAAAAAATTTCAAAGCAACTTGGGAGGGGGGATAACAATTTTAAGGTCAGCAGAATTAATTTCCTTTTCGTATGTGTCACATTCCTCTTCACACCCATAAAATTGAGTTCTCAGAAGTTTACTCCTTCCGGTAAACAATTCTTCAAGACAACATCTGGTCTCTCACACCCCCCTCACTCAACCACCCCCTTCTATTTCCCCTCTCTCGCTATCTCACAACCACCCCCTTTCTTTCTCTTCTCTCTCTCTTTCTTCACATCCACCCCCCCCTTCTCTTCTCTCTTTCTCTCAGACGCCATCTATCAGACGGCTCACAGTGAGGCAGGCAGGAGGGAATGTGGAAGTGAAAGAGAAAAAAAGAGAAAGACGACATCTAAAAACTGGGGGAGGAGAGAAAGAGAGTGTGAAAGAAAATAGCAGAACAGAGGGAGGAGAGATGGCTCTGGAAATGAGCTGCGCATCGGCACTGGGGAACGGGGGAGAAGGGGTAAAAAGAGGGAGGAAAAGAAAGGATGGGAGAAAGGGAGGGGATGTGAGGAATAGAGGGAAAGGAAGAGAGGAGGGAAAGGAAGCGAGGGGAAGGGGGGGAAGAGAGGGTGAAGGGGGAAGAGAGGGGGAAGAGAGGGGGAAGGGGGGAAGAGAGGGGGAAGGGGGGGAAGAGAGGGGGAAGGGGATGGAAGAGAGGGGGAAGGGGTGGAAGAGAGGATAGAGAAGGGGGGGAAGAGAGGGATAGAGAGAAGGGGGGAAGAGGGGATAGAGGAGAAGGGGGAAGAGAGGGGATAGAGGAAGGGGAAGAGAGGGAAGGGGGAAGAGAGGAGAAGGGGGGAAGAGGAGAAGGGGGAAGAGAGAAGGGGGAAGAGGAGAAGGGGGGAAGAGGGGAGAAGGGGGGGGAAGAGGGGAGAGAGGAGAAAGGGGGAAGAGAGGGGAAGGGGAGAAGAGGGGGGAAGAGAGGGGAGAAAGAGATGAAGAAGATGGGGCAGGGAGGAAGAGAAGGGAATGGAAGCAGAGAGGAGAGGAAAAGGGGAGAGGGGAAGGGAGAAAAGAGGGTGAGGGAAAGAGTGGAAGGGGGAGGGAAGGAGGGGCGCGGAGGGAAGGAGAGGAAAAGAGAAGAGAGGGAAAGAGGGCAAAAGGAGCAGAAGAGAGGGGGAAAGGGGAGGAAAGAAGAGTGAGGTAAAGAGTGGAAGTGGGGTGGGGGGGTAAGGAACAGCACTAACCTTGTCTGAAAGGGAGGCGTTCGAGCCGGGGCCGCTCCCAGGGGGCCGTCAGGGGAAAAGGGATGAGGAACCGGAGAGAGAGAGAGAGGGAGGGGGAGAGGGGGGAGAGGGGAGGGAGAGGGGGGAGGGAGGGAGGGAGGGAGGGCGATGGGGATACCGAACGAACGAAAGCCTGAACGAACGAACGAGGTCTCCTTGCCCCCCCCCCCCACCCCCTCCACCGTCCCCCCCTCCCTCCCTCCCTCTCTCTCTCTTCATATAAATATGAATGTATATATTAATATATTTTTTTTATATCTGTCTGTCTGTGTATAAAAAAGCCGGGTTAAAACGAGAGAGAGAGAGAGAGAGGGAGGGAGAGGGAGGGAGGGAGAGAGGGAGCGAGCGAGTGTGAGAGAGAAGAAGACTTCAAGGTTCCCAAGTTCAGCGGTCGCTTCTTCCCTTTCCCTCCACCCCCTGAAGGAGGGAGGGATGGAGAGAGGGAGAGGAAGGGAGGGATGGAGGGAGGGATGGAGAGAGGGAGAGGGAGGGAGGGAGGGAGGGATGGAGAGAGCGTGGGGGGAGGGAGCTCAGCCTGTCACTGTCACCAGAACCGCCACCACAGCCGCCGCCGCCGCCGCCGCCGTCCTCTCACTCACAGACGCCGTGACAGCTCGCGCGCTCGGGGTCGGGGAGTGAAGCCTCGGCGACGATGCCCCGAAAGAGAAACCAAAAGTGAGCGGCCGGTGGGTGGCTGGGGGGGGGGGAAGGCAGTCGGCGAGGGTGGGGAGGGGGAGAGAGAAGGGAGGGGAGGGGGTGGAAGGGGGAGAGCGCGAGCGAGCGAGCGAGCGAGGGAGAGAGCGAGCGCCGCGCCACACCACACCGCGGCTTTCCTCTCAGCAGCCGCGACATGGCGGGTCAACGTGGCTCACGGTCGCGGGGCCCAGGGCTCCGTTCTCCGCACCGACACAACCGCCGCCTACTCCTCCCGCCGCCGCCGTCGTCGTCGTCGTCGCTGCTGCTGCTGTCGCCGCCGCCATCCTCCTTCCTACTCTCTCGCTCGCGCGCGCTCCCTCTCTCTCTCTCTCTCTCCTCACTGACTGACTGACTGACAGTCAATTAGCGCCGCCCGGGAAAAAGGGGCGGGAGGGGCGGGAGGGAGAGCGAGACGAACGGGGGGGGGGGGGGGGGCGGGGGACGGACTGAGGGCGCGAGCGCGAGACACACACACACACACGCACACGCACGCGCGCGCGCGCTCTCTCGCTGCAACCTACCGCACCGGCTCCGAGCCAACCGATTGACACGAGTCCCGGCCAATCGGAAGCGCGGTTGCCCGCCCGCCCGCCTCCCTCCCGGCCAATCGCCGCGTCCGAAGGTGGGCGGGGACCACCACCCCCCCCTCTCGCGCGTGCGTGTGCGGTTGCTGAGCAACGGGCGGGCGCCGCCGCCGCCGCTGCCGCTGCTGCTGCTGCCGCCGCCGCCGCCTCTGTGCCGCTGCTGCTGCTGTGTGTGTGTTGCTGTCTGAAGCGAGGAGTTGGGTAGCAAAAGTTAACCCATTCGCTGCCTCCACCGCCCCCCCCCCCCAAAAAAAAAACTTAAAACAATTCTGCTGAACTTATTTATTTTTTTATTTATTCATTCATTCCTTCCTTCCTTAAATTCCTTCACTCGTATCTACTTTCTGTTCTTTCGCCCACAAAAAATGTGACCGCGGTCAATCGACTTTACGGCATTGTTTCACTGACGCGCTTTCGAGACGCCGCAGCGAATCGCGAGGAGTCCTGTGGCTCAGTGGTTAGAGCACTCGCTTTGCGAGCGAGAGACCTGAGTTCAATTCCAGGCAGAGGGCGAAACCTTGGGCAAGTTTCCTTACTCCACACAGAGCCTAATAATAATCCCTCCAAAACCAAAAACAATAATAAATTGGTCATTTTCAATCAACGACTGTCTGTGGGACATTGCTGTGCGCAATTGGCTGCCGCGTTCGCCCACAAATATACAGTCAATTCACTTTACAGTGTGTTCTGTGAAGCGCTTTGGGACGTCCTCCCGACGTGAAAAGCGCTATATCAAATGCAAGGATTATTATTATTATTATTATTATTACCGCGATTCTGTTAACGGAGAATGCGAACGCACGGTGCGTTGTTTACCCGGACGACGCTTGGCCTTTGTGCGTGCGTGCGTGGTGGGGGGGGGGAAAGAAAAGAAAAATAAAGTTTCCGCTCGCTGCAAACGTGTCATCATCAATCGCTCCCCTCCCTCGCGTCAAAAAAAAAAGCTTTTCCGGTGGTCGGAATTTAAGCTCTGAAGTTTCCGAGCTGTCTCAAGTAACGGGCGACGTGACGTGACGCAGTTTTCCTGGTTTGTCGTTATTTGTCGTTCGTTCGGGGTTCCCCCCCCCCCCCCCCCACCCACAAAAAAAAAAAAAATCCGTGAAATCAAGTTTGTGAGTGTTTTTTTTTTTCACTTTCATTTTCTTCCAGGGAATTTTGCTGAACAGAAAACGACAGATTACATTCGTAGAGATTCCCTTCGCATCGGGAGAAGGTCCCGAGGCGCTGGACAGTTCGGTAAAAGTCAGGGTTCAATCAACAATTTTGAAAGAAATGTTGGGATGACCAATGCTCCCCAGCAACTAAACAAATTGGGTCTCTTTGAAAAGCAGAAGTCGCTGTGGACCCGAAACGTCAACTCACTTTTCCTTTCTCCATAGATGCTGCCTGACCTGCTGAGCCTTCCCAGCGACTTCTGTTTTTTGTTTCAGATTTCCAGCATCTGCAGCATTTTGCGTTTTGGGTCTCTAAATGTCAACATTTATTTGTTCGGGTTGTCGAGTTTTTACTATTTTGGGTGTGAGGCAAGAGCCAGGTGGTGGTGACAGTGACAAAAATCCTTTTGTACCTCCAAGTATAGTAACATTGATGATGTGATGATAACACAGACTAAATATCCCTGTTTCTCATTGTTGGATGTAACAAAAATATCAACATTTTTAGTGCTATTTTATAATAGACTCCAAATTATTAATTAAATGCATGTCATGCCTTAGTGTCCAATTTTATTTATAAAATTGCATTGCTATTGTTGGCCAAACAGAGCAATTGTTCTCCGTCTATCTAGTTTCATTTGCTTCTGGATCGTGGTACTAAATTCTGTAAAAGATGAGCCTTTGAAAGAAATGATTAAGGCTAGAGAGGTGCCAATACTGTCTGTCTCCAGAGTCCATGCTTTTCTTTACTCAGTCTTTCCCTTTTGTCATTTCCGTATTCACATGTCTTCATTTCTCAGCTGCTATCTCTCCTTACTCATGCCCCATCTCCTTTTTCTATCCTCTCTCTGATCCTGCCTTTGTATTTATGTTGGGACGTCTTGGGACGTCCTCCTGATGTGAAAGGCGCTTTATAAATGGAATCTTGTTGTTGTTGTTGTTGTATGTTGAACTCCCACAATACCTTTTATAATATAATAATCCTTGCATTTGATGTAGCGCTTTTTTACGTCTTCTGGACGTCTCAAAGCGCTTCACAAAATATACTGTAAAGTGAATTGACTGTATATTTGTGGGCAAAACGCAGCAGCCAATTGGGCACAACAGTGTCCCACAAACAGTCGTGGATTGAGTGACCAAATTATTATTTATTTTTTTCTTGAGGGATTATTATCAGGCATGTGGAGTATGGGAACTTGCCCAAGGTTTTGCCCTGCCGGGAATCAAACCCAGGTCTCTCGCTTGCGAGATTTATGTTTTATTTTGGCTTGTGACTTGGGGTTTCAGAAAACCCCAAATGAAAATGGTCAACATATTCCCAAGGAACTAGTCAGAAATCACATTACATATGCCTGGCTGATTATTTAAATAGAATGTTAAAAAAACTGAACTATTTCATTATGTTTAATGATTTGGCCTGAAGGTTGCATAGTAATACAGTATCATGATGCAATTGATTGAAAATCCAGGAATTGTAAGATTTTTTCCTACAAACATCAAGTAGAAAAGGAAGTATTTATGGGGGGAAATGCATTACATGTTAATTATCACATCACATTGTTGGCAGAACCTGAATATATCTCTGTCTATCTGGTTCCCTATCTCTACAAATGAGTATTCTTAATGATAATGTACATTATAATCTAATTTCAAACCAGAATGAAGTTAATTTGCCACACTGTGTGACAGATCAGGGACGAGGAAAGTAGCAGGTCTTTTGTTTGGAAAACAATTTGTGAGCTTTCACCCACAAAATATACAGTCAATTCACTTCACAGTATATTCTGTGAAGCGCTTCGTTTAGAAGATATGATAAGCTGCTATATCAAATCAAGGATTATTAGTATTATTCTAACTCCCCTTTTCAATCATAAGTGGCACCTTGAACTATTTGGAATCAAGATTATAGCATGAACATCTCTGCTTCTCTGTTCCATAGTTTCTTCAACTCCAGACTAATGATCCTCATGAAATGACACATCGAGTAAGTTGATTTTAGATTAGCTCAATGTTTAACCCTAAACTTTCCAGGTATGCCAATAACGCTTCCAGCTTGGACAGTCTGGATCACATGGCAGATTGCTGACAAAGCTACCCCTTGTTCACTCAGCAGGTTAGAAACAGAATTAAGTCAAAAGGCCTAATAAATCATGAAAAATGAAGCTAAAGCATTCACTATCATCTTATTAAAAATTTGATAGGCTCCTCTACACACTGCAATGATATTCAAGCTTCCTGTTTATATATTGCACAGATTACCTGCGAAACAAGAGCAATGCTTCATAGCGGCGCACAGCATTTAATCAGCATTGATTTTTATTTATTTCAGACACACTTCAGTTGCCTTGCCATTTGCAGCTAATTAAGAAAAGATAAAAGAGTGATATCAAATGGCATATTGAAAATATTTTGAATTTATGGCAGTGGATGAATTCATTAATATAATTAAATATACTCCATTATAAACATATACAAGACCGTATTTATCTTTGAATAGAGAATACTACAATACTACCGTCATGCACTAAATATCAAACGATCGGTTTGTATGGAGAAAGCCATTTGGGCCATCTGATCTCATCCTTCCAGAATACCCACTATATCAACTTCCTATTTTTACTCTGTTTCAATGCAGGTTAACATTCTTTTCATTTCACATGTAAATGTCACGCCTGTTGCATCCATTGTTTATTTGAAAATCAATTCTACTTAAAAATCAGAATAATGTTTCATAGAAAGTTAGCAAAGCGCGCCAGTTCACAGTTTCATATGTGGAGTAGATATAAACTTGTTAGAAAACTGAAGCTACTCTTCATCTGAACAAAAATAAAAATGCTGGAAATTCACAGAAGATCAATCAATATCTCTGCAGTTATGAAATGTGTGTTGTTTAAGATACATTGTTTTAACTTTATCTACATGTGCATTTTACCAAGTCCACTAAAAAGAAAGAGAACTCAAACTGCAACACCAGTTCTTTCTAATAAGAGTCCTTTGATGTAAAATATTTGACTCATTCTAGGCAACGAGGAGAGACAGGGCAGGATTTTCCAGACAGAACTGAAAAAAGAAAAAAGAACCATAGTTTAAAGTCCATAGTTTTCAGAGAGCCTCTGCTCAAAGGTTTTCTGCCCAAAAGTCTGTACCTAAAATATGCTTATAACTTATCAAATACACCTTTTGAATTTTATCACAAGTTTTTCTAAAGGCAACATTTTACTTAGAAGCAGACCGGCCAGATGTTTTCTACCAGAGACAATTAACTTTGGGAAGCTGTAATTTGTTAGACCTTGTATTCTTATGCTGTGACAACTTTAACCATATGCATTATGAGTTTGAAGGTCTTAATTGAATCTCTCTTGTATTTCCTTTAAGGAAAAAAAACTTTTACAAATTGCATAGAACTATGAAAAAATGCTTAAATTCAGCTTCAATTTCGATACCACAGTTCTCAAAAAGAAATGAATTAAGAGTTTAAGCGTTTTCAAAAATTCTGCACACTCTTACAATTTTAGACAAAATAGTCTTATTTAACTAAGATTAGGTGGAATTTCAGGCCCAGTGAAATTTAGAAATTTAGTATTTAGAAACTGTACAAGTGAAAACAAGTGGCAACAAAGGGGTCTCATGTTCAGAAAATTGAAGATGAACAGGCAGTCCAGGGCTTTCTCACTACAGAGATGCAACTCAAGGATCACTATATTTCACGAACAGTGAAAAATAGATCTCACTGACTACCTTTTTGCATTCAAGAATGAAAGGAACATTTTATATTTCTGTGCGCTCATTTGCTGTACACTAGGGTTTGAATTTAAATTGAATCAGGACACTTACCACCTCAAAAAAGTTCACAAGAATACAGCTGTGATACGCATAAAAACAGAAAATAACTTGTGTTCAAAGCACACCAGTTTGCATTGTCCCATTGATCCTACATGCAGCCAAGCATAAACCCATAGTCAATCCAGATTGACCTTTCCACTCTGTATAACCCAAGTGAAATTTATTATTGTTATAAAAAGTATAAATTAACTATCTATGTTGTTTTCAGCCAACAATGTCTAACAGTTTAATTACAGTATTTATCACAGCAGCCCTGCTCTTAAAGTTGACTCAAAATATAAAATATCCCATCTGTTGTCTTATGATTAACTGTATAACCTCTATATTTATCACTGTAATCCTGTTGTGCACAATTAGCTAAAAGTGCTATTTTCAATTTGCCATTTTTATGTTACATTAGGGGTTTCAGACTAATCACCTGATCTATTTAGCAAACAAAAATAGAAACAGATTTAAATATATAGAAACCAATAAAAAAAGAGCAATGAAAGAGATTTATGACAACTATTACCATTTTAAACAAGTTGCTCTGCATTGGTTAGTCTGCGTCAGTTGGTAACCCTCTCCTCTGAGTCACGGCCAATGTTGGGACTTTGTGCTCAAAGTCTAGGGGTTGGCATGACAGTGCTGTGCTTGGGGAGTGCTGCATTGTCAGAAGGGCCTTCCTTCAGCTGTGATGTTAAGCCAAGGTTGCCTGTTAAGATCCCATTACATTATTTGAAAAGAGAAGGTTGTTAGCCAGTGTATTGGGCGACAATAGTCCTGACATTCACTTCAATGGCTGTTTGTGGGATATTGCCAAGTGCAAATTGGCTGCCACATTAACCTACAGAAGCACTTTAGAACAGGGGTGTCAAACATGTGGCTCGCGGGGTGATTTTGGCAATGGTTCCATAAGTTTAGAAAATTGCATCGATATAAAATTGCAACTTGTTGGTGGAGCCCACCCACTTCTGGTCCCCACTACAATATGCAACCACTAGAAGAAATAAAGACTTTGGAAGCTCATCCCAAATAGAGGTTAAGGGAAAGGTCACGCTCCACCTCAAACAGTTTCACCTGTCAGTCAGCTTTTATCCGTATGAAGAGAACGAGGAAGGAGTTTAATTCAGAGGATGGATCAGCAATAAAATCAGCAATCTGTATTCATTGTGCTTCCTGTCAATTCTAACAGGCAAATTAAGTATTATTAGCAGCAATTAAATAGAATTTGGGAGACAAAGATTGAGAAGAACGATTCAATCATATCTCTCTTCCATGGGTACTTAAAATATAAAATAAAAGTAGCAATCTGCATTGACTTTTTTCCTACCAATTTTAACAATGACATTAGTTCATTTTGGACAGGAGAAAAAGAAACAACTAATAAATAAGAAAGGGAGGAGTTCTCTTTAATGTTTAGGCTGCTCTTATAAGAAAGTTGGATGATGAGATACTAACCTGTCATGTTTCACAGTATATTATGTAATTACATTGTGTATTTAGAGGAGGAAGCTAGTTATAGATGTAATACACTGATTCACTGGAAAACTTCAGAGCAGAGCGGTAATAATAATAATTCTTGCATTTAATATAGCACTTTTCACGTCTTCTCGACGTCTCAAAGCGCTTCACAGAATAGATTGTAAAGTGAATTAACTGTATATTTGTAGGTGAAATTGGCTGCTGAGTTTTTTTTGGAGGGATTATTATTGGAGTGTGGCGTAAGGAAACTTGCCCAAGGTTCCGCCCTGCCTGGAATTGAACCCAGGTGTCTCGCTTGCAAGGCAAGTGCTCTAACCACTGATCTACAGGACTCCACGATACTCTGGATAATTTCTGAGCAGAGCAGTATTGCACATGGTTAGATATAGAGGAATAATAAAGGGGCAGTGATCTTGTAAAAATTAGTGTTTTTTCTTCAATTTCATTCAGAAGTGCCCAGGTCCGTACATCTCTTGAATTTTAGTCAACGGATAATGAATAGAAAATTTTAAATAATGAGCATATTTACCTGCAGCAATATCTCAAACATACCATTAAATGATCAAAAGAGAAAAGGTAGAGGTAAATACAAATATACAGTCACCCACAAAAAATATACAGTCAATTCACTTTACAGTATATTCTGTGAAGTCTTTGAGACGTCTCGAAGAGGTGATAAGGTGCTATATCAAATGCAATAATTATTTAACTCTTTACAAAATATTTTATATGCAATACATAACAGTCTGCTGGACACACAACCTCTTAAAAGCACATGTGATATATAATATATGTACTTAGCATTTAAACTTGTGAATTTATTTTGGATTTGATCAATGCTTTGGGTCAGAAAACTATGACAATGTAATTGTTTATATGTTGCCAATAAAAGACTTAAGTTTAGATTTCTACTATTTGTATTATTTTCAAAACAGTAGCACAGATCTATCTGCCTGATAGTGAAACAATGTAGTGTTTGTTCAAATAGGAACCCCCAACATTACAAAACCAGGCAATTTGCTTTATTATTGTTTGGTTCCGGCTACTATATTGCAAATTTTTAGTGCTGGTCTATTCCTGTTTTACATGTTTAAATACACACCAAATGTTATGAAATTGGATACAAGTATAATTTTATTTTGGATTATGATTTATTTTCAATTGCTTTTGTAATTGTGCCTTTCATCTTTATTGTTGTCCCACGGAGCAGAGTTTTGTACCATAGACAACTTGACATAATCTCACCCATCACTATCAAGCATCCCTTTGGTTTCTAGAGAAAGTGCATTGTTTGCAATAGTTGGCATACTATTTGACATCCATTTCTATCTATATTTCTAATGATACTGTTCCAGTGCACTTCAATGAGCCTTTGATATCTTTGGCCTGTGGAGTTTGGATTTTAGTACTATGTCAATGTGTTATAGGGTCAAAATTGTAGGTGATTTAAGGAAGAGAATGTATTTGTAAATACTGTACCACAGTATTGATCCCATAGTTTCTTACCATTCCGTCTAAGAAAACTGACTTTTTTCTTGTTCATGTGTTTCATTTGGGCCCTTTGATTGAAGTCTTTCCCTTCATTCATGCATACTTATACTCTGTACAACTTAATTCCGTAGAATTGAAGACGTTAAGGAGGGGGGTGGAAAGTGAGATATGGGATGTGATAAGCATTCTATCACATGCCTTACCTTCCCTTATCTAATGTCAGGAAAATGTATGTAATAGAGTAGGCGAGTGGAGTAGGCTAGATTGACAAAATTCTTTTCCTGTCCTAAATTCCTATTATATCATGATTTATACCTTTGTTCCATTTCCTGAAAACAAAATTGAATATTTGGAAATAGACAATTGGAAATATCAAGTTTACATCTGTTGTTTCGCACAGAAAAGTCTTTCCACAACCAATGCTACGTCACCATTTACTGTTTCTTTTTCTAGGCCTTGCTCTAATATCTTTTCAAATATTTTCCCCCCTCATTGTCTATCTCATTTTAACTGTGTCTACCTCAATGTGTATGCCTATTGTCTATCGTGTCACCTTTATCGTATCCTCTCTATCTTTGCTACAGCTGCAGTCTGGTCTTCATGATTTAGTACTGATGTTTACCATATCTGTGTTAAGCCTGCACCATGTGGTAGTCATCTTGGACTCTATTTGATTGCACTGTGGTTATTAGGCTGTCTGTAAAAGACAGTTATCCAATCTGTCAGATAAGGAAACAATCTAAGTCTGTGATTTAAAATTTGAATCTTTAACTCGCGCAAATTCAGTTTTAGGTTAGGGACCATTGTGAAATTGAACCATTTGTAATGACTAATAATTACTAATAACCCTACCATTCAAAATTAGTGAGGGCCAACATTCCTCTGTTTCAATGGGCACAAACTCAGTTAACAAACTTTCTGAATTAACTCTAAAAAAATTGTGTGAGCATCCAATATCTTCAGTGCAGTGTTATTACTCATTACTGTTCTATATATATGCTACTCGTTTTACTAAAAAAACAAATCTCCTGCACTTTGTACACATATTAATTATTTTTATTTTTAATTCTAAAGATAGCAGAGAAACTTAGCCACATCCAAACTTCCCTGATTTAAAAAATCCTCCTCATTCTTCTTTGTTCAAATAACTCACCTCATGGCCTGAAAACCTTTGAGAGACAAAACTGAGAAGAGAAAGGGATTTGGGGTGGATGCACCATTATGTGAATTGAACAATCTCCTTTTTTCATTGTAACAATCAACCTCATTCAATCTATGAGTGACAGTGAATTGCCGGTTTTGCTATAACTACGGGCTATGAGAACCATTTTAACTTTGAATCTCCAGTGGGAGGACAATGCAGCCACATTTGTTGCTATGGTTTGTTCTGAAGAGGTTGAAGGGGCAAAGGAAAGCAGAGTGAAGGGTCTATTCTGTTTCCTTATAAAGAAAAAAAATCATAATTTCAGCTGTCTCTGATATTTCTATTGGGCAAGAGAGTGATAACTATATTCTTCTTGTTTGTGAAGTTTCCTCTTTATTGATCTCAACCTGTAACAATTTCCAATTTTCTTCTTTTCCATCCCATTTAAATTAAAAACTAAATTTTCTGCACATATTAATCCGAGCAAAAATACTGGTTTGGGAATGAAAAATGACTCTGTGTATGCTGAGTAAAGCAGTAGTACTGCCTGCGGTACAATGCACAGACAGTGAACATATTGGGAAGTTGAAATCAGTAAAGTAATAGGGTTTATCATCTAGGGAATGTGTAATAAACACATCATTTCTGGCAATGCTTTTGCTTACACAGGAATATCAGAGGGGAAATGTCACCCATGCAGATAAATAACAAGCAGAACTTGGCAGCATTCCATCATATGGCCTGTGTCTCTCTGTGCTTTCCAATTGTCTGGCTATTTCAATTGGACTCTGGTATTCTCTGCAATCGTTCAAGAAGATAAATGTGGCGGAATCCATGATAATAATAACAATAATAATCCTTGCATTTGATATAGTATGGACTTGTTCTATTAACTTCCATAGCATCTCACTCATTGAAGCATTGAGTAGACTGGATTAATTCTATTTTATAATGCAATTTGCTGAATTTCTCTTATTTCAGGAAGGTCAACGCAAAGAAACATAGTTTTACAAAAGTAAGTGGAGTGGCCTGCTTTTGCCTACAATCATCAATAAGTGTATAAATCTGTTTAAGAATGTCTTCCGCAAGAATATGGTTTGTATAGCAATTACAATTGTAAACTGGGAATAAGTTTCATTTCATTCAGGGTACATAGTAAGAGGTCGTGTGTCTCGTTACTGTTATATGTGGTGCTTCCCTTTTTTTGTTTCCATTCTTTAAATTTCTGCTATTCTGTTGGTTCCTTCAATACTTTCTGTTTTCTGTTTGTGGTTCCTTATTTCGAGGTGATGCTTCATTCTGTTTTGGTATCAGTTTGATCTCAAGCCCTTTCCCCATCTGTTCCATTACACTAAACCCTCATTCTCTTTTTTATCGGTGGAACATTATCTGTATATCTACACCTCAGCGTTCCTTTTGCTTCATGTTTTTCTTTTCAAGTAATTATTTTTTCTCTTTTTTAATCTCTTTCCAGATTTTTGCCTGTACTGTTTGCTCTGCAAAATAAAATCATTTGATGTGTTTTTGTACTTCTATTTCCTTGACCCAGGATTGGTTTTGTTCTGTGGCTCAGTAATCTCAGTGCTATGATCTTATAATGGAATTTCCCAGACTGGGAAAATCTTCTGTGAGATGAGGTAATAAGAGGTGTACTGTATTCCACAGTTTTCTAGGCTACATATCACGTGCAGTAGTCCCAAGTCATGGTGAATCTATAAAGATGCTGTTTCGGCACCATCCACATTGACACCTGGGACTACTGAGCTCCTACTGATTTAGTGTTGTAACGGAACATTTCAACAACAACAACAACAACGTGGATTTATATACCGCCCTCCAAGCCGGACGGCGACTCAGAGCGCTTTACAGTTTCGGTTACTGGGACTGAGCCGGGGGGAGGGGGAGGAAGGTGACCAAAGGCGCGGTTGAAAAGAAAGGTCTTCAGCAGAGACCTGAAAATGGGAAGGGAGGGAGCGAGATGAAGGGAGTGAGGAAGGCAGTTCCAGAGCTTCGGGGCATAGTGGCTGAAGGTACGGCCGCCGAGGGTGGAACGGAGGACTCGGGGGACGAGGAGGAGGCCAGACCCGGAGGAACGAAGGTAACTGGTACTGTTTTGAGGAAAGAGGAGGTCAGAGAATTAGGGGGGTGCAGAGGAGTGCAGGGACTTGAATACAAGGGTGAGGATCTTGAAATCGATCTTCTCTGGGATTGGCAGCCAGTGCAGTCTGGCAAGGACTGGGCGGATCGGGGAGTGGAGTTTCGTGCAGGTGAGATTGCGGGCGGCAGAGTTTTGAATGATTTGAATTATATGGATGGTAGTGGAGGGGAGGCTGGTGAGGAGGGCTTTAGAGAGGTGACAAAGGCATGGACCAGGGTTTCAGCGGCTTTTGGGAGAGGTAATGGCGGAGGCAGGCGATGCGTCGGAGGTGGAAGAAAGCAGTGCTGGTGAGAGACCGGATGTGGGGGAGGAAGGATAATTGGGGGTCGAAACTGACGCCAAGGTTGCCTTTCAAGACAGTCAAGACCTGACGCCTTTCAAGACAGATGCCAAGAAGCTTTTCTTTCTGCAGAGGGTGATCAATGAGTGGAACGGGTTGCCAAGAAAGGTAGAGGCCAGGTCACTTGATTCATTTAAAAAACAGCTTAACGCAGTAATGAGAGGATGGTAGGGTGGAAGTTCTGGAGGGATGAGATTTGATGGCCAAAGAACTTTCTTCTTCCAGACCAATTCTGTGATCTTGTGATATCAGGTGGCACAGCCAGTGTGAGTGGTGGACTCCTTGTATGTTTGCACATACTGTGCTCAGGGAAATTGCTGAGGGTCTGTGTTCATTGACCTTCTGCATCAGTCATCAGGAAGTCAGCACAGTGATGAGGTTTCCAATCCAGAAACTCCTTCAGGAAGCAGATGTTGAACCCCTGCAAATCAGGAATCTCAAACAACTGAGGGTCCCAAGTATCAAGATGTCCCACATAGTGCAGGTGTTTAAGATTCTATTACTAGGCCAGCATCTACTGCTGTGGAGTCAGCATCCATTGCAATGTCCCTACCCTCTGAAGCTTCAACCAATGTTTCAACCAGTGGTGAAAACACGCAGTGAGATAACATTATTGTCGTAACTACAATAAGAAATAACTCTCGCAGTGCCAAGGGACAAGCAAAGATGACATGCAGCTACCAATACATGCAAATGAAATTATTTATTGTACATATTTATGTGCTCCATGTGTTTTCAGTATAAATTTGTACGGCAGGAAATAAATGGAGAGGCAGACATAGCAGAGCTAGAAATTATTTTATTTTTCACACACAGAGCACAGAAAAACAAAACCATTAACTTTGAAGATCTGCTTGGACTTTTCAAACAATTGCCATCTGCTGCTTTCAGGGAGTAAATGGAGCATAAAGAAACATGTGTGGCACTGGGTACAGGTAGTATAAATCATAGTGGCTGTCTATTATCTTTTGCGCACTAGAGCTTGAATTAATAGAGAAACGTACATTATGCTTTACAGATTATATTGTTGTAGGAAATAAAGAGTAGTGAAAACCATAATATCCATAAAACAATAACGGTATTTCCATTCGTAGAACATACCTTCAAAAGGAGGTTTTATGAGCTGTGAATTCCACAGGCAATGCTGCTAGTTTGCTTCAGCAAAATGAGTGTCATTGGAAACAAATGTGGATAATATGGGGTACCTCCAATCAACCAGCAGGAACTGCAGTCTTACCATTCTCTGGCTTCACTGGGCTACTCTGTCAATCATAATTATTGTTATATAATGATTATTATTATTATTTATTATAATACATAATATGTAGATAAATGGCTACCTAATAATGAAATATCAAGACCAAAGTTGCCTGGAAGACTTTCCAACTGCTATATATTTTTTGCAGACAGTGCAGTCTCTTTTACGCTTATAGTGTTGATGGCAGAAGGATTGACAAAATGTAGCTCAATCTGCATTTGAAGTGAAATCTCATCCCTATTCATCAGTGATCTGATTCTTTCTATAGACCATTGCTGCAGTTTCTGGCTCTTACTGCAGTGCTTATGTGCAGTGTTTGGACCAGATATAATACAATAAAAGCATTGATGCTATTCAGAGATATAATGACAATAGGTGGAGCTGTGTCTTTGTTTTTTATGTAAAAGTTTTGTGTGATACGATGATTAAATGTTATTTCCAGAACAGAAAGGCCACAAGAAATTTCTTCTGTGATGTTTCCATTCAGTTTACCTAACAAGCAACAAATACAGATTATTCTAGTTGAAAAATAAATAAGCACATTGGAAATATCCTGAATATCCATACTCCTTTCTCCTATTGCAGCACTAGGGCCAAAGCCACTGCTACAGTTTGTGTGTCTGCCCAATGCAACATAAATTTGCAACATTTATTTTACTCCCACTGGAAGTGGTTCCAGCATTGCTAAATGGAAAAGTCACTGTATAGTGGTTTAAATACTTGTAGTTAATTCAACTATTACTCAATTATAATTTCAGAAAAAACATTTGTTAAAGCCATCCTTCATTTCTTGTTATAAAACAGGGAAGACTTATCTCTTTGAACATGTGTATGATCACCTCCCCTTCTCTCTTGCTCGGTGTCTGATTTTACCTCTGTACAGTGCTCTGAGACGCTATCCTGTTTGGGGGACACTGTATAAACGCAAGCTGTTGTTGTTGCACCTAGAAGGAGCAGACAACAGCCTCAACAAGTGTTACATATCTTTTTATCAGTTGAAACTTTGATTAAAATATAGTCAATATCAACACTGGATTATCTCTACAAAAAGGCAACACACAGATCCTGTGCTAAATGACAGAATATATAGTCAGTTACATTAAGGCTTTGTTTGTTTTTGCAATTGCGCGTTGGTCAAATGTCTGTGAGTTACCTTAATGAAGAGATATACTATGAATTAATAGGTAGTTTAGATGTTCATCTGGCCACCTTCTTTCTGCCATTTTTCGTCATATATTTCAAAATTTATCACTGAATAATGCTCTGTGATTTGATATTATCACGCCTATCTTGGTCAAACAGCCAGTTTATATATAAGAAAAAACTCATTGTCTGGAGTCTGTCCAAATGTGTATGCCAGTCAGGACTGAAATCTGATATCAGCCCTCTTCCCACTGAAACTTCTTGGCAGCAATAAAAACCCATTGAAAATCTGTTCTGTATTATAGACTCATTCAGTCTTCATAAAACGACATAGTCAGCAAAGAAGTCTTTTGTCTTGCTGCCTTATTCGGTGCAATGTTAATAGAGTACTGTGTATTGAATCTTGTGCAACATTGAACCTATGTTACTTGTCTTGTCTTGCTATTATTTTAAAATTAACTAGTAACTTAAGCAACTTAAGCATAAAATGGACATAGGTTAATGTTTAGAGTTAAAAAATCAATTTGTAAACCCACTCATTTTCTGATTTTATCTGAATGAGTGGGTATGCTTCTCCATTGTAATGTTTCTTTGAATAATATTGTTTCCCTTCCCCTGGGTTTTTGGCTTCGGGTTGTGTGGAGATATATAACATGTGATATTTATTTCTTAACAAAAAAAAGTCTTCAAAATGAACTGTGGATCGTATAAGAATGAAAATAATTATAGCCTTCTTTAATAGATCATTGCTTGGTCCTTTGCTCATTATTCTCATTAATCTCTATTCTTCTTGAAATCAAGATTTGCTCTGTTACTGATGGTATCCAGTTACATGTTATTGTTTCTTCCAAACAGTGTGATCTCAGATACCCAGAGACTTTTTAAAAAAGCCTGTAAAGAGATCAAATGAAATGTTCCCAATGTTATGCCAAGATAGTGATGACATTTTGATGTTTAATGTAGAAATTCTCTGAACTCTTGTTCCTTAACATTCCATGTAAACATGTCCTTTACTAGTGGGAACCAACTTGAGTTCTCAGATATTGACGAAGATGGTCGACTGATGATTAATCAGCTCTTTCATTTGACAACTCAATTTCACTGATTTATAAAGAGTGAATTATTTTTGGAAACCTCATTTAAAACCGAAGCTGAAGGTTTGGTTTTGGAAGTATTTACTTACATAATGCAATTAGTTACTGACTAAATTCCTACATAATAAACTACAGTAAAAAGAAAGCATATTACTACTTAGGCTTGGAATACAAGGCACTGAATTTGTTTGAATGTTTGATTATAAATGGGTTTGCAGTAAACAGAAGACTCTATTTACATTTCATGCATTGCACCAAAATGTACTACTCTGTACTTCTAACTGAACAAGGGTATCTCAAACCCAGCCTAACCATTTTGGATTCAACATTTTGATTCCTGTTGCCAGAAACATTTGCTTACTATTCCAGAAAGCAACTGAAAATACTGTATTACCAGGAAACATCTGCAATATAAAACCCACAGCATTTTCAAAGCATCAGCCAAAAACTGTTCAGACTACCTGAGCATCTTTCTTCTACATGCTAACCATCAAATAGGAACTATATTCTACCAGCGAAGCATAGGCTGGATTGAGAATAGCTGAGACTTGAATTGCACTACATAATGCTTCAAATTGTAGTAGTGAACCCATCATATTTGACACTATATCTAGTGTTGCTATGGAAACGGGATCAGGCTACAGAAAAGATATACAGACATAGGATTCTCTTTTCCTCCCACCAATATGGGTTTCCAGATCAAAACAAGAAGATTTCTTCCCGAGCACCATTCTCACTTACATTAAAAAAGGAAAGTAATAAAAAAAAGTACACTGCTTTTTGGTCTTAGCAGTCAGATCTCTATATCACTGAGTTTTAACATTAAATGAAAAAGGATTTTACTGCATTACCACAATTTAAAAAAATATCAAATGGTATCAAATGTGACAACAGCGCTGCAATATAATAATCGAGAAAATACTGGTATTTTAATGCAGTGCTGTAAATAAAAAAAAATGAAGTCTGTTTAATTGACAAGAGGAGAGATTTTATTATATATTTATTATATTCATCAAAAGCTATAGCCTGTTGGAGTCCATTCGATTATCCTCACGAATTTCACTGAATTAAAGTATTTTTTTCAGGATTGTTTAGCACTATTTTATTTTATGTTAATTCAAACTTTACATGTGAGCAAATGTATTTTTATGCTTCATGGAACGATCAGAATAGCAACAAAAATCTAAACATATTATGCTGCCTATTTCTGATTGTAGTTCTGTGCATTCCCTCTTGATAAGCAAATAACAAAATAGAATATAGGGCATATTTAAGAGTGGTCTAGCCAGCCTTAAGATATGTTTGCTTATAGAAAACAATTTGTAATCTATAATTATTTTCTAACAAAAGCTTTGATCACAGATAATAATTGATTCTTTTTGCTAATATTTAATTGATTGACTCTGGAAACATAATAAAATGTTTCACATTTCTGATATTTCCTTTGTCTCTAATTATTATATTAGTAATTTTGAAAGTGAAATTTATTGCTTCATTAATTATTCATCATTACAAATATCACACCTTGGGAATATTCTTTCTGTTAATTCACTCAGGCTTTGGTACGTGAACAGTATGATGCATTATTGTGTGTGGATCCATAAATCATTTAATGTTAAGGTTTGCCACTGCCTCTTCATTCCTAATATTCATAAATGTTGATGCTTTCTAATCCGATTTTAGACACAGACTTCAATTCTACAATCATTAAAATATTCATGCAATCATGCAAATGATAATTTAATTTGATATTGATATGTTTTATAAATTTTTTTTGCTGACCTAACATAGAATCTTGATTTCTATTCTGTTTAATTTGCTTTTGTAATGCTGTGTTATGCAGAATTTATTGCGTCTCACTGCAGTAATCTTTTTATGATGATTGATCCTTAATTTACTAATCCACTCTGGAATCTCAATTCTTGCACTTAAACAACAATTTCTAGTAGAAATGTATTGTTTTAGATGATTTTGTTTGCTGGAAAAAAAAGTCTTAGGCTGAGAAATATGGAGTGAAGGTGAACAAAAATTACAGTTGTATAGCGCCTTTCACGTCGGGAGGATGTCACAAGGTGCTGGACCATCAGTGTTTCGGACTCGAGCTGGGGCTCAGGATCAGGGAGGATGGAGGGTGGGCGAAGGCAAGGTCAAAGAGGAGGGTCTTGAGATGGATCTTGAAGGAGGCAAGTGGGGGCAAGGTGGAGGGACTGCGGGATGGAGTTCCAGAGGGTGGGGGTAGAATGGCTGAAGGCCTGCCCGCCAATGGTGGGGCAGGTGAGGCGTGGGACGTGAAGCAAGCTGAAGCATGCTGAGCGGAGGGTGCGGGCAGGTTGGTAGGGGGTTAGCAGATCGCAGAGGAAGGGGAAGCAAGACCATGGAGGGCTTTGAAGGTGAGGACCAGGATCTTGAACTGTATCCTCCTTATGATGGGAAGCCAGTGGAGTTGGGCGAGGATGGGGGTGATAGGGTCGCAAAGCCTAGTGGGGGAGAGGACACGGGCTGCAGAGTTCCGGATGAACTGCAGCCTATGGAGGGAGAAGTTGCGGAGGCCTTCAAGCAGGCAGTTTGCATAGTCAAGCCTAGATGTTATGAATGCGTGTATGAGGGTCTCGGTGTGAGAAAGTAGTGGAGCTGGGCGATGTTGCAGAGGTGGTGGAAGGCAGAGCGGGTCATGGCATGGATGTGAGGTAGAAAGGATAGTTGAGGGTCAAACAAGCTTCCAATGTTGTGGACTGGCTCAGTGAGGTGGATTGTGCATCCTTGGATGGGCATTGATGAAATGAACAACCAAATGTTTAATACAAATAACGTAACATGTTGTATGAATAACATAGCATTGCTATTTTAATACGAATAACATAACAAAAAGAGATATAGTAAATAGATAGTGGAACTGAAATGGTTCTTTATTTCTTTTTACTATTCATTCAGCAAAAATATTTGTTGATCATTTAAAGTTTGTTGATTTCATACAATATAAAAGTATCATAATACAGACCTCTTTCAGGGAAGGAAATGACTAGTAGTATTATTTATTTGTGTGTGTGTTTGTGAGTGTGTGGCGGTGATTCTGGGTTTGTAGGTTCACTTTTATTCATAAATACCAACGGAGAAAATTCATCTTACCATTCAAGGGTGCAAGTTTTTTGATAATGAGCATTTGTTGTTGTAAATTATTGGGATTATAGTATAAGAATCATTAGTATTGATCATGTAGTGAATAGATGAATTAAGTAGAATGAATTAAAGAAATAAAAAGTGCCGTGTGTGACACACACACACAGTCCTTGTGGGACACTGCTGTGCGCAATTGGCTGCCGCGTTTGCCCACAAACATACAGTCAATTCACTTTACAGTATATTCTGTGAAGCGCTTTGGGACGTCTAGAAGACGTGAAAAGCGCTATATCAAATGCAAGGATTATCATTATTATTATTATAGTAAAGAGGCACAGAGCTAGGAGGAGTACATGGAATGCGATCCTTGGCCGGGGAAGGTAAGGATAGCTGAATCTAGAGGATGGATGGTAAGCCATCTGCGCTTACAAGGGTATGGGACCTACGCGCAGGAGAGATAGGAACCTGGGATAATTGGACCAGGAGAATGGATGGGATACAAACTAGTAATTAAAACTGAGAAAAAAATTAAAGTGAGCAGGTCACATGGACAGCGTTAGAAAGAAGGACTGAAACTTTAGGGACATGGAGTCAGGTGGTTTGGTCAGGCTAGATAAGATGGAATAGGAGGAGTATTTTTTTTGCAGAAGGTACCCTAGCTGGTACAAGGAGAAATAACTTGAAGATAGGGAAAGAATGCCTGGGAAAAGTGCAGAGAGCGGGAAAGAAGTCATGAAAAAAAAGTCAGAACACAGATGGTTGGCGAAAAGGGCATAAAAATCAGTAGCCAAAACTAGTTTTTTTGAGAGCCTCTGGGGAGTGTTTGAGGAAAGGAAGGGGACAAACCTCTACGGAGAGGAAGAAGAGTGTCTTTGAGGGAAAGAGGACAAGTCTAGCTCTCGCCAGAGTGGACTGCAAAGTTCAGCCTTGCTGGAGTGTACCACCAAGAGACGTTTGCAGCCAGAAGCACACCAAAGACAGTTTAACTTTTGAGCCAGCCTTAGAACTTTGTCACGATTTCCTGCCTGCTTGATAGTATCTCTCCTACTTACTAAAACACCCACCCAACATACATACAAAACAGTAGCGGTTATTTAGGCCCATTTCATATATCACATTTTTTAAATATATGTTTAGAATTTTAGTATTGTGTGTATCTTGTTCAGATAGTATTTTAGTAGTCATTTAAGCGTGACGAGTAATGATAATGCATCGGGTATTATGTGATGCTTATGCTTGTGTGGTTTTATAATTGCTAATAAAACGTTTTAATAACCTCCTTGGTGTGGTTTCTGACAAACGCTTGAACCCAGTTTCACATTGCAGGAAATTTCTAATCCAATATGTGTTTGAAATTGCTTGTAATATTATATTTGTTGGTGATGCCTTTGGGAAATGAATTATATTTATCACATAATTTTCTTGGGTGATGAAATAGGGGTAGAATAGTTCTAAATTTGGGTTTCGGGTGGGTGCAAGTATACTTATTCAGGAATCCTTGTCATAATTCTGGACAGATATACATGCAAATTATGAAACTGCTTATTCCTCTCCTAGATACCAGGATCAGATGAATGGAACCTTTCATGCAACCAAATAAAGTACTGTAGTTACGTATTTCCCACACCCAAACAGAACACCACCGATGAATCCTCTCTTCCAAGATCACAAGATTGGTCCAGATCCTTTGAAGGTCCTTTGGCCCATTTAATCTCATCCTTCCAAAATGAAATAAAAACACCCTTCACAATGTCTTCCCATTGCAGCATCAAGCTTTTATTTCACAAAAGAAAAACAGGTTAAAGCGAATGCTAAATTGGATGTCACACACAAGACTCATAGAACCTGTGCACAGCAAACCTAACAGAGAAGAATCAGGAAAACAACACTTCATCGTCAGTCCTGTAGCTCAGTGGTTAGAGCACTCGCTTTGCAAGTGAGAGACCTGAGTTCAATTCCAGGCAGGGGGCCAAACCTTGGGCAAGTTTCCTTCCTTACTCCACATGCCTAATAATAATCCCTCCAAAAAAACAAAAAACAATAATAAATTGGTCATTTTCAATCCACGACTGTTTGTGGGACATTGCTGTGCGCAATTGGCTGCCGCGTTTGCCCACAAATATACAGTCAATTCACTTTACAGTATATTCTGTGAAGCGCTTTGGGACGTCTAGAAGACGTGAAAAGCGCTATATCAAATGCAAGAATTATTATTATTATTAATTAGATTCTCCACTGTACACCGATAAGAATCTGACACGTTACACGATAACGTGGCAGGACTGGGACATTCACAGCCCAGTCTGACAGAAAATCAGAGCCCCTCCCTAGACTGGATTGACAGAAATGAGATTCCACCCACACTATATTGACTGGAAACAGACTCCCTACACTGGACTGGACTGGAAATCAGACGCGTCCCGTTAGACCTGGTAGGATTTTTATTTTATTAATGCATAATTGTGTCTACATTCTGCAACACACTCACGGGCTCTTTTGGCCCGAGAACTGCAAAATACTTGGCATCCGAAGCGGAATCAGATAAGTAGCAGTGCTCGTGTAGGGATGGATATGGGCTGTGTGGCTCCTCTGAGTGCACAATGTGAGAGCTGTTATCTCTTTGTTAGGAAACGGCTGCAAACCAGACAGACCCTCACATTGTACCTGGAGTTTGCAAAATATAATGCAACTGGGGGAGGAGGGGGGAAGGGAGGCAAGTGGAAATAAAATACCCAGCCTCAAACTTAACCCAATTGCAAGCATATTAAATATTCAATCCCACTGGTTTGACTGGTTTTTTTTTAATTGAAACACGACGGATTGCCATTGTATTTCAGCTGCCAACTGTTGAATAAATTTGTCTGCAACAACAGCAACACACACACACACACACAAACAAATAAATTTAAAAAAAAGCCCAGCAGAACTGGTCGTGTTTGGGTTTTGGGAAGCAATTGCAATTAAGGCGAAAATCATTGCTGGTTTAGAAGCAATGATTATAGTAAACCACTGGCTGCCTGGCGCTGTTACTCACCCCCAGGGTCTGTCTGTGTTTGAGTGAGTGTTTGCACTGGAGTGGACGTGACTCACATTGAGCGCTGAGGGGAGCTCTAACCATGTCTTTCTTAACAGTGTTTTGATTGAGAGGAGAGAGAGAAAGAAAGAAAGAAAGAGAGAGTGTGTGTGTGTGTGATGCATTCAGGGGTGTGAATCCAGGCTGTGCAGAGGGAGGGAGGGAGGGAGGGAGAGTGCGTTGTTGCTTTACCTGCCTCATCTCATGTCATTTCTTTGTTTTTATTTCTCTCTCTCCCTCTCTCTCTATCTCTCCCTCTCTCCCCTCCCTCTCTCCTGTGTGTTTGGCAAGGGATTGCAATGGCAAACCGTGGGATCAGTGAGTAACAAGTGAGATCCTCAAAGCCTTGAGTGGCATTCCAGCCTTCGCCTCTCTCCCCACCACCTCCTCCCCAAGTCATGTGAAGAGCAAAGGACAGAAGCGGATCTTTAAATCGTGTGGAGGAGGAGGAGGAGGAGGAAGGAGGAGTGGGGTTTGAAGAGAGCCACCAAAACCCTCTCGGATCGTCCTTCAAACCACAGTGATCAGCAGGTAATTCAACAGACAATTCCCAACAACTTTGCTGTATAATTTGCATTGATTCATTTGCTCGCCCATTCCCCCCCCCCCACCACCCCCACCATATAGAAAACGATTGAATGAATGAATGAATTGAATTGAATGAATGAAATCTGTAACAATAAGCAAACGTTTAGCCATTTGAAACCGACGTGTGATCTCTATATTGGGTTGAACTTTTGCAAAAGTCACTTTGCTTAACATTTAGTGCTTGTAGTTTGTGTTTTATTCGCTGGTAACTTTGTGCAGTATTCACGTGGAGTTTTGTGTGTGTGTGTGTTGTGTGTTGGGATGGGGCTGTGGTGTGGGGGTGGGGGGAATGTGGAGATACACTCTCTCTCTCTCTCTAACGATTAATTAATTGCATTTACGGAATCCCAAAATTGTGTGTGTGTGTGTGTGTGTGTGGCTGATATTTTTGTTCTGATCGCCTTCGTGGAAGGAAAATCCCAAATGATGTTGTCCACCTTTAAAACCGACTGATCTGACAATGAATGTTAATTGTTTTCTTAAACTGTCCCTTTAATGTGGTGCTGGGCATGAGACCGATATGAGACATAACCCATACACAAGTCACCCGCAGTATATGGACACCCATCATCGATTAGTGAAATAGATATTGTTCAGTAATGCATGTACTATAGTACACACTGACAGTCGATGTATTCTGTGAAGTGGAACTTGTGTCCCATTTATACTTGCTCCATTAATGTTGATTCAATGTGGTTTCTGCACTCAACCAAGGCTAAAACGCAGTAGAAATTCGATTTTAGGGGCATTGACTCGATCCCAGTCTGGTTGTAGAACAACAACTTGCATCTCTGCGGCGGCTTTTACATAAATAAACCTTTCGAGACGTTTTGCAGATGAAGATTGATCGGAAATAAAGTGGAACAATGGAATGAAATCGATGGTGTTTGCCTGCAGTATAAATCAGGTTTTATTGCGTCCGCACTCGGGGCTCTTTAAGATTAAAATAATAGGTCAGTCGGGTTTTGGGGACGGTTGGGTTGCCTGTATCCAAATCATAAAATGTAAAGCAATGCTCTCCCCGCCTCCCCAGGGACTAAGCATACATCAGCCATTCTGCCCCAAATATTCAAATGACTCCCATCAGCCCATAAGGAAATGATTGTACAATTGTACATGTATATATTTACAGAGAATGCATCCACTGCAGAATGCAAGCTAATTGCAGCATGGTATGGAGAGAGTGTACCTCATATAATGGATATAAGATGTGTCTCAGTTGCTAATGTAATTATTTGTATTTATGCATCTATGTGAGGGTAAATCTGCTCTTTTCCTACTAGCTTAGTTATTTTCTTCTTCCCTTACTCTGGGCTGAGGTGCTATAGGGTCTTTCTAGACATTCAGTAACATTCAGACACACCACCTATTTCTGCTAGAGCCACTCCGAAGCTGACTGCCAGGAGATAAAAGGCAACAGCCTGATACTTTTACCAATATATTCTGCCTTGCATCAATATCTTTGCAATCTCTCAACTATCCATAGCTTGGTCCTGAAGATACCTTGAAGATATTCTACTTGTTATTGCCTAATATTTCTGAGGGTTACCTTTCATTGGCCTGACATTAGATATCCTCATTTTGGGAAAATACAGTAGCTGCTTTACTGCTAATGTCAGCAACAGATTATGCAGGTGTATTGTGGCCAAATAAAATTCCTATCATCAAATCCTGGTACACAGCACTCTGTAGAACATTGCTTTGGATATATTCCATCCTCATTTCCACTGGATTCTGTCATGAAGACTCCGGATTACATTACTAGATTTCATTATTAAGATTTCTTATCCAAATGGATTTTAAAGTTAATGAATTTATCAGTGAAGAAGTATTCCCCATTTGTAACTTGAAGATGTTACAATATTAAGGCATCCCTTTAGAATTTGCTTCTTTGGATCCCATTGATCTGATTAATTCTAGGTACATTGCTGCATACAAATTGTCTACTGTGTTCACTGACAAATGCATAGTTCCATCACTTCATCGCAGGAGCACTTTGAGAGTTCTCAATATTAGATACATAAATGATAAATGCAAGGATTATTATTCTATTTTCATGTCAGTAATTGCAATAGAATATTCTGCAGCAGTACTGTTCAGTGTCAACATGCTATGTGATTAATAAATCCCTATATGTGCTTTCTCGAAACTGATGCTTCCACTTTTGTATTTAAAACATTTGCAGTTCAAATGGTTTACTTTCTGTCACTACAAGTGTTTTTATGTTGAAAGGTGGAAAGGTTTCTAACTGTGGCTAAAAGTGTAAATGTTACTCTTTACCTGTCTGAGACTGAACAATCTTATGAACAATTTTGCAGCTCAGTGATGTAATTAAGGTAACAAAGTAATTGTAATGACACATGTGGTATCTTGGATCGGTTTAATGTCTTGCCTTGGCTGATGGATTTAAGTCTAACAAAAGGGCTCTAGATGGGCATTAGCTAAACTTGCAATCATTATCGCCGTTTAGCTCACAGCCACAGTGTACAGTAGCTTAGTGCACATTCTGTCACCTCCCTCTGTTAAGCAAATACCTTTTGCTGGCATGACTCCAGGAAATTCTGCACTTATGTTAAGTACATCACCATCTTTATATAACATGCTCGCTCTCCGAGTCTATTGAATTACAACCTTGTGCAATGGTAAATAGTGAATCCACAATAAAGAAAAGATAAATAACCATTAGATAGATGTTTGCAGAATTAAGTGACATATATATAATGAATGAGCTATGATTTTTTTCCGTTCAATCTCTTGAAAATTTTCCCAACTAGAGTGTTAAGGCTAAAATAATCCTGGTAACATTGTTCTGACTGAGATTGGCTAATGTCGTTTTTATTACTGTGATATGCAGTCTCAATTATACTTTTATATTAATCAGCAGCACTATAGTAGAGACACTGACAGTTCAGTGATGGTTTTTCTGAGCCCATTGTGTTTACACTCACAGACTCCATTCCCTGCCTATTTATTGTCAAGTCTAGAGCCATATCTTGTGATATAGTTGGTGGGTTGACTCTGACTCTCCTTTTATCCAACGATGGGTTTGTATTCATTGTATTCATTTCCTGTTGGTCTATCCAGTGAATGGCAGTCTGCGATAAATGGGATTGCACTTGAAGATTAACCTAATTTAAAGGAAAATAATAGACTGTTTATCTGTAATATTCATCCCTAACTGATAATGACATCCGCCGAATGTTTAGTCAGAGATTCAAACTGGAGTCTGATGCTCTTATAGGAGATTTACATTCTAATTAATGAATATGTATATAGGTCTATAATATTAGGATGTCTGTATATTTCTTTAAGATTAGAAGGAAAAATGAATGGAAGTAGAAGCTTGCCTAGTTATTTTGTACCAAGTTCAGCATACATTCTGCATTCATGAGTTTCCCGACAAAAAATATACTTTACATTAAATCCTGTGAAGCACTATATCAAATGCAAGGATGATGAATCCAACATTGCCAGTATCAAAGAGATACAGAAGGTAACCTGGAGCATTTTGGCACTGAGTTCTCTTACATCTTATAAAAAATGTTGCCACGCTAATATAAAGAACATGTTTATATTATTATGTGAACTCAAAAGTTGAAGATGTTGGTTGTACTAATTAAATATGAATAGCCAACCTTTAACTCTTGTGTCTGTCACCAAAACTATGGAGACATTTACGACCATGGGTTTTTCTCAGTTCATGCACTGAGACACTGAAAAAAACTATTATTACAGTAATAATATTATCCACCAAGATCAAATTAACTTGTTGTTGCCTTCCACAGAAAGATTATATGTGGTTAACAGAACATATCTAAGCCACTCAAATGCTTGAAGGGTTAAACTGTACTGTACAGAAATATCAAGCTTTGAATACCAGTTTCAAGTGATTCTTGAAAGCAAATATTATTTTGGCTCAATTTAGTATCAAAGTCCCCTTAAGGTAAACGTGAGTGGCATACATATGTGGAACTCTGTCTGGTTCAGATACCCTTAAGCACATGGTAATGGGTTTTCGCGTGTGTCAGGCACTGGCTCACCAAAAAGAAAACAAATGCAACATGAAATGCCTTTACAGTTAAGAATTGTCCATTAGGTGATTTGAAGCAATGTGCAGTGAAGCAGGTTCCATCAACTCCATGCAAGTTTCCAGACTTCTACCTCCTTTACAATTAGCTGCGTGTTAGATATTACGATTGAAAAGATGTTGTGAAAGCAGCCTCCTTACACTGCCACTCCTCGGCTTGGAATCAGAGGGATATGATTACAACCTGAGGAAACGCACCCACTCAGTTCTCTCCCTTCCTGTGGGAAAGTGCCTCACCCCTGAATGTACAATGTAAGACTTGCAGCTTGTTCATGGGGAATTGCTGCTTCAAACCCATGGCTTAGCGTTTGAAAGGTTAGTGTGTTAGGGCCGGGCCATCTCACCCTTCACCGCAGGAAGTGATACTCGATTGCACTGAGGAATGAACTGTTTTATTTGTGCTTTGGTGTCATTCTATACTTTCAGTGCTTTGATTATCACAAAGTGACATTATTATAACCTATTCTGCCTATTCAGAAGACAAGCCGCAGTTTCAGCCTCCCCGCAGGAATACTCTGGACTGCTCAATAAAGCTTTCTCTTGATGCAAGCAGCCCCTCAGATCTCTGAAGTGCAATCTAATTTACTTCCATGGACAGCACGCACTCAGGGTGGGGTTGACAGTATTTGAACTATAAATTCTACAATATGCCAGGTGTGGATTAGTGTATATGGGAGGATTCCTAACTGTATCCACGCCTTCCTACAGCTCCATAGACATGTGCCTGCACAAGCAGAATGAACTTAAGACTATTTATCTGCTGTGGAATTCAATAAAGAGTAAAGAGATTTGACAAAAAGGAACATGATCATTAAAAAATAGATATTTTCCATTTAATTAAATTTGTTGTAGATACCAAAATACTATTTAAAATGGAGCATTACAGCAAACAGCTTGTTATAAAAATTCAGAGGCGTATTCTTTGACAAGAGAACTAAAGAACCAACTATTTTAATGTTTGTATTCTAACCTTTTTTGGGTGGTAGTAACTTATTATATTCATTATTTGTACCACTTTAAAATATTAATTGCCACCTATGCTCTTGTTCATAAATGTTCATGTTAGTCACAAGAGTCTGTAGTCAGATATAAAACTATGAGCAAATCTGAAGTCATGACAGCTTTGTCTAGACGGTGATATTCTGTTAAGCTAATAAGTCAGATAGCTTTTGAATAGTTTTGTGGTTTCATTGAGTTCAATAAATTGGAAAATGGAGCGGTGTAATGGTTAAAAATCAAAGGCAAGATGACATACGACAATTGGAAGACGCATGGTACTGAGGATACCAAAGCGCATTATAGAGAATGCAGGAATGATCTTAAAAGAGTGATAAGACAGACTAAAAGATCGCATCAGAAGAGGTTAGTAGGTAACATAAAGGGGAATCCTAAAATATTTTACAAACAGATAAAGGAAAAAATGTTAGTTAAAGGTAGGGTGGGGCCAATCAAAGACAATCTTGTTATGGAGGCGGAGGGCATGGCTGATGCACTGAACGAGTACTTTACATCTGTCTTCACAACGGAAATGGATGCCCCAAATGCCTCAATATTGGATGAGAGGGTAGAAGAAATAGATCAGATTACTATAGACCGGAAGTTCTGAAAAGATTGACTGGGTTAAAAATTGATAAGTCACCAGGACCAGATGGGTTTCACCCAAGGTTGCTGTGGGAGATATGGGTTCAAATAGCGGAGGCTTTGGCCATTATATTTCAATCTTCATTGGACACAGGAGTGGTGCCAAGAGACTGGAGAGTGGCTAATGTTACCCCACTCTACAAAAAGGGGCAGAAAGACAAACCCGGAAATTACAGGCCAGTCAGCTTAACTTCGGTAATAGGAAAACTACTGGAGACCATAATCCGGGACAGAATAAATCTCTACTTAGAGGAACATGAGGTAATTAGAGACAGCCAACATGGATTTGTTAAAGGCAAATCTTGCCTAACAAATCCAATAGAATTTTTTGAAGAGGTGACTGCGAGGGTTGATGAGGGAAACGCGATGGACGATATTCATATGGATTTCAAAAAGGCTTTTGGCACACTACTGCATAAGAGATTAATACAAAAATTAGAGGCCCACGGTATTAAGGGGACAGTGGCAGTTTGGATTAAGAACTGGCTGAGTGACAGAAAGCAGAGGGTGGTGGTTAATGGGCGTTTCTCGAAATGGAAGGAGGTGTGCAGCGATGTCCCCCAGGGATCGGTATTGGGACCACTGCTCTTTCTATTTCCATATATTAATGATCTGGACTTGGGCATAGAGAGCACCATTTCCAAGTTTGCAGATGATACAAAGTTGGGTAGGGTAGTAAATAGTGAGGAGGACTGTAACAAACTGCAAGCAGATATACACAGAATGGTGGAATGGGCTGACATGTGGCAGATGGATTTCAATGTGGATAAGTGTGAGGTGATACACTTAGGTAGGAAAAATGATACGAGGCAATATAGACTTGGAGCTCAATCTTAAGGGGGGTGAACGTGCAGAGAGATCTGGGTGTTCAAGTAAGCGAATCATTAAAGGTAGTGGGGCAGGTAGATAAGGCAGTAAAAAAGGCATTTGGTGTACTGAGCTTTATTAGTAGAGGCATACAGTATAAGAGTAGGGAGGTTATGGTTAATCTATACAAAACACTGGTTAGGTCTCAGCTGGAGTACTGCGTCCAGTTCTGGGCACCTTACTTCAGGAAGGACATTAAGGCACTGGAAAGGGTGCAGAGGAGATTCACGAGATTGATACTAGGAATGGGGAACCTTAGCTATGAGGACAGGCTGGAGAAGTTAGGACTTTTTCCATTAGAGCAGAGAAGGTTACGCGGGGACCTGATCGAGGTCTTCTAGATCATGAAAGGTTTTGACAGGCTAGGTAAGGAAAAGCTGTTTCCGCTGGTAAGTGTGTCTGTGACCCGTGGTCACAGTCTTAAGATATCTACCAAAAGAAGCAGAGGGGAGGTTAGAAGAATTTTTTTCACTCAGCGAGTTGTTCGAATTTGCAATGATCTGCCTGAAAGGGTAGTGAAGTCCGATTCAATAACAGCTTTTAAGAGAGAACTGAATAGGTATCTGGGGAAGACGAGTTTGCAGGGTTATGGGGAGAAAGCTGGTGATTGGGGTTAGTGAAAGTGACTTGCTCTGTCAAAGAGCCGGCACAAACTCAATGGGCCGAATGGCCTCCTTCTGTGCCGTAACATTCTATGAATTCTATGAATCTATGTGGAAGAGAAGGTAGGAGCCCAGCATGTGAAAAGTTGGAATTAAATTCTAGCAAAGAACGAAATGTGTAACCAGAGATTAATGTTGGTTTGTTCTGTGTGTTGAAAGTCAGTAATAATTGATGTGAAAAGAACAGGACCTGGTAAACTCATGATCGCTCAAGACCCTCTATCTTAGTGAGGTGGAAAGAACATCCTACAATGCCTCAAAAAAGGAGAAAGTTTAAAATCTATTAGGAACCGATGGTTGGACTGAAGAAAGTATATGAGCTAATGAGCACTAGAGAAATGATTGCAGGTTTTGTAGAAATGTGTAGCTAACATTTTGCTCAGCGTTCTGGATTGATTGTTGAAGAGTGGAACTGTTAAACTTCTGAGAGAGTTGAAAGAAAATTGTAAGCAGCCAATATAGGTATTAAAGCGAAGGTGTATGACATGTGAAAATCCATCACCATCCTTAAGTGTCTCCAAACCAATGAACTGAGTTCCATGCATGATTTCTATTTGTCTGGTATTGAATGTGTATTCTCTCCCTGCTTATATTCCCTGCAAAAATAGTTAATTCACTTTACAGTATATTCTGTAAAGCGCTTTGATATGTCTTGAAGACGTGATAAGGTGCTATAATCAAAAGCAAGGATTATTATTAGAGAAAGGAAAGTATTCACCTATAAAGGTCACAATCATTACACTTAAAATGCTGTGAAGTGCTTTGAGACCTCTTCCTTGCATGAAAGGCGCTACATCAAATGCAACAATTGTTATTTTTAAGGAACTAAACTGTTTGCTGTAAGGACAACTTTTTATGTGACAAAAAAGTTTACTTGACATTCCCCGTTCTTATTGGTATCGCATCTGTCAATTTTCAGGAAGCAGCTGTTCTGATGCACAGACTCATTAAATCATCTAACACTGAGATGATCTAATTATCTAACATTGCAATTATAAGAGTTTTATGAGAACACAGAAACTAGTTACAATCAAAGACGATTGTAATTTCAAGTGAGGGCTTATTTCAGACAAGTTGTGTCGCACTACAACAATAACAACTTGCACTTATATAGCGCCCTCCACCAGGGTAGCGTCTCAGTACCGCTTAACAGTGGCGGAGCCTGATTCCGAGCCGGGGGAGTGGGGAGTTAGCCATAAGCACGGTTGAACAGAAAAGTCTTCAGGCGGGACTTGAAAGAGGGGAGAGAGGGGCAAGGCGGACGGATTGAGGGGATACTACATACTTTGTTCAAAAGTCTCCAGAGCCCTATTCTACACAAGGCAAGATTTATAATGCATATACAATGCACAGACAAATCTGTCATAAAGTGCACTGATTGACCATGACTCATAGGTGGAAAAATAATAGCATGCCGGCTGGAGCTTGATGCCAGAAGAACAGAAGTAATGAACTTATGTTCATTACAAGGAAGCAGCAAGAATAGTACCAGGCAGGGCTCGTTGTGGAAGAAAAGCCTTAAATATTCATCAACTCAACTATTTAGAACTGTGAACTGAAAATATAATTGTTCCACGTGAGAGATTTGCTTGGTTACAAAAGTGAAGACAAATGATCATATTGTACACTTAAAATCCTCTAGAGTAGAGTTCAAAATGGGACGCTAAAGTTAATGACCAGGTTAATTGATGCATATTACTTTGCTGACTACTGGAATTTGCTGCAAGACCATGTGAGCAGGGCTGATGGCAAAACAGCTGACGGCCGCAAAGGAATTGCTTGAAGTGATTAGGCAGACACCTGCTCAGTCATATGTTCAAAGTGGAAGGAAATTAGTTTGTACAAGCTGTGATATTATTAAGAAGCGCAGGCATAATGATCCACGGGCCACCTGCAAGAACGACTGGAGCAAAGTGGGATTGAAAACTGGCAGGGAATGAAAACAAGGAAGGGAGACAGATTCATCTGATGTAAGATTGAGCGTCCTTTTAAGAGTGGAATGTGTCATTTTCTCATTGAGATCATAATGTGGTTGTCAGTCATCAGAGATAAGAAGTACTCTATATTGCCGTGTAGTTTTTAAAAAAAAGTTCATGTGATCTTGTTCCGCGTTTTAGATTTGACCTTTAGATTTTAGTTTAAACATGTATTTAGACATATGTTAAACCTTGTTGAAATGGTGTTGCTTGTGGTCTCTGCGTTGAGAAATTAATCTAATTGCATTTATTTTATTCCCATATAATAATTGAATAAAATACTGAAAAGTTAATAAATATTTTGCAAGAGATATTTGGGCTTGGCACAACACATCAGAATCTGGTTTTGGCATAGCTGCTTGTTTATTGTGGACTTTGTGATGGCAGTATCTGTAATTTCACAGTTTATATCGGCGGTGGGTGATGATAGATTAAAATGGAACCATAATTTCATATTATAAAATATACAGTAATTTCACTTTACGGTATATTCTGTGAAGCATTTTGAGATGCCAAAGGCAAGGATTATTATTTTATTAACATTTGTATTTTCATTCAAAAAGAGTAGAATCACACTGGAAATTGATAGTGCTGAATGTGAAGCTAGAACGCTTATCTGTGAGAGAGTTCAGACTACCTTAGTTTAAGCACGTATTTGATGTCTGGAGAGTTGTGTAAAAATGTCATGCTGTGTGCCTAACCAGGTCATTGGTTAAAGTTAAATGAGTTTGACATGAAAACAATTGCGTGTTGAAACCGTTCTAATCTTTTTGTGTGTTGTACAGACAGGTATTTTCGATTGACGATGACCGCAATAGCAGGAAATCAGAAGAGGAAACAGTGGAAAAAACAAGACAGACCTTGGCTTTTAGTCATTACCTTGAGATATGAATAGAAATGTGATCCTTTATAATCTCCTTAAAACTGCTTGCCATCGTGGTAGTACAGTAGTTGATGCAGTAAATTCAGCAATGAGTGATTTTCCCATCTGGAAAAAAAATAGAGACCTTGATGCTGAATACATGTGTCTTTGTACAGTGATTGCATTGACTCAAGTTCCTGCAACTTTTAACAGGTCACTTTTCATCTAGGTGATCTGACTGGAAAACAGCTTGTGGAATCTCAAGGATATAAAGTGGGTTAAACTGGAATTCACTGAGTAATTTATGTAGCCACAACAGTGAAGTGAAATCCATTTCATGCTGCTCATTCTGTTACTTCCAGGCCTGTGCATTGTAACTTAAGTCCTAGTTCTTTGTAGCAGAAGCTTTAATGGCTTTAGAATACACATTATGGAACAGTCTCCATTTCAAAGAACTTTTATGTTTTAGTTCTAAATGTTCCCTTTCAAAATTGTGTTACACAATCTCTGGAGTCAATAGGTTATCATCAGTAACCCAGCCTAATTGCCGTTCGTTGAAAGTTACATGTGTCCATACTCCTTCAGTGAAAGTTGGATAGTTCAACTTTTTCTTTTCTCAGTTTGCTGTTTCTTGATTTAATGAGAAGACTCCAGTTAGAATGGCAGAAAGATGAGATGAAATTTGGCCCAAAAGATTTATTCATCCCAAGCTCTTGTTACCTTGTGACTCACATTTCTTCTCCTTTTAGCAGGTTATAATAATACTAATGATATAATACCCTAAGACGCTACCCCATGTGAAGGGCGTTCTATAAATGCATGTTATCGTTGCATCACTCCTTAATTTGGTTCTGTCATTATAGTATCTATGTCTAGTAAAAGCAGTAAAGGCTGACTATTTAATAAGAATTGAATTGCCATGGGGGAGAGCACATTGGAAGTTAGGTACTTTGTATTTTGCAGTGGTAGTGTGAGTTTGTGCCACAATTCCCAATATATACTGTTAACAACTGAACCATGATTCACAGAGAAGTACTAATGGCTGCTAGTCATTTTCCATAGGGAAGTGAGGACTGAGCAGACTTGGCTTCTTCTGCTCACTTCTACCAGTTGGCTAAAGAGTGCAGTGATATCAGCTTTGGCACGAGTTGGAATTCTATTTAGCTTGAGCACTATTCTAATTGATAAAAGGGTAGAAAATAAAATGCTAGAATTCAAACAAAATTCTTTGTGTATTTCTGGACCTTTCTGTCTATCAGAAAACAAATAGATGGTTACCGCCTGCAATCAAATACAATATTATGCTTACATTTGATACATGTTGAGATGACATCTCAAAGTGCTTCACAGGATTTATTGTGAAGTGTAGTGACTGTATTATAGGTGAATGCAGCAGCCAGTTTGCGCACAGCAATCTCTCCACAAACAGCCAGGCAATCAATATACTTTATAAAAATTAATATTTTCTTTAGTTGTTGTATATCGTTGTACACCGAAGCATATACTCTGTTGCAACTAATTCTATGTATTGCCTTATTTAGTTTTGCCTTGTGTCAACTGACTTATCACCTGGTTAAAAGTCTAATTTGCCTGCGCAATATAATATGTAATTTGGCTTCATTCCAGGTACATTACCTGACCAATTCATCCTTGTCTGACACTTTCAGAGTGCAAAGAGGACCATTTGTCACAGCAGGTAGGCTCAAATATCTCAATGATGCTTTATATTTTTCTAACCTGGCTTTCTTTATTCAGTAACTGGATACAAAGCAGTGAGCACAGTGTGAGGAAATGGGCTTTCAATAGTCACAGACTTGCACATAGGCTGTTCTCTCTCTCTCTTTCCCTGTCTAGAAATCAGTCATCCTACAAGATTTCCAAATAAAAAGCCCTTTATTGCCACATAGCAGTACAAATATAAACTAGTAGCAATTATAGACAGTTGCTGTATGAAAAACAGCTATGTGTTTCATTTGTTTCCTGAGAGCAGATAACAGTCAATTGATTGAGTACAAATCTATGTACTGTTCTGGCCAAGTTGATACTTAATGCTGTACAAATCCTGTTGGAACATTTATATGGAATGGCTCAAATAGGGCATAAATGAGGAAACTCAGGCTCTCATGAGTTGGATGCAACTGTTACAGAATATGCTATAGTCATGATGTGGTGCATTGCAGAGAACAAAGTATTAAAAGTTATTGTGCCAGTTAAATTCAGTTAGATTCTTCTCCATAGTGTTAGTATATTAAGAGTCAAGATTGTTAAGGCTGTTTACTGCTTCATATTGTGAATGACCTTCAACAGCTAACCATTTGCACTGTAAGTAACATCTATTGATCATTTGAATGGAAGTATTGTGCATTACACTTATCTCCATTATGGCTCATTATTGTGCCATTCTTTCCTTTTGTGTGTTCAGAACCAATGAAAAGCATGTAAAATTACCAAGAAACATTATGCTTGGATCAATAATACGCTTGTGTCAGAACTTGCATAGAAAGGGAGCGGCTGAGAACAGTAGTTCAGGAGATTTTAATCTTGAAACGTGAAAGATTTACAGGGGGAGATGGAATTGTCAAAGTTTGACATGAAATCTACAGAACTACTACAGAAACCAGAAATGTGATCAATATTTTAATTTATTAATAGCTTAATATTTGTACTTTATGTATGTACAGATAGTAACTATTTTCCATAGGGGGCTTCCATAATTGTCTATTATAAGTTCACAAAGAATATTTCACAGTAATAATCCTTGCATTTGATACAGACCCTTTTTCATGTTAGGAGGATGTATAAAAGTGCTTCATAGGATTTACTGTAAAGTGTAGTGACTGTCTATTTTGTAGGTGAACAACCAATAACATAGTCCACAATGTGTCTTCTTCTCCCCTTGTATCATACAGTTTTATGTCATACTGCATTACTGAACATGGTTGTAGGGGCTGTCCTTTCAACTATGTCGTCTACCAAATTCTTTTTACAACTGTTACAGGTATTTACTTTCCTGATGATTTTTATTCTTTCCCCATTCATCCTGCCCTCTTAATCTGACATAATTAGCTAAATTCTATCATGTCATGCTACCTTCTTTCTCATCTAATGCAGTAAACACAGCATTGTACCAGTGGAATCTGCACAGCAGTTGTCCCCATGAACTACCCGATTTGTTCTCCAATTTGGATGCCTCCATTAATTTCATCTGGTGGGAAATTTACTTCTGAACTTTAGCTGTGAGCATTTTAGAGTGCATTTTTAAGAAAGGGCAAATTAAAGAAGCACGTATTTTATGACCATACAATCTTCCGTTTCCTCTACAACCACTACAACCTACAGCTAAAAGACAGGGAGGGAATGACCTGCACACAGTCTCGCCGTGCTGCTCTAAGCGCGTTGCTAGGAGATGCTTGAGAGAAACACAGCTATCTCTCCATTTGATTTTTTTTTCCCTTCCTCTGAAAGGACGGACACCTGTTCTCTCCTCACCACTTAGTACAGTAGTTTGAGATAGTTGGAGCCCAGCTACCGGTTAAAAATAATGTTCTTTTCTTGAATTTAGGAATATGTGTAATCCCCCATATAAAACTGATCATTCACTTCATGGCTGTTCGTAGGACTGTTAAATTGTTCTGGAGGTCAAATCATCATCGACTCCTAAGAAACATTGATTATTCAGCCAATTCTATATGTTAGCAAATTAGTACAGAGTTTCTTTGTGTCAGATAGAGGGACGTCTATAAGAACTTGCATTATTGGAATGTAAGTAAATTAACTATTTGTGAGACAGAATACGTGCATTTAAAGTGTTCAGTCATGGATTGGGCCCTTAATTAAATACAGTATTGCAAATTGTCACAATAAAATGACAAACCTATTAAATACTCGAGTACTTCCATTAAAGTCTGTTGGAGACCAATTAATTTTCACAAGAGGTGAATATCAGCTCAATGGTGTTACTGTTCTTTTCAGCTGTGGTTGTTGTGTGTACGTGCTCAGCAAGGTGAGGAGCAGAGAGCTGTCAAACAGAAAGGTTTCCACTGTTCTTTGTAACTAGTGCCAGCGGAGCACACTGCGGGGACTGAGTATCATTACAACTAGATTTAAAGTAGCGTATGAGTGGGGGAGGATAGAAGAGAGAAAGAGAGAGAGAGGGGGAAGGGGCAAATAAGGTTGTCATGGGTGTGAGGTTTTTGATGTTGACGCGCAATCCTTTACACTGTTATTTGTCTCAGTGCATTTAACTTCCATCCACTTTGGAATGTATCACTGTAGGAAATTCGCCTCTTGATCCCTAAAAGACATCAAATGGGCAGCAATCCATGAGATTCAAATAAGTAATTGATGAGAACTGTAACACAATGGCATAGAAAATGGTTTTATTGGGAAAGGAGAGGAACACCAATACACACATTCCTCAATCCAGATGCCAGAAAACATATCTGTGATATATGATATTGTTTCAGTGTTTATCACATTGACCAAAATATGGTCAAAAGTAATCATTAGTTATCACTGGCATCAGGGCTGAACTGTTCTCTTTCCCCTCCCCTTGAACACTTGTTTTACGTCCCATGTGATATTTATCACTTGTGGTATCATATGCCATTTTCTCATCCCAGCAAGTGATTGAATCGTATCACCAACCAGAGAGAAACTTGGCAGGAAGAAAGTGAAATAGTTAATGGCGTTAACAAGATTATAGTGTATTCAGGTAATAGGAAATTATACAGATGGTAAAATGGATAATCTATTATTTGACATGAGATGTGTATCATTCTAGAATATTTAGATAATCTGTAATCTTGTATGTGGATGAATGGTGTTATGTTGAGAGGGTCAATATGTGTGTCCTGGTTTCAGACAGGGTTATGAAGCTCATCATTTGTCAGGAGATTCTGTTTGCTGAACTGGATGATTACCAGGATTGTCTTCAGTCTTCGATTTATCCAGTTCTTCCTTCAAACTAGCAATGATAGCCACAATAGGATCAAATGTCATATCATCCTCTTGATGGATTTGCTGTTTTATATATCTATTTAGTCGTGCTCTAAGGGTGACTTTAACCTTTCTTTGTGCACAATGTAGGATTGACCAGAAACGCAATGTGACAAAAGTAATTGAATTTGCTAACTCAATAATGGCCTTAATTGTCTTTTTTGAACCAGCAGCAGGCATTTGTCATTATCATTTCAAACCAGTGTTGGAAAATGTGAGCTAGCATCAATATTGGCTAGCTGAGACATTGCCTTGCGAGGCATCTTATACATTTGCAGTATGTCAGTGTCTGGATAGCAGACGGGCAGAAAATCACTCCTCATTTTTGTCTGGATTAGATTTGAATAAGGGTCCCAAAGGACAGAAAGCCATAACATCATGCAATATTCAGGAAGTCAAAATGAATTTCTGCAGAGAGAGGAAATTGGAACAGTCGACCATGTCAGTTCTGTCCACAAATCTGATCTCTCTGTGACTTGCTTTTCTGCCCCTACCGCCTGCTCTCATTCTGCTGAATTTTCTACCTTCAGCATTCAACAACATTCAAGCGGGATCACATCTCAGAGCCCTTTATTTGTGATCTTATGCATCCCAATTATTGCAGTTCTCAAGAAGTGACAAACCAAATGGTTAACATTTCTCCTGCAAGTACCGACTGATAGACCTATGTGTGTTTCCAGTATCTCCTAGCTTTGTTTAGCTGTGTGGAGTCCTGTAGCTCAGTGGTTAGAGCACTCGCTTTGCAAGTGAGAGACCTGAGTTCAATTCCAGGCAGGGCGAAACCTTGGGCAAGTTTCCTTACTCCACACGCCTAATAATAATCCCTCCAAAAAAACAAAACAATAATAAATTGGTCATTTTCAATCCATGAGTTTGTGGGACATTGCTGTGTGCAATTGGCTGCCTCGTTCGCCCACAAATATACAGTCAATTCACTTTACAGTATATTCTGTGAAGCGCTTTGGAACGTCCAGAAGACGTGAAAAGATTATATCAAATGCAAGGATTATTATTATTATAGTTTGATTTTGGCAACAATGACCGGATGAAGGCATTGACTCCCATCTATAACCTATGCAGTAGTAGGATGTTGGCAGAATTTATTTAATTTCTCTTATTTATCCATCACAGATTGATAACAAAGGTATTTATCTAACAGCCCAACCTTGTTCAATGAGCTGCTTTGACCTACTGAATTTATGAGCATGAAGGTATGCACTATTCAATGCCTCATTGCCTTAAATAACGCAACAATAATCTTTGGCTAATGCAAAGGGCAAAGATTCTTACCCAGAGACAAAATCACCTTCTTAGTATGATTTGTGTTGAAGATATGCACCTATAGGAAATATAAGTTTTATATACTGTATTTAACACTGCTGATCTCTCCTCTTTACCCTTCAGCCATGGCTGTTAATCATCAAATCGGGAGAGGGAACGGAGGGCAGTGCTGTATAATTCTGCTTGTCAAACTATGCTACTAAGCAATAAATAATTTTCAAGCCAATTAAGAAAAAGTGTCATGTTTTTGTTGAAGGTTATTGCATTTACTACTGAACCAGGCACAGACTTGTCATTTTAAAGGGAGGTAGGAGATTTAACAAATGAATCAAGAGGAAAAACATTAATTTCATTTCTACTTTTTGTTCTAAATCAATATGAAACCAGTCTGGATTTCCTGTTATTCCTAGAAATATAATGTAACAGAAATATAATGTAATGTATCAGACTTTGGGAATATTATAGCCTGGAAGCAAAGAAACAAGGGAAGAAATGTATCGGGAAAGTCCGGGGAATTGCAAAGGCTACATAGGATTTAAAGCTCAACTTCTCAAATCTGCAAAGTATATGGGATAAAATGCCACAAAACATAATGAAAGCAGATGCTGAGATTAATGGCACTTCACTGCTGCAAATAGGACAAATTTGACACAACTCAAAATTGCATTGGGCCTGAATTGCTACTCAATTAAATTGCATGATACTAGTTACTCATGCATCTTCCTGTCTACACTGTTATCTTTTGCAAAGTACCAATCACAAGTAAGTAGGAATCACTGGGTAGCTAGTTTTTAATGGATCAAATGTATGCAAACTATAGCAATGTGGCAGCTCAATCCAACTCCTGTTCCTGCTGTAAACTGCCCCCACACCCCAACTTCATACTTGCTTGTTATTGATGCAGTTTACTTCTGGAGAGGCATTCCCGTGGGGCAGTGTGTAGCACTTTTGGTTCTTGGAAGGAGCCCCCATTTGTTATTCAAAATCCTTGTTAAGAAATCCTGTTCGAAATTGCCATGTTGCAGACCCAATTAATGAAGTATTCTTTGAATTTGGCTTATATAATAATAAGTGACCCAGTATCAAATCATTTGGAGTTTCCCTTTTGCTGCTTTCTGCAAAAGGAGTGAAGACTGACATGGATAGACAGGCAGACAATCAAGCAGTCAGATAGATGGTGGACGTGCTTGTACAATGAATATAGATTAATTTGTGACTCAGCATGTGCTGCCACACAATTTTTTGTGCTGTATCTCATTTTTGTACTTTGCAGACTATGCCAACATCATGAAAGAGAAAATCAAGCCCATTGTGTTCATAGACAACAGCTTAGAACAAAATGGGTTTTGGCTCAGATAGCAGCAGCTTGATGATAAATCTTTGGGAAGCAAATGTAAAAATGATTTGGAATAGATTAACACGGAGCATGATTTTAGTTTAGTATTCCTGTTGAGTGCAATGTGCTTTTTACTCTTTGTATTGAAAAGTGATTGCTTTCCTTTTTCACAGTTCATAAAGAAGACAGATGGAAAATTGCAGTCTCCCCAGGTGTAGAAATGGCAGATCGGATACTGATGTACCCACGTACACATGGAATAAATTGAATGTGATCCCAATTGATTTTAAATCTATGTAGATGAAATTTAGCATACAACTGGACTGAATTAAAAACATCTAATCTAACTTGCAGCTGGTTGGAATTAGTGAGGCCATAAAAAAATCACAGGTTGATACACATCTTAGTGCAACGTAAATATGTTCAAAGCTCAGCTCTGTGTGAGGTCCATCAGTGAGTTTGGTTGTGTACACACTTGTTTCCCAAGGAAACAAAACATAAATCACAAGCTAAAACCTTTTTTTCCAATTGTTACAGCTGGTTTATTGCACGACGGCACTACGGAAAGCAACTCTTGCATAGAGCGATGGTAATTCACTGAATTGCATTGAAATTAGTAAGTTCTGGGGTGAATTTGCATCCCGTATCTGTCATTTTGTGAAATGTCTTGATAATTTCTATTTCATTGTGAGTTTTTAGTTGGAAAAACGTGTAGCACTGTGCTAGCTAGTGACTGGAAGCAGTTGTTAAAGCAGAGAAACATGGCTACATTAGATGCATCTAATTTAAACCAGGTCATTTTTCTGGAGTTGGTTATAATGGTAGATTTGTCCATGTCTGAGATTGTGTAACAGAAATCTGATCATGAGAGATAAGGGAAGAAAAATAGGGTAAGTTTCTTTTGTTTTAATTAGAATGCATTTTAACATATTTGCTTCAATAAATAAGAGCTTAAGACAAGTTCAAGATGAGAAAAGGCCATTCTTTCCCACTGATGGTTCTCACCCCTGTTGTACATAAACTTATCCATAACATCTAATTGTATTTATTCTCCTGGTTCTCAAAATTGACCTCTCAGAACATGTTTAATAGAAAATGCCCTTTCAATTAATAATTCATGTATCTGGTTGACTTCATAGCTTTGCATTGAATGGGTAATGGGAGGGCAGGGGTGAGGAAAATGCTGATCAACCTCAAAAGAGTCTACAGGAATCTGTTGAGGTCTGAAGAGTGCATTTATCAACTACACAACATTGCTCAACTCTATGGGCCTGTTTGAATAGTTTTGTTTAATTAATGCCTTACATAAAAGGATGTATCTACCATACATGCATTGCTCTTCATAGGAAGACTGATAGGCACACGAGTTGAAGTACTCGAAAAAACCTAAGTCATTATAGAATTATTTATGAACCTCTGCTACATATAAGGTAGATCTGAACATCTGTGCATGTCTGGAATACAGTGCATGTTAAAAAAAGCGCCTGCCAGCTAACTGTGGGATGAATTGATACAGACAGCCACATTTGCCTTCGGGCATCTTGAAATTGTCTGGAGGTAGACAAATTTATATATTTTTTTTAAAAAGTTACGTTACGATCGCAAATCTATTCCCAGTTCATTTTATATATTAAAAAAAACTCTCAGCAGAAAATTGTTACATATCAAATTAGATAGGATCTGTCACATTGATTAGTTTTTTTTCTCTGTCCTGCAGATTAAGAGATTCAGTATTTGAATTAGTTTAGCGCATTTCGTTGGCTAGTTTCATCAAGAAATAAAAAAAAGTTGCTTGTCAAATTTCAGAGGGAATTTGTATCTGGTTAACAGCTGATGTTATGCTCTGATGCACTAATATTGTGTATCTTGAGCTGTATTCTCAAATATTTCCTGTCTTAATTCACCGCTTATGTTACAATTTTGCTTCAAGTTTCAAGGCCACAAATTGCCACAAATCTTAGCATCGTCAATCGGAATAGAGCCAGCCTGAATTGTGCTGAAGCCTGACTCCTTGTAAGATCTGAAACAGATGATTTCAGGAGCAGTTATTGCAAATCAAATAGGCTCTGCTTCTTGCTGGCTCATGGACAGCTCTTGTGTGCTCCAATGGATCTAAGGAGTGTCAAGGGAATATGTATTATTAAAGGGTTGGTAAAAATAAAAATAGCACTTTTTTTGTTTTAACTAGCTCTTGATGCAGGGCGGAAGCATAACGAATATTTCCTACTCCACAATGTTTTACTGTTGGAAGTATGAACATAGTGTAAAATTTATATTTTATGTATGCAGTACTTCATCGGGTATGCATGGTGCTGTTATCAAAGTGTGCGTTAACTGGTTTGACATTCTTCAATTTCAGAATTTCCTTTTTAATTAAAAATTAATGATATATGTTAGTCTTCAAGTTTGCCAAAGGGCATCATAGTGCATCTGCAGACGTTTCTGTTGTGCTTTGTGAAGTGTTTAATCAGCTGGCAAATACCATCTGATTTGAGTTGTACTTTAACTGTAGATCTTTAACAGTAGTCTAACTAATGTTTGTGTTTCTTTCGCTGACTAATTTTGTCTTCCTGACAATCGGTGGATTTTACACTGTGAGCAGCCTATTGGGAAAGATAGAAAATTGAGGGTGTAATTTTTACAAAGTAGTATGAAATGAGTTCTCAGTGTCAAGCCCAATAAGCTGGTGTATATTTGTGGTATTTAAACTTAATTTACTGGTGATTAGAGCGTACAGAGGAAGGAGGGTATTTGCATGCAGTTAGCTTTGCTTGTCAGTACTATCCCTAATAATTATTTATTCGTTGAATTTATGCTGATCCATTGCAGCTGTATTTTGTAAACTGGAGAACACTATAAGCCTGTGAGTAATTACCGTATGCTAAGAGCAGCATTGCCTGTCAAAGGACTGGAAGGGATGTCCAGGTTGCAGCAGCATTGAGCCCTGGTAGCTCCAACCAGCAACATTGCCAGAATGGCTGCGTGGTCCATGATTTCAGGGTCCTTGGTTCAGTGCATTGTGGTAACCCTTCGACCCTTTTTATAATGTAAAATTCCAGTGTTGCCGAAGAGACGTGAGCATTCAGCTTATCCCACAATCCAATTCAAACTGACCCACGTTGAAAGAGAATTTCAATCTGTTCACTGTTAGTTTTCTGTCCAAAAGCGAAAAAAGCCTAAAATCTATGTTTTTTTGTGTGTGTGTGTGAGGGGTGGCGGGGGTGGGGGGCGGGGTGGGGGGCTGGGGTTGTAATAGGTTGAAGGGAGAGGATCAGACGGGGAGAGTTTGACATTGATTAATTATGGAGCTTTTGTCAGCAAATTGAGCGCTCTGCAATATTGAAGTGAAAATTGGACCTCCAGAAGAGGTCAGCTACAATGTGAGAGTTTTTGACACTTTCATTATACAAGAAATTGATGTGTAGCCAAGTTGTTTGCTTGAAACTGGCACTAAGTGATGTCCATCATTACAATCTGAATTCCTGTTTATAAGTGTGGCTGTGTAAAATGTAAATTTGCTAACTTTTTAGGTATTATGATTGAAGTTTCCAACTTTAAATTGTAGCGCTGAGTTAACCAGTGTCCTCAGTGTCTCCAACTAGAATTGTGTATGGAATTTGCTTACGTGGGTTGGTTTCACAAATTTTTCCGCTGGGTCATGAGGTGCAGTACATGCAGACCCAAGGCATTCTGTGTTTGGCTTTTTTTTTGGTGTGTGGTGGGCATGGGGTAGAAGGTAATGCTCTAGGGAGTTACATTCCATATTTTTATGGAGTGTAAAAATATCCAATCCAGATCTTTCTTTCATGCTTGGGTCACTGGGTTGTATGAATATGTACAACCATGGTTTTGCACAAACGTCAGAAATTGTAAAGTTGTCCGGTTGCCTTTACATCATCTGTGTGAACAGACCTTAATCTCCACTTCCACACATTAGGCCGGAAACAGTGTATGCTGGATTAGAGTACAGCAAATTCGCATTATCAAGGAAGAAGGAAGTTGTTTTAGTTGTTGGCTAGCCTCATTTACTGTCTGGCAAATTTTCGTACTTCACAAAGTTGAGAAAGCATAAATTTATCAAACATTAAAGCGCTAGTGTATTAATGTTTTGATTTTTTTAAAAATGCCGCTTTGTGAAATATGAACAAACAAGAAGATGAAAATTAAAATAAATGTAATCTGTTCTTATGCGATCTGCTGATAAGATGATATTGAAGTAGACGATCTAAAGACGCCTAACTGGAGCTTTTGCTTTATTTCATTTAAAGTGTGCACAATCACATAATTAGTAGAATGGTTACAGTGCTATTTTTACTGCAAGATACCAGCTTGTTCACTGGAACCATTGCTTATAATTTACACAACTATATTTAAGCAACTTATTATAATTCTCCAATGTTGTTTTGCAGAATGTGAGTTATTATAATTTTATTTCAGCAAAAATCTGGAATCAATTCAATTCCAGATTGAAATGTTCTCTTCTCTCAATCCAATTCAAGGCTAAATGCAGGCTTGGAATTCACATTGAAGTGCTGTACAATTGTCACAGTGGCAAGACTTTGCTATGAGGTGAAGCTGCAGTAAAGTAAACAAAACAAAAAAGCACCAGTCACGCTGGAGAATTCACTTTACGCATATGTGTAAGTGAATGTGTTGTGTCTTAGTGCGCTCCCAAGAAGTACAGTTGGTTGGAAGACTTCCTTGCATTATGGCAAGCCTTGTTTATTGTCTGAATGGCTCAATTCAATTTTGAGCTTCTGTCTAAGTATAGCACTCTGACACACATCCTATGGGGGGTACAGTATATACTGTTGGGTGATTCAATTAATCTTACGTTAAAGAGAACAATCCCGAATTCATTCCCCCATGTAAACAAGGCAGATGTGTGTAATGCCTCTGGTCGACATGAACATTAGTGAACAGGGAAGACTCTTGAAGTAAAATTATCAATAAAGACTGCTGGAATGTTTCGAGCATCTTGTAGATGAATTGCAATGCCATGATGCAATAAATCGCACATAATAACATACAGTGTAATGAATGGTGGTGCTACTGTGTACGGCACTGTGTTACCCTGACCTTGTAACCTCGAAATGCAGATACTAATTTGAGCAATCAGTATTCCAGCTTCATATTCTCTCTGTTGTGATCGTGTAACAGGGTACAGAGGAAAGACAAACGTGGAACCAAGAGGATGTTCCTTTGAGAAAGGGTGGAACGCATTGATACTGTGTCTACTACAAATGCAGGAGTTACAGAGCTCGCACTGTAAGTTGTAACGTTCATTGATTGAGACTGCAATCTTGCATAGACAGCTAGAACCAAAGCCTTTACCACATCAAGCTAATTCTGATAAAGGATTTTATTGACTATGAAATTTGAACTTGATGCTTTGAAATCTTCATTGGTGAGAGTAGGAATGTACAAAGCAGCCCCTCTGTCTAATCTTTCATTTAAGGATTCTCGTGTTACGTTATTTTTTCTGTAACACTGAAGTCTTTTTACCATGCTGTGAGTGAATTGTATGATTAGTTAAAACAATGGAATCACTAAAATATAATTCCGTCTGTAGGGAGCTGGGTGATGCAACCTCTGGGACCTCATTTTGAACTTGACTTGGACAAAGAGTGGATGTCTTCTTTCATGCTTAATAATGATCCTGTAATGAATCCGGTTAGTGTCAGTTTGGTTCCCATTAGACATGAACTTTCAGCATTGAAAGAAAATTTTAAAAATGGGCTCAATTAGGCATTTTAATTCATAATAAATCTTATCATGGGAACTGTTACTAGTTTACCAGGGTTAAGGTATGTTTATAATTGCTGCCCTGCTGGTGAAGGATAACTTGTTAACGAAAAGGTAGGTTGGAAATTACGGCATTGTATCTGTGACATCAACGACTGCTTGCAGTGTCCTCCACGTTTAGTAACATCACAGTGCTCCACAGTGTGTCTGGGTTGGATGTCGAGGAAGGAGGGAGGGGAGGTGACCATGTGCTCATGTGCAGGAAGCAGTTGCTCATCATAGCTGACAGAAACACGTGGCCCAACCTGACAACCCAGAAGTTGGCTATTTTTTAGTGATGTTGTGGTAGCTGTTTTGGATTCCTTTCCCATTATGTGATGATTCAGTTTACGGACCTGAAACAGCATGTATAACAATGGAGTTTCTTCTGTATTTGGCCCATAAAGCCTTTCACTGGGGTGATCGGGGAGCGGAGTTTCATGCGGGTGAGAATGCGGGTGACAGAGTTCTGAATGAGTTGGATTTTATGGATGGTGATAGATGGGAGACCAGCGAGGAGGATGTTAGAGTAGTCCAGCCGAGAAGTGACAATCTACAAATGTCTAATTCCCTTTTTAGCAGACTCATTCGATCTACTTCAACATCCCTACACCACAATCTATCACTCTTTAAGTGAAAATCCTTTCTGTTTGACTTCCTTTTTTACTCCCTGCTACATGAATGCATTACCTGAAATTGATGTTCCCTTGTGGATACAACGGAGAAGAGAATGATGATGATTTAAAACAATTTGTGTTGTTTGAATGAGTACTAAGTGTGCTCACTGTGTGTTTGGTATTCGCCTACAATACCCAACCTATGTCTGTGTGGCTGTGTACTTGTGGCATTGCCTTCTATGCTTTCCTCTGTCAGTAGGTGGTGGATCTGAGTCACTTTGTGTACCTTGGTGCCCTGCTTGGAGATGGCCAATGGGGAATGAGCAGAAATGAAGCTTGGGCAAGTTCATTCCACACTACTCTGGCTCATTATCACCTTTACTCAGCATCAATCTGGCTTTGAACTTAAGCGAGTCCTTCTTCTTTTCCTTTCGGTGAATTGAATACAGTTTTTAACATAGATTGATCCATTGTCCCTATATTTTTTAAAAACTAAAGCACATGTTCCACAGTTAGAATATAATGAAGCAAATTAATCAAATAACCATACAAAAGGAATTTGAGACATTAACTGCTTCTCAAAGAGTTATCAGAAGAGTAAAACAGTGAGCACAAAGAGACAGATTGTTCAGAGTGCTGTGGGGCATGCACATCATTAGAGGATGGAGTCACTTGGAGTGGGGGGGGGGGGGGGGGTGCTCCTCCCTGTTCTATTCTTACAGCTTTGTCTGATGGGCTGGAGGCAACTGGTAACTAAAGAAGTGTTTGGAGAAAAACTGTGTTTGGACAATTTTATTTAATTTCTATGTTGCGCTGATTGCTGCGATTGGTGATCATCATGCCATATTATAATTTTCTGCATGCAGATATCCTCCTTGGGAAGGGAGAGGTAAGTACAACAACAACAACAACAAGATTCCATTTATTGAGCGCCTTTCACGTCGGGAGGACGTCCCAAGGCGCTGTACAGTTAGGTCAGGAGGGTCTTCTTGGAGCTGAACAGCCTCTAAGGTGTTGTGTTTGGCAATGTCAGAATCAAGTTCATTCCCTGCTGTGGTCTTGATGATCTGGTTCCTGAGCCAGGTGAGTTTGAATTGACACTGCTGATGATAGACCAGTCAATCTAGCTCATCAACAGATTTTTTGGAGGGGTAGATATTGAGCTGGTGGTAGGTTGGGAGTGCCTGAAGGATGAGATCAGATTGGCTGAAGGGCCTTCTTCATCCAGACCAATCTTGTGAATTTGTGACCAGTCAGTGGGAGCAAGGATTATTCCTCATCTCCTGTTAACCCTGCAAGCCAAAGCCCTATCACACACGGTGGTCCTACACAGTGGGAAATTTGCAGTGGTCTCAATGGGGTTTTAGCTGGTTAAATTCTAGCGATAATCCCTAATATATATATTGGCCTCTTGCCAACTTGCATTTACTATTCTATAGAATTAGGTACGCAGCGTGTGTCCCTGAAGGGTAGCGTGCATATTCCATTCCAGACATGGGGAATTTTTCATGTGTAAGTGACATACATGTTAGGAACTCTTGTCTATCAGGATATTCTTGAACATGATGGGTTACTACATGTGTCAGGCACCAAAAATAAAGACGTAGAGAAAAATCAAATGTTCTAATGAGTAAATATTTCTCTAATCCACCCTTTATCTTGCTGTTCCTTCTTTCCAGTTATTTCTCTGATGTCCACAAAAATCTCTTTGTTTGTTTTCCCTACTGTCAGTACATTCTGGGTATACGTTGGGGACTAGTTTTAGTAATAGTGGGTTGGCATAATGGGGAAAATGCTATTTCCTGCAAATGATTATTTTGAAACAATTTGCCTGCTTCATTTACAGAAATCAGTACAAACCCAGACCCACTCCGTACAGCCTACCTGTTTGAAACAAGGGCAGCTGCATTTATGTAATGGTGATTTATATTCAGCATTGGTATCCACAGCATTTGGATCCAGCTGTTCAAATCTATACACTATTTTGTTTGATTCCCCTTTCTGGTTAATTGCAGCGTAAAACTTTTCAGAAAATTAGCTGCTGACCTTCAGAGATTTCATCAGACCTTTGTTACTGTGACATTCTGCATATTTTTTCTTCGAGACGTGAAAGGGCTTGAGATACAACAGCTGGGATTGTTCTGACATAATTTACTTACCAGTGCCCAGAATATCCTGTCAGAGGAAACTGGCCATAAGAGACTGGCAAGTATTTTAAAACAGCAGAACTATTGTAAAAATAATATATAGTCTTATACTACTGTTTTCACTATGCTGATATTAGTCATACTGGCGTGAGGAGGATGAATATATCCAGCAGATCTGTGATTTGAAACGTTTTTTGTGGCTTGGGATGTAGTTCTCTTTGTGAAACTACATGTCTGTGGGGATCACAATCTGGTTGTGTAGCACGTAAAGTATTGACATTTGAACCAGTTTACAGAGAGCATGTTTTGCAGCCAGAAACCACCAACCCTGGCACTCGATGTGATTTCTAGGTCAGATGAGCTGGCAGTTTGCGATGAAAGAAAAGTAAAACAATGCTCTGGCATTCCATTTCACCATTTAACTCATGAACGCTGAACTTAAACCCTTCCTAAAATAACATTCCAGCGTGTTTCACTTTGGTATCGTGGACCAGGAGCTGATTAAAGTACAACTCTGTATCTGTGCTTTATCTCTCTGGTCTTGTTACCGCATAAAACTTGCTGATCCATCCATTCCTGCCATGCTAAGCCTCAGTTGTTTGACTGTGTCATGTCAATTATGTGTTATCCCTCCGACTGGAACAATTGCAGGAGAGCAAGGCAGATGATTGTTCATTCCTACATTACTGATGTTCCACTTTGCATCGTATTTTAGGAATTCTTGCAAAAACTTACTACTTTGCAACAATCATTCCAAACACAGATTTTTTTTCATGATCTAGGTTAAAGTTGCTTATTAACCCATTTACTTTCCAGTGTTGAGGATTATTTCTGCTTCCAATGTGCATGTAAAATTATTGGGTTGCAGTTAATGATCCTTATTATGCGGTAACTTGTACCCCTTGAAACGTATGTTGTTACTGTCCAGATCGTCAGTCAATGGGTTCATCTGTATCAGTTAGATGCACCTCTGATTGCCTCAATTTGAAAATCCATAAATGTTACTGGATGTGAAAATCATTGAAGATTGTGAACAGGACTGAGAAGCTCTTACTCTGATGGAGCAGGAGGGGATCTGTTTATTTCCAACAAAATGTAATCAGAGTATTGTGCTCTTGTATTTAGTGGACACATTAGCTCAGTTTAGCATTTTAAATCATACAATAATTGCAGTACTCCTAAACGCATTCCATTCACAACAATAACAAATTACATTTGTATAGCGCCTTTCATGTCGGGAGGACATCCCAAGGTGCTGGAGAATCATCTGGGGGTTGAGATCAGGAGGGGTGGAAGGCTGGGAAGGGAGTGGTAGGATGAAGGTGAGGTCAAAGAGGAGGGTCTTGAGATGGGCCTTGAAGGTGGTAAGGAAAAGGCGAAGCGAATGGACTGTCCGATGATGGGCTGAGCAGGGGACAAGGAGCAGGCTGGAGCCCGCTGAACAGAGGGAGCAAACAGGCCAAATGGAGTTAGCAGGTCACAGAGGTAGGGAGCAGCAAGCCTGTGGAGGGCTTTGAAGTCTAATTCATTAATTAATTAACTGTAGAACACATCATTAAAATATGTCCTGCTACTAATAGTCCTTGCATTTGATATAGGGCCTTTCAAATCAGAAGGACATCTTAAAGTGATTCACAGGTTTTACTGGAAAGTGTGTTGCGGGATTTACTGAAATCAGCTGGCCCATTAATGGAAATCCCAGATGAGCATTTGCAACATTTTCAATTGGCTTGGGGAAGACCATATTTAAAAACTGGTAAAAATTGGTCATTCAATCCTATAAACCGAGTATCCCATCCTGAAGAAACAAGATATAACCTTGTAACTTGATGTGTAATCTTGTAACAATTTTGCTCAGTTCAGGGTTTTGCCTGTCCTGTTTGAAAAATAGTGATTCACATTCGCAGAGGAAACTGTTCATAAATAGATTATTACTTTTTAAAACTAATGGTAAAACAATATAGACTTCAATCATCATCCATGGATTCTCCTCTATGGCCTGCGCTCTCCGCTATTCAGTCGGAGGTTGTAAGGTAGGACAGAAATACTCAGTCCCGGGTTTATTTGAACTTGCACTTTTTGCTGTGCAATTCCTGTGGGGCTGGTCTGACTGTTAACAACACTCCAGTTAAAATCTCTGGATTAATGATTAGAAAATAGCGGTAATAAGTCAATTCCACATGCTGGTTCAGGCTCAATTTACAGCAAAGCATAAAAAAGGGAGAACAGGAATTGTGAGAATTAATGAGGAGAAAAATAATCACAGTATGTATAATGATGGAAATAGCAAGCAGGAAATGGAATATAAAGTGAGGAAATACAGTAAGTGATTGCCAGAAGGTTTGGGCAAAGCAATGGAAGTATGAGCAAGAAGGGGGAAGGCAGATTATATTTTCTAAAATAAATGGTAACAGGACCCTACTTTCAAACCAATTCATTATCTCCAACCTCAGCAATGCATCTGGCTGAGCCAGTGATCACGGTCTCTGTTGCTGATCGCAAGACCAAAATCACAGTTGGTATCGACTGAACTGGGAGAAAATTACAGCTCAGTGGACAATTAACTAGTATTTTTTTTCTGATTGCTGGGAAGTGGCATAAGAAAAAAGCTGAACAAAACTAGAGGTTCACTTACATCTTCAAGCAGTTTTTCTGATGTACTGAAATTCACACAAAATGAATACTGATGAGATTGATTTTGTAAAGTTTGATAAAAGTAAATGGTCACTTCAGTCAATATCAAAGTGAATGTTTCACTGATTCTCAGGATTGAAGGTAGGGTTTTGGCATTGGAAACTAAAAATAGACCTGTTATTGGCACTTTACGTAGTCTCATTTAACCATATGAAAATTTTGAATATGAAAGATAGAGGCTTAAAGTGGGAAAGAGATAAGATGGGCGAGTTGATTGTATGAACACCTTGCTCTGAGAGCGTCTGTAGATTTAATGGTCTGAATGATCTTCTGTGATGCAGATTTCTAGGAATGTAAATCTCTTGATAGTTTCCTCCTCGGATTTTGTCAACTTCCTTGACTTTATATTTTACCTTTCATTTGACTATGTTTTTTTACTTTCACCAAGTTGCCATATGTGAATCTTATTAACAGACTATTTGATAATCCAAATAATAGTTTTAACATCTCATTCGAAGATGGTACCTCCAATAATGCAGCAAACCTCAGCATTGCATTGAAATCTCATTTTAGATTAGATGAGTTCCAAGCCTCAACATGGGGCTTGAACCCACAACTTTCTGACTCAGAATGCTACCAGCTGAGCCAGGCTGACATAGCTAAGGCTAGTCATTTCGTCATCTGAAGCCCTCCCTTCATATGTATTTCCACCAGGGTCACTGGAGAACGATCAGGAGCGGAATTCCTATCATTTATTAATCTGGGGCCACTGAGGCCAATTATTCTGTCCTTAGTACGGCAACAGCTGAGATCAGCTAACTTGGCAGCGAGGGTAATCAAACCTGGAATCCTCCCAGACTGGGTGGCTGATCTATCTACTTCATAAACTGTCTGAGCCACTAATAAATATTTAATGATTATTGTACAGCTGAGGAGTTGGATTACTTTATGTCGGGCGGGCTATCACGTCCACTCAATTAAACACTTTTGATTTGAAGGAAACTTCTAAAGCCTCCATTCCATTTCTAAACAGCAACCAACATTTTCTGTCGCCAGTCAGTTCTTACAGTGCTCCCCCACCCACACACACACACACACACACAACACACTCCCCCCCCCACCACCCTCCCCATGAGATTGCTTATCCCAGCTAGCCGAGCAATTGTTTGCAAGAGAGGAGGGAAATCAGTCAGGCTTCATGTTCTTTGTGTTGTTCAGTGACTTATTGAAAGGTGTGGCTATCGAATGAAGACAAGACTGGGTTTTGCTGTGATGTCTCCCCATTTCCTCTGTCCACAAAATAGCCTGATAACACTCATCTTCAAGACTCGCATATGTCCAGACACTTGGGTAAGGCACTATGCCTAATTAAAGGGAAAAAATGGGGGAAAATAAAATCCTAATTGAAGTCTCTTTGGATTTACATTTAATTTTAGTTTATCTTCAGATACATGCGAACAGCCACTTCAAGTTCAACTGTTTAAGAGGTTTGTGCAGTGCTGACTGAGAGATTCAGCATTGCATCTTTCAAAGCTGAAATATCTTTATAATTGTGCTTTGAACGTCTATCATTTGGGCTAATTCCAATTTCTACTTCCAACCCAATTGCATTGTTTATTGGATTTTAGAGGCTTAGAATTGCTTTGATGGACAGCTCAAGCTTTTTCTGTTGTTGGACATGGTTACTTTCCCTTCCCCCACACATCAATGCTCTCCTGTGATTATAAACGCATTATTTTTCCTTCAGCATACATAACTACAACAGTGCAGGTCTTTCTGTCAATCTGCATGTGCTTTGCAATGCATTTTAATTTAATAGTTAGGATTACTATTTCCTTCGCATTTTATACAGCTTATTGGCATTAGGTCAAGCATTGTTGCATGAAATATCAGTACAGGAATTGTTCACTCCCCCTTTGGTATTAATATTCAAAATTTGTTATTGATTCCATGTATTAGACATGAAAGGCATTGTCTACTCTCCGAAGTGGCTCTTGGTAAATCCATTTTATCTGCACAGTGGCAGAAGGATCAGTAATTGGATGCTTTGCTGAATCACAAAGCTTTGTGTTTCTCACACATATCCTCTAACCCCCTCACATACACACCATCTCCTCATATACACCATTCCCCCTACACACACACCCCATCTCCACACATACCCTCCCCACACCATTCACTGATGCACCCCCCCCTCCCCCACCACACACATACACACACGTTCGCATGCCCCTCTCTCGATCAACTCCCTGCCTCCACACACCCTTCCCATAACTGTACCGTGTTTAACCTATAATAACTTCTCCAATACACATTCCCTTCTTGAAAGCACCTTCTCGTAAACAGGTGTGTTCACCTGGTAGCTGCAGTATAATGCACAAGCATGAATGGTGGGTAAGGTGCATTTCACAGTGTAGGCTAATCAAATTCTTTTGAATCCCAATTACCGAAAGAATAGTTACTCAACATTACTGAGCCTGTAGAAAAGCCAATGCCTCCCTCCCTCTTCCCCCGCTTGCCTTACATTTTTCGTTCCTAACTGTCAAGTCCTAAATTTGCTGTAATGTGATTCTCATTTGTTTGATGCAGTCCAGCAAGGGCTGATCAATATGTATTAGTAGAACTAAATAAAATTTGTCTCCATGGATTATGGCAACGTATGTACGTTCTAAACGTACAACTAGACTAATGATTTGCAGTTTAGAATAATTTTGTTGTAGCCCTAGGCTGCATGCAGCTCACTTACTCTCAACCCTTTTATCAGTCTTAATAGCAGTTCTTCATACCCATGTTTAGGTAAAATGATTGCAAAATATGCTGTAATGCAGAGGTATTAGCATTTTAATAACATTTTAATTCCCATTGTAAATTGATGCGATGACCGGCTACTTTTGATTTAAATCTGGATTGTTATGAAGCTCTGCAGCTTGTCCAAATCATGAGAATTCTCAGTATAATACTGTATAAATATTAAATCTTTCCATCAAAGTAGCTTAAAAAGTAATGGCAAAAGGTATTGCCTTTATTGTTTCCTTTTGTCCCCAGAGTTTTTGATGTAAAGGAGATTCTCTACTGCAGTTAATAAGACGTATGGATATGGTGTTGGTTTAATAGGACATTCTATGCTGAAACACGAAAAGCCTAGCAGTTCATTAGACACAAAACTGAACTGGGAAATCTATCAACTGAGTTAAGAAAGACAGGTTTCTGATTTATTGCGGGGAGTAGGTAGGAATGCTGTTTTTCTGTCTGCAAAGCTTCTCTTTACTTTGTCCTGCACATTTTGCTTTTAGTTTGTCCAATTCAGGTACACAACTAGAGTTCTCCAAACAGGTTAGCGGAGTGGAGTGGTGGGAAACACTGTGACGGGTCCTTTAGAGGTCAACATTTAGCAATAAAGGTTTTAAAATGTTGCCTGGTGCAGGAGCACAATAGTTTTAAGAGTTTCAGTTCCACAACTCTTCATAAAGTGTAACTTATGTTAGCCGACCAAGGCAACAAAGTTTGAAGATACTTGTCACCTTTCATGCTCTACGAGCTACAGTCGCGAGGATTACACTCCTTCCGAGTTGCAGGAGGCTTTACTGGTGGTGAGAACTATGGAGGTATCCTAACTAATCACTGTACGCTGATGTACAGCAGAAGTATTTTCTGTGGGAGACCGACAGCAGCCTGGTTAGTGCTTGCTATTTCATTTTAGTTTGTTTCCGAAATGAAGAGTGTAGAGATGCAGATTGAAGAGTGATCTAACTTTATCTTTTTTTTTTGTACAGTGCGGTTTTCTCCAGTCAGAAATGACTTGGCTGCAGATCTGCACTGACTGATGGCTGCTGATGAGTTTTAGTTTGACTCTAGATGCGGGAGTATTCCACAATCTCTTTCCATTAGTGGGTTTAGTCACAGGTATGTTTGAATCAGCCATAGCTGCAGATTTTGTCCTGCTTATAGTACATAGAGTCTGAGCTGTTTCCTGTTTGTGGTTTTGTCAAAGATTAATAGTAGCCTCTTCTTTGCCAGATAAAATTTAAGACATACAGGAGTTCACTGTAGACCACTCTAGAGAAATCATTTGTGAAGTTCAGACAGCAGTGTTCAAAACCTAATATTCCTGTGACTTCCTAAAAATACATAAAAAATGCAATTTTTTGAGTAAAATGAAATGCTTCGAATTACATTTTTTAACGAGAAGATTAATACTTCTTGGTTTAACTCCTTTTCATACCAGGAGGGGTGTGGTTAAGGTAGGCGAAAGTGGCCAGCTGATTTTTTTTTGCATGTAAATCATTGTGTGGTGCCAAGCTAATGAAATGCTTCAATGAATTACACTAAATCACCAACGTCTGACCCTTTCCTGAAGCAGCTTCGTGTTTGGAACTATTTCTCTGAAATGATTGGATAAATAATTCTTAGTCCATGATCCTTGTGATTAATTTGAAGGTGAATGGCCATGAAAACCCACAATGATTTGTCGTCTTGTGTTGCTATGGCATTCACAGCAGGCATTTCAGGTGGAGTAATAGCACTGCAGGCTCATACTGGACAAACTAAAATACAAACCTATTTTTCTTTAAGGGAAAATAACATCTAAAGGATTATTTGTTGGGGAAAACTATATATACCGCATCAGCACGTCTTGGTTTGACTCCTCTTGCATCCCGGGTGCCATGCCATTGTTTTTTTTTATGTGGATGGGTCTGGGAGATAATCCAAAGCTCCAGGATGTATCATTGTATAATGTCTGGGGTTCTCTGACATTGCTGCAATGTACAGTTCAGGTCTCCACATGCACAAACCAAATCAGCACACATCATATTGGATCATCTTGGGGTTACAGTGGCACCCACCCTTAAACCTGTCCCACACTAATTTGTTCAAATCAAAGGGCAGGGCTGGTGTATTGCCACATCATAATAAGACTTAACTGGCTAAATGGATTTATCAGAGTGATTCACATTTTCAATTAAATGCTGGACCTGAGGGCCAGAAAGAAGGAGATGGAGTTGCAAGACAATGGAGAGGCCTGAGAGGTATACGAGGAATGTGTGTTAAAATCTGCTTCAAGCAAGCAACGATTGATGTTTCAGTTCCATTAACATTGTGTCAACGCAGGCACTAAATGGGGGGTGGATATTCATGGCACCAGTTAAGCTGTCTCGAAAGAGCAATTTCTTTAAAATCACACAGATCCCAAGTCATGACTGTGCAGTAACCTTTGCCTCTCGAGAGCCCATTCCTGGTGAGACGATCTGTAAGGCATAACTCAAGATGATTGCAGCCCTGACCACACCTCTAGTTAAGGTGATAGCACTGGAGTCAGTTGGCTTCTATCTATAAGAAGTCAATGTGCATCAGACATTTATGAGGTTTTGCATATTGTCGATTTGTGATGTCTAGTATTACAATAAAATGACTCAGAGCAATATATCATAAGGGAGTGCCTAGAGTGCAAAACAAAATCTTTACCTCTCTCTTCAGCCTTTCATCAATTTTAAGAGTGCAAGATTTTTTAGATCTACCACAGTTGTTGCTTAGATTTAAAAATGTAATAGAAAAATCTTTAAAATTTATGTTGGATTACCAGTTGGAGATAAAATACATTGAACTATTTCCACTGGTATTCGAATGGGAGATGAAAAACCAGTGGGTAAGATTCCATCAGAGGCTGTAACAAAGTTGTAAGAAATATTGATCAGGTTTTCTGTAAAGTCTGCTTCTGATGTCAACAGATTTGAGTCAGTTCTGATCTTTGAATTCACTGCACTTACTGCCTGCAAATTCTCACTAAGAGTCCGGGGTTGACTTTTATGATTCCGCACTGGAGTTCCTAACACACCCACATCCTCCATCATTCACCGATCTTTTTAGAAGCATTTTCCATTGCAAATATCTTTGTCACTGTATCCTTACCAACTTGGGACATGGTATCTCAATTTGCCCCCTAGACGATATTATGGCGGGAACATAGCCAATTGAAGTTTTATGCTAAAATCCAATGGTTAGAACAATATAAGTAGTGACTGGCATGTTAAGAGTTAAAGACATTGTTCTGTGTTGAAATGGATCTCGTGTAGATCAGCAGAAAGATACTGCTTAACGCATGCAACATGTTCAGAGACAATCCAACAGATTGGAACGATAGATCAAGCTGTTTCCTTTAGCCAGTTAATTTTAAAATCTGTGGGGGGGGGGAAATGTAAGTTGGAGAGTTTGGGGAAAAGAGTGCTTTTTTTTTGGTACTTAATGATCCTTTTATCAACCACGAAATGACCCAAAGGCAGTGGCATGTCACAAACTGAACATTTCCAGTATCTGGTTTGCAAATACTGATAAATATTGCTGATCAAGGCTGCATTTAACAGCACCTTTCTCGTTGCCAGAGGATGTCAATAATTTGAGTTAGTTCAGACCTTTGAATTTCAGTGAAGTTTGTGAAGCACTCTGTACTTACATTATGAATGTCAATTACATTGGCAGCCGAATACAACTGCTCCTCTTTTCAGAAGAAATTAGGCAAAACGTTAATGGCTGTGGGCAGTATGCAGTTGGGAGAGAAAATGGAGTAATGATTGGGTAGATAATAAAAGAATAGTATAGATCCTTTGCCATCCCTTGGACTCCAGAACAAATTGTTCCTTCATTCATGACATAAAATGGTACCTTTGATGACAGCAATCAAATATAATTCAAACCAATTATGTTGAGCACATATTTTAAGAAGTGTATTTTTGCTGTCTATTAAAAGGCAGTTTAAAATGACAAATTAAACAGTGATTTTGTGTCAGTGTAAATACGACAGTGTTAAACAGGACCCATGGGTTTTGAACAGAATTAAGTCGATGCGTAAGGAGGAGAGATGAATTTGGAAGAACACCTTCGCAGAAAATGATTTTTGCTGTTCATGTTGCTTTGTTCACTGATGAGTGTTTGTGTAAATTAGACCTGAAAATGCATTAGATAAGGATCCACAGAGAGTCTTGAAATTCCAATGCTCTTTGCTATGTATGCTCGGTGTGTCTTTAAATGATATATGTGACTGCAAGGCTGCAGCTATACATTCCACAGTGGTGTTGCATCTTCCTTACGTTAAGATCTGCTTTAGTGTACTATAGATGCTCTTCTAATGATAAAAGCACTGGCGCCTACTGAGCTGGAGTTTGTGCCAGAAAGTGCAGACAATCTGATCTCTTCAAGCTTAATCATATGCTGAACAATGCATGATATCTTGTGTAAGACCAAAAACAAATCTGTTATGTTTAAGAAAATCTTCATGTTATGTAGGATGAACGTTTTTAGGGGCACCGGTTTGAATTGAAAAACATCTTATTGAAGAAATTATGTTGTATCTTTCATTCGTTAAGTTACACGAGTGGATTTGTTAATATCCCTGACACAGGACTGGTCATTGAACTATTCCTGTGCATTGAAGGCAGGCTGTTTCACTGAGGTGAACGGAACAGAAATCTCGCAATTTATGTGGAGGCAAAGCCTTGGATTAACTAGACAGTAAAAGTTTGTGTAACTTCTGCAATCACTTTGATATTAAAAATATAATCAAGTGACACTAAAATATGTCTTCAGCATTATCATTTTGTTTTTCTAAAATCAAATCATCTTTAGAATTAAAAGCAAGATCTGGGATTTCTCCATTCTGAAAAGTTACTAGAAATATTATTTTTTTAAATCCTCACACTCTGATGATTTTTTAAATCGTTTTCACAACCTTGTCTTTCAGTAACTATTTTATTTGCTGGAGGGATTATTACAAATGTCACTCACATTTCCGGTCCTGTCATTTTTAAATATGATGTTACTAGTTGCCTGATAGTCATGAATACCTTTGAAATGATTGCCAGCCTTTGCTTATATAACATCATCAGAGCCTGGATATTTCCTGATAGCAGCTTGATGGCAAATCATAATAGTTCATTTAAAATAAGAATTTGAAAAGCTCGCAAAGCCTCACTTTAACCAGATGATTCTGAGAAGGCTTCCAGTGCACTTACTGATAATCCTTGCATTTAGTATGCAGGGGAAGGACAAGTTTACAGAGCTATGGGGAGAGAGCGGGGGAGTGGGATTGATTTGGATAGTTCTTTTCAAAGAGCGGGCACAGACACGATGTGTGGAATGGCCTCCTCCTATGAATTTATTCCATTCACGTCAGGAGGACGGTTTGCAGGATATACTCTAAAATGTAGTGATTGTATTTTGTGGGTGAACAAGGCAGCCAATTTAAGCACAGCAGGTCCAACAAACAGCCACAAAGTGACTTCGCTGGAAACCACAAAGCCCCCCAGTTTGTGTTGTGCCTCTTTAGTGGTTAGACTCGGAGATTTTATCAGCCAGAAATTATTTGTTTTTCAACAACTTCACTAGACTTATGCGGTCCGTAACAGTTATTGTTGTTTTCACTTATCTTCACATGAAAGTCTCTGATAACAAATAATGACATTCTTGTAAATTGGATATTGAGTGTTGGAAGAAAATGGATGAATAACATTCTCTTAGTGTTATAGATAATTTCAGGATTAAAGGAGGCTTCTTGTAAACAATGCTCTTTCCCATCAGAGAACAGGATATGAATTCAGTGCAATAACCTTTACTTTAGCGGCAGTCTAATCTGATAAACACAATCTACCTGTATAATATGCTGTGCTTCTGTTGTGCGTGATAATTCAGCAAAGATTTTTATCATGATCTCATTGCGTGGCCAGTAGTACTGAAAGAGCTGATAAACTGTGTCTATCTCCCCAGTAATGATATATTAGGACAATTCTTTCTTCCTTTGAAAACCTTATGATTAAGCCACCTTGTGAATGACAAAATGCCTCACACTCATGTTTGCCAATAAGAACTCCCAATATTCTGCGGCTCTAAATTTCTACTGGGGGGAAATTTCACCCGGCTCCAGATTTGCTCTATTTATGTAGCATTTTGCAGCTCCCAAATTTGGCAAATTGCTGAGTTGAGTATTAACTTTGAAACAGTTTTTCTCCAGTTTTAAAAAGAAACTAGCAAGAAACCAATTTCAGAACTATGACTGTATTTAAGAATTTGTCAAATTCTGAGTAGATTTATGTAAACCCTGTTGGAATTTCACCCCTGAACATTTCTCTTGATAGAATTTGAAGCTCCATATTGGTGCTGATAATTCATCCAGTCATTTCAATTTATGTATCTTTGAAATAAAAGCTGCATTTCACACACACATACACACACACATACACACACAAAAAGCAAAAATATTGAAATAGTAATGGAGAAAGTGCTTGGTATTTTGGCTGCATTAGATTAGAATCTCTTATAAGAGCAATACAATACAAAATTACATTTGTATACCACCTTTCATGTTAGGAGGATGTCTCAAGGCACCGGACAGTCAGGGATTTGGACCCGAGCATAACGTGTGGAGGAACAGATACAACGAGTTGAACAGCTTATTCCTGTGCATGTCCAATTATACATTCAGATGTCACCTGTAGATCCCAGGTTAGAAACTCCATTGATCAAAGTCTAAGAGCAGAATATTTCAGCAAGGTAACCTGTAACGCTATTTAACTGGTGAAAACTGAGTGGAGAATAAGCCTGTTTACTGTATTTGGCTCCGTTGAACCATAGATATTTACAGCACAGAAGACTGTTTGACCCATCGTGTCTGTACTGACTCTTTTAAGAGCAATCAATTTGTACAGGGGGCCCAAAACATTGTGACACAATTACATTATCAAATAAGGGTTGAAGAAATGATGATATTTTTGTTTTATTTAGATAATAGGGAATATATCATGACTTTTTGGTCACCCTGTTATTATGCCTGGATTTAATGGGAGAGGAAATCTAATTACATGGGGTATCTGGAATGAAATGGATTTGAATCTATGAAATGAGAAAAGAAAAATAAAGCTTTCTAATTATTAATAATGTTTGTTTCCCCTAACAAAAGATGGGAAACTTATACTATATCTTTAAAAGTTGCTAATTTTTATAATTATATTCCTTAAATGTATTAAGTTTAATTTTATAAAGGAGAGTTGAGAGCAAAAGGCATATTGACTTTTTCCTTCCAGCCCCCCCCCCCCCCCCCCCCATTCTCCATCCCTTTAGTATGTTTGTATTTAGGCTTAAGGTTTTATTTTTCTGTCATTTCACAGTCATCTTGTTTTAGTTCTGGTTGTGTGAACAATTTTTTTCACAGGAGTGACTCGCGGGACAATAGAGTTGTGAAAATATGTAGAACAAATAGTAGTAATATAAAGCAGGAGAGTTAGCGAGTTACAATCGTTCGTGGGAAAGTGGAGGCACAAAATAATATCCAGCTGCTTTCCCTGCAGAGAGAATGAGAGAAATAGAGGACACATTCCTGAATCTATTTACAGAGCAGCACTGATCAAGGCCTGAGAGCCTATGGACCGGTCTGTGTGAGAGAACCTAATCCAAAGAGCGGAATAAAATAGTCACCAATGGCATAGAGCAAACACTGTATGGGAATCTAGGAAGATGTATTCCTGACGACAAGTTTCAAAGATTTGCTTACTCTGGATTTAGATTTTTGAAATTTGCTGCAAAATGACAGGCTTAACTTTTTTTAAAAAACTGTGGGTAGGCAAATGCGAAGCATCTTGGATATTCTTGGTGTGCTCCACCATGGTCTAATAAACTGGCAGAGAAAGCTCGACAGGCTGAATAGTTTACTCCAGTTCCAATGTGCTTTATGATGTGTGGAAATGGCCTGGAGAACTTCTACAGTCTTGGTATCTTTGCTAACCCATGGTGCTGAATTTAACCATGGATAATTATTACGTCACACCATGTCACATTTTTCACTCCAATGTCGTCATGCCAGGAGTGTGCAGACTTCACAGAAGCTAAGGTCAGCCAGCTCAGGAGTCACTGAAAACATCTGATATGAAGCTGAAGTGATCAAGAAGGTTTGGGTTTAAATAGATAGGTTATCTTATTGGAAGTTCAAGCATTAAAACATTGATTTCCTTCTGAAAGGATACCTGAGGATAGTGGACATAAAGAATGTTTCAATATCTGAACTTTGCTGTTAACTGACTCTATTGTACAAGAAATCTATTCACCCAGAGGGAAATTAACGACTGGAACAGATTATCAAGAAGGGTGGTTGAAGCCATGATGTTGGCTCATTTTAAAAACACAGTTTGATGGGAAGAGAGTAGTCTGGGTATTCTGGATGGTGAGATCAAATGGGCCACAGAGCCTTCTTCATTCCAAACAACCTTGTGATAATTGCCGGATTAAAACCTTAGGCTTGAAATTCCTTCTAGCCTTAACCTGTGCGACTAGTTTGTCTTAAGGGTCATACGGCAGGGTGGAAAATGTTTCAATTTAGCCCTAATTTAGAAGTCTTGTTTTAAGAACTGCAGTAAACTGGCTTCCAGATTAAGACTGGATTGGAAAATTTCCGATAGCTCTTCGGGATCTTAAATTGCAAGACAAAATGTTTTTGCAGGCCAAGACTCAGTGGAATTTCAGGCTTCAGATTCTAGTGTCTTATTTAAAATATGTGGCTGATTTGAGCATTCACGAGCACATAATTCAAAGGGAAAATTTTGCTGTGAAGCAATATTCTTCTTTGTCATTCGTAATAATGCTTCCCAGTGAAATCAGCACTTATATTTTGCGAACTTTGCAGCTTCATTCAGCCAATAACACTGTGCAAGATTAGTCATGCAAAGTAGTGTGCAGGTGTCGAAATTAAACGTGGATTTGAAAAAATATGTTTATAGATAGTTCTTTTGTAAATGATACCACTGCGTGCAAGTGGATTGCATTGATAGTATCTCAATAACAACTTGACTGAACTCAATAGTACTTACGCAGTGCCAAACCCGCAATTACTCTCATCCATAACATTTAAAGGGGCATTGTCAGCAGGAACTTTTGGCTTCCAAACCAGAAATTACTGTATCTGAAGTGAGGCCAATCCAGGGTTCTTTAAAATGGAGGTAATCATGGCAGACTGGATGTTTGAAAATATTCAAAAACACAGTTATTATGAAGAGTATGGCCAGCCCATATGTCTGCAAAGCATTGTTGATGCTCTTGAATTGGTTTGTTTATACAGGAGCTTTTGAGTTAAAAGCAGGAATTCCTAATCGCTCTGATTCTTAACCAGTGATTTCTTTCAACGGCTCTCTTTCCACAAGTTAACCTATAACTTTTCTGGGGCATGGTGCCAACACTGTGACTGAACTTTCTTTGAACCTTGAGAATCTGTCTTTGGTTTTCACGTTTCTTGCTCAGTCGCTTATCTAAATGTCACCCGCAGTTTCATGAAGATTGCTTTTCAACTTTAATGTTCTTGCCTTTAAAGGTCCAGCAAAGTTTGGGCTGAAACAAGTGTTTTGGGGGACTCTTGTGATCATCCATATCTGAGATTTGCATTTGATGGAATGAAAGAGAGCACTGTGCCCATGTTCATAGGGATGTTTAGATGATGTCGCGTTAGCTGTTCTTGTACCTATTGGAAGGAGGCAGATGTGATCAAATCAGGAGCTGTGGGGATAGAAATGCCTCCAGCTTTCTACTGGTTCCAAACTCCCTCTGCTCAGAAACTGAACCTTCAGTTCTGTCCTACACCATCATCTTTCCTCTCCCTGCTTCCCAACATGTCTTAAGGGGCTATCACTTTTACGAAGCCTTCACGCAACTTCAAAATTCTTCACACTTCTTACTCAGTGTCTGCCATTCTCATTGAGAAACCACATTGAGATGTCCTTGATGTAGAAGTAGCTCTATAAATGCTCATCTCTGATCTCTGATCAGGTGCAGTTTGAGTTTGGGTCATTTCAGATTTGAAAACTAGTTTCAAGATTATACTTGACTCCTAAGGTCACTGCCGGAATGAAGTGATCTTTGTACTTAATAATTTATTGGACTCTGTACAGATATTTTAATGATCCAAAATGAATAATTGAAGAATGCACCATAGAAGGAAATTGCATCTGATTTGTTTTCCTCCCAAGTCTTGCAATGCCAGCATCCACTGTTATCATTTGGAAGTAAAATCTGCTTTCAGTACGCATCCGAACATATTCTATTTGTAAATCCTGTGGCTTTACTTTTCTTAATTTGGTTTAAAGTTGTGAAGCTACAATCTGAGAAGTACCTTTATACTCTCCAAGTAGCACGGATAATTAAGAGTCCCAAAGCATCATTTGGCATGTAGATTGACATTTGAAAAATTTCACTAGTGTGGATTAAATCGCACCATGGCATTGCAGGGATCTGAATCTACATTGGCAATGCTGCACATGTTGAGAGTGCTAATCTCAATAGACAGATAACAATAATCCTTGCATTTGATAGCATCTTCCAGTTGACTCAAAGCGCTTAACAGAATATACTGTAAAGTGAATTGACTGTATATTTGTGGGTGAAACACAACAGCCAATAGCGCACAACAGTGTCCCACACCCCATCATGGATTGAAGTGACCAATTTATTATTGGGTTTTTTCCTTGAGGGATTATTATCAGGCATGTGGAGTAAGGAAACTTGCCCTAGGTTTCGCCCTGCCGGGAATCAAACCCAGGTCTCTCGCTTACAAGGCGAGTGCTCCAACCAGTGAGCTACAGGACCCCACAAGAGATGGATGACAAGAGAAGCTGAGACAAGAGAGACCAATGACAAGAGAAGCTTGACCGTCAATACACCAGCGACAGAGAGAGAGATAGTCTAAGGGTGCTCTCACACCTCCTCGTATTTGGTTTACGAGGATATTGACTGGGAGCAGGTTGGGTTCCTGCCATCCCAAACCAGGGGTGATGGGTGGCCTGAAGAGATCCTGTAAAGCAAAAGTAAACAACTAAGAAGAGGGACTCTAACGCTAAGAACAATTTATTGTGGTCTAAGAACTGGTCCTGGTGACTTTCCTGAAGTTGACATTTTGAACATTCCATTAGTGTGAATTAAATCACATCTTGTCTTCAAATGATGCCCTGGGGGTTATGAAGCCTCTATTACGTTTTTACCTTTGTGATTTGTTACAAGCACAACAGACCCATGCAGGCTAGCAGGTCACAAGTTGACTCTCTGGTCTGTGCACAACAGTCGGCCTCAGGGGAGAAGAAAATTCAACAGCATTGCCATCTCCTGATTGTTCTGCTGTAGCCCTGTACATGTTGACATTGGGTTAGAACAGGGTCGGACTCCGCTCCAATACCCGCAATGCTTGAGTCATCTGCTGACACTCAGTGTCTAAGCTCAAACGTGAAGAATGCACACTTGGCAGAGGTAGATACTGCAGGGTATCAGTGTAGAACTTGTACTCCACTTTGATTGATTCAAGTTAAACAGAAAAACAAATCTATGGGAAAGGATTACATTGTACACTCAGTGCTCCTAGATGTTTTATAGCACTGATAACGCATGTTCTGCCTTGTTTGTATATTTTCACTTTTATAGTCTTTAATTCTGAACAAAAAAAGGTTTGAAGATTTTGAAGATCAGCTGGATTGTGATACAATGGCCAACACTTTGTTTACACTCTTATTATGTCGTGGTTTGACCTTTTGTTTTTACACTGAAGAAATGGTCATTCATTTCCAAATGACATCTGTAATCACAAAAAGAGATTAAAATAAAAGAAGAAAATGTACAAAGCCCTTTTTGTTTGGTGATTGGCTGTGGCAAATAGTTAAGATTACCCTCATGTTGACACAGTGCACATAAACACTAGGCTGAATGGACCAAACCTATTTTTCTTCCAGCACGTAGCAAGAGTTCTGCTGAATTGCTTCAGTGCATGGCGTTCCACAACCAGGGGAATTTGTCTTTACATAAGAGCTCGTCTTCTATTTAGTTACTTTGAAGTGGACATTAACTGAGCAGTTGTGGAATATTATATCATTGGGAAACAGTCCAGCAAATGATTTGGGGTCTCCAGTCTACAAAGTCTACTGTATTTTCTATGGTCTCATGAGGCTTGTTGAGTCTGTCAGCTATAGTGAAAGTTTGTCTGTGCAGTGTAAAAGATTGGTGCCGAGGAATCCCCCAAGTCCTGTCTATTGATTTTTTTTTTTATATGGTAAGTACTTTAATAGCTTCCATCTGACTTCTCGAACATAAACATAACTTAGCCTGTCTCAACTTGCGAAATCAGAGTATGTTTAAGGAAGTGCTTATGTTTGTCTTTCTTGTAGCATGTTATTTGAGAAGAACCTTTTTCTGCATGGGTGCAAATAGCAAAACATACATTTAAGGGAGATACGTGTTGTATGCGCTACTATTAATTAGGCTATTAGTAACCCTAATGCTTTGCGAGAATTTAGTGTTAAACGTATTTAAAATTAGTTGTAATTTGAACAACAACAGCTTGTATTTATATAGCACCCTTCATGTGGGTTAGTGGCTGGGAGCACTTAACAGTGGCAGAGAAGAGGAGAGGGGGCAGTTGAGCGTAGACACAGTCTAAGAGAAGGTGTGATCTGAAGATGGGCAAGGAGGGGGCTAGGTAGAGGGGTTGAGGCAGGTACCAGTCACTCTCTAGTGCATTGCCCAAGTAATGTTTATGCATGAGCTTTGGCAGTAAATGTTGGTTTCCAAATCAAGCACAGAAGAGCCCAATTTTGTTCTCTTCCAAAGTCCCCACAGAGAGCTTAATGGATAGGAATCATGAGCGAGAACTTTTGCTCAGTTTCTCCTTTTTAACCGAAGGTAGTGGGACCAATTTTTGCATGCCTATCACTGTCCTGGTTGAAATCAGCTAACTCAGTGCAGACCAGACCAATCAGTGACAATCCTTCTTTGGAGGGAGGTAAGTGATGTCGCTTCAAAGATTGAAATTGTAAACTTCGGTCAATAAATGCCGAGTTGGGGAGGCTGTAGAAGACGTTTCTGTATGCAGCACAGATCGTAACAAGTGCTGAGAATGGCTGAGTAAGTGCAGCATTTGGCAACTCTGGATTAACAGCAGTTGATTCAAATGTGTAACTCCTTTGCCAACAATTGTTGTGCTTGGATCAGGATTATATTTTGTTCAGGACCACTGTACATCGCAGTTGTGCTGACTTTATCCAGTCTTGACTGTGATGAAGGATAAACTGCTGCTTTAAGTAGCCCATGTGAAAAGTGCCAGTAGTGGTTAGATTTTGTTGAAAGTTAAAAGTTCAGTCCTGTTGGGAGTTAATACTAAAATCCTCAATACCACCCATTCAATTAAAGGAAAGATGTTACGCAATTTACAAAGTGTACAGACACTGAAAGTGAATGATTAATTAATATTTGAACAATTTTGTTGAACAATTCTGTTTCTGACACAATTTTACACCGCATTGTTTCTTGTACAGATCCTATTGACATTAAATCTGCTGTTCTCATTTGTGTACTTTTGCCATTTAGCTGAGCTGCCTGATGGAGTACTGTGAAATATTGGAGAGCTCTTGCGCAAGAAGGGCAGGCAAAATTGTAAACAAGTGTGTGTCACGGACTGACTGTCCCAATCTCTTGGATGAATAAGGAAAACAAGACATTAGAAGTCGCCAGTGGAGAAACGATGCAGGAAAGAGAAATATAAACACAAATCGGTTAGAGTGGATCAGATAATGAGTTGACAGACTTAACAGGACTAATGATTGACAATAATGTAATTACCTGTCTGTAACATCTCCAGCAAGATGGGAAATGGTATTGTTGATGCATGTTCAGTGGTTGCAGTGCTTCGGGAATAATGTGATCCTGAGAATCCTAGCGTATTTTTAGTAAGTAAGAAAGTATGAATAGTCTTGCTACTCAGCTAGCGCTCGACTGCAATTGAGCACAGGATTGATGCCAGAGAAGAGACAAGTAAGAGTTGCTTGTATTATCTGTGAACCAGCACAGTAAAGCCCTTCACCCTCCCCGATCCCAACACCCAGCTCAAGTCCGACACACTGATTGTCCAGTGCCTTGGGACATCCTCCTGACATGAAAGGCGCTACTCAAATGTAATTTTGTTGTTATAACTGGAGCAAATGGCAACCACTAGTAGTTAGTAAAGGTTTTTCTTACACATAGATATATTTTCTCTGCTATTATTTCTGCCATGTTTATGCCAGGGGGAAAGCAGAAGGGATTTGAAAATATTCATGTCGGGTCATTGGTGATGCCCAGGAACAATAATGGACTAACTATAATTAACAATGGTAACCAGAGGGTTACCATCAGTGGTGTTTCATCATTTTCTCCTCTGATGGTGATGCCTGCAGACAGAGACGCTGCATTAACAAGTAAACACAGCCTGAAACTGTCTCAGATAAGTAGCTGGCTGCTTTTCTTAAAAGGAAAATAGACTGAAAAAGCTTATTTTTTCGTTGACCTGCCCTTTAACATGAAAGTTTTCTTGTCAATAATGTCAGGAATTCACAATCTTGTAAACTGACTGTTCAGTATCAGTCATTTGCTTTGAATGCTCCTTGAGAGCATACAAGGTACACTTGAATACTGTTGTCATCAAGGGATCATGATCTTCATGAATTCGGAACAATATATACAGTCACTGCACTTTACAGTAAAATTCTGTGTAACACTTTGAGACATTCGGATGACATGGTAAGGCGCTACATCAAATGCAAGGATTGGTCGTTATTACTACTAGAATGTAATATTTGAACAAGTCTATTTTTAAAACCCTTTCATTTTAAAAGAAAGTTGCAAGAAGTGAAACGGGAAGAAGTAGACTTGAATTTTGGGAATGATGATTTGCCGAGTTTAGCATATATAAATGTAAATTGTTGCTGTAGAAGTCCAACTACACGGATGAAGCAGGTTGTTTAATTCATGAACTATGATGAGTTTCAAACAAATATATTTCAAGAGGTTGAAAATCTCATCTATGCCAAATACCATTGTACTCTAGAGTGAATACCACAGCGTTCTGTACTATTCAATTTAAAATCCTGATTAACAGCATGGCTTTTAGACCATGTTTATTTAATGCTGGGTTTCCTAACTTGCTTGTTTAGTTAGTGCAAGAGAATAGCTCATTCTTTTCTGCAAATCAGGCGTTTAACTTGCCTAATGTTTAACATTGTTAAAGCAAATAAATTGTTGGTTATTGCTTTGCTTACCTTTAGATAATGCAGCTGTTAAAAGACTCGTTGCCAAATTAAATTTGACCAAATATTGTGTAGTAATACTTTCTCTGCAGCAGCACAAGGGAACAATGTGCTCCATGCAGTTAATGTGGGCCCAGACTCATGATTTGAAAACAAATTTTTGGAAGAGTCTGTTCCTGGGCTTTATCAATACTGCTCTTAAACCAACCACTAAGAGGCATTCAGTACTTACTTGCACTCTTGATCTTTCTTCCTGTTGAATGGCACTTGGCCCATAGTTTGTTGGTACGTTACCCTTTAGATCTGGAATTCAGCAGCATTGATGATGATTCACTATCGTCGTATAGCCTTTTCTGTTATTCTGGATTATGCAGGATTTCAATCCAACACACTTCCCCTTTAAATGTAATATTAACGTCAAACCCATTGTTGGGGTTGTTTGAGCTCAGAGGGCATCCTAGGATGTCTATAATTGATAGATGTATATAATTACTTAGCTGAATCACATTTTTATATTCTAGATTTTTCAGTTTTCCACTGTCGTACCACAGATGTTATTTCATATCCTTAAATATTTGCTGGTTGTGATGTTTGCATAATGAAAAGAGAAACTGTTTTAAAAATATGGTGTTATCAGTTTTACACAGAGAGGTGAAATCCTCTATTTTCACAAATGCCTTTTGGCTGTGGTAATGAGCTGTTAGTTACCCCATGTGTAAAAACAATAGCTTTCAAAGAACACTTGGTACAATATTAGCAGATGCTCACAGAAGCACAAATGTTTTATTTTGTAGTATGTAGAGAAACAGAAGAATGTTCGAAAGTATCTTCAGACATCGCCCAATGAAATACACAAAAGTACATGCCCTACTTAAATAACCAGAAATAGATGCTGTGTTAACTTGATGAATGGAGTCCTACTGCGCCCACAGTCTTGGGTTGGTGTTTCAGGTCGGTTGTCACAGGCCTTTAACAGCAAATTCCACAAAAACTCTATTCAAAGTGTTGAAAAAGTTGTTTTTCCCCAAACTCTCACTTTATTTTCCTTGACGAGCAGGTAACAGTCTGACATGTAAATACAGGTTCAAAATTTGTTTGAGACTCATTAATATCGCCTGTAATCATGACAATCCGTGTGCTTGGCATCCACATTGACACTTCATGTACCTTGAGGCACAGTTACTGACAGCAGCCCCTACAAGTAAGTCCTATACATGTAAATGCAGCATTAAGGCGGTCCCCTCCGACTTTGCACAATCCTCAAGAAATCTTTCTTAGGTGGCTGAGGTGGCATAACCAATGTGTTATTTCTTTCCGTTTATTTGGAAAGCCAGAAGTTACAAAACTGAGTTTTTCTATTGTTCTGCCTGCCATAGGATTCACTCTGCAATACTGTAGTGGGTGGATTTAATAAGCTCATGTAGTAATACATAACCGCGCCTTGAAACGATTCTGCAATATGAATGAAGGATAAACCTCTGCCTTTTCTGCTTACGCCTGACAACGGACAAGTAGTTGTGATTCACAACTTGATGTATACAGAACCACTTCTGCAAAATAGCAGCTACAATTAAATCAAAAAGAGCTTGCATTTTACAGAGCTTTATCATGTTGAAACATCTCGTCACTTTACAGGTACTTTCTGTTAAATGAGAGGGAGCCAGACTGGCATTCTCGCCTCTGAGCCAGAAAGTTGTGGGTTCAAGCCCCACATCGAGCATTTGAACACTCGCGATCTGGGGCTGATACTTCAATGCAGTGCTAGGGGTGTGTTGCATTATTGGAGTCCTGTCTATCAGATACGTTAACCTGAGGCTCCGATTGCCTGTTCGGGTATATGTCAACTGACACAAAACCAGCTGCTTGAATCAAATTGGAGTTTGCTTAACACTGTTAGCTTTGTAACTAATATACATTTTGAAAAACAACAACAAATGTTATTTATTTAGCTCCTTACAACTCGAGAGGACATCCCAAGGGGCTGGCAGTTAAGGGTTTGCATCAGAGCCTGGGGGTTGGAAACAAGAAGGCAAAGGGTGGGTGTGGCACAATCAAAGAGGGGAGTGCTCTAACTAACACACTACAGGACTCTATTAAAGTGCTCTGAGAAGTTCCAATGATGTGATGAGGTACGATATTAAATGAAGGAACTTGAAGTTGGATTTATTACCACGTACTTAGTTTTGGATCATTAGCTAACAATGTGAGGGGAATAGAAAGATCTTATTTTAACTGCAAATATAGGATGATATCCTGCATATTTTCTGCTCTGTTCCTGTCTATGCTGAATTTCTGCTTCAAAAATAATGGATTGAGTGAGAACTTTATGAATTTGACAATCCAAAAAGTCTTGCTATCAATTTCTATCATTGTATTAAACTTCAATCAACATGTAGCATTTCCCAAGGTGGGATTTTGTTCTATCCTGAATGCGAAGGATATCACTTAGAAACAAATAATTTTAAGTGCCTATTTCAGGAGTGAAGGTGTGAAATTGTGGTTGGTCCAGGATAATAAAGGTTACTACTTCACCGAATGTTCTTGCTTTCCTCCTGGAGCCCAGTCAGCAGAAGAGTTTAGTGAGGTAAATGTTCTTTGCAGATAAGGATAGCCGGCATGGAACATTAATCATGTGTGATTTCAATCACCAAGGTATTGACCGGGAAAATAGTGGGGGAAAAAACTAATGAGGCGTGCAGATTTCTAGAAGTATTATAGGATTGCTTCCTTAAACAATATGTCAAACATTAATGCACTATGTGACCATTACAGATGTAATCTTTAGTGACGACCCAGGTTTTATACATATGGTGGAAAAACGGGGAGCTGTAGGAATCAATGATTACAGTATTAACAACAACAAATTACATTTGTACAGCGCCTTTCACGTCAGGAGTACACCCCAAGGTATCAGCGCTAGTATCACAGTTTCACAGTACCAGACCTCCAATCCAACTGCCCTGTTCTTTCCTACGGCCATTCTTCTAATATTTGTTCGATTGCCTTTGAAATGCTGCTGTTGTCTTGGTTTCACCAGGCATTTGTTGCAAAGTCACAGTAAGATGTTCTTCAAATGTATATGTATGTAAACCAAAGCAAAATAAAAGGTTAGCCCTGTGGAAACAATGCAGCAAAACTGCAATGTGGGCATGCGGAATTATTGAATGATTATTTCACATTGGGCTTTGCGAGGAACGGGAGGGACAGAGAGTTGCTGAGACACAAATTGTGGGGTGGTGTCTCACATGCCAGTAAATTGAATGAGAAAGCATTCTATTAGATTGCGAAGGGTTTGGATGTTTTGGGTAGCTGGGCCAATATGTGGCAGTTGTAATTTAATTAATAGGCACTGATCCACATTAAAGTGGGAGGAATATGTTAAATGGAACAATTGTAAAAAAATGCTGATTAGTAAAAGGTTGTCGTCGGGTTATAGAGGAAAAACTGATGAAACTTCATCTCAGACACTTGCATCAGTAAAAGAAGCAATAATACAATTTGTATTTATATAGCACTCTCCACCTGGGTAGGTCTCAAAGCCTTAACAGTGCGGAGCCTGACTCCGAGCTGTGGGGGAGGGACAGGCGACCGTAAGCACTGTCAAAGGAAGATTTTCAAGCGGAACTCGAAAAAGGGGAGGGGGTAAGGTGGAAGTTTGAGGGAGAGTGTTCCAGAGTTATGGCTGAATGTGTGACTGAATACATTACAAATTAATGTATTGGGTAGTATTAGCAGAGATCAACTCATATAGTACTTTATTTGGTCGATTATTCTTCCTTTGAAAGTGGTGGGAGTGGAAGTCTGCCTGTAAATACAATTTTACGCAGGGCAAGTTACATTTTTCCTAACCTTTTACAGAATTAGTATAAGTGCATGTGGGTGTATCTGAAAACTGCAGCTCTAATTGATGTTGCTTCAAAACACTTTTAGCAACACCCATTTGTAAATAAAAGGCATGGATGCCGCCTGTAGGTTATGGAAGATCCAGTAAAGCTTTTAGTATTTGTCAGAAGACTTTCTTGTTCTGTGTACTTTCATCCTGTTTATTCGTTTTTGTACGCCGCACACTTGCTGTGTTCTAGCTCTTTGTTGTCTAATTCATTCGAACATCAATATTAGGAAGTCGCTTTGCAATGTCATATGTAAGTTCTGAGTTGAAGGAGGTTTGCATGATTCAGCCAGGCAGCAATGAATTTGATCGCTGAAGCATTGTTGCAAACTTCAAATTCTTGAGTTACACTGTGTTTGCACCGCAATTTACACACTGTTAACACAATATTGACACAAAATGGGCAAATTTGAACAGGTAGGTTAATTACAACCCCCCCATGAAGGGCGCTATATAAATGCAAGTTGATGTTGTACATGTTGGCTACTGTACAAAATACAGAGTTGCTATACTTTACAGTAATTCCTTTACAGTAAAGCTTTGCTAGTCTTCCTGAGGTGAAAGGCTCTATATTAAATATAGTGATTTTTTTAAATGCAGGTAATCCTAAAAAAGTTGAGTTATTCTAAAATACCATCCTAGCTATCCCCAATGAGCAATGTCATGTAAAAAGTCTAACGAGAGCTGGTTTATGATGTTGAACAAGAGTAACATAACGCAAACATCAGCATAATTTATAACGGGATTGATTGCAGAATTGTAGAGAAATGCATTGAGATTGATTGCCTTAGTAAAGGGAGCGCTGGAAGAAATTGGAGTTTTGTCTCCGTCTAAATAAAAATTCTATTTGAAATATTTGTAAAAATAATGGAAAGGTTGTGCAGAATAATTTCTTTCCCCATGTTATAAATTAATGAATACAAGTTTAATAAAGGACTTTCAGCGATTGAGCCTGTAACATGAAATTAATAGGTTTGTAAATTGCATTTTCATTTTGCAGATCTATCAAATAAGGATCAGAATATTAGAACCAGTTTTCTTTAGACTGAGTGCTATTTCCACCCCTTGGGATTTACCAATGAAAACAGACTGTGTGTAGAGAGCCCCTCATCAGCAAATCTAGTGGAGGTTCTCTTTTTTAATGTAATGTGCCTAAGAGCAGACCTCTTCAGTCTTGCTTCCGTGGCAGCTTGCATTCATCAAGCACCCAGTGGGAATTCCATTACAAGCTCAGGTCCAGCTCACAGCATTGGTAAGAATGCGCTTTCCGAATGATTGCTGCTAAGATTTTGGACCTTATTAATGATTATGTGCTAAATATTAGTCCCAGTGTTGTGCTCGCAAGATAAAGGTTTGCTGTAGCCCTCAGTGCAGTGGTAATAGATTGGATTGCCTGCTACTGCTGCTGCTGCTACTGCAGTAAGGTGCTGTAACCATGGGGAAAGCAGGATTCCAGCTTTTGCTAAAGATTGATGAGGAGTCTCCTCATGCACTGTCAGGATGTGAAATTATCAGCCTGCTTTTCATTATCGCTGCTGCTTTGTGTGTGTATGTGTGCGTGCAGGCAATTTCTTGAGCTGAAGTTGGATTGATTCTGATGCAGAGCCAGTTTGTGTAGCGGTGATGAAAATCAGTCTGCGCTTAGTAAGTATATATAGGTGGTCAAAGGGTGCTCTCTAGATTTGAAAATATTGGTAGGTTTTTTTTGCTGTCAATAAAAGTTAATTTAAATGCAGTTACCCACCTCAATATCAGAATGTTTTAAAGCCTATTTTTATTTCCAGGAAGACAATGACAATAATGTAGCCGTTGATTTCCTTCCCCATAGTTTCTTAGTGTAATTGCACTCATGCTTTGTCCTGTAGTTGCAATTAAAATATTGGCATACTGGCCAAGCGATGCCTTGTTTTTTTTCTCTCAGTTTAATTTGTAACACAAATAAACTGCATGGAAACTATCTAGAGTTCCTCAAAAATGCCAGGCATTGCTGTGGTTGGATTAGCTTGTTCAATGATAAGTTTTCCTCACTTTTTTTCTTCCCTCCGTTCTGTCTTTCTTCCGTTTGTATTTTCCCAATGAAGCTTGAAATGTCAAATCAATGTGGAGACTTTAAGGAACCATAGGAAAGTGAGGGTGTAAAATCCAGGCAGGTGTTGCCCTGTCCTGCATGTGAAATGTGTTTGAAATGTGTGATTTCATTTAAACTGGGAGGCAAAAAGGATTTAGGGGGAGCAAAAGAGGAGTTGAGCCACGCCTCACTAGTGTGGTAGCTGATGTTGAACCTATTATTTGAATAGTGCAATGCTAGCTGTGATGGGAATCTTCACAATCAAGTATGATGATACCAATGGCAATTCCAGGGCGCTTTGTGCCCTGTGCACAGAGCTAAAGTCAGTGTTGTGTTGTATTGTGTAATAAAGTGGATTCAGATTGGGCAAGGTGCATTACCATTGCTGAATGGGCCGTCAGTTCACTTATGAGTTTCCCCGCTCAGCCCTTTTGCGAGGGCAGTAGCAAGTTAAATAACTCCAGGGAAGAACGGTATCTAACTGTAAAAAAATGAGTAGGGGAGAGTCCGAGGTAATGGGCCTCAGAAAGGGACAAAGGGTGTAGGAAGAGTCTGAGTGGGCACAAGGAAAATGATGACTTAGAATCACTTGATGGGGGAGATAGCAGACAATAGGGATGAAGGTTCATGTCAGTGGGAACCTGCTACATCAGAAGAGGAGAGGGGCTAAGAAAGCATGACTGGGGAAAGAGGGTAGAAATGGGAGCAGAGGATGTGGGATTGATCTCAGTGATCTCACCCAGTGAGCAAAGGAACAGATGGGGACAATATGATGCTAAAACAATACAGTTGCAATGCATAATCATTCGGGGGCTCCCAAATCAAAGAGGAGTTTTTCTAGTGGGAAATTAACAAAAAGATTGCCAGTCACGGTGGTTGAAGCCAGGACACTGGACTCATTTACCAAAAAAGCTTGATGCTGTGATGGAAAGACAGAAGGGTGGGTATTCTGGAAGGAGGAGATCAAATGGGCTGAAGGTTTTTTTTATCCAAACTAATCCTGTGATCAAATAAAAGATCAAAGGCCAGATTGGAACCACAATACTATTTATCCAATCTAACGTTGTATCCATATTCCAACAGCAAGTGACATTCCATCCCGACTTGGATTAGAATTGAGAATCCTTGGCATATGGGCTAAATCCTGAATTATCTTTGGGTGGGGAAATTAAATTGTGAACGATCGCCAAGTAAATATTACAGCAACTACAAAAACAAAGAGTCTGGATAACTAATACCATTTTGAAATTGAATTTTGCTCCACCAAAATAGCACTCAACAAAGATAGTCTATTTAAATTACATGGCTATTGAGATGCTGAGCTTTTGCTGTGCCGAGATTTTGTAGAAAAATGTTTAGCTGGAATTCCCTTAAGCTTTGTTTAAAGTAAATTTATTAAGTGCACTTTGCAATGGGCCATTTTCACAAATTCTTCAAAGAGAAAATGATGCTCCAGTGCTCCAAGCAACCCTCCAAATCAAATAAAAGCTGTGTCTGGAACTGTTACCGGCTCAATAACTATCGCATGCTATCTGGAGCCTGAAACAATACTGATTCTTCGAACACTCCTGTGGCCACCTACCCCTCCCCCTTCTCCCTCACTTGACGCCTGACCCCTTCCTTTAAAACGCTCTGAGATGTTACCCTTTGTGAAGAGCGCTGTGTGCAAGCAAGCTGCTCCGTCGTTATGACAAGATGTGGCATTTCTTTTTACGTGGGAGGTGACAGATTTTCAAACTGTTTTAAATCGAAGAAATGTGTACTCCACCTTAACATGCTGTTTCCTCTTTGGCGGCTGAATATATGTGTTTAAGCACTGGATGTACCCGTCTGTTTGCATAGAATTCATCAAGTATGTTACAATGCCACATATTCATATCCTTTAGCCTAGTACAACAGTTAGGTTTTTTATTACTTCACTGCGGCTAGTCCTTAAACTGCATGGCAGTTTATACCACATTAATGTTTCCATCTCTTAAGGTCACACTTGACACTATTCCTGTAATATCATACATCTGAAGAACCAGCTTACTAAGAAGTGGAGTAAAAGGCCTTCCATTGGGCAGATTAAACAGAGTTTGATTAGAGATGATGACAGGAGCTGCACACTTCAGTGCAATTGATGTGAGTCAGCAAGCAGATGGTTTCCATCTACATTACTCCAGCAGAATCCAAATCTCTTTTCATTGTAAACTAAATTGATTAAAAGGCATACTGTCAGCATGTTATATTTTTAACCATTCGATTTTGCTTTCATCTTGGGATTCTATTCCGTTCTATTTTAAAAATAATAATCCTTGCATTTGATATGGCGCTTTATCGTGTCGTTGAAACATCTCAAAGCGCTTCACCGAATATACTGTAAAGTGAATTGACTGTATATTTTGTGGGTAAAACGTGGTAGCCAATTATGCACAGCTGTGTCCCATGAACAGCCATGGATTGACTTCCCCAATAAATGTAGATGAAAGATATTTAACATTTCCATTCAATTTAGGATGGTCTGGCACTGCATTTGGCTGCAGAGGGCAAACATGCCAAAATCAATGAGAGGATGAATAATGGTGGTGTGTGATTCATGCCAAATGTAGTGTTTTAACCTGAATTATTTTCTCCAAACATGTAATGCACAATGTAATCATAATAATAATCCTTACATTTGGAAATAGTGCCTTTCGTGTCGGGAGGACGTCTCAAAGAGCTTCACAGAATGTATAGTAAAGTGTAGTGGCTGTGTAATTTGTAGAGAAACACGGCAGCCAATTTGCACACAGCATTATCCTACGTATAGTTGAGAACAAGCAGTATTGCAGTACATCTGCAAAGAAAACCTGTCACTGGCACAAAGAACCATTCTCCTTGAATTGAAATGAATTGGACATTTTCTTAGATTGGACACCTTTTATTTATCGTACCTTCTCTTTGCTGCTACACTTTGTTTCAGTGAAAGATTATTATTATTATGTCACAAACGGATATTTAACTATATGTTGGAAAATCCAATTATAATGAGAGTTTTTTTTGCTTAAAAATAAATCCAAATCATGTTAAATTGTAGGTTATTATGCTTGAAGGCACTGAATATTATAGTCAAGACTTTATATTTAATCTTTGTTCTTGTTAATTTGCTAGGTGTCTGCTCGCCTGCCTCAGTTGGTCGTATTCTGATCTCTGAATGTTGTGGGTTCAAGCCTCATGTTGGGACTTTGAGCTCATAGTCTAGTCTGACACTCTGGTACAGCACTGCATTGTCAGAGGTGTTGTCCTTTGGAGGAGACTTTAAACCGAGGTCCTGTCTGCCTGTTCAGGTGGATGTTAAAGATCCCTTATCACTGTTCGAAAAGAGAAGGCAGTTTTTCACAATGTACCGGCCAACAAGCTCCCAAATAAAATGAGTCGATCTCTGCACAGTTGATGTGCGGTGGTTGTCTTGTTCGGCTGCAAATACACAATCACAAGGCTGTGAAGCACTCAGAAATGTTTTGAAGGTGTGATAAGCTGCTTTACCAAACGCAAGGGTGATTATTAATTTTTTCTTCACCATTCATTTGAAAGCATTTGACTGCTTTTCCCTCCCACTGGGATAAGGTTCCTTGGGCACTCGATGCCCTCTGGTACTCCATCCAAGAGGCCATTATTTAGTGGGAGCCTTGACAGCAAGTGTCGTCAGACCCCTTGACTGCAGAGGGCGTCTCAGCTCAAATGAAAATCTGCTAACTAGAAATATGTTATTTAAAGTATACGTTCAGCCGCCTTCGGGTCACAGCGTTGAGGTTGATTGATTGGCTCATTAAAAACATAGATTAAGACAAGTAGCTACTGACTCATGCTGCAATATATTCAATGAATTTGTATTCTGTCCAAGGCAAATGTTCTGGCTTTGCAAAATACAAATGTCATCCCTTATGCGTGTGCGTACGTGTATTTGAACCCAAAAGCCTCGGGAACATATGAGTCAACTACCTACACAGTTTTATTGTTCAAATATCTGGGTTTTCGATGAGAGCCCTGCTTCAGCTCCAATTCAAGGAGAGTCAGCAGGTGTGTCACTTCTGAGCGTTTAAACAAATGTATTCCAGAACTTTCAAATGATGGCCGTGAAGCTCCGGAGTAAAACATTGTTTTTCCTCCAACCTTCCTCTTCCCTGTTGGAGATTTTTGTTTCCTTTTATTTCCTTCCACTGCAGTGTGGTTCCACAGATTCCAGTCGCCTTTCAATGACTTGCGCAAGTGCCCACTATTTATGTGTGAGCACTCGATCATGAGTGTTCATGAGCTGTTCACTGTGCTGTCACATCCAAACTGATCTTGCTAGATATCTCCAGCTGGGTCAGTTGATAGCCATAGGAGTAGAAACCTTGCAAAACCTGGGGTACCAAGGTGGCACTATCACAGTCCATATGACTTAGGTTCTCTCTCTCATAAAACTCTTGATAACTCTTGCGTGGAAAAGCCCAGGACATTATTCTGGAGTTATTTGAGCATATATGACAGCTCTGCTTATTTTCTGAATTGATCTCAAGGTGCCAAATTCAAACTACTTTGTGTTCAAGTTGAACACTACATACTCTTGAGTATTGAAGTCATATGATCACCCTGCTTCAATTGAATGTAGTGGCTTAGAAGTAACAAGAATAAACAATAATCAGGACTGAATAATTTCAGAAATTAAAGCAGGAACAAAGCATGTTTCCTCTGTATTCAAAGTAAGCCTTTAAGAGGCTCAGGGAACCTTAAAAAATAGAAGATATTTGTTACAAGGTGTCAATAAGGCTATAGAATTATAGTCCACGTGAAAGGAGTTGGATTTCATCTGTTTTGTTTAAAGAGATCATCAACAGCTGCCCAGAAAAATATGGTTATGACTCAAGAACGTTTTCTCTGAATGACATGATGTTTTTTTCATCTTCCGAAGTATGATTGATAGTGATTGAACCTTACTCCACCTTTTTGTGTTATTCTAGTGAATGTCGTGTTGCAATAAACAAAACAGCTGTTTTTGCTGTGCTAACACAATAGTGTTGCTACATCACGAAAAGCCTTCTACCTCTGATGTGTGCCAATATATTTTCTTAGGGTTTTGGGCGGATTTTGACAGTAAATAACTTTTATTACACTGACACCAAAATACTTTCTGACATGTGCGCTACTTTATTGAGCAGAATTTAAAAATTCTTCACGTCACAATTTGCATGTCTCAAAAAGAACCAGCTTTTAAATTAAGGCTGTGGTTTAGGAATTTTAAGATAGGATAATACTAAGATAGAAAATAAATTAAATAATACACTTTAACCTGCTTACTCTTTACGTCAGCCCAACTAATGATTCCTTAAGACAAGTTTCACTTTAACTCAAAATCTGATTCCAATTCCCAGTCTTCAGCTCTACTTTCTTTATAATCATGTTTCTTTTAAATTGCTTTTTCTGAATTATTATTCATGATGATCTGACGGCTCCTAGAATTATGGGACTGATTTATATAATGGTGGACTTTTTGGAGCAAATGTTCCCAGGCTTTACAGTTTACTGGCAAATATAGAGAGTTTATCATGCGCATTCAAACCTTTTAAGTATATTCCAACCATCAGTGAATTACTGGCTGCATTCGCAGAGATAACAGAACAACACCCAAGCCTCAGGGTTGCAAATGGTCTGGATAGATGTGTTTCTGTGGAAGAATTAACTTAAAATTGTGCTGCTTCTCCAAAAAAGTGAGATATACTGCTTCGGAAAATATTGCAAAGGAGGCGAAACACACTTCAAAATGTGTTTACCCATATCAGTTGATTTAAGAAACAATTTCTATTCTTTGCTATATTTGTTCTTTTAAAAAATCATTCACCTTAAACCCTGCTGATTTGTTTGGCAGCTTTAAAAAGAACTGAATTTTAATACATCACCTGTGTCATTTACATGGTGTTAGTGACAAGACTGGCAATGCAGATGCTGTTCAGATTTATTTTCCTACAATAACAGCAAGACATTTGGCGCTTATGATGTTAAAATGTCTCATCCCGCAGTCCCTCCGCTTCACCCCCTCCTTTGCCTCCTTCAAGATCCTCCTCTTCGACCATGCCTTGGGTCACCCTCTTCCCCCCTTCCGCCCTCCACCCTCCCCGATCCCGACCCCCAGCTTGGATCCGAAGCATTGATTGTCCAGCGTCTTGGGATGTCCTTCTGATGTGAAAGGAGCTATACAAATGGAATGTTTTTGCTGCTGTTGTTGTTATTTAGGAAACTGTTGGCGAGGACACCAGGAGATACTCCCTTCTCTTTTCAAATAGTGCCATGGGATCTTTAACATCTATCTGCACAGGCAGATAGGACCTCGGTTTGACGTCTCATCCAAAGGAAGGCACCTCCAACAAGGCAGCACACCTCTTGTAATTTTACTATGTTTACTAAGCATTCCAACCTCCATAGCAGCAAAAACATAACCTTGAAAGTAATCTGGAAATGGCAATGGCACAATGGGGTGTTATTTAACCATAGTCAAACCCAGTTTTATCAGCTGATGTTCAACGCATGTGGAACTGACACTGAAGGCAAACCATGAGTTTATAACTAGATGTGACGGTGAAGTGGATCAAATATAAAATACCATCTTACTTTGTAAAGAATCTCCATTTCATAAAGGAAGAGCTAACAGTCTCTTTCACATTAAGTTAAAATTAATGAAAACCAGATGTTAGTTTCATAAAGAAGTAATAAAGTAATGAATTCTGAAGTAAACACAATGCACTATTGGAAGAAACGTCAGTATGAAGTTGGCCTGCTTAGACTCAAAAGTTGATAAGATCAGATTCTGAGTTTTTGTTTTGTAGAATTGCACCATACGCTGTTTTGCTCTTTATGGGAATAACAAAGGTACAATGTGCCTCAGGATATGTTATCTCCTGAAGTATTTGTTATTAGTTTAGAGTACTCGAGATGTTCAATTCCTTTGAATTTGACTAGAGGAGAAAGTGTCCTGCTTAACAGCTGTCTTCATCGGTTACTTATAACAAATCAAAAACTCTCAGTGTAGCACGAAGCCGGATCTGATGGCTGTTTGGTGGGTTTTTTTTTTGCGTTCTCTTTTAATTACTATCAATTAATTTATGATTGTGTTATAATTACTACTGAATTACATCTGTTCTTTATGTAGTGCGATCACAGGATGCCACACAGATGAGAAATTGTATTGACTGGACAAAATGCAATACTGGGAAGATGAATGATGGCTTTGTGCTGCTGTGAATTTTGTTTGAGCCTGATTATAGTTTGTGTTGGTGAAGGTATGAACGTGGACATGAAATACATGCAGGGGATATGGGTACTATTGGAATTGATGGATCGGTTACGCAGATTTGTGTTGTGTCTCGAAACTACAGACTTTAATGATTTTGGACTTACAGGCTTCGAATCGTGTTCTTAATTTTGCGAACTACAAGTTGCAATTAACAAATCCAATCTGGTTTATATTGATGGTAAATTAGATCCCTTTCCGTGTTGTTCAACAAATTTATTGACTTGAGGGAAGTCTGGTTTACATAAGATGTAACAAGATGCCTCATCTTGTCTACTTTTGGGTATTGGGTGGTGCTTCAGATCCGTTTCATCAAATGCTGCACTGTGCCAACGTTGCAGTGAGGTTTAAATAGCAGTAACACGTAATTCATGCCCTTCACTCATCCCATTTTAATGATGTACTTTTTCGTTGTCCTTATTTGTCTTTCTTCCAGTCTCGGTGGTCATCTTGAAAAGCTAAAGTTTGGGGAAAAGGAGATTATAGCAATGCTTGCATTTGAAATGGCGCTTATGATGTTGAAATGTCTCAAAGCGTTTCATTGCAAGGAAATACTGTTGTTTAAAGGAATTGCTGTCATATTCACTGAGGGGAAGCTAAAGGAAGTTCTAGGGTACCACCAACATGGGCTTTGCTTTCTTTTATGCTCTAATTTGAAGGTTTCTCAACAAACACCGGAGGTCTAAAATTCTGCCTAGTCTTAGCTTATAAGACCATTTAGTTGTAACTCTTAATTTGGAAGCTGTTTTTCAAAAATCGATTCTACAGTCATAAATGTTGAGACAAAATGGTTTTGATAGGCCAAGCCTCAATTCACTAAGATTAAGGCACCCTGCCCTGCTCAAACTGCTGATATGAAGCATTTATCCACTGCTAAGGGTTCAGATTTCAACGGTAGAAGAAATTTCCCTCTTGGATCACGTGTCACGCAACTCCTTTTTTAGCCTGAGTTGATCCGACTGTAATATAGAGATGCTGGCAGTACAAACGGTTGGCTGGCTGGATGAGCTGGAATGTTGTGTTGAGATAGTACTTGAGAAACCAGCCAACATGTGTTCCAAAATGTTCTTGTTCAATATCTACTCTGCACTAGGGTAAATACAGAACCATTTAAGGATATTTATTACAAGAGAAGGGAAGATAGCTGGTATTTTGGAAAAAGTGTGAATATTCTTATCTTGTTTATAATAGTTTTAGAGTACATATTTACTTGGTACAAAAGGTACTTGCCCTGTAGTTTGATAGCATTTGCAAAAAAGAAAATAAATCTATTTTCAGTCTTCACAGTATTGCCTTTCTCGGGGGTCTACTTTCTATATGGAATTCAACCCAGCTCATTTTGCTGGTTTCAGAAACTTTGGGGGCAAATTCTCTTGTTATTTTCAATTGAATTTTATTGAAGTTGTGTGTTTCTGCATGAGAATGTTTGTTTGTTTTCCTGGGTCCTTAGTCAAGTGACTGCAGTATTGTAGTAATTGATGCTACTATTAAGCGATGTGGCACACATGCAACAGAGGTAAAAGCACTCAGTCTGCTGACTCTCTGATCTGAACCATGTTTTGCAGACAGCTCATCAAGGAGAGAGAATGGAAACTTGAGTTGAGATTGCACTGTGCTCGCCTGTCTCTAACCAAACGAGTGCCATCGGAAGAGATCCCCGAGCATATTTTCCACTGCAGCAGAGTGCTGCATCGTGAGAGCTTTTAGGAAAGGGGAAATTGGACCATAACCTCTGAACTAAATGTTTTTTTTAAAAAATTGCAGCACCCCAGAATCTTTTAATCAATGTTTACGTTTCTCATGGGAACAATTTGTGGTCATGTGTCACTTGTGGAATAGACTGTTAGCCAACTTAAAGTTATCATTCAGTTTTGTTTTTATGGTTTTGGTCTGATTCAGCTTTTTTTCACAAAAACATGAACAATTGATTCACTTCATAAATTGTAAAATACTTCCTTTATGTTGCATAATTTGGCTGTTGTGTTCATCTACAAAGTACATTCATTTATACTTTACAGTAAAAATCCTGTGAAGCGCTTTGAGATGTCCTCCTGAAATGAAAGGCACTGTATCAAATGCAAGGATTATAATTTTTTACAACCATTTCCATTTCATATCTTTATTCAAACATAAAGAGGGTAAAAATTGTCAAATGTATTTTGTTTAAACCATTATTTCTTCCTGCTGAAGCATCCACAAATCCATGGGAATGGATTGATCTTTGAAGTCATCCAATTTCTTTCCTCTTGTAAATTGTTTGTCTGTGCTGGTCCCTGAAATCAGCACGGTTAACATTTTCTCATTTTATTATTTCTGAAAGGCTGTAAAAATTCCATTTTTGTCCATTTGGGCTCATTTTTTCCCTTGTGAAAATTAAAGGTCACTGACATTAAAAATGCCTTAAACTTGGCAAAAACAAGGAAATATCATGATCTCCTCCCTCGTGTCATTAGCAGTTTTTTGGGAAGTGGTTGCATAATATAAAAAACAGTATAAGGTTTATTAGCAAATACCATTATAGGAACCCTCATACAGTATTAGAATTTCCCTGTTCACTATATTGGCAAGACTCCGATGTTAGAATATTGCTGTAGGCATTAGTCTAATGAAGTTCATTAAATAGACATGGCCACCCAAGGAGCCTAGCCTCCCAGGGTTCAAAAGCTGTTATCTTAGCCAATTGAGGTCATTACATTTCCAAGTAATGGTATTGTGTTGGTGTTCATATGAGCTGCCATCTTCCATTTCCTGAGCAGTTTGTGAACAGAATTGCTACTGTATGGGGATCAAATATACAGTGGGTCGAAAAAGCCTAGCCCAGTATATTGCTAGTATTTCAGAAGCTTTATGAGATTTCCACTGTTCCAGTTCCAGGGGTTTAAACCAAAATCAAAACTGTTTTATTGTGTATTTCAATCATATGACTGTTGCCTAGCTATATATAAGCAATGAAATACAGAAGGCGCATTCCAATGAGAGTGTGTTTTATGAGTTGTAATGATCTTGCACTTTGGTAGATATTGTGACCTAACCTTGAGTAGGGACTATAACACGCATGCCGTTTACATATTTTTACTCCAGCGCCAATACTCGGAAACAGAATGCTAGTTTGATATTTGTTTCTGAAGTTTCTGTGATGCTAATATTCGTTTCCCTCAGCACCAAAATCAGGAGTGTTTGGATGTGCAGAAGAACCAGGGCAAGAGGGACAAGTTCAGGCTTGTGAAGAGTAGTTTTAGGCAAAACACAAGAAATAACTAATTTATGCATAGGGTAGAGGGCATGGACGTGGACTTATTGACAAACCCAATTGATGCAGTAATAAGAGATGGGAGGCTGGAAGGATGAGATCAAGTGGGCTGAAGGCTTATCACAACCATTTTTATGAAAATAGTTGCTTGCTTTTCCTTTTATTTCATTATATATATGATAATGTTGTTTGAAAAGCTTCCGAGATTAATTTTATAAACATCTCAACCTATGGCTTTTGCAATTAGCCAATTTGGTGACTTTCACTGCTTGCACAATACTCATAATGGACTTTCAACACTTAACTTAGTTATGGAATATTTGCCTTAATGTAATTAGATTGAAAAAGGGAAGCATTAAAACCTAACAATCAGTGTCGTCTGAAAGCAAGGTAAGCACACACCGATCACTTGCTTCTTGCTCCCTTCGTCGTTAAAAGCATTTAAACACATTTTCTCACTGTAATGACTGTACACGTTAAATTTTCCTTTTTTTTGAAGGGTAAGTGAGTCATGTACCTTATGGTTAAAGAACATAGTTAGAAAAAAACCTGCAGTGCATGGCACATTCATGCCTCCACTTTATCCTGGACTTGCTTTGTGTTTTTTTTGCTCCCTCCCCAGTTTCTCCAGCCCCTCTCTTATGCATGCTGTTTTATTCTGAGGTACATGTCTATAGTAGCAGGTCACCCTGGCTGAGATTGGCTAACTCACCCTTTTCATCATCTGACTTGGTTACACACTGGCCTCCCCAATGTGAGAATTTTACGAACTTAGGGAATCTTTTGCAGGAAGGCATTGAGCGAAAATGTTTTCCCTGTCATAGTTAATAACTAAAATACTAGAATATTAGTCTGAACTTGAAACTTACTTTAGTTTTTGAATGTCTGACTTCCATACAAAAAATATTTTCATACTCTCACAAACTCGCTCTTTCATTCTACCGAATATTTGTCCTTCCCTCTCCATAATAATAATAATCCTTGCATTTGATATAGCGCTTTTCATGTCTTCTAGACGTCTCAAAGCGCTTCACAGAATAGACTGTAAAGTGAATTGACTGTATATTTGTGGGCGAAACGCAGCAGCCAATTGTGGACAGCAGTGTCCCACAAACAGTCGTGGATTGAAAATACTCCATACTTGCAACCTTCAGTCCATCTGTTTTCTGAAGCAAGTAATTACAGAATTTGTTACTTTTCTCAAGGATTTATTCCCTATTGAATATTTTGGGGGGAAGGGGTGGGGGGGAGAGTTTATTTTTATCTTGTTTTGCACATGTGGTAATTTTGTACTGGATCATAGCCCGACTCAGTGTTTTCTTCAGTCAAACCATTTGCAGTATTTTAAGGTGTATTACAACTATATGACAAATGTTGCGTTGTTTTATACTTTTCGCATTGAACCAGTGCAATATGCAACTCAACAACTGCAGTTTACAACAACTGCAACTGATCTCAGCCTGATTGAATTCATTAGAAGTGATTAGAAACTGCCTCAAGGAAGCATTTCCAGCCAATGGGTTGCTGAATAAATGTTGAATTTCCTGGCAAGAAACGGATGTGGAAAACCCCCTTATTAAAATATATCTTGTTGGGATTCCTGATGTTGTGTATTGTTGGGAATCCAGAGGCTTGAAACTATCATAGTCTTAGCCTTAAGACCATAGTCATCAAATTTTAAGATTGTGCAGAATCTTTTGAAATGATTTTGAAGCCTTTTTTTTGTACAAGTTGTTCTTTCACAAGAAAAAGGACCAGCTTCCAAACATTTTTATTCACATTGCTCTTTAGCTTGTTATTTCACTATCGTTCTCCGTTGCTTCCATGTGACCCTGCATAGACAAATGTATGATGTTGACAGTATTTTGGGAGGATTTTTTTAACATTCATTTTTATAGGCCTTATCATAAGGCTCCAGAGAAAGCAAACATTTTTACATTTGAATGTGACCTGAGTAAGGAGCTAAGCAAAATAAATTATTAAAAAGTTCCAGTTTTCAGTTCCTGGCGACTGAACAGATGCTTGGAGCTGTGGTACTGAGTAGTAGCGACAGCCGGTATTGAGTATTGCTGATAGGGTTTATTAAACAGTGCGTAGCTGTGATGCAAATAGCAACCTAGTAGCCAGTTATTATCTTTGTGGGTGCAAACGAAAGGTTAATGACAGCAGCAACTAGCATGTTTTATCCCCTAGGCCAATGTACTAGTGTCTCTCTCTCCCTCTCTCTCTCACTTGCTCACCAAATCATGAAATATTTGCAATGTGCATTTTCTCTCATTGAGGCATGAAATAAATTCTCACCTTACATTGCAGTATCAGCAATGAATTATCTACTATATTGAAAGTGCATGTACTCTTGCTGTTTGTCTCCTGCAAGAATAAATAATAATTGTAATAATAATCCTTGCATTTGATATAGCGCCTTATCAAATCTTTGAGATGAATCAAAGTGCTTGTGGGTGAAACTCAGTAACAAATTGTACACAGCAGTGTCCCACAAACAATCGTGGATTGAGTGACCAAATTTTTTTTTTNGAAAGGATTATTACTCCCGGAAAAGTAATCTGCCAATCGACGAACAACCGGGTTCCTACTTACTGCAAGTTAAACATAAGCGTGTGGAGTAAGAAACTTGCCCAACATTTCACCTTGCCCAGGAATCAAACCCAGGTCCTCTCACTTATGAAGCAAGTGCTTTAACCACTAAGCTGCAGGACTCCACATTAAGACTTGCAGTTAAGTTCATAAGTTTGTCTCGTACACAACATGAACTAAAACCATTAAAAGCATTACTTTTGTCCAAAACATAAACATTGTCATTTATCACCTTTATTTATATTAAATTGCTTTATCGCCTGGTAATCGGATATCTTAGGCTTATAATAAGAAATAAATAACCTGAAATCCATTATGTATTGGTATTTAGTCACTTTTCTCTTCCTCCCCTGAGTCATGCATTTCCATCATATAACCATAGAAATGTACAGCACAGAAGGCCCTTTGGCCCACCTTATGTCTGCTGTCACTTTTAAGAATAATCCTTTCAGTCCCATCTGAGACGTTGAGAGTCAATCTCCGCAAACACCCAATTGCAAACTGCAGCTTCTAAACAGCACTATAGAAATCCTTGCTTTTGATAACATAATAATTCTTGTATTTGACACAGTGCCTTGTCACATCATCAATGCCTCAAAGCGCTTCACAGGAATTAAATATAGGCACCTTTAAGGTCAAACTGTCATAAAGAGCTTCACAAGTAATTGCAGTCAAGTTCAGGGGTTGTATGTGTGGGCAAAATTTTGGCAACCATTTGCCTACATTACTTACTGAGCAACTGAGTTCCAAATGCAGCGATGCTTATAACAGCCAAGCCTAGCACTACTGAATCCGAAATACACTTACACAGTGAGTGATGCTCACAGTCACCATTTAATTTCATTTGACTCATGGTTCATCAGATACAGAGTTCTCTTGTGGCCAGATTAATATTAATGTACTGAATGGTCGATGGAAGGATACTCATGAATAAGCAAATCTTAGATACTAAAGACTTTTGCTCTTGTACTGTGGGTTTTGTTGGCCTAATTACAAACACTATGTAACATTTGACAGATTATGATGCTGCGTGAATTGCGTGAAGATTGTATCTTTGAATGATTTGTCTGTTGTTGAAAGGGTTTTGTTGCATTGATTACTTGGGTTTTAAGCAGGAGGCAAACGTCCAAAAAGTTACCAAGGAGATAATTGGCTTGTGGTGGTCAAGTAGTTGTGACATTGTCACAGTCCGATTCCTCAATGTCAACTCTTCCTATCTTTATGAAGGAGAAGTCACCAATATTTGGATTGTTTGTCCATTAATGGAGAACGTGAGATGGAAATAGACCATCATGGGACTAGTTAGCTCCACTCAACTGATGATGTGTTGTTGCAATTGTAGAGTAGCCTTGACCATAATCTAGCCTTTTCGATTTTTGCTGTGGATAATGCATTTTAATGCAGCGATAGGTACTTTCAAGGATTCAGGAAGAAGCGTATTGATTCAGGTTATTATTCCACAAGGAAAAGATTAACACACATTCTGTAAGAAAGAGACTTCCCGATTTACTCTTGTGTCTGATCTCAAGAAGCAGTCATTCAGAATCATGGATGTATAGAATTTACAGTACAGAAACAATCCATTCGAGACATTGGGTCTGCAGTAGTGACATTCTCCATCTAATTAAATCCTGCTCACTTACTCCCTCCTCAGACTCTTCAGTATTCCTCTATTGTTTGCTCTAGTAATTTAGCTGGAATTTCCCCTTCCTTCAATGATTTAGGAATTAAACAAAATAAATAAAATGTTATAAGGTGGATCTAATTGAGGCCAAAATTGTAGCTGCCAAGTGGAACCTGTTCAGAATATTATTTGCAGCTGTTTATTGACGTAGATTGATCAACTCCATTTTAAAAGGATGCAGTTGCATCATAGAACACTGACAATCATAACAATTCCATTGCGCTTTATACGGGTTGCTTTGCATTTCCCTTTGTGTAATTGAGCTGGTGTGATATAATTAGAACCAAAAGAGATTGATAGATCCGCATAAGGAAACATCAGTGTGCCATTACATTATATTACTCACATAGATTAGTTTCAGGATTACAAGACCAGAAATTAGTTGCCTAGTTCTTATAAATGGAATTGAATCTTACCTTGTACTGGAGAGCAACAGAACCAATGTTGTGGGGCATTGGATTGAGGACCGTCTGGGCTGAACAAGGAGCTAATTGTACAAAAGTAGAAATCTGACAGACTGATTTTCTTTGAAGAAGCAAGGACCACGACAGATGGATTTTGAAGAACTGAAGAAAGCCCTTTTGATCACTACCACAATAACAAAGAACCCCATTCACCTTGAATTATGAAGTGTTAGTTAGGCAGGTTTTTTGAAGGTAATATTTTGTGACAGTCTTGCAGCTCGCTTATTTTAGTTTGCAGCAAATAATACCAATTGCTGCATTGCATTGTGGAATTATCCATTGTTCCCCCACACTATTTTATTTCCCAAGTCAAAGAAATCATACCTGACATCAAACATACACAGTATTAAGTTAAAGGAATCTCTATTCATGTGGCTACATTACAGTGACTAATGCCTTTCAATGGCCATTTAGAAGCTCCAAATTGGTAGTCTTATTAATTTGTTTTATGAGAACGATATATAACCATTCATAAATGAAATGCTTCTCAGGATTTGTGGGATATCACATGTCACAGATTAATTTTCAGTACGAAAATATAAGTGAAGGATTTTACTGAGAAACCTTGCACACACGTGTAAGGTTTGCCGTTTGTTCAGCCAAATGAAAATGTGTCAAATTGGAAGTAAAGGCAGTCTCCTCCAACACACTGCATCTTCAGAAATGTACACATGTACTTGGACTAATTACTGACAGTCAATTTTAATAATATTTACTGGAATTCTGCTAACTAGAGACACATTTCTCAAATACAATTTAGGTTGATACACAAGTGCTGTGTCTTAAATTTCACCATCAATATTTATTTTATGACCAAGTAACATTGAATAAAATGACGAGATTGAACTGCTCCAGGTTTACACCTTGCTTAGAATTATAATATCCTCTAACTTTTCTTCCACAATTTGTCTTCTCTTCTGGTATCCCCTGCCAAGTACAATACCCTGTTGGGTAACTTACTTCAAGGCATTAACCTACGTGGTCTTGACTGGAAGTCAACTGCTGCATATTACAACATTCATATCAGGATTGTAAAGATTAACAGTTAATGATCCGCAATTTACAAATCATAACAGGCTAAAGTTCAAATTGCATCATGCGAAAACGGTTGAAATACCAATTCAGACAAATGTCAGCCTCGGAGTTGGAAAGTTGCTGTTCAAGCCCTGTATTGTCACCCTGTGTCTTTCAGTTAAGGAAAGGTGATTATTGCAGCAGTGTTTTAGAGAGAGGCTTTGTGGTAGCCACATGCTTAGACAATCACTGGACCTTATGAAAAACCATGTGATATGTGAACACAATGTTGGCCTATTATTGCCAAATCAGTTAAGATCCTCAGAAGTCAAACTCTACATTGCTCTGGTTGGACTGCACCTGGAGTATTGGTTACAAATCTGGCCACCACACTTAAGTAGCTGCCCAGGGCCTAAAGCCAGTGCAGAAGAAAACAATGAGGAATGTTAAATGAAAGAGATATGAGCAGCAATTAGACAACCCTGGGCTTTTCAGTTCTGAAAGGAGATGTCTCAGAGGAGACTTTATAGAGGTATATAAGATTTTAAATGGAATAGAGAAAATGAATCCAGTGCAATACTTTTGATGTGGTGAGACAGTAGAACAAGAGAGCACAGGTTTAAGGTAGCAAAGGGCAATTTCAGGATAGACACTAGGAAGTAAAATGTTTTACCCAGGGACAATTAATAGTTGGAATCGGTTACCACAAAGAGTGATAGGTTTAGGACAGGATGCTGGATTCATTTATGAAACAGCTTGTTGCTGTAATGGGAAGACAGTTGGGTAGATATTCTGCACAAATGAAATTAAATGAGCTGAAGGGACTTGTTCATCCAGCCTTGTCTTGTGACTTGGTGACATAATCTTGGTGTTTTCAGTTAATGAGAGATGATTATTGCAGCAATGTTTTAGAGAGAGGCTATGTGGTAGCCATACGCATTGAGAGAACATTTTCAGGAGTCCTGTAAACTGAACACCATTTTCTGAGGCTGAGCAAACATTAAAAGCACTAATTTTCTAGTCTGTGTTCATTGGCCACTATTACAAGGTTAAGCAAATTCTTCACTGTTGAGAAATGGGAAATAACCACAGGCTTTTCCAGTGATTTGAATCAAACGTATGGTTACAAGTTCAGTTTTCAGAGAAACTGTGACAAATCCTCTTTCAGATAATGAACACACTCTTCCCAAACCATTCATTCCACAGTGGCTTCTAAATTTTAATAATAAACATGTGGAAATAATTTTGTTAAAGTTGATCACACAAAAAGTTACTTAAGATCAGATGATTATTTTGCTCGAATGAAACAGAAAATCCCTTAAAATTATGCAAAACTTTGCCTGGGAAGCTTCTCACACTGTGATCATGTCATTTATAAGTTGCCAGTTAGTAGTGAAACTTGAGACAAGACTTTGACTCTGTGCCCATCCAATTCTATTATCAGGTTGAATACACATTTATTTCAGACTTTAGACCTTTCATTTAAATAGTACAGTTGGAACTGTATGCTTCTTGATGGACTGTTCGTCAGGTACACATGCTCTTGTTTGTGCTTTCATTACTGAACTAGTACGTAGAGACTCCAAGTTTCAATTCTTGGCTTTGTGTCTTGTAATCCTAAATGTTTCTTCTGTACATTCAAAACTGCCAATGTCAGAGTTAAAAGAAGACGTTTCAGTTTGGAAATACCATGCTGGGTTCTCAGTGAAGAACACAATTTGACTTCAAATGTGACTTTATTATAACTACTGTGTATGCTTAGCTTACTATGATATTTGATGTGAAATCCTTGCTGTGCCCAGATGAAGCATAACAATTTGATTACCAAAAGAGTGGTGTCCAGTGTTTCACACTGAATTCTGGAACTAGAAAACAAAGCTAAAAGGATTTAAAGTAAGTAAGCTGGCACTGTACAAAGACCAGGAGTGGGGGCAGTTATGCAGTTGGTTGTTACTTGGTTATCGGAAGCAGCTTTGTAAACAGTAAGTGATGAAGTAAAAATGTTTGTTTCCATGTCTTTTCAGTTGTGTAAACAGTCTGGTGTGATTGTAACAGCTATGATGCATTTGCCAGTTCAGTTAGAACATGCCTTTCAGTGAACTCGTTCAAGAACAGGGACATATTCACAACACTTTTATCTGCAAGGTTTATCTTTAACAGTAAGATGTGTTTATTTTTTGGATACTGAAAATTGGGCCACCCATACAGTAACTTTCTGTTTTTAAACCCTACTTAATGTTGAAGAATGGTGTGGGGGGTTATAAAGAAAAAGGTACTTTTGACATTAATTCAGGAACCAATTGAATATGCCAGTATCTGCTGTGTGTAGGAATTTTCTTTCCATATACAAGGGGCAATGTATAATGAACTGAATACAATGCACTGTTTCTCTCTCTCTCTCTCTGCTGATATTATTGCTTGCAGTGTCTGTCAGAAAGGCTTTTGTGACCACTACAAACTATCAGCTCGGGTTACATTCAGAAATGTTCACATGAAGAGGTGATTTAACACTATGATTGAAGAAGCATTCTCTTCCCTTTGTGCTTATGGACATGGATGTGTGTGATGAACACTGGATAGACTAATATATTCAAACTGAATGCAGTGTTATGCTATAAATTTTAGTGGAGAGGATCTGCATCGGAGAGTACAAAGTAACATAAAGCCAAATTAAATGCAGGCTTGGAAGGATATAAAGTAAATGCGTTTATACACGCTGTCACTTTCAATATGTGGAAACATATTTTTAGCAATTATATTTGATTCCAGGGATAAAATGATTGATTAATGTACTTGTAAATTCTTTCTGATTTTGTTGCATTCATCTTTAGGAGGTTATGGGCTGCATTCTTATAGAAATTTCCATTTTGCTTACTCGTTTTGCATCTCAAGTCGATGGCTTAGTAGAAAGGACATTGGAATAATCTTGAATTTCCAGCTTCTCATTTTTTTTGGCAGTCTGACTATCAACTCTGCATTGTATAACAAATACTGTCAGTCTCTGAGATACACAAAATGATCACGATTTTTAGTGGATTAAACTTGCTCTATTGCTAAAGCCATAATTAAAGAAACCCAGGCATTGACTAAGGTTTTCAAAGTTGCGATTAAAAAATGATGATTACTCAATCATTCAGGCCTTTATAGTACTTTGTTCTTGATCCAGTTTAAATCCAGCTGGGGATTGTGTAACTGTGTTCGACTGATAAGAATTCAAAATGTCATGGTTGTTCTCTTTCCACGGAGAAGTGAGACATCGAAGGCATGTAATTTTTGGAAAGTATTTTACTGAACTGTGGCACAGTCTGTCAAGCTTTGCTTATTAAAGTTCAACCAACAGTTTCAAGAGAGAGTGGATGAAGTGGTGCTGACTGACAATTTAATGAAACAGACAAGCAAACTTGTTACCTCCAGAAAATACATCTGATCTGAGTTGTTCTAGGCTTTCCAAAACATATAGCACGTAGCTCGGTTGTAATTGTAGGACGTGATACAATGTTGTTTCTGCCAGTGAATCTGCGTATGGTTCTTTTTCCAGTGGTATTTCTGAAAACAAAGTTTTAGAATGGATGACAGTAATTCCAGAATATTAAAGGCCAGGGTTCCCTGGCCCCTGGCACTTTTCTCTCTGGAACAGAGAAGTCCGAGTAGATTTCAGTTTTGTTTTTAACTGGGTTCCCGTTTGGTTTCTAAGGTTCAAGTTTGTTTGCTTTTTTAAAAAATGGCATGTGGACTTTGAATGGGAATAGCAATCGAAATATCTTTTTTTTTAAAAAGATGATAAAAAATAGCCTATAAATAGCAAGTTAAGCCTTTAGGATTTAGATTCCAAATAGAGGAATGAATACTGAGTTTTTTTTGTTAAATTTCGCAAAATGGTACTTCTTTAGGTTCATTCTATATCCAAGGAAAGACAGACAGATCATTTAGTGGTTATTGAATGAGATTCTGTCTGTTAAAGGGCACATTTGGAAATTTGAGCTTTTAAAAGAATTGAATACTCAAGAGTTGATCTGGAACTAATTTGATTTCCATTAACTTTGAAGTATTGTAGTGTTAATTCAGCCAGCATAATGTGCATGTTACAGTAACTATTTTGGGGTCTCTGTAAAATTTAAGAGGAAACTAACCGAAAATAAAATTGAAACCCAATAGGCTGAGCATTTGTGGGAAGTGGCTGATAAATAATACACTGCATGAATTTTATGTTACTTGGAGGAAGCCAATAAATGGGCCACTAAACCACAACTTTTCTTTGGCGCTGGCACTGAATCAATGGAATGATTAAGACAGATCACTAAAGCACCCAGTTAGATCTTTCAACTAGATTTTAATTGTAATAGAAACCATTTGTCCTTCATATGCAACATCTTTTAATTGATCTTTTTGTCAAATTGAATTGGATTGATAGTGGTTTGAAGGTCTTTTGGTTCCAATCTGATTTGAGGTTAGCACAAGCACTTGGCACCCACAAGTGTTTAGAGCTCCCATCTGCACAATGATATGTAGAATATTGTTTTCTTAAGATTTTGGACTTTTTTTTAAAAAAATCTATTTTTCTCTTAATTTTCTCATGTTTCCCTCCCTGTGGGCTTCTTACCACAGCCCTTGAGGTGTGAGTGTGACACCCTCACCTATAAACTCACTTGCAATACATTTGATTCAAATTTATGTTTGGCCAGGAGAAATGTCCATATAAGCTAAGATAGATTATACCAATCTTCCCTCTTCCTCCTTCTCCATTCCATTAAAATGGTGCATTTCACTTCCTTGGGAGACTCCAATTTTTAACCAAGTAAGTATATGATGAAGACACTCAGTGACAGTCCAGAGACTGTCCATCCGGAACTTCAATTCAACATTTTTTCTCTCAATTTCTCCCTTCCATTTCTGAAGGATCCTTATGATAGTGCACCATTGGTGCTTGGCTATGGTGCCCTTTTTCAACATGTGTCCGGATAGTCAATACCACAAGTTATTTCAATCTAGAAGCTTCATGATCATAACCTGAGCCTGCTTAGTCATGCACTTTCCAATGGAGATTTACCTTATAATCTAGAGCAGTTTCAGAACAGACACCACAAAAGGATATCTTTACACAGTGGATAAATAAACAGATGATACATGCAGAAACCATCATCATGCTTAAGAGTATTCAAACACGTCTGATAGTCCACATACATATATATATATATATATACCACTTACACATGGCAATTTTCCTGTGTCTGGGATGGAATGTGCCTTCCCTGCTTGGAGGGATAAACCCTACTTACCTAATTCCAGATATTGTAAGGTGTTGGTCGGCAAGGGCCAAAGGCACTGGTTGGCAAAAAATATATTTAAATAATTTACAGTGTGCCATCGACAGTTTAGATAATAAATATATAATAATGTCTAATCTTTGCATTTGATATTGCACTATTCATGTCAGGAGGACATCTCACAACACTTCACAGGATATTCTGTAAAGTGTGGAGACTGTTTATTTTGTAGGTGAATAATATGTCTTTGGCCCTAGAACAGCTAACCAGAAAGTATGGTTGAGGCCAGGACACTGAATTCATCTAAGAAATAAATAGCTTGATGCTGTAATTGGAGGACAGTCAAGTGATATTCTTGACGGAAGTGATCTTGTGGTTCTTTGTATAAAATCAGGTGATTTAGCAAGCGTCACAGGACTAAAGTTGTGAATGTCTTACTCTAAACTTTACACTACATTTACCAAGTGACGCAGTTTCACGTGTTCATAGTTGTGAAGTGAAACCAATATTAAACGTATGAAATATTACTCTAGAACCATTGGAAATCTCAGTCTACTGTTCTAAACTTGGCAATATGATCAGCAAATGAAAGAGAGAACTTTCATTGTTAAAACACCTCATCACTTTGGAACATTTGAGTCATCACGGTTAATTACTGTTAAGAATTGTCATTGGTTTTGTGTGGCACATACCAGCAGCACTGTTTGTACGAGCAAAGTCCCATAAACAGTCATGAGGATTGTCTACCAGGGCAAAGGGTCAACACTTGCTGCACACGTCAAAAATGGCCACGTGGCAAAATACTGCAGAATGGAATTATACTCCAGTATTAGATAGTTTCTTCAGGAGAAGGGAAATATGGGAGGGGGGAGAACCCTTTTAATATAAGGATTTGATTCATATAAAGCCACTTATTCACCCACAAAATACACAGTCACTAAACTTTATAATATATTTTGTGAAGTGCTTTGAGATGTCCTCCCGATGTGAAAAGCATTATATCATATGCAATGATTATTAGGATTGTTAGATAATTATCATTTACACTGTCGATGACACACTAAATGATAAGGACTATATTATGGCTCTGTACTTTCCAGCAACGCACAATGCTTGGAGCTTTATATAGCGAATGATCTCAGCCAGGCCAACAGGGAAGTGCAAAGCAAAAGTGAGGCAGTTTTCCACAGGGAAGAACAATCAGAAGCCAAGTCAATCCGATCTACTCATGCGTATCACCAGCATTGACAGAGGTGTGGGAATAGGCTGTCTGAATACAAGCAGTATGTGATGTGGAGGGCGAGGTCTGAACAAAGGGAGGAAAAATAAGGAAGAGACCAGAGGAGGAAATCGTAAATTAAAGACTGTGACTAGAAATAATCCCATTGATGCTGAACAACATCCTAGATTCCTTTAATAGATTTTTTTTATTAAATGGCATGCCGTAGAGATGCTAATCAGAACAAATTATAAAATACATGGAACTTGGTGGCTGTGTAGTTGCCAGCTGCAGATGAATTGAAGCAATGATTCTGTAACACTACAATCCTTATAGAATTAATGTAGCTACGCCAGCAGTCATGGGCTGCACGCACTTTATTCATGGAGAATTCGGACTAAAATGTTAAACTTTTTAATAGATTTGCAGCGACCTCGCCACTGAACAAACGTTAGTATCTATTGTCTGCAGCCAGCACTGTAAACTCACTTCACTTCAACAGTGTCAAGGGAGTGAAGCAGCATAATAACTGGATAGAATAAAGTGAATATTGGTTTATGGTAAACTAATGTATTCAACGCTTTGTTAAACATGTAAGGTTTGTGCCAGTGCTGCCTACTGCATTGGTTGGAACTGATAAGGTCAGCTCATACAAATTTACAGTATTTCCTAGTTTTTTCCATTACATTCTTCCCCTTATCTTATCAACTAATTTTAAATCCTTACATTCGTCAACTAACGAGAACAGATCCGCAATCTATTTCTGAAAAGGGGCATCATTAACTGTTACCATGAGATGAAGCCAGAAATGCATTTGCATTATGGAGGCCAAAAAAAAATACAAGACCACAACAGAGGTTCTGGGGAAGAAGGCTCTTCCAAGTGAAACATTTTTACGTTCAAACCCTGAGGCAGCAAATAACCTTACCAGATGCCTCTGTGGCTACCCAGGCTTTACATGCATCTCCTTTTACAGATCCTTGTTCTTTATAGAATTCCATAGCACCTGTGAAAGGCAGACCAATTACTTCATGGGCGGTTCTTCATGGACCCTTAAGAACTTCAAAGCACACAAGGGGCATAAGAAAGAAGTGTCTCTGAAGTTAAATACGTGGCTATCATGTTCAACCCCCGAATGCACACAGAGCCAGGACTCGATGACGATGAGACCTGTCGCATGGTTTATTATTCAGATTGTATGTATTATTTTCCAGCTTCACAGACTGCCCCCAAAATAATAGTCTGATCCAACCTCTGGTATCAGGTAACAGAATTACAACCATTAGGCAGGATACTGGTGTCTATTTAATGAGTTCCCCTCTCTGTCTGCTTTATGACCAGTGTGTTTATTGGGGGTATTTTCCATTCAGCACTCTCCCGCCCCCCTCCACTCATCATTTGTGAGGTCTGCTCACCTTCCAGGAAGGCAGGTAACAACACAAATAGACTTGGAGCTCCAGCACTCACTCTCTCTCTCTCTCTCTCTCTTTGCGTTTCCTCTGCTTTTTGAATGCAAGCTGTCCAGATCGACCTTTCATTTGTCTGTACGCTAAGTACAGGCAGTAGGTAAATAGTGATTACAGGCTTCTGGGGTGTGTTTTAAGTTGCCCGGAGAGCTTGTGGATTTATTTTTTACCTCTCTTGCCACCGGCAGTGGGTAATATGCCTACTTTGCCCCCCGCCTGGTGTATTGGAACTGAATTCAGATCCAGCAGCAGAAGTGAAATCTTGGCTGAGATCCCTCGTTTGCTGTCAGTTTGGATTGGATTTATTTTGGCCCAAGGCAATCTGTGTATTAGTAAAATCTCAACTCCTTAAATCCCCTCCCCCCCAGCCATGATCATAACAAACCAAGGTTTGGGTAAATTGATTTTGTTTTACTGTGTACCACACCCAGTTCTTCCTAGTGGTTCCTTACAGAACCTATTCCGAAATGCTTTTTATTTTTTTGAAACCACTCCTAATGACTGTTAGGTGTTTTTTCCCCTCATTGTTCCAGGAAACCATCAAGGTTTGCCACTAAGTGTAGCTTGCTGAAGAGGTACAGGCTCATTTAATAGAAATGGACTTATGAATGCTGTTTACGGATTGAGAATGAGTCACAGTATAGATAATGAAGCCTGTGCTTTCAATTTCCTTTCATACATTGTATTCAGAAGACTGCATTCAGGTAATATACTTTTCCCTTGTGTCCGTCTTGAATTTTAATCGGGTGACGTGACTGTGGGTTTTCCTCAGATCCAAATGCATTGCAAACTTAATTAAAACTGTTGCTGGAGACAGTAAGTTGCTGAAAGATTTACGTGAATTCATTATTGTACGTTTTTGGTATTGAGGGAATGTTGGTTTAAGTTAATACAGGGACAATTGTATGTTTATCTATAGTTCTATTTCATGTTGTGGTGTTTGCTTCTTTAAGATGTTGGAAATATTGAAACAGACAATTGTGGGGGGGGTGGAATTATGACTTGAAAGGCGCAATATCAAATGTAAAGATGATTATTATTATTTGTTCATTAATAAATATGCTTTGGTCCTACTGGACACAAAATGAATATAATTCCCAAATACTACTGCTATTAATAAGCAATCCTTGAATTTGATATAGCACTGTTCACGTCATGATGACATCTCAACGTGATTCACACTAGAAAGTAAGTGTGACTGCATAATTTGAAAGCGAATGTGGCAGTGAATTTGTGCACAGTAATGTCCCACAAACAGCCATGAAGTGAACTTACCAAATTTATCTGAGGTCTGGTGGATATATCCAGGTACTGTCCTCCAAGCTGGGATGATGTAAACCAGTTCACAGTAAGCAACCTATGGAATTGTCACAGGACTTTGCTGAAGACGGGTGGATTCTTGTCCCATGGCACGAGGATGTAAATGGATTGTTGTGAGTGGGACGTTCCAAACAATAGAAGCTCACAGGAATTTCTCCTGATGCAGCCAGTGTGGAGCTGTGGTCTCGCTTTGGGGTGCCCCCAAAGCTTATAAAAGGGCACCATTGACAGTGGAATGCAAGCACATAATTTACTTTCCCTGTTCACTAGTGGAGACTATCTAGAATAAGGAAAGAGTAGAAAAATGATATAGTTCAAAGCTATTTAATTGTACATGTTTTATAGTGTCCTTGTACTCTCTATATATGTATATATAGAGTTGAGATCAAGGCACGCATATGCCAGATGAATTGAACATGTAACCTACATTACTGAAACAAGGCTCTGATCTGCTTTCTTACCTATATTAAAACTAGTAAAAGTTATGTGCCATAAGCTGGCTTTGAATTGCACTCAAGTTGCAATGTGAGTCAGTAAATCGCAAATAAGTATTTAAGTGTGCTGACTTCTTCAAAGGATGCTACTATAGAACCGATCAAGCGTCATTGGAAGCAATTGACTTTATCAGAAATTATGTTTTTCCTGCTACAATTGATCATTTTCTAACTTGCTCAACTTTTCTATTTCAGGTTCAACCAAGAAGCCTGCTCTGATCTGGTTGGACGTGTGGAAACTGGTTTGGGGTAACTACTGATGAGTAATAGAAGCAGCGTTCATTCCACCTCAGTGAAAACCTACGAGTGTTGTTCCAGACTGCATTGTTTACCTGTGGATTACAAATTGACTCAAGCTCTTTGAAGACGAGAAGACAGGGGAGACAAGTATAGACTTTACTACCAGTCTGCAGTCACCATGCACTCAAATCTTGCAAAATTTCTATTGCTGACAGTTAGTACTTTATATACAGCTGCATTTACTCAGGCTGCTTCCACAGAGGATGATATCATTCCGAGGATTGTTTTTCATTACAGTAAGTGAGCACATTTGTATTACCTCGTTAAATGGTAAAGAACATTGCTGAAAGTAATGCACAGACATCTGAGCTAAGCTTTCAGAACCTAACTCAATGATTATTTGCAGGTTGTCAGGAGCTTCATTACAATTCTAGTATCTGTTGTCTGTTAAGTTGCTCTATTTGAATCTGGTGCTGCTGTTGACAATGACATGCAATCAAACAATAATGAACAAAAGGCAATGTGTAGGAAATTGTATTTTCCTATGACAGCAAACTTCAATTTAAAAAGTGCAAATTACTGTATGTCCAGAAAATAATTAAATGGTTTGCTCCTTCCCTCTTATTAAATTGCAACGGATTATAAATGCTTCATGTAAATTTCAAATGAACACTGATTAGCATTGCTCATAATTTGTTTGATAGTGTTTTCTACAACCTAAAGCTGAGCAAAACTCATTACAAACCAGCTTGGAATAACAGAGTAGGTCTTATCTCAAGATTAGAGCTCTTCTGCTAGAAGTAGGGTTTTTCTTGTTAGACCAGCCTGTGTTGTAATGTGCTCAGATGCAAATTAGCAATAGAAAACAATGATGAATATCTGTGATTGTGACGAATGCTTTAGGAATCTAGTAAAATTGGTTGATGTGTTTTTGCAACTATTTTGTTGAGGACTTCTGCATTGTAAATATGCAGCTGCTGACAGTCATGTTATAGACAAGCGTAATTACTAGCTAATGTATAATATTTTCAGAATTGAGATGAGTTTTTTTTAGAAATAAAACATCTGATCAAGTAATTTCCTTTGCACCTCCACATTGGAATCAATGAACTGACCAAACAGAATGTTGTTGCTGTTGATTAGTGCTGAGGTGTGATACAATACAATACAAAATTACATTTGTATAGAGTCTTTCATATTGGGAGGACATCCCAAAGCACTGGACATTCAGGGATTTAGAATCATAGAATTATACAGCACAGAAGGAGGCCATTCGGCCCATTGTGTCTGTACCGGCTTTTTGAAAAGAGCGATCCAATTCAATCCCACTGTCCCCATAGCCCTGTAAACTTGTCCTCCCCAAATAATTATCTACATTTCTCATAAAAGTTGTTATCAAATCAGCTTCCACCACCCTTTCAGGTAATGCATTCCAGATCTGAACAACTCGCTGTGTGAAAAAAAATTCTTACCTCCCCTGTTTCTTTTAACAACTATTTTAAATTGGTGTCCTTGGGTTATTGACCCACCTGCCAGTGAAAACAGTTTCTCCTTGTTCACCCTATCAAATCCCCTCATAATTTTGAAAACTTTTATTAAGTCTCCTCGTAACCTTCTCTGCTCCAAGAAGCAGTAACTTCATAAAAAAATGTCTATAGGAAATGTTCAGAAGATCCAGAACATAATAATGTTGTCTGCAAGTGAATGCTGAAGCCATTGACATTGTGGTGCGCACTTCTATAGGAAAAAAAAGTTTGTTGAGGATTTTTTCATGAAAATGGTGCTGCTAATGGTGACAAAAGACAGTAATGAGCAACTATTCTATTTGGGCTGTATTTACGCAACCTTTGATGAAATTTAGGGTTGAAACAGCAATAAGATACTGCTGTAGTTACTGTGACAGTGCTAGGTAATCTCCCCCAGGCTGAGCTGTGTGTAAGATGATGACGAAGGCCTTGGAGTGTTTTTGCCACCACCTGTGCGGGTGATGAATAAGTAATCTGATCAGTTTTGGGGTGTTGAGCAGCATGCAAAGTAGATGGTGTTCAAAGCATTGCCTTGTGTTTTTCCCCTTACATTGGCATAGAAAGCACACAACACAATGTTACGACGAGGACCTGAAATGATGATCTCCTTGATAATGCCTTCTACTATGGCACAGTTCTGCATTGGGTACTTGGAAATCTACAGAAATTCAAGATGTGCAATTCTGTTGATACTTGATACTTTTCCACTAGCACTTTACTCACAATGCACAGTTGGCCCTCGCACGAGATAGAAGCTAAAAGTGCATTGCTTTAAAACTTGAGAATGGAAAATAACATACGGAAACATTTCTAAAGCTGGTATAATTAGGATTTATCGTAAAAGCATCTCATGACTGTACTTGTCTGCATCTAATAGTTTCATTAACTGTTGTTATTTCTTTCTAGAAATTGCGCAGAAGAGCATTTAGATTTGGCAGCTTTGTCATTTTGGTCTACGACAAAATGAAGTAGAAAGTTTATAATTTTCTGCACTGCAATACTGTGGGAATGGCTGGTAGCAATGGTGGTCACGGTGATTGTGGTGGAGATGGTTAGAAGTTGGAAATTTGCCACAGTGCTGGCACATCATGGGATCAAAGCAACAGGCATTGTGGTACACAAGGATATGAGGAGGAAATGTCCATTTAATACAACAGACTTATATTAACAAGTGAGCAATGAACATGCAATAGCTTTGGGGGAGGCCGTAGATCTCGAAGACATCTAGATGTAGAATTTGTCAGGGTTAATCGATATGAACTCCTGTCGTCTGCCAGGGAATCCAGCCTGTCCTCCCAGGAAAAAAACACTCAGACCAGAGCCTCGGGTTCTTAATCGTTCCCCTTTATAAACAACAGATCATCAAACATTTAATTTTAAATCCTTTCTGCTCGCAGAAGCCACCCACTTCCCCACCCCCCTCTCCCCCACCTTCCAAAGGGTCAGGAATAAATACCATTCAGATGCCAGTGAACATGTTCAGGCCACGTTTTCGTGAAGGGAATTGGAATAAGCTTAAAAACAAGTCAGGTTTATGAATTTCCAACTAAGTGGCCCATTGGAGCAACATTTGATTTTAAAGAAGTTACCAGTCATTCTCCTGGGTTGCAGTTAAGGGTCATTGCTCTAAGGTAGAACTTCCTTGTGTAAAACAAGGCATCCAGTTGGCAGTCTGTACAATGGTAAGCAGCTCAGAGTGCGTTCTGATTTTTTCAGCATCACAATAATGGTGGTATTGCAGCGTTTAAAACAGTTGGGTCTTTATAGAAATGCTTCCACATGCAGATTACACTATTTCAACTCTTCAGTGATAATAGATGAAGAAGATCATAATGGATTATGACAGATTGTCATACTGGATAATCCTATGACAGTTGATAACCATTCAGCCTATTCTGAAAATATTATCTTACTCAATTATCTCTCTACCCTCCACTGCAAATAGCAATAACGCTCCAATGCACAAGTCAATCAATGAATTTATTTCTCCCTGCTTGCCTAGTTTGATCTCTGGACTCTTGCTTCACAGGAGTTTCATATTTGCTCTGATTTATGACTGTTCTCTTCCAAGTCGCTGTCGTTGATTAAGAAGATATAAGTGACGGCAATATATGTGATAGGTCCTACTTGAGATGACGCAGAATAGTGGAAAATTCTGAAATGCACTCCCAAAATTTGGAAACTGGTTTTCCACAGTTCTTAATAATGAAACAACTTCGAAATTAAGACTGAATTTTCCATAATTCTGCTCTATCTTACAATTGAAGACTGAGAGCTCTCCATCCAGAGACATATCGATGCCAACTAATGATGGAAATGGCTGATTCTTTCTAAGTTGAGGTGAACTGACATACCTATGTCTCAGGATTGCAAGTTACAGTGTTACTGAGATACAGTTTGATCTTTGCGATAGGAAAGATTTGTTTTGCTTCAAGAATTTTCAAGTGATTGCAGCTGAATGTAATTTTCTGAGTGCACTGATGTGCAAAATGACTTTCATAAAAAAAACTTTCGATGAATCTGTAACTGGATGACACTCTTAACAGGTCACACCTTGTAAGGTTGAAACAGAAATGATGAAGAGCTCTGCGGATGCCACCCGGATTTTAAAAGTTTATCTCACCGTGAAATAGAATTGTTGGTTGAGATATTATTATTTGTGGAGCTATTCTTCTTGTTCTGTTTGGTAGGTTTTTAACTTTAGAATTTAGACTTTATTCAAGTGGACTGCTTTCATTTTACATACCTTTGATTATTCAAGGCAGGCTGTTTCCTAGGCAACACTAAGCACATAGTAACATGTGGTATTTCAAAGAGACCTTTGGTAAAGAAACAGCTTATCTTCCATGAATAATTAATCAGGCTAAAGGTTAGGGAACACCCAATCCCTTCTCACGTGATAATAATAAAAATAATCCTTGCATTTGATTTGAACGTGAAATTCTATAGGACTCAGATACAGGCCATTTGGCCCAACTAGCCAATGATTATACTCCACATAAGCCTCCACTGCGTCCAGCCCCTCTACCATGGTCCTCTCTTTCCTCTTCCCTTCACCTTTATTCCATTCTGAATTTTGCTGTCAGCAAATGTGTCAGTAATAATAATAATAATAATCCTTGCATTTGATATAGCGCTTTTCACGTCGGGAGGATGTCGCAAAGCGCTTCACAGAATATACTGTAAAGTGAATTGACTGTATATTTGTGGGCAAACGCGGCAGCCAATTGCGCACAGCAATTCATCACACCCCAGGTCAATTTTGTTGTTGTTGTTGCTGCTGCTATGCTCCCAGTAAGGAGCATAGCAGCAGCAACAACAACAACAAAATTACATTTGTAAAGCGTCTTTCCCTTTGGGAGAACGTCCCAAGACACTGAACAGTCAGGGATCAGGTTATGAGCAAGGACATGAACTGGGAGCATTGTCCTGGGGTGTGATGAAGAGCGGCCATAATCTAATGCCAGGACGATGTCTCAAAGAGCTTCACAGGGTTTACTGTAAAGTTCTGTGACTGTGTGTTTTGCAGGTGAATGCAGCAACCAATTTGTGCACAGCAATATTCCACAGACAGCGATGAAGTGAATAACCAATTTTTTCTGGGTATTTGTCATTGGGAGAAACTTCTTTCATGCAGAATACATTGTTAACAGCCCCTAATCAGTGCAATTTGGATGAGGGGAATAAATCGGGCTTTCCCTTACACGTCGCTTCTCTGCTTCAAGCAAAGAGTGCAGAGATAGGTATAGACAAGGTATTAGAGAATACTAAACAAACCTTTATTGTGGAATGGGCTTTTATACTATTGTAGCATTACAGTATTTACAGTACATGAACAAGCTATCCAACCCTTTTGTTATATAGAATGCCCACACCAACAACCCCCACAAAATAAAACTGGGACATTGCTGTCCACATTGACTGCCATGTTCACCTACAATGTACACAGTCATTATAATTTACCCCATATGCTGTGAAGAGCTCTGAAATGTAATGACATGAAATGCACTGTATTCAATGTAAGGATTATTATTAGTATTATGTAATACAGAAACTGGACAAAATACTTGTAGTTCAGAATGATGTGAAGTAGAATGTTATCCTATACAGCCTTTCAGCTCAGAACCTTTCCGAGGCTCTGACTGGGTAGTTCATGGGTCGTGAGATTTTGTTTGCTGTGGTTCACTTCATGTGCATATAATGTTGACCAGAATGACAATTTGATTCCAAAGACAAACACAATACACCGCAGACCATAAACTTCTGCCAATTTCTCATCTCAAATATTTATAACCACCGAGACATGCTCATTGGAAATATAATCATCTGTTTTATTCAGATGATCCCCTTTGACTGTTGACCTTTTTATATTTACATGATTAAGGGGTACATGGACAGTTTTATTTTCTCTTCCAGAAATCATTGCACAACAGTTTGCTGAGAACTATCTGTGACTGTGACTACGTGGGTGTGTAGAAACTTACAACTCACACGTATACATTCTTAGCTTTATGGGAACCAGTATTGGGTCACTGAACAGTGTGCTATACTGTTTGAGGGTCAAAATTGTGGGCGTGTGATCATGGGAGTTTCTCCTGGTGTCCAACACGGCTCCAAATTAAACTGGTCATTTCACTTCATGGCTGTTTGTGGGATGTTGCTATGCACAAATTGGCTGCCATGTTTGCCTACAATTATATTGAATCGATTTAAGAACTTGATAAAATGTAGAAAGTGGTGGGAGGGTGGGAGTTTATTGTAGTCTGGTCAGAATTAGCAGCGCCAAATATCTAGGTATTGAATCAAAATTGCAACGATTCATTTACACTTTCCTTTTGTAGTACATTATAATATATTACACTTTACATTTTATGTAGCACATTGCACGTGGGGAGGATGACTCAAAGCCCATAACAACGTTGTTTGGAATGTTGAGTTCAACGTGGAACTTCTGGTACAATAATATATGTGACTCAATGGAAAACTGTACAGCTTTCTGTCACTCGAGTGTTTGAGTGCTTATATGAAAGTAAAATAGCGGCCTTTTAACAGGAAAAAAATGAACCTTCAAAACTACAATGTAGAACTACATTTCCCACAGATAATTGATGGAAGAGAGCTCGGAAACTGACAACAATTGACTTATTTTTGTTTAGTTTCCGCTCTTATTTATTAGCATGAACGCTTAATACAGACAAGTCTTTAATGTATTCATAAGTTGTGTTGATACCTACACCGTTGCCTCAGATTCTCTTTATTTTACATAAGCAAACGCTCTCTATTTCATTCCTGAAATGGCTGTTTAATCTGGTGAACTCCAACAGTCCCGGTAATGGATTCCGATCATTCTTCTGCGGTGTTGTTACCTGATTGGATACAGGGCACAGCATTGCAACACTTATTACAGCTTTCTGTTTCCCCTGGAGGGGGATGATGTACCTTTATAAGGCAATGTGCTCAGCAATTTGACAAAGAACATGATTTCTGTGTAAGTTTGAATGACATATATCCTGGAATAGCCATCTCTAATTTTTTTGTGTCATTAAGTTTACTTCGATGATGTTTTTTTTCCTACTGTTCACCATGTTGTTGATGACAGATTAACCCTTAAATAACTCATCACTTTCTAATATTTTGTTCTCAAAATTGTCAGGATAAGCACAAATGTTACACATTGACAGCCAATTAGTGCAACAATGAGGGAAAATGGTCTCCTGGAGACCAATTTGGACAGGTATTTAATTAAATATCACACTCGCAAGATCATAAGATTGATTGGGTGAAGAAAGCCCTTTGGCCCATCTGAACTCAACTCTCCAGATCACCCACCCTTCTCATCCTTTAATCATGGCACGGCACAAATGCAAGGATTATTATTATTATACAGCTGTTTTTTTAAATGAATCCAGTGTCCTGGCTTCCACCGCTGTTCCTGGCAACCTGTTCCAGTCATCAATTATTCTCCAGGTAAAGGAAAACATCCTGGTGTCTGACCTTTGTTCTTTGCAATTATAAACCTGCAATGTGCAAACTATTATTATCTTCTATCTTCAAAATTGGCCTTTTGTACAGCAGAATAGATTTCTTCAGAGCCCAGTGCATTGGTTCCTTAGGATTGACATGCAGCAGTGTACCATGACTTTTCCTGTATACAATGTAATCAGTTTCATAGAGAATTGTTATGAAGCTGAAATCAGTACATTAAACATCTCTAATTGCGGAATGGGTGTTATTGCATGTTTAAATACAGCTAGAATAAAAGGGCTATCTCTGAGGATGGTCCTAAAGACTATTGTCTGAAAAAAGATGGAATTGTATTATTCTAATCTTACAGGGAATGACATTTAATTAAGTGCCAGGTTTTGAGCACCCACTTAACATTTAATTCTTGTGGGTCTTTAAGTAAAAACATTTTCTTTCCATTAAACTTTCCAGTGATTATCCAAAATACATGAATGGTAAGCTTTAATTCATTCAGAAAGATATATGTTCTCTGGTGGAAAAAAGAATATCACTTAATATCTTGTGGTCTATAAACTTCAAATGGTTCTTTGGGTTGTTAAGTAACGTTTCAGAAGTGTCCTCCTAGGTAGCATTTACACTGGAACGAATCTTCTCATACTGGCAGTTCAGGTTGATTTCATCTGCATTGATCCAAGCCATTGAATCTGAACTGAACAAGTTCCCCTCATCTCATTGGGAACAAGGTGTTGAAAAGACCAACCTCTTTATGTATTCCGACTATATTGTTGGAGAATAAAACAAAATTGCAATTTGCATTTATATAGTGCCTTTCATGTAAAAACTAAAGACCTTGAAGTGCATTGCAAAATATAATTCTTTAGAAATGAAGTGATGCTTGCTATTATAGGCAAATACAGCAGCTAATCTGCACCAACATCAACCCAAATAGATGTGGAAGAAGCTCTGATTACATTGAGGATGGCTTGGAAATAGGTGCAGTTCTCTGCTCATCACTAATTTCCACACATTAATTTATTGTATAAAGGTCTACAATGCAAATTGTTGCAAACAGCTGCTCAACTTCCTGCCATAGGTGTGTAAAAACAAACGAAAACCTTTTCTCATTGTGTAGATTAAACTTCAAAATGATTAATGATTCCCAGAGAGGAAGGAAAACTAACTAGGCACACTCAGAGTTGTCCAAATATACTCCCATTGATCACGATAAATCCACATGAGATTATTGTATTTATAATAGAAAGTGCTATCGGTTTAGCAACTGCTAGACAATCCAATGCTTTATTTCTTTTAACCAATTTTCTCCACACCCCTACTGAAGGGATGTGACTTCTTTTTCCTTCTACTGAGGGTCTGTTCCTTTAAAACTGTCTGGTACGTGTTACCCCATCTCCACCCTGCACCCTCGGTATCTATACTTCATGTGTGAAGTTGACAGAGTGTTGACAGTGTAATATGCGTGTGGAGAAGGCATCACGTCTCAGCTCAATCCTCTCCTCTCCCAGACATCCATTCACATGCACTTTCCAGCCAGCCTCGTCAGGTAACTCAGGTCGTCAAGGCTATTTGTTGTGTCCTTAGCTGCTCCCTGGGATTTCAAACTTCAAAAGCCGCAGCTGTATTAAAAATGTTGCTTAAGCGTCATGACATTGACTTGAGCGTCACTCACACAAAAAAACTTTCTGTATATTAGGGACTTGAGAACCAGGTAAATGGATCAAGAATCATGTGCAATAGAATAAAAATGAGTAGGAAATGGTTTGGTTCATTCAATTCTAATCATTGGGAATGAATAGGAACTGGTTTGCTTTATTAGGATTTTATACTTATGTCTGGCATTTTATTCATTTATTTCTAGCCCATTTGGTTGTACAGCTATATTTTACCCAAAACAAGTATTAATAATACTAAATCGACCATAATATGTGGTGGGGTTGCAAAAGCTCCTTCATTAAGGCTGGCATTTGAAAGCATCTGCTGTGCACCATTTCATTTCCAACATTTTCGTTTGAAGAGTGACTCATCTAATATACTGTAGAGGACAGCTGCCAGTGAATTGAACCCATTTTCATAACTATTACAAAGTAATAGCACAGGCTGCCTGCCAGGAAGCTCACCTGTCACATATTCTATTTAGCTGCCATGAAAAGCTATACCAAAAGAGACCTTAAAAACTCACTAATAAAAATGTAGCATTCATCGAGTGATGAAATGACAGCTGTGAAGCTTTTTTATGAAGGAGACATTGGGTTTCGCCCTCAAACTTGATTGATGTCTTCTATTTGTGTTATTTCGGCATTCTTAGTGACGGTCTATGCACTGGTAGAACATCCATACGAATGTCAAAAAAACTCACTGTTAGCTGCTGTTCCTAGTTAAATTGAGTGAAAGCTGGTAATGGACTCTCACTAAAAGATATAGAAGAGTTGCAGGATTGGAGGCAGAGCTTTGTCCCCGTGTCTAAAGGTATTTGAGTCTTCAACAGAAGTGAAATTGTAGGTTATAGATAGGGCAATTCAAATTTAACCCTGATTTGTTTCTGATGTACTTTAAGCATCCAAAGTCATGAATGACTGATTCTCAGCCTCTGCTGATGCCTCTAGAGAATGTGAACATTCTCGGGAAGCATGTTACAATTACCTAAGATACCCGAGTTTCCAAACTGAATGGCTCATGTGGGTGAGTTGGCCAAACCTGGAAACTCACTGTGTGTGGTTTGCTTCACCGTAGACCTTGCACATTATATTCCTGTGCCTCTCTGCTATAGATGTGTATGATCTCAGATTTACTGAACTGCTACATTGACTATGTATGTTTAAGAAATACTGGGTGTCAGTTATAGAAATATCTATAACAAACATTTCACCAGCCTTTGAACGACCTGAAAGATAATTTTTAAAAATATTTGGAGCAGTGTTGGAGGTCAGAGTTATCCCTCTTTCTTCAAGGCTCCACAATCACTCAGCAAGCCTTTCAACAACTAAACTGTTCCAAATGTGTTTAAAGCTGATTTTAAATGGAAAAAGTGTAGTTAAAAATAGTCCCATATTCACACCCTGTTAATGCACATTTAGTGACATAAGGAGGTTTTCCACTCCTAGAGGTGCTCTAACTCAATGCTATTTTTAACGATTGAAATTTTTCGTTTGGTGCCTCTTAATGCTTTTTCATCACGATGAAGGACAGCCTTAGCTGTTGTTTTCATATTTCATGATTGTCAGGTTCACAATGAAGTGAGTGCAAGGTTGCTGATTTAAGTGTCTGGGTATCCTTGGTTTCGTTTCCATTCAGATTACACTTTTATTTTAAAAAAACTCCTGTTAAACAGCCTAAATTTCTGACTGACTTTCATCCAATTGCAGTTGCTGTTCATAAGCCTAATAGTATCCCCAAAGTGCCTTGACTGCAGTTCCCGGCTCTGTCTCAAAGACGTGATAAGGCGCTATATCAAATGCAAGGATTATTATTATTATTATTACAACCACACTGGTGCTGTGAAGAGGGTCATTTGTAGTTCTCATGTCCTCGAGCCCTAGTTTCCTCCCTACCTCAACTTCTCTTCTCTTTGACTCCTCCGCTGCTCCAGGTATTGACTTATACTGGAGTATTATTATTAAGGATCCGTAGATGCCAGCAGCTCTCCTGCATCTTGCCCAAGTGGCCATCCCTCACGTGTGAAGCCAGGCAGTGAGTGATCATGGACTTTTCAACTATAGCAGGAAGAAGGCTAGAGCACAATGCTGCTTTTCTCCAGTGTCCATACCAGTCCATTTTTCCAGCCAGGATCGCTGGTTAGTGTTCGACCACTGAGTCTCTGAATTCTGCCTCATGTTTCCAGTTCACGATCATAGAAGATCACTGTAAAACATGTTCAGTGCCACCCACACTGAGCTCAGCTCACTCACCACACAATGAAAGCCTATTTTTGATATTTATAAGCAAACCTGCCCATCATTTGCTTGCTGAAAACAGACAATTACAGAAATGCAGGATACAGTTTGAACCTTTCATGTTGGATATTAACCTGAGGTTTTGACTGTACAGCTGAAAAATTATGAATATGAAATTAGTTTGCCAAGAAATTTCAACTGGGATTAAAATTTCTATATATCTTGTATGTGTGTGTGTGCATGTGTGTATGTTCACAGTCAAATAGAGTAAAATTTTGCTGGTGAGACACACACATGTACAGTCCTCACTTGGTCAAGTTACTGAGAGGCAACCTGGACCTTGGAGCTTGAATTTAAAAAGTCTTTGATTGAGACAAAACTCGCTCAAACACTATTTTATTTAATAAAAAAACGAGTCAAATATTTGTTCTTAGAGCCCTCTAGAAGTGAAAGGTGCTATAACAATTGTATGTATTATTATTATTAATATTAAGACTAGAATACAATCCATTGACCCTCATGCAGAACGAGGCTGAGTAAAATTTATTCTCAGTATATTAAAAAAAAGATTGCTCCTTCATTTGCATTCCTGTATCCTGTCTGGCAGTGGCCTGAAGGCAGATTATGGGGCTGATAGTACACGTTAAAGATCCAGCAGAGCAGTTAATTTACAATTTCTGTAATGTTCACTCATGAACTACACACCGTTGTTTTGCATAAGCGATGCTCCTTCAAATAAAATGAATGACATAATTTTAAACGTACCTGGACACGTTTCAGAATAAGAGTAGAATGGTCAAAGGTGAAAGCAGCACAGCTCTTTGATCACCTCCTGAGCAGGAAATCTCCCTCAGCCTGAGATTTGGCTGATTAATCTGGTTGGTAAAATTCAATCAAAAGAACAAAATCAGAGAAATCTTCCATTGATTTCATCGGCTCGTTTTCTCGTTTGGATTTTTCCCTTCGAATTGACGGTTGAAGGGCTTATTTTGCAACAGAAATAAAAAAAAAGTTTGTATGAGGAATAATTTGCAGCTTTTTAAGTTCACTTGATTGCAAAGTAAGTTGCTCCTAAATGAAAACCTGCAATGATGTGAATAATAGGTTTGAGTTCCTCCAACAGTCCAGTTGGTAAAGCCACTGCGGTAAGTGAAATAGACTTACAGTCAGAATGAGCCAGGTTTGAACCTCTAATTGTGCTACAATTGGTCTCAGATGCTTCTCTTCAGGGAGACCTCACTCAGTATCGCTATCCAGTGACCTCTGTTGGAAAGTGCTTTTGTGTGTTATCTATCCCACCCTCGCTCGCCTCCACTGGCTCCCCATCCCCCAGAGGATCCAATTCAAGATCCTCACCTACAAGGCCATTCACGGCCTTGCCTCCTACCTCTCCGACCTACTATCCCCCTACCTACCCGCCCGTACCCTCCGTTCCTCTGGCTCCGGTCTGCTCCACATCCCCCGCCCCAACCGCCCTACTATCGGTGGCCGGGCCTTCAGCCTCTCAGCCCCTAGGCTCTGGAACTCTATCCCCCAGTGCCTTCGCCTTGCCTCCTCCCTTTCCTCCTTCAAGGCCGGTCTCAAGACCTTTCTCTTTGACCGAGCCTTCAGCTCCCCTCTCGACTCTCTACCCCCTCCTCGCTCCCTCCCTTCCCTCACCCTGACCATTTCCCCTTTGCTCGGGTCCTGACCCAACTGTACAGCACCTTGGGACGTCCTCCCGACGTGAAAGGCGCTCAATCAATGGAATCTTGTTGTTGTTGTTGTTCCTCCCATGATCAAGCAACTCGTTACTCGCTGTCTAGGTTCACACATGAAGAATGGTAATTTGAGTGAAGATAGTGGAGTGTGACTGGCACCCTTGGAGCAGTACCCTAGCAAGTCTGATCCATCGGAAGGTGGGGGTGGGTGAGAGAGAAGCAATGTGGAGAAAAAGAAAAACATATGTATTTTAATGAGTATGAAAAGATTCCAGTCAGCTACTTGCAACTTACAATTAGCATCCTGGTGAAGAGTTAGGAATGGAAAGAGTTAAATAAATTATAGAGCCTGGTTTTGCTTGAGGGCAACCACAGTAATTGAAGGCTTTCCCAGATAGAGAGGAAGTGGAGTGCAGCTGTAGTCTGTGCACCACATCATGTACCCGAACAGTTGTGGCCTTAAGGCCACATGGAGATGAGGAGAACATTTTCTTATTGGTTACAACATGAAATATCCCAGAGTATTTCCCTGCGGACCCCTATCAAAATGCCTTTCCATTTAGCGTGAAAAGCGCTAGATCAAATGCAAGGATGATTATTATAACGTTTTTGTTTTATAAACAAGTGCAGTTTCAAAATTATTTAATAATTTTTTTAATATATATATGTGCACTTTGTTCGAGTGAAGTCCTAGAATATAATTTTATAGCTATCAGGTTATATTTATCAACTATTATCTTTCTTTGTATTTTTTGGTGACTATCTTAAACTGGTTGCTGTATGTACAGACAATCAGAAAATCATCCCTGATGTGAATATAACAATCAGGCAGTCACAATGTAATAATCTCTGGCTCTAAAAAAAGGTCCAGCTTTTAGTTTAGGAAATTAAATGTTTCATAAATATGCAAGCTCTTGGATGTCATTTGTGACTTGGCTGTTTCTAAAAAGGGAATTTTATCTCCTGATGGTTCATTTCTTGGAATTAACCATGTTGGTACATAAAATTGTTCACATCACAATAATGTGCTTAGAATGAAGTACAGTTTAAACCACCTTAAAATCTACCTCTTCGACCGTGCCTTTGGTCATCTTTTCCCCCCATACACTTCCTTCCAGCTTGGTGTCTAACTTCGCTACTGCTAAGCACTCCTAGATATTGCCATATAAATTGCAAGTTATTATTGTTTCATGAATAATTACAGAATTGATAAATTAGTATTTATTTAATAACTTCACCCTAGTGTGCATCTGTTGCTCTAATGTTTTGGGATGTAAAAGGCAAGCCTGCTTGTTTGCTTCTTGTTACTTCTCAACAGGATATTCACAGAATATCATATTGCTAAGTTGATTGTTAATGAATGGTGGTTTTCAATCCTGCACGCAGGCTAATGTTTGAGGAAAAATGAGTCATTGTGTACCTTGTGATATTATGCATTAAAGGAGCATTGTTAACTGTCAAGTTTGTAGTCAACAAGGTCACCACCGAGGAGACCCATGATATGTGGACATCATCACGTTGTCATTCCCAGCCACTGCAAATGAACAAAAGAAAACAGAATTGTGATTGCAAGCTTTTACCCACAGCAGGTTCATCTGGCTCCTACTCTAACCTTTCAGCAGGCTGTATTTGGCTTATCTAGGGTTGAGTTGGCTTAGAAGCGACAAATAATACCCTGCCAAATAATACCCAGCAAATGTGTATTGCAATGGTACATCACTGAAATATCATATTCATATTTCTGATAGGTTCTGAAAGCTGCATGATTGAATCTGTCAGGCTCATGTGTGGAAAAGTGAACACATTCAAAATTTTATCTGTGCAGTGAAAAGGAATTGAAAACTAATCAGTTTGCTCTTTATTGTTCTTTGTTTTGCCCCGAAGTGTTGGGGATTCAAGTTTCGTACTTTCTAATTCAATTTGCCCGTTAAGTATCTAAAAAAAGAACAAATTTATGGAAAATAGGTATTTGCTAAGGGAGTATTTTTCTCCCAAACGTAATGGGATTTTTTTAAAAAAAGAAACTTGAACATAAAAGTATTGCTTGCATTTGAATATGTAGCATATGAATCGGAAATCATTTCACCAAATAAAACTGAAAGGTTCTGTCATGCCGAAGAACAAAAAAAGAGTCAATGTGTACGTCTCTTTCTAAGGACAGCTTGTCATTTCTCCTATCCTGACCTGTCGGTTTCTTCTTTCAGACAGTGCAGACAGACCTGTCAAGTATTTCTACAGGGACGGGGTCGTGAATTACACCACACTGCTGAGAGGCTCTGATGGAGAAACGTTGTACGTCGGTGCAAGAGATGCCATTTTCGCCTTGAATGTTTCAGATATTGCTCCCAACAGATTCAAAAATGAGGTATATGCCGATCTTAATTTGACAGTGCAGTGGCACAAAGCTAGGGCAATTCCCATAATATTTTATCACTTTCCTCTTCTTGTAACTCTTCTCTTTTCAATTTACTTTTTGAAGTGCCAATTAATGCTATCAAATCCTTTGGGGACTGGAATGAGCCTGTTAAAACTCATGTCACTTAAGAGACACTGATCAGCTGTCAGGATCTGTGGTGGACTCGAGACAAAGGCTGCAGTATAGCAGGGACAGTATTCTGTCACACTCCTTCACCCAATTTCCTCCGAGGCTCAATTTCCTCTGACACCCTCTGATACATGTTGACTGCTACTCACCGTCCCTCCATCTAGGAAGGTGACTGATATAACAGCCACTTCTGGTTCCAGTGATGCTTAATTGCTTAGCCAACAGGAGACCAGAGGATGTCAAGGTTAATTTTATGTTTTTTTTCCCAATCACTGGCCCAGCAGAGATCTCAGAAAACTTATCATCAGATAGATTTGTTGTTCATACATTTTGAAATGTATGAAATTCACAGGACACCTTTCCTCGACTCATACTCCCCAAATGGTATTTTGTTACCCGAGTTGTAAGATGATGTTCCATTGGAGAGGCTGAGCTATGTGTATTTTCCAGCTCTAAAGCTGCTCCAGGTTTGTTTTGGGGGAAGGTATAAGCAATAAGATTGGGCATATGTGTTTATCGAATACTTACTGAATCTTTCCCATAACGCATGACAATCAAAACTGTCAAATTCTTATTTCAAAGATTAATGTCAGCAACTTCAATGATCCACAGACTTCATACTGTAATATTTCTGTCTATATTTAACAGGTGATTTGGGAATCTCCAGAGCAGAAGAGGAGGGAATGCAATTTTAAGGGAAAGAATTTGCAGGTAAAGGCCCTCACTTTGAAAACAAACTTGAAGGTTACTTAAATCCAACTCTGGTAACTTCTAATAATTGGTTTGATATTTGCCTGCCTGCAGAGTGACTGCTTCAATTACATCAAGATCCTCCTTCAACTAAACAGCACTCACATTTTTGTTTGTGGAACAAATGCTTTCAGCCCTAATTGTTCCTATATCGTAAGTGCTCATATCAATGTCTTTATAGATTTTACAGAAACAATATTATCATTAAACCTAGTCATGTGACTTTAAATGTAATCTGTTCCTCTCTTTCACGCAGCATGTTGCAAACTTCTCTCTAGTCAAAGACGCTAATGGTAATATTTTAACTGAAGATGGAAAAGGTCGATGCCCCTTTGACCCGACCTATAAGTCAACTGCAGTTATTGTTGGTGCGTAATTTAAGTCCTTGCTATTGAATATTGTTTTCAGACATTGCACGAGTTACAGATGATCAGATTAAAGAAGCACATATTCCCCAGTAATAAAGAGAGGCCATTCTTAACTGTCAGGATTGTCCTGTCCCAGAATGTTCGGCCATTTGTCCTCTGGTTTTCATTCAATGTTCTCTTCACATTATTTTGCAGTCATTTTGTACTATATTTGTTTTGCTTCCTGCTTTTTACCCTTTATCAATTTGCATTACTGAAGGCAGTACTGAAGGGGTACTATTGCAGGAGCAGCCTGATCCTTGTATCTCATCTGAATGACCATTCTTTGTGTGTGAGCTGTAACAGGCTCTTCAATTGGGGAAGGGTAGAGGAGCGAAAGTGGTCACATGAACCTCCAGGAGTAGTCATACTTACTGGCCAATTTGAGGGTGGGAGGAAAAGGAGTGTTTGCGCTCTAAACCCTGAGGACAGTGAGGGCCAATGTTGTGGCACCACACCCTAACCATCTAAGATTGTCTACCTCAGCATTAAGTAAGGATTGAATTTTTGACCTTCCCAGTTTTGCGGTTCAGTCAGAGGTTTTTCCACAGAATCGATGGGAGCCAAAACATTTCCCTTTTTCTCTGACATTTACATAGACAGGTGCCACATTATTTAAAATATGTTTACGACAATGTGAAGTATTTGTTTGTTGGATAAAAGTATAAGTACCATGACAAAAATACTTTGGTTGATGCTTTACCCCCTTTACAAGTACCAATACCACCTTGATATACCAATGAGGGATGAAGGGAATAGAAAGGTATGGGAGCAAGTGGAGAGAAAGGATTGAAGTATAAACACCAGCATGGACTAGTTAGGATGAATGACCTGTTTCTGTGCTGTATATTCTACATACATTTATGAGAGATTGCCTTTATCCTCCACTTCAGAGGATATTTGTGAATCTATATATGAATTCATTTTGGATTGGATTCACATTAAACACGTTACTGTTTCTCAATGCTAGCACAGTTTTGGTTTACTTTGTATATGGAGGATTAGAAATGGAATTGATTTGCATATTTTGCAACTATGTAAAGTTTATTTATCCTGTGCTGATAACATACAAATAGACAGAACTAAGATTTGCTTGTCTTCATTGCCATCAGATGGAGAGCTGTATGCAGGAACTGTCAGCAATTTTCAAGGCAACGAGCCAATTATTTCAAGAAGTGGTAATAAACCACCATTGAAAACCGAGAATTCTCTGAACTGGCTCCAAGGTGAGTAACTGGCAACAAAATATAAAAGATTTGTAGTGATAAAGTTTTTTTTGAAATTACTGATGGAGCGATCAGTCAAGCAAGACTGATGGGATATTATTTCATTGGAAACGCTTTCATGAGATTACATCCTTGTGTTTGACTGCTAGCGTCCTCTGCGTGGTACAGCTTGAATAAGTCCAATCAGGTGTGGATTAGATTGGACATAAACACAGAGAAAGAGGAAGTGAGATTCATGTGTGGGTGTGCAGAGCAGTGTACTGGTTTAGTAAATTGATACATCGGGTGGGAATAAGTTTAGGTGCAATTATGCCAACGTGCTTCCACATGTGACATTCATATAGGGCCCCTCTGGTAGTTCATAAATATCCATGGCCATGAAGTTCATACAGTGATATGGAAAGCCTTTGTGCATTTGTTTGTGCACGACATTGGGTGACAACAGGATCAGGCTCATATGTTGAACAACACTTGCGTCAAACCTCATACGTGAATGTGAATAAATGTATTTAGAAATAACTTTGAAAGCCCCCTGACATAAAAATAAAAAGAAGATTCTCAGCCATTTATATAAGTATAGCAGTATCACTTTGTTCAGCAGCCTTGATATCAGACTCCTCAAGCTAATGTAAAAACGTGTTTGTAGAGAATGGACTGGCTATTCTTCCTCCATGCAGTGTACAGTTTGGCATGTTTTTCTTAAGCGATTGTTACACTGTAAACATGTCTAACCGCTCCACAAATCACTCTTAGTCACGAATGGTATTACAAAATATTGCATTTACCATCAAGGTAAATATAAAATATTTACAATGTTGTGGGCGATGCCGTCAAGCATTTTTTGCTGTCCTAACAAAGGTACTGGATTTAGTCTGGACACACATACTTATAGGATCTTAATAGCACTAGTTCAATGACCCAAATTCACCATTATTTACAGCTGGTCTTTTATCAGTGGGTTTTACTGCACAGACATGACCACGGACACCAGTATTAATCATTTTTAGTGCCATGGCTTTATTTCCTGTTTTATTGCTACAGTTGCCATTGTTTATAGTTTGTATGTTTTTGTGTGTTTACACATACAATAAATAAGATACTTAATGTTTGATGGCATCACAAACTTCATTGTAGATGTTTTACAGTATCCATTTCAGCAAAGATCACTAATGTATCACCATTGACCAGCAGAACCTACATCAATTATTCTCTTAGTGTAAACTTTTAGCCAATATCAGTTTTTCTTTTACTAATTTTCTAACTTCAGATCAATATCCAATCCAGGTTTAAATGCACAATTCAACATTTGATTACAGAAATGGTCCCTCGCATGTTTACAATCCACACTAGCAGACTGTAAATGGGGTGAGAAGGTTTTCCATGGGGTAGTGGAAACAGCAATCACAAATGGGGATATACTCTACAAAGGAAAAGATTGTTGCAGAATGTTTACGAATCATACGGTTGGAGGAGTACTTTATATTGAAAGTTATTCCCAAGGGTGAATAAAGACCCTCATTAGCTACAGCCACAAATCATTGTCATTGTCCTAGTGCTCGATATGAAGGTGCAATTGCTATGCCACACTTGTTGGAAGAACACAGTCAATCGTGGGGACATTAAAAATATTAATTCCACTCAAATGAAGCTAGTTAATTTTTAACAGTATGTAATTCTTAATCTACATATTGCATGCAAGAATTTGTCTAGAATTTTAATTTCAGGGGAGCTGAACTTTACCAAACTGTTCATACCTTCTTAATTTTTTTGGCAGATCCATCTTTCGTTGGTTCAGCATATATACCAGAAAATTTACCAGAGAACAATCCTATTGGAGATGATGGCAAAATATATTTCTTCTTCAGTGAAACTGGCAAAGAATTTGACTTTTTTGAGAATACAATTGTATCGCGGATAGCACGAATCTGCAAGGTAAATTCACGTTTTAACACAGAATTTATGTCCTAGCCATTGGTCAAGGCAGCTGGACAAGTTTGCATCAAGAAATAGGCAACAGGAAAGCATTAGACTTAAGTTATCTAATTATCACCAGGTACAATTTGTCTGTTTATAGTGGACTTGAATTATAGCTGGATTGTCAGTCTGCTAAAGTGTACGGCGTTAGCATAATAGATACTGTACAATAGTTCCAACACTCCTCTTCCATTTAAGAACTGAGGTTGATGGAAGAAGCTAGTGTAGGTAGGTTATCTTATTGAATGACTCATATTAGGAGACCCACACAAAAAATCTAGCCAAGTGAGAATAAAATCAAGACTTCTGCTTTCCTGATAGTTATTGATAACCATGTGATTTGTGCTGTGACAGAAGTGAATTCTAATCTTTGGAAAGTAGCACCGCCATATATAGAATTATGGTTGTGGGAAACTACTGATAAAGAGTGAAGACATGTTACCTGAGGCAGTGAATGCGTTTTTCAGATAATGATGTTGAGTATGTCTGCTGGAACAAAGTGGGGTAATTAAGCAAAGTCTTCAAACGCCCTGCACCAGGTCTTAGAAACGCCTGTGGCTCTATAAGTGGTGGTGATGTTTAGTTGTCATCACCCTTTAATGTGTGATCTATTAGATAGCACTCACTGGAAATGTTTGCAGCATAGCACCGGGTTGTACCCGGATAGGTTGCATCTATATTTATTTATTCGCTTTCTTTATCTAAATCCCTTTTTGTGCTTGTGGTCTTGTGAACTCTTGTTGATTTACTGCACCCTACTTTCATCCTACTTTGGTAAACTGGATTTGACACCAGAACTTTATAACTTCTACCACTTTGGTAGCTTCAGCTGAAGTAATGGATAGTGTGAATCATGAAGGGAATTGGGAGAGGCTGCTGATTCATTCTTTTAAGATCTATTGGCTGGCTTGATCCTTTATTGACTCACCTTCACTGGTTATTGAAAATGTATTTTGATCTCACTGTGATTCATTTCAGTTTAAAACAATTGGAAATTATGTAAGGGTTGTTGTCTGGAGGGAGTTACCTGTGTAGACTTCAGGTGCTTTACAAGTCCAATGTTATGTTCAAAGGGCTTGGGTGTTTGTATCAGTAGTGCTCTTAGCTGTGTTTGTTTTTTTTTCAGTTTTATTTTGCGAACATCAAAAGCTTTCTGATATAAAAGAAACTCAATTACTTCAACTTTCAAAGCTGGCAATTTAGAAAGCCAGGTTGTTCATGTAGCTGACGCAGGAAAACAGTAGGAATTTTCTCATGTAAAAGGTTCAGAAAATGATTTATTCTAAACCAGAAAAGAAGAATCATTACTGTACATTGTATAATCTAGGGGCAGGTTTCAGTCTGTAACAAGAATCATGTTGAATGCTTTCCCATAATTGATCGCATGATCACGAGAGAGAATCAGATGAAGAATGCTCTTCTGCTCATTTGATCTCATCCTTCCAGAATACCACCCATCAATTATATCAGTTTTTTAGATGAGTCCAATGGCCTGATGTTAACCACTCTTCAAGTAACCAGTCATTATTACTCTCTGTGTAAAGACATACTTACTTGTGTCTGTCCAGGAATTCCCCTTTACAAATCTGAACCTGTGCCGTTTCGTTCTGCTGCTTTGGTGTTATCTGAGAGTACTGTTCTGGGTTGACTTTTCCAATCTTATTTAGAATCTTGTATGCCTCTACAGACCTTCTCAGACATTGCTTTTCAACACTGAACAGCCTTCCTAACCCAAAGCAGATCACAGACCATGTTGTTATAAACTAAGGCACCACCCTCCACTCTATTTCACTGTTCTCAGGTGTCTTAATGGCTCCAAGTTTTAAATTCACTAAATGCATTTTTGAAGTTTTCTGCTTTAACATCCCGTGACAAGCTGAATGGAATTAATGTATGTATTACCAATAATTCAATTGTTCCAAAAGGCTTACAATAATATTTATTCAAATATGTTTCAGGCTAACACTATTAACAAGTAAAACTTATATAATTTTCCAAATAATCCAGACTTCGAAGAGTTTATTCGACAGCCTTTTCTAGTATTATATTCTTGGGGATTATGCCTTTCATTAAAGTAGTTTTAAAGGAGAACATTGCTCAGGGGTCACCTCCAGAATGAGACTGAGCTGCTATTTAACACTGTGAATGCCATTTGACCTGAGCAGGTCTTCAAATTAGAGAAGTGGTAATTCTCGACCCCCTAAAAGCGCTCGTATTTACGGTGCCATTACTTTAGACATCCATCATTGCAATGCCATCTTCATCAATAGAAATAAATAAACCAAAAGAGAAAAAAATCATGTTGGAATGGAGAATGGAGTTTCATCAGAGATCAAAACTCCTGGTTGTTTTGGTTCAAAGGTGCGATAATTATGGGGCTGTTCCAACACGTTCTAAACTTTGCAATCCATGGACAACTTGGGAAGAGTTAGAAGAAATAATAATAATCCTTGCATTTGATATAGCACCTTATCATGTCGTTGAGACATCTCAAAGCGCTCATACAATATATTGTAAAGTGTAATGACTGTATTTCGTATTTGGTACAACCAAATGGCCACATTACTACATTTCTGGTCATTCTTTGCCACGAATGACCAATTACTTCCAACAACCAACACTAAGATTGTGCCCTCGCTACTCATTAGTTGATCACAAACATTCGGTTCATTCCTAAAGTTTATTGGATTTAAGATTTTAAAAGACTATGACGTGCAAAATCTCCATGGTACCCTTGTGTTAAATATGGTTTGTCCGTTTACTTTCATCTAACTCAAATTGTGATTTCTGATTGACAGTAGATTTTTACTGCCCCTTCAATTATGGCCCCCCATGAAGTAGCCAAAAGAAGTTACAAAGGCAACTACACATTGCCTGTCATTGCAATGGAAGGTCTGCCATTTGTCATGATGGGCACTGTCAGTTTAAGTGACAGTGCTGAATGAGGTAATAGGCCCGTTATCAAGCTCACCTTTTATTGTGGTTTGATGTGATAATCATGGGGAATTCGACATGTTCAAATTACTGAGTGGCCTTGAATTGGTTTCTTCACCGTTATTCAGGCAAAGTCGTGGACAAGCTGAAATAGAACTTTCATCTTTCCCAACGTTTTCCTTTTACCAAAATAAAATGGGAATCCCAAGTGGGGTGAAAGATGAAAGCAAAAAAAGAATAATTTTGTCACTCAATCCACGACTGTTTGTGGGACACTGCTGTGAGTAATTGACTGCCGCAGTTCACCCACAAAATATACAGTCAATTTACTTAACAGTATATTCTGTGAAGCACTTTGAGGATAGCAACAACAAGATTATATTTGTATAGCACCTTTCAAGTCAGGAGGACGTCCCAAGACGCTGGGCAGTGTACAGCATTTCAGACCTGAGCTGGGGTCAGGGGGGAGAAGGGAGGGGAGGGGACGGGGGGTGACCAATGGCATGGTTGAAGAGGAGGGTTTTGAAGCAGGACTTGAAGGAGGCTAAGGAGGGGCGAGGCGGAGTGATTGGGGGATGGAGTTCCAGAGGTTGGGAGCAGAGTGGTCGAAGGCTCTCCCGCCAATGATGGGGCGGGTGGATCGGTGGATGTGGAGCAGGCCGGAGCCGGCTGAGCGGAGGGAGCGGGCGGGTTGGTAGGGGGTTACAGAGATAGTTCTGGATTATCTGCAGCCTGTGGAGGGAGGAGTTGGGAAGGCCAACAAGCAGGGAGGTGCTTGGAGGTGATGAAGGCATGAACAAGAGTTTCAGCGGCCTGAGGGGTGAGGTAGTGGCGGAGTCGGGCGATGTTACGGAGGTGAGGGAAGGCAGAGCGGGCCATGGCTTGGATGTGGAGAAGAAAAGACAGTTGAAGGTCGTACAAGACACCAAGGATCCTGACTGGCTTGTTGAGTTGTAGTGTACAACCATGGAGGTTGATACTACTAGAGCCTGAGGTGCAGAGGCGCTGGCGTGAGCCAATCAGGAGGACTTCAGTCTTGTTCACATTCAACTGTAGGAAGTTTGCCCTCATCCAGGACTTGATGTCTGACAGGCAGTCTGTCAGGACAGCAGTGGTCCTGGAGTTGAGGGTGGAGGCAGAGTTGGGTGTCATCCGCATACATATGGAAGTTGACCCCATGTGTGAGGATGATGTCACCAAAAGGGAGCGTGTAGATATTAAAGAAGAGGGCCAAGGACAGAGTCCTGGGGGACACCAGACGTGTCAGTACGGGGGCTGGAGGAGAAACCGTTAGAGACAATAAAGTGGAGATGATGAGAAATAGGAATTGAACCAGGCAAGGGCAGGTCCGCGAAGATTGAGTAAGGAGGAGAGGCGGTGTATGAGGATGGGCTGGTCGACAGTCAAATGCAAGGATTATTATTAAAATAGATCGGAATAGAATCCCAAGATGAAAGCAAAACAGAACTGTTAAAAATACAAAATGCTGGCTGTTTGTCTTTTAATCAATTTCTTTCCTCTGAACATAAATTACCAGAGCATGCTAGTTGAGCCAGGTTACCGGTATGTTATTGTACTATTTCAGCCCTATATATATAATTGGTACAAACTGATCCTGTATACATTAGTCAGGTAAGCCAGTCCTGATTTAAGGAATTTAATTAGTGGATTAGAAAGCAATATTGATCCTGTATTGAGAACTGAAGCCTGCAGTGATTGCGTGTATTGTAGTCAATCCCAGTGGGTCGTTATAAATGGGCTTTTCTTTTTGTTGTAGCAAAAAGAATTGGTATTCATCAAAGAAGTGATCCATGTTGTGTTTGGCAATCCTTATGTAGCTGTTTATTAAGATACAATCTAACATAACCATTTAAAATCCCTGAAATTAATAAATATGAGGCCAAATGTGTAGCATTTCTGTGAAATTCCACATCGAGAGGTTAAGGTTTGGTTAAATCAATCTTCTGTCAGCTTTTACTTGTGATCAGTGTAGCCTTTGATAATTTATATTTCTGTCATCAACAAAATGACTTGTAGTGCATACTTTCCCTTGATTATATCACTCAATGTGAAACCCATAGAATAAGAGAAAGATGCATTTACAAGGCCCTCATTGGAGAGATCAGCTGTTCAGCTCCTGTCATTCCAATGCCATATGTGTTGATAGCCACTGTCAGGTTAAGTGACACCGTTGAACAAGATAATAGGCCTGCTATAAGTTCACTTTTAAAAATGAGACATTATTATTTTGGTTTGATGTGATAATCATAGGGAATTAGTCATCTTCAAATTACTAACGCCCTTGCCAGTGCTGCCTTGATTTCTTTGCCAATTGTCAGGAAGCATGCAGCAAGAACCTTTATTCTCATTGTTTTGCCTTTAAACCTAAATAGACAAGAAACTATAGGGGGGAAGAGTTTCAAAGAACACAAAATATAGTGGTAGGAAGGTAGCACATTGGGTTGTTTGTCATCCAGCTATGTTGCTGCTCCACTGTTCATATTCCCAGCATTCCCAGGCAGTTCTGAACATGCATTACAGCAAGGTGAAGAAAAACAAGCTTTGTGTATGTGGCTGGGGAAAACTTGTTGTACATTGCTTAAGCTTTGTTAGGAACAAAAAAAAAAGCCATGAGACTCAACAAGACAGTCCCTTTTTGATTGATCTTCCCGCCTTCTCAATATAATCCCTTGATCACTAAAATCTCTAGAAATGTGGCTGGTTTATGTCTGTAGCCCACTTATATATTCACTTTAATAGCCTCTCTTGCATCCTATTATACTTATCTATTATTGTTTGTGTAGAAAGAGCATTCTGGTTGACCAGATTGATCAAGTCTGTTGTCCATTCTATGTTCCTATTTATAGTTGCCACAAAAAGGAAGGAGGGTTGAAGCCAAGGTTTCATATTGTAGATGACCTTTTGATTGTGGTAACCCACAAGGATTTTGGCTTGATATTTTCTTATGGTTATTTTATATTAATCTGCATTTCATTCTTGTGGCTTAAGTGTACCACTTTTACCCACAGGGTGATTTAGGTGGGGAGCGTGTGCTACAGAAAAGGTGGACCACTTTCCTGAAATCCCAGCTCTCCTGTTCACTTCCCGACGATGGGTTCCCATTTAACATCATACAGGACATGTTCGTCCTTACTCCTGGGAAAGAACATTGGAAAAATACAACCTTTTATGGAGTATTTAGTTCACAATGGTATGTAAATATAATTTTTTTCTTTTATCTGAAACCTAGGGACTTTTTTAAAAACGTTTTGTTTGTGATTAAGTGATATAGTAAAACTCACAGAAGTCTGATCTATATAAATCGTATAATCGCCTAAGTCGTACATCTGCCCAAGTCCCATTCAAGGGTGTTTGTCACCCATTCTATGCAAGTTTGACACAACTCATACTTTGCATAAGTCATATTAAATATATGGTCCCAACCGATATGACTTGTGTGAGATTTACTGTCTTTTTTTTCTAACAATAAAGAAGCCAGAATAACAAGTACAACCATAGGAGGAGTCAGAGATATTAGAGATAGTTGTAGTGAGGGGCTACATAACAGTTTATTTGACTCTACATGAAGCAGTTAACTTTGGAGATTTTGTTATTTTGGATGTTCTTTTTTTAGTATTGCATTAAACAGCTGTTAATAATTAATACTTAGCCTGAGGTTATTATTTAGGCCAGAGATTTCTGAAATATTTAAAATGATTTGAAGAGTAAACACTTCCTGAGATGTTTCCAGAATGACTCGTGTATTAATGTGACATGCAACAAATTGTCTCTCTTTTCCAGCTGTAGCACTATTACCGCTAACTGCTGCACTAATCTAATTTAATGTTTAATCATAATCATTTGGGGCCATATTGGTTCCTTTGTGCATCAGGAACATGTAAAACACTGATAGAAGCTTTGGGGATTATGTTAGCATAGAATCATTGAATGTTTATGCACAGAAGGCAGACATTTAACTTATTATGTCCGTGCTAGCTCCTAGTTCTTGCTGGGATATTGGAGAGGTTCTGTAAAGGAACACCACATGAGTGTGCTGCACTCTGCAACAAATTGAAAAAGATGAGGTGGATAAACAAGAACCGATGGGGCAGGATTATGCATTGCTTTTCAAGAACCAGATCTTTAGCTTTGGATCTCTTGTTGCTTAGGGTTATATCAGTGCAGCCTTCTGTAAAACCGAGTGCTCATTCAGCAGCATCAACCTACACTCAGTAGCAGCAGATAACATATACATAATATTCGCCCACAAAATATTCAGTTAATTCACTTTACGGAATATTCTGTGAAGCACTTTGAGACTTCACAACAATGTGATAAGGCACTACATCGAATGCAAAGATTACTATTCAATAGGAATGTTACGTGTAAAGTGCACATTGCATCAGCACTGAAATTGCAACAGCATGAATAAAATGCCTGTAAATTATCTTCTGATCCAATAAAGCTCTGCTTGCCTGTTTTTCATTAAAAAGCAGTTACCGTTGGCTCCTTGTGATCACATCCACAGAGTTTATACACAGTTCTTTTTATTTAAATATTTAGTAACAAAATGTGGTATGTTATAAATAAATTATAATTGTTTTTAATACAGTAAACCAGGCTATTTTTCCATTCTTCCATTGAAACCTAGTGACTTGAAAATGATTGAACTCTGCAAGACCATTGTTGTTTTCAGAGAGAACTGTGGATAATCCTTAAATTTGTTTTCCCGACTTTGTAGAAAGGACAGGCTTCCAAAAAGTATGGCTGATTAAAATGACTTGGAGAATTGGCTCCATTGGAGATTCATCAAACTCACAACATTAGCAATGGAGGCTCAGATGAACAGTGGGAGTTTACTGTTTTCTATTTCACAAGGTCACAGCTGGATGCTTGTCACCCATTTATAACAATATCATATGCTGAAATATTTAGCTGTTAGACAGATAGGCTCTTGTTAGGAAACATCAGATTTAAATATGTCCTATTTATTAAGGGGGAGGGGGAAAGAGTTTGCCAAACTAGCATTTGTTTCCATATGGGGTGAAGATTGTAATGTGTAACGTGTTCATTGTGTCTGGCGACAATGGATTGCAGGCATCACAATTTTCACTGCCTATGTTTTTAATGCTGATCTCCCTGGGGTAGGACTAGACACAATGTTAAATAAAAACAGTATCAGTGTATCAATTCTACCTTGGACTGCAAAGGTTGATGACCCACATTGTCTTGAATGTGAGACGAGGGTACAATAAAATTGACATATACATAGATTCTTTCTCGATGGGAAGATGACCCAAAGGTTATTTAGAATGCTGTAGAGGCAGCTAAGCTTTGGGGGGGAATCGAGGGGGAAAGAGGAAAGGTGACCGAAAGAGCTGTCAAAGAGGTATGTTTACCTTGAAAGAGGGAAGGTCAGGGAGCGAGTCGGAGGGACTATGGGAGGGAGTTCATTGCATTGTAGGCTATTTTGAAATTCTACAGTTGAACAAAAGGGTATTGTGTCTTGATTGTGTCCATTGCGTTGATTTTGTTTACAGGTACAAAGGTGGTGCAGCCACATCTGCTGTCTGTTCATTCTCTATGGCAGATGTCACAAGAGCCTTCAGTGGAAGGTACATGGAAGTGAATCGCGAGACACAGCAGTGGTATCCCTACAATCACATTGTCCCAGAGCCAAGACCAGGCACTGTAAGTATCACTGACATTAAAGATTAACCTTGATCATATTGACCATTGAGCAACACATTTTAATGCGAATATCCTAAAATGAATGGCTTTTACATATTAAAACTGTAATGTTTCAGATATTTGCAAACGTTCCCATTGTACTGTGCTGTATTCTGCCTTGTAAAATGGAGGTGATGATGAAAACATGGTAGAACAGATTTGTCACACTTTCATGAAATAAGGTTGGCATGTTTTGGTGGTGGGCGATGAAGCTATCAGCCTTTGAAGGTTGAGCATTTTTAAAGTTATGAAAAATGACTCAGACTTGGATCAAACATTTTAATAATGCAGAAAACTTTTCTTCCATCATGTCCAACAGTGCATTACAAATGCTGCAAGAGCCATGAACATAACCTCTTCATTCCAAATGCCGGATAAAGTGCTGAATTTCGCCAAAGACCACTTTCTGATGGATGAAATAAGGAGTCAGCCCTTGTTGATCAAAAAACATATTAAATACACACAGATTGTTGTGGACAAAGTTGAAGCCATTCACAGTCACTACAACGTCATGTTTCTGGCCACAGGTACGTTCCACAGCTATCTAATTAAAACACTTCAGGCTCCATCAGTCACTTTATGGGTCCTGCCAGGAAATAAGTATTTCATGCTAATTCATACAAAACTCCTACAATTTTAATGAAGAATAAGCCACGTGCATAGAAATTGAATGCATTGAAATATGAGTATATCTGTGGAGCAATTTACCATTTTCTCTCCCGTGTTAATAACAGAGATTATAATTGCCAACCAGCAGACCAAAGCTACAATAATTGTTTTGGGTTTTATTCAAATGACAATCATATTTTCTTCAGTGCTTTTAATACAATACATATGCAAGATCAGATTTCGGATGTATTGCACACATCTTTTGCATTTAGCAGAACATCATTGTCTGTAGATCTACAATACCTGTGATCATTAATTGACTGGGATCATCCTACAGATTTCAGACAAGGAGATAATTAGCTATTTTCTTAGTTCTCCCTTTGGCCTCATTCTGAAAGGTTTAATACTTGCTTGAGCATAGGTCATGTTTGCTGAAATTTAGCCCAAAAAGCAGAGCCTTACTCCCCAATGATATTCTGTGTTCCCATCCACAATACTTGCACTAATATTTCAATTTGACACTAATGCTGTTCTTGTCTGATAATGATCTACTGCCAGGGATTATGGACCTTTCTGCTATTTTGTAAACATATTAGAAATAAAAATGTCACCAGAATCAAAATAAAAACAAAACTGAATGGGCTAATGGGCTTAAAAATGTCACTAGAATCAAAATAAAAACAAAACTGAATGGGCTAATGTTTTGTAGAAAGACACTCCAATTGCACTATGTAACTTTATGTGAAATTCAGTAAAGAATTTGGCGAAATGTACATTCCTAAAATAAATATATTAATAATAACTATTTGGGGTAGAATTTCAAATAACCAAAAGGAAACTAAATTCTCCCTGTCGAGGATAATGTGTTTGTTCAGAAAAATATAGAGGCTATTCTTAATACCTTTTACAATCCTTATTGATGATAAAAGGTTTAAGGAGATAATTTGATAAAATGTCAATGTTGGTTTGCCACATAAAGCAATAAATGTATATTAAATTTCACTCTGAATATGAAAATACCATCTATAATAGTGTTACAGAGTGGATGGCAGTAGGTCCATAAAGGAATAAAACAACTTATCTGAATAAGACTATATTTTACTTGTATTTAAGATGAAATGCTTGATGTTTCTTGCCTTTTGCAATTCAAAGTATTATTTCTTACATATTGTATTTTTTTTCTGACAGAAACCGGGGTATTGCACAAAGCAGTAAATGTGAACAATAAAATGCACATCATTGAGGAAATTGCTTTGTTTGCTGCACCACAACCCGTACAGAACCTGATACTGGATTCAAAACAGGTACAAAGTTCATGAAGAGTTATTCCCGCCAGGAGACTCTGTTTGTTGCCATTAGAATCTAATCCCACATAGCAATAATTACTGGATTTTCGTCAAAGAATTGGTAGCAAATAATACCAAATAAGTCATTATTTTTCTCATTTTTGATCCATCTCAGTGACATTAACAAAGGTCAATATTTTTGTCCGTCCAGAATGTGTGTCTATGTAGTTAATGAGGAGAAAAGAATGGTTGAAAGATACTCTAGTGTTCACAAGATCGGTTTGGTTGAAGAAGTGCTTTGGCCCATCTGATCTCATCCCTTCAGAATATCCACCTACTGACCTCCCATCACAGAATGAAGCTGCTTTTTAAATGAGTGTCCGTCCTGACAACTTGTTCCACTCATTAACTACCCTCTGGGTAAAGAAAGCTTCCTGGTATGTGCCCTGAAATTGCCCTTTGCAACTCTAAACCGATTTTGTTTTACTGGCTTGGTGCATCCTAAAGTGTCACTGTACCAGCCTTACCCTTTTATACAGAAACTGCACATTATATGATTGGAAATCCCATTTGTAATCCTTAGTTAAATGCCAATCACAGAGATTACAGTGGATAATTCTCAATTAATTCTACAATATTTTTCAAATGATAATTTTTAAAGTAGGTTTCGCTTAACCCAGTGTTTTGAGTTGTGTTCAAGTTCTGTTTTATGTCTCCAATGTACACAGGGCATGTTGTATGCATCTTCTTACTTGGGCGTCGTTCAGCTGCCTACTTCCAATTGCAGCATTTACCAGATTTGTGGCGAGTGTGTCTTGGCCAGGGATCCTTACTGTGCCTGGGATGGGATGATGTGCAGAAGTATCCGAGGATTACAGTTCAATTCGTAAGTGGCTTTAGAAGGAAACTATTTGGAAACTTGCAACAAATAAGTCATGTTGGAATTCAAGATGTTACTATTTTCAGACTCTGAGAAATGTTCGATGACTATTGGATGCATTAGAAAGTCATCACATTTCTCAAAATGGTTATTATATGGCTGTAGATCAGGAGTGTTTCACATAATTTTGAAGCCAATTTTCCACAGTTCTGTAAAAGAACTGACTTCCAACTGTGACTTGAAGAGTTTTCTGCACTTCTGTGTGATCTTAAATTTTAAGGCAAAATGGTCTTGCAGCCTGATACTAGACAGAATTTCAGGCCTTTAATGTTAAAGACGAGACAAGAAGTCTACCTTGTACTTTCCTTCTTTTGCTTACCACAAAGTCTGTTTCTTCAACTTTTTTTTTCCATGTTCTGATTGCAGTCAATGGAAACAAGACATTGAGACGGGCAAAGCTCAACAGCAGTGTTGGAACCCTAATGATTCAGCAGTGAGACCGAGGGCTTTCAGGCCACAGCGTGAGTACTTATGGAACTTTCAAATGAAACTGATTTTAGAAATTAGCTGCACATTTTAGTTCCCTTGGTTAGCTGGTTAGAGAAAGTCATCCTCCAGAACTAAAGTATAATTCAATTATTTTAAATGAAAAGAAAAACTCCTTCCCCTCACTTCAGGTATTGTGTTGGAACATGCATTCTGATACACAGCATACTCTCGATTTCAGTACAGAACCTGCATGTGTGCATAGGGTACTTGTTGATACTGATGCTTCCTCGAAGTTGCCATACCTGCCAGTGGACGCGTTACCATTGTGATAGTTTGTGAATGCCTTAAGTTGCAATATTGTAAGCCAATTACCACGTTTTCTGAAAGCTGGTAAAGTGCAAGAAAACACTCTCTGCCAATCCAAGTGCACATAGCTACTTAAATCAGATGAGAAACTATTATTCTATACATAGAAAAAGTGTATTTAATATAGAGGTGCTTGGTAAACTCTTAACTTACTTAACTCTGCTTACTGGAAATTCAATCATTTCTACTTCTCTTAACATTTAATTCTATGTTCTTCATTTGTTCTCAGTATATGTTTGACTCCTTTATGTACGTCTAAACTTTCTGTCTTCAAACTGGACCTACGGCAGAGGGTTAAGATAATTTTCTAATTCAAAAATGTTGTATTGAAGTATGCAATTCTTCTATTCATGAATCTCTTTTCCATAAACAGGTTCTGTCCCATGTGAGACTGTCACTGTGCCACTTAATAGTTTCAAATTGCTACCCTGTCACGTAAGATCAAACTTTGCAACAAGAAAGTGGATGCATAATGGAGCAGTAGCAGATTCTATGTACACGATTCTTACTGACGGCGAGATTATCACTACAGCAGAGACACTTGGAGTATATGAATGCTGGGCCTTAGAGGAAGGCTTTCAGCTGCTGGTTGCAAACTATTGTGTGAGAGCGGACTGGTCTTTGGAAGCCACAACAGCATCAAGAAAATCCATCCCTGTAGAAAGCTACGGAAATCCAGAGAAAGGGATAGTTATAAACCCACTCAGTAGTGAAAGCCGATATGCTCAGCACACCAATGGGAAGAATTACTGGACTGAGTTTGTAACGGTGAGTGTAGTGTTTGCGCTGACTCTTGCTGTTTTATGTCTCATTTTCCTGTATTGGAACAGAGACAGAATGAAGTCACTGATAAAAGATGGAGAATGCTCGAACATCCAACAAAAGAAACAAAGAAAGATTGAGATACAAGAAAGTCTTCCTTTGAACGGAAATCCGATTCAGGTACCAACTCCTGACCACCACAAAGGTTACCAGAGTTTAAATGACAACCACATCTGCAGTACACCAGTGCTGGAAAATGCCACCAGTGGCAAGGACTCTGAGTATCCAGAATCACCAAATAGTCAGCTGAATCAAAAAAACTTGTATGTGGAGATTTCCCCACGTTGCCCACAACCTAGAGTGAGAATTGGTTCTGAAATCAAGGATGCTGTCGTGTGAAACACAAAGTGAGCTACAACTATACCACTGTGGCCTTTGTAAGGGACCAACCATATGAAATTGGAAAGACTAAGGCTGGTAGCTTAAAAACTACAATTGTTGTACTGTGCCACTTGGATATCTTTTCAGTATGTAAATCACATGCATGGATGGTTATCGGTGTGACATTCAGTTTTAGTAAATGTGTGTATCTGTAACCATCAGCTGAACAGCATGGAAATGCATGATATATTGGATGACATACTATTCCCAATTTGTTTGCAATTTTGGGCTTACAGTACAAGACTCTCCTTTTATTCAGGGAGGGAGTGATAGGAAATCTTAGTGGATGGAAATAAAATAATTTTGTGTGCCAAATGCACAGGAGCACACATTTTATATAATGTTATAAGGGTTCATTTTCATAGGTGGACACGATAACTCTGAAATGTACCAAACCTTGCATACAGCAGTGACTGCTCAAACCTTGTATCCCACTAGTGTATACTTACCGCACATTTACTGAAAATTTTCAGCTTTCAAAATGTGGACATCCTTCATATTAGATTTATGCAATGATTGTGTATAAATCTCCGAGTTGTGTATTATAAATTAGAATTGTAGATGTGTTCAGAACTTCAAATGATTATTCTGCAAACAAACTAAAAAGGAAAATTGATGGTATCACATTGTTAATTTGGCAGCAGAAATTTGACTCCAGTTTTCAATGGGTTAAATGTCCACATGTAAATCGACACGTTTCTCATACAAAATGTGAATGTTTTATTATTGGAAACAAAAAAAACTGCTAATACGATGAGCCTTTGCTTCAGTGGGTATCAAGTAGAAGATGTGTACATAGATTTGTAACAGGCTAAAGGGAAGGAACTCGAGGTGAGTTAGATGAAAATAGAGGTAGTGGTGTAGTGCCTCAGTGTACTTTGGTTGAACCAACTATTCCTATAGTGGAAATCGCATGACATGGTACACCTAGATGTCTAAAAGCCCTTTGATTAAGCACCACATGAACGGTTTCTTTGCGTTACTGCCAGTGGGTATCAAAAGTAAAGTAGACATGGATGCGGATTAGTAGGTGGCTTAAGGGATAGAGGCAGACATTTGATGTAATTGAAATGGATGAAGTATTAAGTAGGGTACCACAAGGTCCATGTTGGAATCCATTTTGGTCCTAGTATACATGTATGCTATAGAGGAATATAAGATGCTTAACAGGATAGTGAAAGTAAACCTGGAATAATGCTTTCAGATACTCAAAAGGCAATAGAAAAGAACACAGGTTCAGGGTTGTGAATTGGACATTTAGGACAGACACGGAATATGTTTCTTTAATTAAAGGCTAGACCAGGTTCTCAGAATGGGTGGTCAAAGCCAAGACACTGGCTTTAAGACACTCATTTAAAAATAGCTTGGTCCTGGAATTGGATGAACAGATATTCTGGAAGGAGATCAATTAGGCATAAAAGGCATTTTCCATCTAAACCTCTCTTGTGAATTTGTAGTTATATAAAAAAACTGGTACAGTGGGGAAGACAGATAAGATGATGTGTCTGCATCTTGCTGTTGCTTTTTTTTATTATATGCTAAAAAGGATTATTAAAGATGGATATGGAGACAGACCTGAGATCCTCGCTCCTATTTTGAGTTGGTGAAAAGTGGATAATAATGAGAAAATTAGCCTTGCTTTAACATTTCCAGGTTGACCCAGTAGTTGTTGCAATTAGTGCTTATGTTAGTGAAAGTAATTTGTTCAAATTGGAGCTTATGTAGGAAAGGTTCCAAAGATTTAACCTGGCATTAAGGAAAATCCAGTAAAGAGTTTTCAAGACTTAATAAACGTTTCAGTTATCAGAAATATGCACCACCAGCATGAGGTTAGTCATCTTTTGGGAGCAGTAGCCTTTTGGTTAAACCTACTGATGTGTGACAAGATACATGACCAATATCTGAATTGAAGTACTGACTGAGATAGATGGGACTTTTTGGAGCACATTATTTCCAGATTGAGATAGCAGAATGAGGGCATCACGTCCCAGAGAGATGATAAAGTGTTGAATACCTCCCTAGTCTGGATGACAATGAGACATCATGTATAGTGTTGGTGAGAAGCAGAGGTTGACAGCATCTTAACAATGTCCCTAACTAGGATGGGCACCCAACCTTCTTTGGAGAAGACTGGCAATTTAATGCCTTTTAGTACATTACAAAACATCACCCTGATTTCATCCCATTTCCTTTTAAGAACAGAGTAAAGCAACAATTGTTGCAAGTGTTTGCTATTCTTCATTGTTAGTATAAAATGTTTGTAAGTACAGATAAATCATGTGATTTAAAACAGCATTGGCAAAAGGTAGGAAAATATCACTCAAGAAAACGAATTCAACCTGTCAGTCATATTGTAGCAATATCTTGTTGTAACATGTATACACACCATGGTAAGTAAACTACTGAGCACTGACTATATCTACAGCAGTTTTAGTGTCCAACTTGTATTTTAGGTAACAACATGTAGCAGAAATATATTGGGATACTGTGAATTAGTTGTACGAAAGGGAATTAATACCCTGAGAACCAGTGAGCTATAGTATAGATGTGAATCTCTAGGCTTCTGTACTTAATTTTTTGATAATTTACCAAGTTGAGTTCATAGTTCTTTTCTGTTTTCTACTATTAAACACTATTAAGGCATTTTTTTTTAAAGCCACCATATCAGTGAGCAAACATGCGCTCTCAATCATGTAGGACACCAGAAGGTGGTACTTCTTCATGTCTCAGTCCATTTAGGTCACTTTGATGACATGCTCTTGTAATGAGAGGTCCCATTGTCCATGCATTGTGTCAAAGAGGCTCTGAGCTTCCAGCTGAGTGGAGCATCATTTAGTAATATTTGTGGGAAATGTGTGGTTTATTTCTTTTTAAAATCCTACATTCCAATGCAGCAAATAAATGCCCTTTGCTGAATTACATTTAAAATGCATTTGGTCGTCTCGTACATAATCAGTGTGAGCTAGGAAGATGATTTGAATAACTCATCAACTCCAAGTGAAGTTTATTGGCGTGGAGACTGAGTAAGGCAGTGCATTCAACATCTCTCCTCCCTCTCTTGACTAGTCAGCACCTCCTGTTTCTTTCTGCTAAATTGGGTGGGTTCATGCAAAGGGACTCTGCAGGTTATCAGTACCAAGTGTGCTACTCTTGTATCTGGAGGCTAAGTATTCAATTTCAAAATTGAAACAGTCATATAGATTCAAAGCAATGATATCACCTTTGTACTAGCACTAAGCCTACTTGACATTATTCTTTGATTTTATTAAAAGGCTTTATCTTGGATCAAACCATCTGCATGTAATGTCTTACAGTACTGCCTCTTACAATAAATATGATAATAACTTGACTAAATACCTTTTTAGATAAATGCAAAACCTCACTAGGATTTTATTAGTCATTAGAATAAAGTTTTGCTTAAGAACATACACTAATATTTATGTTATAATTCTCCTATAATATAATACTAATCTTAACCCAGTGGTATAACTGTAGAAATCACAAATTTCTGACTGCTAAAAGTTATTTTCTAAATTCCTATGCACTATGTAAAAAATATTTTGGTGTGCTCTCATCACTGTGCATTACCATTTAATTTCATAGGTTTGTTTTTGCACGTCTTGTACATGTTTGCAATGGCTATATCCCTTTTGCTGTAACCCATGATAAAGAAGAGATTTTCCTTTATATGAGTAGAAATCTTAGACTGTTAAGCATCTTATTACAAAATGGAACTCTGCCCATAGTTGTACTGAATTGTTCTGGAATCAATATCTGTTAGTCACTTCAGAAATGGTTCAACTGTCTTCAATGTTTGGTAATACTGTGCATTTTTCACTATGTTATACCCAGGTTTGGCAGTCTTAAGTATTTCTAGAGGGTGAACAAAGACCTGTAGAAAAATGCTGATAGCTCATTGGGAAAACTCTTTGTATCCATTTATACTGTTGTAATCTAATTATTTTAAACCAGTGACCTAAACATAGTACATATTTTGTCAGGTTTTCCAATTTGCATTCAGAAACCCAACTGTACTTTTTATATTTGTAGAGTCTCTTAAGTGGTGTGTATTTCAAAATGTCAGTATTGATGCTCAGTGTGGCTAATAGTGGTGGAATGTGTTTGTTATGTTTCTAAAAAGAAAAATGTGAGCTGTTGGGGGGAGGAGAGAGTGGTGTCAAAAGCAAAATCAGTTCTGTAAAGTTGATGCTAAAATCTAATGGAACACCAAATGCTGATACATAGCATTCTTATAATGTGTATACTCGTTTGACATTTTCCAAAGTATACACTTGAAGAATTTATGTAAGGTACATTTACTTCAGCTGTGACAAATTTGCTTAGAAAGCTACTGGTTTGAACTGATTGTACAGGATAAAAAGTTTAGAAAGCAAAGAGTTGGGAGTCTCGTAGTTGGTATTGAAGCGTGAAATTGATGTGTAACTTTAAGTATCCATTTAATGTATGAGCTTTGAGGCCATCTAAAATGACCTTCATATTGTGCATTTAGCAAATGTTGGGGGTAATTTTGTCTTTTAAAAATGGGGATTAGGATGCTCTGTACCCACATTGGGGGGGGGGGGTGGATTTAATATTGCAGGTGATGATTTCTAACTGAATTTCGTAGGAAACAAAGGACTCAGCTCCAACTCTCTGCTTCTTTGAAATCTATTTCCAAAGCAGAATTGTGAGTTGCCGTAACATGGGGGACAGACTTGGGAATGCCAGAAAGGTGTCCCCACTCATGGATTTCCTTATTGAGGAATCCGATTAGAAATCAGTCTACGTTTGAACAGACTGTACCGATTTGAAACCCAAATCACCAAAGACTGCCAAATCTTACAGATAACATGAAATCAGCAAATGTGCCTGTTATTGTTTTGTATGTTATTAATGTATATGTATTGTGTTATTCAGAAGGCACTTTATTTCTTTTCTTTTGTAATAAAACATAATAAAAATGTTGTATTTTGGTACTGAAATCTAGGCATACATTTTTCAGATTTGTATTTGGGGCTGACACTAATTGCACCCAGACAGACAATTTGCCATCAGTTTGTCCTTTGGCAATACATCATCTGGAGTCTGAGGGTGGAGTATTGCTCCACTTTGTCTGCAGTGGCAGAACAGACTGCTGTGTGTCAGGTATGATACTGAAACACACCAGAGGATTAACCTTAACGGGTTTAGTTGGTTTTGCACCAGTGTTTTAAAGCTCTTGTGAAAACCATTCCCTACCCACAGTAGATTAATGGTACTAATGTACATTGTCTCTCTCATAACTAAATGTTTGTGGATGGCTTGAAATTATTTGTTTAACTTATCTTGGAACTGCACCTTAAAGTAAACAGAACACTGTCATTTGCCCAACCTTTCCAGCTAGGATCAGGGAAGCTGCCAGTTCAAAGCTAATACTGTACTAAAGCATCTGAGTTGCTAACTATTTCTGCAGTAAATTAAGAAACCTCAGTCTTAATTTACACGCTGGTTCTTTTCAAGGACTGGCTTCCAAATTAAGAGTGAATTTGAGAATTTTCCACCATATTGCAAAAAAAAACTGTTTAAGATTGGTGGAATATCACCCTGTAGAGAGAATATATTTATTATAAATTAGTAATCAAATCTTTATGTGCAAGATACACATCGGTTCATTTTGCCAGAAAGATAAGAATGAATGAAGATAAATACATTTAAGAATCTAACCCCTGTTTTCTATATCAATTCTACAAGTCTACTTTAAATGCCAACATTAAGCAAGCACCTCATGTCTTGGCTGCGATATACAGCTCCAGTCAGCGGGTGTGATTTTTGTACCACAATGACACCAAATCCACAGTAATTACAATACTGCTGATCCTGCAGGAATACAGAAGCTGGTGCCAGCAACACCAAGAAAGGGCACAGCCTGCTTGATTCAACATGACATTTTAACCTTTTTTAAAAAAAAGCATTTCAAAGACAGAAATGACAGTTGATTCATGATGATTGATTTTGAGATGCAGCTTCAGTCTTTAAAGCATATATTTGTAAAGACGACACAACCAGCAAACGGTGCCCTGTTTTCCCTCCATTGAAAATGGTTCTAATATATGTGATCTTTGTAATAAGTTTCACATTTGTATTTGACAGGTGTCAGGCCTTTACAAAGACGATGCTTATCATTACATTGCAAACACAAACGAAGTGTGCCAGCAATGACAACTTTGATGTCTGTGGTGAGTTAATACTGGCTCGTGATCTGGAAACTGAGCACCCGCCAATGGCCTCCATATCATCTCATGTTGCTGGTTTCTGGGGATAAGAAAGCCATCTCTTTGGGCAAGTCTCATCACTTGGGAAGGCAGTAAGGACTCATTCACCTCACATTAAAAGAGGGCAATCCCGTTATAAGTGCATCACAGCTAAACATTGACTGACCAGCAGAATATGTACAAACCTGACAATCACACTCTTTTGAGGAGGAGACGTGAACAGGGATCAGAAATGGGAATATTGTCCGATTGTGTTTTCCTCCTCCCTAGCTCAGTGGTACTAAGATAGATTGTAACACTTCCTACCGCTACATTGACTGAGATCATCTCAGAAAGAACCTGGGATTTTCCAAACCTCTATGGTTCAGATTCACCCTGGGAAGTTCTTAATTGGATTCTCAGGGAAACTCTACTTAAGTGAAATTTAAGGTGGGAAGGGGCAGGAGAAAAAGCAAAGTTAGGCAGTGGCAGTCAGAATAATAATCCTTGCATTTGATATAGCACCTTATCACATCTTCGAGACATCCCAAAGTGCTTCACAGAATATACTGTAAAGTGAATCAACCATATATCTTGTGCAACTGATGAAGAAATCTATTGAATCTGTCTACTGCCTGGCTTGGCAAATTAATCAAAAATGGCAAACACCCATGGGTGTTGTGCTCATCTTTGACAGACGGACACCACCACCCCTTCAGGCAATAGGAGGAGATGAAAGCAGTTTAGCTATTATTGCCCAAACACACTATAATAAGATTCCTCCAGTGCTCACAGGCAAGAGAGAACCGTTCCAAAATGTAATTTTGTTGACTACCCTGAGTGTAGCTGATTGTTTAAGTCGTCTAAGGCATTGTTTGAACATTTATGGCTAAAAAGTGCAACTTTTAAGAACCAATTCAATGTGACATTTACTGAAATGAAATTGATATGACTTGCTTCACCACTAAGGAGTGATAAATCTTATAATTGCATTTGTTAAGGAAGCCTCATTAGCCACACGGGTGCAAATTACATAAATAACATTTATATTGAGGTACTGCTTTCTGAAGCTTCATGTTCAATTGCTGTTGAAACCAAGCTTTTTACAGCATATCACAGAATTTACTGCAAAGTGAAGTTACTGTGTATGTAGCAGCCAACTTATGCACATGAATGTCTCAAAAACAGCCATGAAGTGTGAGAACAATTTTATTTGGGCGATTGTTGCCTGGGAGAAACTCCCTTTTCTTTTCGAAGAGTGCCATGGGATCTTTAACATCTTTAACTTCTTTTCTATTCTAATTATCACATGAAAGAAGTTTCAGCAGAAAGAACACAGTGAATTTTAATCCCATGGATCAACAGCACTTTGCATCAACTATTGAATCAACATGATGAGTAGCACATCCAATCGGTTACAAAATACACCCTTCTTGAATCAGTTTCTAAGCACTCATTTTTGGCCAGATTTTCCTGCATAAAGCACCATCTAAACTGTTTATTCATATTGCGAAACTTTGCCCTGTGCAAAGTCTTTTGCAATCAATTCTACAGTTAGTGTGTAAGTGACTACTGGAAATCTAACTCTTCAACTACAGCAGCCAGGGAAGAAAGACCACCGTCTTATGATGGAGACGTGTTAGAATTCTCTAAACCGATTCAGAATGCACATTGAGAGAAGAAAGATCGAAGGTTGCTCTTTGATGAATGCGTGATTTTATAAGCTAGTAAGAGCAACTCTTTAAAAGGGTAAGTCAATGGCAAGCTGTTCAATCAGGCTTACAGAAACGACTGATAGAAATCCAAAGGTCACGCAGGAATTAGTCCAAATTAATTCCACGTGATTTGAATTATTCAACAGAGTGACAACGACAATATACATGTCCATATGTTAAAATTTGTTACAATATTTCTACTGCAGTGTCACATTGTGCCATTCTATTTTGACAAAGTGAGTTACAGAATTGATAGAATTCAGTCCCAATGTTATAATTATTAAGGAAACCGCAAGGAATACCTTCCGACTCACAAGAAAGTTCCTTTGATGCAATCGGCTTGTGATGGTTATGTAATTTTGGATAGAATCAAGAACCCCCAAAGGAATCCTTATTAAAGATATTCAGTTAGAAATTGCTGTGTATTTGACACCAATGTACCCATCTGATGAGGTATTGACTGACTCTCTATGCAGACTTGCTTAAAAACTGAACAAGTGTGACCTTAGTAAAAAAAAANTCCTAAAGGTGGACACACATTTAAATAAATTAAAGCAAAGCATAACTGAATAAAATTTAAACGTATTCAAACAATTAAAGAATTTGGTTATCAATCACCAGTTCTGGTTGGAAGCAGAATATTCAAATACCTTGTTCATCTGTTCGATCACATCTTATGTTCATTGCTACCTCTCCTATATCAGGCAGTTTGTGGAGGTAATTTGCTTAACAAAACGCAGCCTATCTCACTCGAGGTTCCAGCAGGAAGCTCTGTTTGTTAGGCCTGGAAAGCTGAAATCAGCTTTGTTGTCAGTGTGCTGTGCCAAATTCTATTGCAAATCAAGCTATTATTTCTTCTTGTGCAACCTACCCAAACCTCGGTCTCAATCCTTTGCCAAATATGTGTAATCCAAATGTGGGCTTTAACATGTCATTACTAGCATCTTATCCCAGTCAGAGAAAAACATTGGGTCCTATCCAAATACACCAAAGTAGAGTTTGCTGTTCTAAGGTTATTATCTTTAGTCAGGCATACCTGCTTCCACATAAACACTTGCTGCAATTCAATCAATTGACCAAGGTGATACCATAACAATTCAGATGAAAGTTCAGTTTGCAAACACTATTTTCAGCTTCTCAGCTGCAAGATGCACAATTTAATTCTTACATCAATATCTGGCGAGCTAAAAATGAGGCACAATTGGCTGTCTGTTACCACCTTAATGCCGGCAAAATTCTGCCGTTTCAGAATGGTCCTGCAGAATCTCTACAGGACCTGTATGCCATCTGGTGTCTGCATATGAATATTACAAAAGAACAATAATGGCTTCCACATCAGATTCTCAGTACACATGGGCAACCAACACAAATAGGAGGGAAGATTATGATCATGTTGAATCTGTTACGAAATGTAATGAAATTCTTCACACTTTTGCCAATAAAGTACATTGTCACTACACTTTACAATAAATCCTGTGAAGTATTTTACGACAAAAGGAGAATACCTGGGCTCAATTCCTGGACGGGTCAGGGCAAAACCTAGTAGTAAATAGGAACCTGGTTGTTAGTCAATTAATGGATCAATCGCTTTTTGGGGGTAATAAACCCTCAAACAACAACATAAAAAAAATTATAATTTGGTCGCTCGATCCACGAATGTTTGTGGGACACTGCTGTGTGCAATTGGCTGCCATGTTTCACCCACAAAATACAGTCACCACCACAACTTGCCTTTATATAGTGCCCTTCATGCGGAGTAGCCTCACTATACTTTACAGTTTATTCTGTGAAGAGCTTTGAGATGTTAGGGCTTTGACTTTCAGGATTACACATGAACCAAGTGGGAAGAAACCCTGATCCCAGTGACTGATCTGCTCCTCCGAGAGCTGCCGATAAACTAGGCTAGGCTGGTCTGTTCTTAGCTGTATCCTGGATTACTGCGGATCCACTTAATTTAGGCACTGGCCCGCCAACACAGCAACAGAGAGTTGACTCGATTGTGATATTCTTTCTGGCTCCAGGAATCCTTAAAGGCTTTGTCAGGAGTGTTTTATGGCAAGTGAGGATTAAACAAATTCCATGTCAGGACAGAAAAGCCATCATTTACACAAAGGTGTAAATCGTCTTTCGAAAATGACATTCATATCAAAAGATTTAACTACTATTATAGTCATGCACCTTTTTGGATGCAATATGAAATTTGTGCATTATTCCCACAGAATCTTATTGCAAAGTGGTCAGATTGTAAAGTTCTGTCCCACAATATTAATGTATTTCTTTCTATCTGGACTAACAAGAGCTGCAAGTAATCGAACTGGTAAAACTTCTGGGGCACAAAAGACTGTCACAGGATAGAATTTGAGCATCTGACTCAATTTATAATATAATAATAAATATACTTGGTACAGCACCTTTCACAATGGGAGGACGTCTCAAAGCGTTTCACAGGAATTACTATCAGATGTAATGGCTGTGTTTTGTGTAGGTGAATGCAGCAGCTTATTTCTATACAGAAACATCCCACAATCAGTGATAAGTGAATGACCATTAAAAAGGAGTGAGCTCTACTCAATTCATAGACTTGTATGTTTCATGTGGGTAGGATATTGTAAAGTGGTAATGACTGTGTCATGGTTAAGTGAACGTGGCAGTCACACAGTCATAGGACTGCGGTTTGGACCTATAAAGCTTGACTTAGCATGGTTTAATCCAGGGTTTTGGCAAATTAATGAAATGAGGCGGTTCCCAATAGGGTTCATGGAAACAATCCCAATCTAGGAGACTGCTGTATTGGTGCACCACATCACCTGTCTTACACCAAATGCTGCCAAAACCCTTCTCTGCGCCTTGTTCCCTATACAAATGGAAGTGGTGATATTGGAAGGAGGTGGAGTCCTGTAGCTCAGTGGTTAGAGCACTCGCCTCGCATGCAAGAGACCTGGGTTCTATTCCCGACAGGAAGAAATGTTAGGCAAGTTTCCTTACTCCATATCCCTCTGTAAGTAGGAACCCGGTTGTTAGTCGATTGGTGGATCGCTTTTCTGGGGGTAATAATTCCTTCAAAAATAATAATAATAAATTGGTCACTTCGATCCTCGACTGTTTGTGGGACATGTATAGTCAATTCACCTTACAGTATGTAATGTACAGTACAGTAATGTATAGTCAATTCACTTTACAGTATATTCTGTGAAGCGCTTTGAGACGTCTCGAAGACGTAATAAGGTGCTATATCAAATGAAAGGATTATTATTAATACCTGCTGAATCACATCAGCCAGAAGGAAAAAATAAAATCATATAAATAATATACTATATTATGGGGATATATTATTTGAGCAGTAAAAGGATTACAAGCCAAGTGTATGTCTCTTTGTGTCTGAATGTGTGTGTGTATCTCTCTCTCTCTCTGAGAATGTGTGTCTCTGTGTGTGCATCTCTCTGGGTCTCTGTCTCTGTGTGTGTGTGTAGTGCTGGGCCCTGAGAGACAGGCGGTGCTGAGCTCCTGTAGCACTGCAGTTAGGCCACTGGTCCTGAGTGTCTATTTCTTGGCAGATTTCTGCGTTGGTGACTCCTCTCCACATGGGCGATCCAGTTTTTGTTGAAGAAGAAATTAATAAAAATATTTTACAACAATTTGACATGTGCTATTTGTTTCCTCGGGTTTAGTTTTTATCAATAAAGTTAAAAAAAATGTAGGTTGGCAGTAAAATGTACCTCAATAGCATCAATCCAAACTCTGCAATTTTCCGCACTATTTCGCACTATATTCCGAAATATTTCCGCACTTGTCCATTGGCCCAGATCATAAATGTATTAACTCAAGCCACACCTCTGGGTGGCAGTTGCAATGTCTACTTGCTGCCAGAAGAGGTCAGAAAACAGTTTAGGAGGAAAAGACAAAGAAAGATACAGAAGCACTTTACTGAGCATTTAATAATAATAATCCTTGCTCTTTACGAACTGTGACTGTGTACTTGCACGCAAATGCAGCAGCCAATTTATGGAATATAAACAGTAATGGTAACAGTAATAAAACAATAATTTGTGGAGTCCTGTAGCTCAGTGGTTAGAGCACTCGCCTTGCAAGTGAGAGACCTGAGTTCAATTCCAGACAGGGCGAAACCTTGGGCAACTTTCCTTACTCCACACAGAGCCTAACAATAATCCCTCCAAAACAAAACAATAATAAATTGGTCATTTTCAATCTACGACTGTTTGTGGGACATTGCAGTGCGCAATTGGCTGCCGCGTTCGCCCACAAATATACAGTCAATTCACTTTACAGTGTGTTCTGTGAAGCGCTTTGGGACGTCCTCCCGACGTTGAAAAGCGCTATATCAAATGCAAGGATTATTATTATATTATTATTATAATGGACTAGTTGGGTAGAATAGCTCGTTTCTGTGCTGTAATGTTCTATGTATTTCTATATAAATCTTTTGGACTGAACTTTTTTTTAATCCAACTTGAAGAAGGCATTAATGTCACCAATTTCATGCTCCCCCTCTGTATTGAATTCCTGAAAACTAGCCAATCAGAAAATTCTACAGCTTCAATTTAAAAATCTCCCCTTTAAAAAAGCTTTTTTAAATAATTAAATTCAGGTCTTGTTGTTAACCACTAGAGGGCCCACTTATGATAAACGTTGAGCTACAATGCTGTGAACTTGGACATCAGTCAATGTCTTTTGTGGCTTTGAAATGCTTACAGTTCCAAATCACATACCCCGTATAAACCAATGTTGTCAGTACTTAACACCGATGATTAGAAATGTTTGCATCCGAAAACATAATTAATCTTATCGCACGGCTCTTGACAACAAACTGGAGCCACTGCATGCGATTCTCCAAATATTCTATCACCTTTCAGCTTAGAACAGAACGTGGATACAGAAAGTTACTTTTGCTGAACTGCAGAGGGGTTTAAGCAACATTTTCAAACATATGCGGAGTCTTAGAAAAGAGCAGAAAGTACAGTGCAGTTTGTCCTAGTTCTGCAAGTTTCTATTCGTTTCATCACTTTTTTTTGAGTAGCGGAGAGGGATATTATTTATAATAAGTAAATATTTCCAAGTGCCTCTATTACTATTAAGTTTGTTAGATATAATGCCAGCAGAAATGGATAGATCACCAAAAGTAGCATGCTGTGCACAATCACTCCACTTTATAGTATATTTTGTGAAAGCGCCTTAAGACGTCTCAATGTGATAAAGCCCTATGTCAAATGCAAGGATTATTAATATTAATGCCAATACCAATTCAGAACAATTGCACTGTTTAAGGCATACGAGGCATTTTATTTTATTCTTAACCATTTATTTTTTTAAAAAAGTATCCAGTCTTCTATTTTCCAGTCACATTCTTAAACTTTCTGCATTGGGTCTGCATCAGAAAGCGACACATACTGTTCAATGTTTGTCAAACACCATCTATGTGACTCATTCTAAAAATAGCAATGCAAGGTGGTGCCCAGAACAACTATTCAAACCTCCATTGTATAAAAATAATAAGATTTGTATATGAAATAGCAACTCCCAGAAATGGCAAGAATCGTATCAGTTTCTTGGTGTGTAAACTCTGATAAATCAGTATTGATGAGCTTTTGTACATAGCTATTAAAAATATTATACGGAGCAACCAATACGAGCTGGGCCAATAGAAAAGTGCGGCCGCAATTTTTCCACGGAATCCGCTATAAAAATTTGATATTTCCTAGCAGCTATTCTGCAAGATTGTTCTTAAAAAGTGACTCTGAGCCCCAACCTTTGGATTAAGACTAGTTTGGTGTGAAATTACAATGGTTTACTGCTTTTGGAATGAGGAATAAGACAGAGAAATGAGGAACTAATGCCTTTATGCGCGACTTAGTTGCTATCAAAGCAGTTCCGTTTATGACGGGCAACTAAAGTGACAGGTTGGGGCCAGAGAAAGAGAGGTGGGACATGCAAGTGCAGTGATTATTAAATTGTTGATATGCTGACACTCGTAATCTATAAAGGAAAGTAAATTCCAAAAGTTTTTTTTAATACTGTATCAGTATTTGGTAACTTAGTAACATATTATCATGCTACAAGAGGGTGATCTACTGGGAGACTGCATTCTGTGCATTCATAACATACTTACAGCATAATTTAATTGGTTTCTTTGGAATAAGGAATAAATTTGCATGATTTTTACTGAAACTTTTTGACAAATCCGGTCATCACTACTTCCTCTATTTAGTGTCATCATCAAGTGTGTTTGCCATCAAATACAGTAATGTTTTATGCAATGAATTAATAGTTGACCCTTGTCTTCAAATCCCTCCACTCCTCTGCACCCCCCTACCTCTCTCCTCAAAACAGTGCCTGTTGCCTTCGTACCACCGGGTCTGGTCTCCTCCTTGTTCCCCAAGTCCTCCGCTCCACCCTCGGCAGCTGTGCCTTCAGCCACTATGCCCCGAGGCTCTGGAACTCCCTTCCTCATTCCCTTCGCCTCGCTCCCTTTCTTCCTACTTTCAGGTCTCTGCTGAAGACTTTTTTTTTCGACTGCGTCTTTGGTCACCTTCCTCCCCCTCCCCCTGGCTCAGCCCCAGGATCCGTTACTGTGATGCGCTCTGAGACGCCGTCCGGCGTGGAGGGCGCTATATAAATCCAAGTTGTTGTTGTTGTTATAATAATAATCCTTGCATTTGATATAGCGCTTTTCATGTCTTCTAGACATCCCAAAGTGTTTCACAGAATAGACTGTAAAGTGAATTGACTGTATATTTCTGTGGGTGAAACAAGGCAGCCAATTGCGCACAGCAATGTCCCACAAACAATATTGTTGAACACAATATACAACATTAGAAGATTGAGACGTCTGATAAAGGTGTTTAAGAATATGAAAGGAAACAATGAGGTATATCTTCACTCCATGGCTGTTTGTGGGACATTGCTATGTGCAAACTGGCTAGCATGTTTTGCCCACAAAATACAGTCAATCCATTTTACACTATAGCCTGTGAAACACTTTGAGAGGTGTCGATGATGTGATAATGTGGAACTCACTGACAAAAATTGTGGTTCAAGCAAATAGCATCAATGTATTTAAGAGATAACTTGATGCATACATGAGAAATAAGGGAACAGACATGGAGTACAAACACCAGCACAAGGATATTTCGGCTGAATGGCCTGTTTCCATGCTATATTGCTCTATGTAACTCTATTCAACATGCATTTCTTCTGCTCTCAGCTATCTGTGCAATTTTCATTTCTGTTGCCAATATGTTTGTGCTTCAGTCTGACATTATAAACCAGTTACACTGGAATTTAAAGCAGACACACCTCAACAGCATCTTACTATGTACATACTTAACCATGACTACCACAGGGAGAGGCTACTTACAAGAACAGGAATTCTTAGTTACACCCTATTGATGTGACACGTTCAATGTTAGATTTCCCAAAGAAAGACATGTATGTCTTATCTCATCACAGAGTGTAGATGGGTCATTATTCTTTCATCTCGGTTGTGAGTTCAAGCCCCACTTCAGAACTTTGAACTCGCAGTCCAGGAACTCGCACTCCATTGTCAGAGATGCCATCCTATGGATGAGACATCAAACCAAGATCCCATCTGGTTGTTCAGGTGAACATTAAAGATCCCATAACACTACTTAAAAAGGGAAGCAAGTTCCTTCTGGCCAACAATTCCCAAGATAAAAATTGGTCATTCTCTTCATGGCTGTTCATGGGATATTGATGTGTGCAAATTAGAGCCATAGTGAGTGTCCAGGGTTCAGAGGCAGTGCAGGGCAATGAGGCTGATCTTGAGTGTTAGGTGACACAACAATTGCTGAATGTATTAGGCAAGTCCACATAAAGTGCAATGGTATTATACCACCATTAGAGGGACCCAGGTTAGGCATCACACTGCATGAAACGTAACCATGACTAAGAGTGCCTCAGATTAGCTTCAATTTAATGGTGCAATGTACTGAATAATGCAATGAGTCAATGCCCACTCACCCTGTTCTGTAATGAGGGACAGCAGAGCTGTGCATGCACGTAAATTGTGTACAGCTACTGGAGTGCCTGTGAAACAAAGTTAGCTGGCTATCCTGTCTGTTTTTGCTTTAATTAAAAAGAAGCATTGAAGCAGTCCACTGATTCCCTTTCAACATCAAAGAGTAGCGTTTCACATTTCGGCTTAGTATTGGTTTCGGCCGTATGATGGAAAGCTGACTTGGCAATGGGTACCAGTGTGTTCTCTCGAAGTGGTCTCACGTTGTGAGAAAATACATCGAATTCAGTGAAATTATGCAACACTTTTATTACTGATGAACCACACAAAAACAACTTTGCAGGCTGTTCAATGTAATCCCCCATATTAAGTTGCTGCTTGATTGGTGGCAGTGAGACTGAAAATAATAATAATAATAATTCTTGCATTTGATCTACAACAACAACTTGCATTTATATAGCACCCTTCAAGCAGGGTAGTGACCCGAAACACTCAACAGTCTGACCCACCACATGGAGCGCCTTATCACATCGTTGAGAGATCTCAAAGTTAAAATATTTTCCTGAGACCTTGCATAAAGCACTTCAACCGAAACCATGGAAACTCACAGCAAGAAGATATGAAAAGACCTCCCTGGATTATAGATTCTGGTTTCAAAATTTACCTGGAGTGAAGCTTCAGTTGAATCCTCGAGAGTAAAACTACTGTTAGTCATTCCTAAAGCGACCACCAAGATGATGAGAAAAGTATGACTCCAACTTTAGACAGAAATAGCGTCATAAATCATTGCACTATTTGATTTCCAGGAATATAGTATGCACACCCAATCCTAAAAGACTATTACCTGGTATTCTACTTGACAAGAGGATTGTGATCTCTGAAGAGCCTCATACCTCGCACTTTTGTTGACATTCATTTATGCAAATTTGATGCATAGTTTCTTTGGCAGTGACTACCTATAACTTCTTATCATTTTTTTAAGTTGCATTTCTCTCTCCTCCCCCCNACTCCCACTTCAACTCATTCAACTCACAACTGACAGGGCAATGGAATCTATGAGTCCAATCGGTTCTACAGTGCAAGAAAAAATACTAAATTCAGTGAAATTAAGCAACAGTTTTACTACAAATGCACCACAAGCAGCTCCGCTCGGCGCAAGTTCATATCTTTAGGTGCGGAGAATATGAGAGAGGGAAAACTTGGCCAAAAGGTTGAAATATCATGACTTGCCTCTTTGTGCTTTTAGATCATTTGGCCACCCCCCTCAGCTTCCACTCCCAGCTCAGGTACCCAGCATTGCTTTGAGGCATCCGCCCAATACAAAAGGTGCTATATAAATTTATATTTTAGATTATTGGACGGCAAAAAACAAATAGGAATTTTAAACCTTCCCCCTCCCCCAACGTAAACAGAGTTGAATTATGTCTCTCCCACTGCCTAATAAAGAATGAATTTCCCTTTCAGTTTTGTAGCACAAATTAGTGCAGAATCAGCTGTTAAAATTGCTCCCCCCCACCCCACCTCACCTCCATCCTCTTCCCCAACTATTTAAAAAAAATATTACAGTGTTCTAAAAGTTAACTCTGTACATTTTTTAAAAATATTTTTTTAAACTGCAACAGGGAACGAACATGGCAACAAGTTGTGAATCCCTGTTTTGGGTTGTTTGAAGTCCTGTAGTCTGGAGTCCTGTAGCTCAGTGGTTAAAGCATTCGCTTTACAAGCGAGAGACCTGAGTTCAATTCCCGGCAGGTCAGGGCGAAACCTTGGGCAAGTTTCCTTACTCCACACAGAGCCTAATAATAATCCCTCCAAAACCAAAACCAATAATAAATTGGTCATTTTCAATCTACGACTGTTTGTGGGACATTGCTGTGCGCAATTGGCTGCCGCGTTCGCCCACAAATATACAGTCAATTCACGTTACAGTGTGTTCTGTGAAAAACGCTATATCAAATGCAAGGATTATTATTATTATTATTATTATTAAGTGTTTGAAATGAGACGCACCAGATTTAATTTTGCAACTGCAGGTGAATCAGTCACTCCTCCCAGTGAGACCAGGATATTACTGACTGCTTCTGCTCATCCTGTCTAAAAAAAAAGGATTGACGTCAATAAATCTCTCTCTCTCACACACACACACACACACACACACCAGAAACTCACTTGGGGGAAGTTTTAAAAGGCTCATCCCTAAGTTTCACTCCACTCAACTGTGCAAAGTTACCTGTGTACCTGTTGGGGGAGAACACACACACACACATACACACACCTGCACACACAGCCCTACACACAGCACAGCACAGCACAGCAAACACCTTCCAGCTTTGATCACCTTTGGCTTTGAGCGAAAGGTGCATTTTAAAGGAGGTGTCGGGTGGAAGAAGAAGAAGAAGAAGAAGAAGAAGAAGAAAAAAAGAAAAAAAGGCTATTTTTTTTGGTTTGCTTTTCATTGGGTTGTGGTTTTGCTTCTGTGTTCTTGAATCCGATCAGATTTCTTCTGATATAGATACACACACACACACACTTAGGGTTAATATATATATATATATATATGTGTGTGGTTTTTTTTTGGTGGTGGGTGGGGGGTTAAGTGAAGAGAGATGGAGAGAGGACAAGCCACAGCTCGGCCGGATTTGAGAAGGCTCTTCTCGGCTTGTGATGTGAACCGGTCGGGGCTGATCGAGTTGGAGGACTTCACCAGTCTGTGTCGGGACCTGAACGTCGGTCAGTCCCAGATCCACCCACTGTTCCAGAGGTTGGACGTGGACCGCGACGGCTCCATCAACTTCAGCGACTTCGCCGCCGGCTTCGAGGAGTTCTCGGAGATCTACGACCTCTCCTCTCTGGCAGCCGCGGAGGGTTCGCAGTTTGCGCCGCCGTTCGCTTGCGATGAGTTGGAGGAGCGGTTCGGGAAGGAGGTGCGGTACCTGCGCAGGTACTCTGACTGCCGCCGGGCTTTCATTTCGGATTAACCTCGTTTCTCAGTCGGTTTTCTTTAGGTTACTGTTAAAGCAGAGGTCAGATGACAGTCCACCCCCCCCCCCCCCAACCCCCTAACCCCCCCCCCACCCCGGGGGCAATGGTTCAGAACATGTAAGAGGAAGGGAAGAGCATCTCTGGGGTGTGTGTGTTTGTGTGTATAGATATATATATATGTATATATAAAGCAGTTACAAGTATAATAATAATCCTTGCGTTTGATTTATAGCACCTTATCACTTCTTCGAAACCTCTCGCACCGCTTCAAGGAATGTACTGTAAAGTGAATTTTGTGGGAGCGAAACATATTCTGTGAGGCGGCTCGATGACGTGATGTGGCGCTCTGTCAAATGCAAGGATTATTAGAAGTGCGGCGCGCTTTTTGCAGTGAGAGTCGAGAGCAGCCGATGCCTCGAGACGTCCTCCCGATGTGAACGGCACTGTGCAAATGTGATTTGTTGACGTCGTTGACACCCGGGCAAGACTTCACTGGTCGACATTCTGCGTAAAACTCTTGTTCTTTTGAAGCAAATTCCATACTGGATTTTTCTTCTTTTATTTTGGCAGCACACGTGATCCAAATGTTTTGCAATCTGCCCTGTGCATGTGTAGCAGTGACAACTGGCAATTTCTAAATCAAGTTAAAAGCGTCACAAACGAAACTGAAGGGAATTAGTTCAGCAGAAACTCTGGAGAGTGAGGATTAGCTTGCATGGTTGAGGAAATTCAAATAGTGAAGTTGTTATGGCTTATTCTCATACAAATGACAGAGTCATACATACCTGGGTTGGGTACTAAGGCAAAAATGACAGGACCTAGGTTATTAGGCTACTGTACACGTGTAACTTGTTTTCTCCGCCTGGGCAGTTCAAAGCAGGTCAACCCATGATGTAATCAATCATAATAATAATCCTTGCATTGATATAACTCTTTATTACATCCTCATCTCAAAGCACTTCACAGAATATAATGTAAAGTGAATTGACTGTATATTTTGTGGACAAAAATCATACATCTTTACTCAGTTAAAAATTAGTCGAGTTTGCTTATTGTTATACTCTATGGGGCCGGATAAAATTATAACATTTTACATACTTCAACAATTAGAGAACTTCCTTTATTACCATTTGTAAACACTTCCACACTGTTCCGAAGGCCTTTACAATTTCAAGGAAAAGTGCCTTGGGCTATCCTCCCGACGTGAAAGGCACTATACAATGTAATGTGTTGTTGTTCGGTAACAGCCTCTTCTCAAAGACCATCTGCCTTCCATTAACCTGCCCCGCTCTCCCATTTGACCATCTGTCTGTCTCTTCGTTCTAGATTTCAGGTGCCACAGCGACAGCTATAACACGACACAAACTTATGCAGTTTGAAGTTTCTGACAAGATCCGGTCTCACAATGTTGAGAGCTCTGATTTCAAGTCAGATACACGTGTTGTAAAGTGGAGATAATGATGAAGCAAAGCCTGCTGAACCAAGAATCCTGTATACAATTCTGGGTCTCTGTTATATAAAGGGCATTGCCCAGGATGTGGAGGAAATAAGTGAGTAGAGTAAGAAACCTGATTCCCAGAATAAGGGGTGAGCAATGACAACATGAAAAAGGCATACGCAATCTCCAAAAAAACATATCAAAAATAATCAAAGAATCATAGCATATTACAGCCAGAAGGAAGCCATTCAGCCCATTCTGCCTTTGCCAGCTCTTTGGAAGAGCTATCTATTCAGTCCCACTCCCTCGCTTTCTAATCGCTCTTGAATTTTTCATGGCTCGTATCAGATATCTCAATCAGTGTATGGTATTGCTATGTTCTACCACCAGCTTTTACTTAATTTTTTATATAACCTCTTATCCCGCATGCTCTGAGCTCACTATTGATTGGGTTGACAGAACCTCAGACTCATTTCCTTTAGAGAGCTGAAGCCAAAAGTGCATAACATAACCTGTTTGTAAGGAAAAAAATTATCGAGTAAGTGAACTTGAAATGTAATTTGAAATGCTTTGGGCATTTTGAGTTACTCTCTTACTGACTCCTAAATCCTGTCTCTTTTTGATTGTCACTAACATTGACACCTTGAAATGTTATAGCTTCAGTTTCTTGCTCTGAACAAGTCTGATGACTTGGTGAGATTTAAAGATGAAGTATTTATTGTCCATTGACAAATGACTCAAATTCCTGTATTTCCCCCTGGGGCATTCTTGCTATTACTTTCCATAATGAAATCTAACATACAATGGAACCAAATTTTTATCAAAAATGTAGGTGTGTGTTAAATGGCAGTGATGTGTAAGGGAGTTGTCACATGACAAATTGTGAATGTTTTGGCACTATTCTCAGTACTCTTGCTCCTCACCGAAGTAACAAAAGACAGAATAAAGGCCAATTTAGTGTTTCTAAGGCTTCATTAAATGCAAAAAAATTGCTATCTCTGCAATGTGGAGTCCTGTAGCTCAGTGGTTAGAGCACTCGCTTTGCAAGTGAGAGACCCAAGTTCAATTCTAGGCAGGGCGAAACCTTGGGCAAGTTTCCTTACTCCACACAGAACCTAATAATAATCCCTCCAGAAACCAAAAACAATAATAAATTGGTCATTTTCAATCCACGACTGTTTGTGGGACATTGCTGTGCGCAGTTGGCTGCCGCGTTCGCCCACAAATGTACAGTCAATTCACTTTACAGTGTGTTCTGTGAAGCACTTTGGGACGTCCTCCCGCCGTGAAAAGCGCTATATCAAATGCAAGGATTATTATTATCTTACTAACCCATATGCACTTAGATCAAGGGTGATATTGTTATTCTATCTTTTTGTACCAAGGGCACCCTTTTGTACTAAGCCAGCGCCCTTTCCGTGGGGTAGAGTCCCAGAATGCTTGACAGTGGCAGAGTCTGATACTGAGCCAGGAGGAGAGGTGGGGGGGGGAGACCCTAAGCACAATCAAAAAGGAAGTTCTTTAGGCAGGATTTTAAAGTGGGGAGGGAGTGGTCAAGGCAGAGGGAGTTCCAGAGCATAGTGGCTGAAGGCACGGCTAGTCACGGTGGAGCAGATTGATCAAAGGAACAGAATACAGAAATGTACTGCTGTACCAATTGTTGTATTTGTGTTTCACTCGGTAACTTGTATTTTGTCTTATTCCAAGTCAAAATCAAGTGTGTTATTTTGCATTATTTTCACTTAAACGAGTACTAACAGGAAATTGTGGATGTCAATTTCCTAAGATAGGTGTGGTTACATGAGACTTTCATCACAGTACCTTCAATTGAAATGTAAATACTGCAATCCAGTTTGTTTTCTTATCCCTAACAAAAGAACTCCACATAATTGTTACTACATGCACAAGAACTATTTAAAAATGCTTGATGTAATTTATCATTGCTATACAACAAATAAATACCCCTATGAGTAAACTATCTTTCGCAATACCATTGCTTCGGTCATAAAACAATTGCGCAAGATAAAAAGCACCAGATATTCAGTAATACATTGACTATGTTATTCAACGAATGTTTTGATCATACGGATTTGAGCAGAATGCAGTGGGATCCAATAACATTTAAAATGGGTATCATCAGATGCATCAAAAATATCCCACATTTTTTTCCCCCTGATTTTCACATGCAAATTAACTGAGTGTTGGAATTCACCTGAGTGCAAATGGTTTCATGCACATCCCCAATGATGTCATTATCTAGATACTCTTCCAAAATTTATTTCAACAAAAGACTAGCGCGTTTCTTTTGCTGAGGCTTTAGCTTCAATCAATCTACAAAAACATGTGAACCTCCTTGTGTTATTGTAACTGATTGAATTAGTTTCAGTTCAGCCTTAGTTTCACCCACAAAATATACAGTTAATTCACTTTATACTATATTCAGTAAAAAAGCACTTTGAGACATCTTAGAGTCATGATAAGGTGCTATATCAAATGCAACAATTATTATTATTAGTGCAATAAATTTGACACAACAACAAAAGCTTAAATTTGTGCAGAACTTTTCATTTCAGGAGGACATCCCAAGATGCCCAAGACACAAAATGAGCAAAGGAAACGAAATGAATTACTGAACACCAACACAATTAAAGTGCTGAGAGTGGATACTTAGCATTAACCTCAAATTAAATAACATCTAAATTAATACAGATCAAATTCATTTTCTAAAGGGAAAAAGTATGAACCATTCAGTAATAAACTTATATAACATCCCACATACAATCATTTTTAAAAAGCTTTAGCATCCCATAGTCAATCTCCCCAGAAAGAGATGATGACCTAAACATCTTAACTAGTTATATGGATTTTTAAAAAAAAATTATAGTACATTTGATATATTGTCACCCCTCACCGCTCCCTTCCAATCTTCTCACCTTGTGTGCTGAAGGAACTGCCTGCCATTCGTGAAATGACCATTCAGCCTGTGTGAGCCTGGACACCGGTATAACATTGGCTCCTACAAAGGACCCAATTGTGTCTGATTAGGTGCAGCTGAGGGTAAAGCTCTGTGGTTGGGAATAGAGAGCTTAAAGCCAGGACTGTGAGTGCACAAACGAGATGCTGGTCCTAACTACTTGACCTGTCCTAAATGAGCAATGCTATATCAGAGAGAAAGAGAGAAAAGCCAATTGGAACAGGTGTTAGCTCTGATACTAAAGCAAATCCATTTGAATGCAATTGTTGATCACTCACTGCAGCCACAAAAATCTAGAAGACTTAGGCATTTTTTTAATATTATTTTTTTGTTTAAAAAAAAGCTGAATTTAGGAGAGATGATTTTTACCAAATGGAGCCCAGCCAGACATTGAGTTAGGAAATTAAATCGTTGGATTTGGACACAGAGAACATAATAGCACCAGCAGAAGAGAGTTCCTCGTCCATTTGTACTGTTGTGCCTTTGCAAAAGTGTCCCTGCCATTCGGGGGAAGCTCGGGTTAGTCGTTGTAAAGGCGAATACGAGAATTATTATAAAGAGTTGGTTCAATCCAGGAACTCATCTGCTCGATTGCAACATGTAAAAACCAGCCTCTGGCTCTTGGGATTGGTGGAGTAAGGTATTAGTTATTCATTGAGGCAGAGCCTCTGTCAGTCTGGTCTCAGGGAGTGAGTATAAGAACCTGGTGTACGTCTCACTTTGTAAAACTCTCCAGGTTAGAGATGAGTAATTCTGGAACTTTATTCTAATATATAAGAGGTGGGTTTTAAATGTGGATCTCATATATAAATCCAGAACATTATGGTCAATCAACCCACTTTGCCAAACTTGGTCTTTTAAATGATGTAGCTGAAATGTGCCAAGTTAATCAACCAGTGAGCTTCTGAAATGGTTAGAAACTGGAAATAAGGGTATTTGGAGTTCATTGTTAAAGGGAATAGCTTAGCTTGAACTTTTTTTGTCTTTTTTTTTAAAAACAGCCGGGAGAAGCTAGCTGATTTCTACCAACAAATTCGTCTGCATACTGATCGTGGTATGGTTCAAGAGTGTGATCAATTGGTCATCGCTTTGATAAAAGACAATAAGATCCAGATCACAGAGTCGGAGAAGTTGGAATTGATGCTGAAAAGGTGAGTGGTGGATCATCTTTCCATGTGGTCTTAATAATCCTTGCATTTGGTATATTATCAAAGCGTTGAAACATCTTGAGCGCTTTGCAGAATTTTACTTTGAAGTGTAGTAACTATTTGTAGGCAAACTTAACAGCAAATTTGTGCACAGCAATGTTTGGTATCTTTCTCAAAAAGCTTATACATTTAATTTATTAGAGATTGAGTATACTGCCTAAGAAAACAGTTCTGAATATAGTGTTGCACTGTTTTCTTCACATTGTTGTTTTTGATACTTTTTTGAGAGGCAGAAACCAATTTGGTCATTATTGCATCAAGACAATTTAGTGGGTGTGTGTTGTGGTTGATGCATGTTTTGACACTGTCAACATTGAACATCATATTTGTCTTCAAAGGCTTCTTGTTGTTGTCCTGTTTAATTGCCCCAGTTGGATTACTTCACAAATAGCAGGGGGGAGGAGGCTTTTATAGTAGGGTTTGTAGTAGTCCTTGTCTGTAATAAATTATTGCTGAACGCAATAGTTCTTTCACCCCTGTCTCTGCTAATGATTCTGTATTGCTCAAATCAACCCGAAGCTTCTAGCAGTCAGTAACTCTTGGGTAAATTTAAAATGTAATATTGGTTTTCAGTCTGGTAACTATGCTGTAACAGCGCTTAAAAGTTATTTGTATGTAGTTCGGCTGTAAGAAAATTGCAGCCCAGAAACTGCAACTTTTCCTTTGGATGAGATGTTAAACCGAGGTCCTGTCTGCCTGTTTAGGTGGACGTGAAAGACAAGGGAGTTTCTCCTGGTGTCCTGGCCAACAATCCTTCAAATAAAAATTAGTCACTCACTTCTCGGTTGTTTGTGGGACATTGCTGTTCACAAAACTGGCTAATGCATTTTGTGCACAAAATATACAGTCAATCCATTTTACAGTATGTCCTGTGAAGAGCTTTGAGATATCTCGATGAAGCAATAAGTTGCAATACGAAATGTATTTATTTTAATTCATGAATATGTGCTCCCATTGAACCATCAACCCATTCAGTGCTCTCAATTGGACCATCGTGGTGGATAGCTCAATGTAGTCATTAAGAGATGTGGATTCCGAGCTGGAATTTTCTTACTCATTGTCAAAATGTTCTCTTATATAAAAATGCATTACGTTAAAACAGTAAAGTTCTAAGCTTATTTTATCTTCGCTTGTACTTCACCCTGGATCTCCTAGATCATTTTGTACATCAGAAAGATGGCATCCACTTTGGCTTTTAGTTGAAAACCGGCTCTATAGGTTATAAAACACTGAAGATTCATATGGTTGTTTTGTGGATATACCAGGTCCTTCCTTTATGATGTTTATAAATCAAACATTGCTGCTTCCTGAATAAGTTACATTAATTGTGGCATTAGTGTAGCCTGATCATGCCAAGATGGTTAGTAGTACTTTGTAATAACTAAACATCTAACTAAGCACATGATTGAAAGCTACATACAGTATAGCTTGAGATAATCAAATCCACTTGGAGGATTGTTTCTAATCCTGCTGGGGACCATTGGGGTATGACCTGTGCAATCAAATAACATAGCAGTATCTCTCAGGATATTGGTCAGAGTGAAATGTTAAGAGTTTGGTCTTTTAGAAGGCAACAATGAGGAATAATTAGTTGCACATTTTATCTAGTCTTTTGGAGGGAGCTAATTAGATCAATGGCTTTTATCAATGACACTCCCTAACTTCTATTTTATTGAGTCCTTGAGGGTTAAATCAAAATGCATTCCATTGTGACATTTCAAGACAGAGTAACTTGCAATGGCTTGAGAAGGATAAAACGTAATAAATGGTCGTTTTTGTCACAACGGTTTGTGGTGAAATTATATGGAAATTCCTTGAAGCAGAAGGAGCCTCTAGAGATACAACAACAAGATTACATTTGTATAGTGCCTTTCACGTCGGGAGGACATTCCAAGGCACTAAACAGTGTACAGCATTTCAGACCCGAGCTGAGGTCAGGGAGGAGAAGGGAGGGATGGGGGTGACCAATGGCATGGTTGAAGAGGAGGGTTTTGAGGTGGGACTTGAAGGAGGCTAAGGAGGGGGTAAGGCAGAGTGATTGGGAGATAGAATTCCAGAGGTTGGGGGCAGAGTAGCTGAAGGCTCTCCTGCCAATAGTAGGGTGGGTGGGTTGGGGAACATGGAGCAGGCCGGAGTCGACTGAGCGGAGAGAGCGGATGGGTTGGTAGGGGGTTAGGTGGTCGCAGAGATAGGATGGGGCGAAGCTGTGGAGGGCTTTGTATGTGAGGACCAGGATCTTGAACTGGATCCTCTGAAGGATAGGGAGCCAATGGAGTCGGGCGAGAATGGGAGAGATGAGGTCACAGAACTTGGTGCGGGAGAGGTCACGGGCTGCAGAGTTCTGGATTATCTGCAACCTGTGGAGGGAGGAGTTGGGAAGGCCGACAAGCAGGGCATTTGCATAGTTGAGCCTGGAGGTAATGAAGGCATGAACAAATGTTTCCTGAGGGGTGAGGTAGTGGGGGAGTCGTGCGATGTTACAGAGGTGAGGGAAGGTAGAGCAGGCCGTGGCTTGGATGTGGGAAAGAAGACAGTTGAGGGTCGAACAAGACGCGCTAGGTTCCTGACTGGCTTGGTGAGTTGAAGTGTGCCACCATGGTGGTTGATGCTGCCAGAGTCTGATAATACACAATGCCTGAGTGTTCCACAATTTCCCTTGTAAATGTCAGCGGATGAGCATAGTTTCATGTAGCAAACCATCATAGTTGCCAAAATTGAGTTATTAGAATAAACTGGAATGGTTAATTGCGCACACCTGGCCACTTCATGCTGGGATTGTCCTATAAATGTACAAAATCCATCACAGTACAGACTAATGCAAAACAATTGTGATTTATTTTTGGAGTATCTTATCTTGAACTCGGGACTTGAAAGAAATTGTGTGTTCAGCTCAACAGCCAATTATTCTGCTGGTGAATCTGAGCAATAATTGATTAACTTAATGACAAAAAATGACTCATCTTTACAGAGCATTTATTTAAAGCCTCAAGAATGGAACTGCAAGAATTCACAGACTTGTTATTGTGCTTTCTTCTACAGCAGTGGTGCAGAGAAGTGAGCTTGCTATTAAATTCAAGCGTTGGCCTCCAATGGTATCTTATGAGAGTTTCTGTGCAATCCTGTCATTCTCTTGATCTTTTAACCCTTGGGTAGCTACTGCAATCATGCTACACCATGGGAGGAATATCACTAGCTCTCTGATAAGATTGATAGCCTTAAGCGTGGTCTGGCCACCCTGAAACTTTTCATAGTTTTTAAAGCCTAATTTGGCTTGTATTTGGCAATGACATCAGAGTTGTCTGGCAGCCATTCATGGTGACGATTATGAGAGTCGGTCTTAAAACTGAATGAACACCATTCAGTGCTGCACATAGTAATGCTAATAGTGTAATATAACTATTTAAAATCCTATTTTCCTTGCAGTTTGAATGGCACCTTTGAGCTTCCAGTGTAAAACTATTGACTTCTGATATTGTTGTAGAACGGTGGAAAAGGCCACGGCACAGTTGGTTGAAATGGATGAAGACATGCAATATCAGGCAACCAGACTGGAGGAGAAAATCCGAGCAGAGGTGCGAGTCTAGTAATCCCAGACTTTTGGAATCCTTGTAAATGTATGCATTGTACTAGCTCCCCAAAAAGGCAGTTGGGATTTGTAAATGTGATTACTAAGCAATGATTAATCATTTACTGTTCCTGCATTCTTTTGAAATCTGGAACTAAACTATGCAGGAATGTTATCAGTTTCTGTGTCCTTATGGATGCAGTTTTCCTTTTATAAGCATTGGGATTTAGGGGAACTGATGCAACAAAATATGCTGCAAGTTTACAGGGTGTTATGTTGAAGGTGTTCAATCTCTTAACATTTCTAAACTGAGTTTTGAACCTCGACAGTGAGTGTTATTTCACTCTCAGCTTATGACTTTACCAATGGAGGCATTGCAGGAGTTTGATTCATTTAGGGGTAGACGTAATGCAATCAGAGGCTGAGGTTAAAGTATAACTACTGAACATTTCTGAGGATTTTTGTATTTCATCTGTTATTGAGCAAAAGGACAATTTCTCTTTGTAGGAACATTATATTTGGAGAAGTAAGGTGCAGTGAGATGTATTCTTCAATGAAGTGTGTGAGAGAATATAAGTTGAGGGGTATATTTGCGCACTTGTCAGCAGTGGTTCAGTGTGCTGAGAAACTGTTGCGTCCTTTAGAAATGAGGATTTGCTCCTTCGCCATTTGACAAATCATTACTTGCTACTCGGGTTTGGACTGTTTCAGGAGCAGTCAAAACTGGAGGCAAAAGTGGTAGAGGTGCAGAAACAACATGAAGCTGAAGTGACTGATCTGCAGGCCGTCATTGACCGGATGAAAAAGGTATCTTTTTGGAATGGGTTTCTGATACGTTTGTAGTTTAGACAGAATATTGTTACAAACAGCAAAAATAAATTGAAAGGTGTAATGTATACCTGATAAAATACTAACCTGGGGTGAATCCCTTGTGCAGTTTTAATAGCCGAAAAAGAAACCTGATTGACTGGGTATGTTTCTTTTTTCAAGGAAAAAAACGAAACTGCGAGTTTAAGTTATTCTTCCCTGACTACTTGTAATTTTTTTTTGCTTATGATTTAATTTTGTACTCATTAACAGAACTTGTTTCCTATATTAAATGTAAATACTCAATCCAATAATAAATTAATTGTTCGAGATGTAATATTTAGAGCTAGCTCTGAAATGAGCTAGCCCTGTAACCTGTCTCAGAGCATTGGCGACTTTCCACAGCTAGTCTCTTCTGTTTCTCCAGTTTGAAGACGAGTTCTGGCAATCGAATTCCAGAGGTGACATTACTGTACTGAAGCAACAACTGGATGAATTGAATCAGGTGCGTATCTTTGCCTCAAGGTATCCGCGACTAATAAATGAATGGAATCTTTAAGGATTACCAAGGCCTCTTACAATTCTGTAACTACCCCTTCAGTTGTTAGTATTGGTGCCTGGTCTCTCGCAGGTCCATTGCGTTGCACTCACTCTGCCCACAGTGACGTCAGGAAAAACTGCGCAACAAAAAGCCCCGAGCTAGAAACGTCATTGTTTAGCGGGTTTATATTAGAGAGCGCTGTTTATAGCGGATTCTGAAAACTTTTCTATTAGCCCAGGTGATAAGTGATAAAATGCAATTTAGTGCTGGTATTTTTTAGCTTATTTTTTCCACTTGTCTTTCTTTATGTAACTGAGTGTTTGCTTCTTGCAGGAAAATTCGCATTTAAGAAGCTCCCTTCTTGAGAACCGAACCAATTACTCCATCCTTCAAGTTGAATTGGACAAAGTTAAAAATGATCTTGCAGCTCACCACCTTGATGAGCAACGGTAAATGAGCATTCGTCATTGTAACAAATCGATCGAGTACCGTTTATAATTGAACTGAACAAGATCATAGGGAAAAATACAGTACATTGGATTGATGTAATTGCTCTGCGTAGTGCAGTACAGTATGGAAACGGGTCATTTGGCTCAACTCACTTGTACTAGTGCATCAACTGTATTTAAACCAACAACTAATAATAATAATAATCCTTGCCTTTAATATCACGTCTTTGAGATGTCTCAAAGTGCTTCACAGAATATACTGTAAAGTGAATTGACTGTATAATAGAGATGATCAGCAAGGAAACCCATCCCCTTAAGCCTCAGTTGCTGTTGTCTCACGAGCTAGTACACCTTCCTTGAGACCCTTGTTGCCCTGCCCTGGCATTTTAGACCTGAAGTGAACCTCATTTCATCAACTTTGGCGGGTGGGGTGTGGGGAAAGGAAGATCTCGGTATACCACAGAACGTTTTGGTCTGGTGTTCAGTCTGTCCTTCATATATACATTTCAAGCTTTTATGTAACTCTAAAAATATTGAATGGAAACCTGATTGAAAATGCGCACAATTGTAAGGCATTGTATTTAAATAAGCTTCCTAAAAAATTTAGAGAAGTTTAGTTTATTTAGTACTTTTCCATATGCATTTTATCGTATAATGTGTTAAACGTTTGTAGAGAAAATCTAAGTTCATTCTAATTTGCACCATATTACCAGGTTCAACTATTGCAATGTAAAGGCTGATACTGAGTAAAGTTAACTTTAGTTATATTTTTCTCCTTAAAACAGAACAAAGGAAGTGATGGAGAAACTAACTGAAGAGAACCAGGCATTTTCAAGTCAATTACAGATGCTTCAGTAGGTGCATTTTATATTATATATGAATCAAATTAATTTGCCAGAATTCACCCTAAGGTTATGAGCTACCACTTTTAAGATTACATTTTATATATTTATGTATGCATCCACTGGCCTTATCCTACTACCAGTTGTTGCCAGCATAAAGATACAACTATTTATATAGTGCCCTTCACGCGAGGTAGCATAATGGAGCTCAACAAATCTTATTAGATTTTTTTCAAATCTTATACCTCACTCTGGAGGTGCTGACACAAAACTAGTTCATTAAATATTGTTGGGGGTGAGCCGATAAGCTTCAAGACCTTGACTTTGCATATGGAAAAAAAATCCTGGTGTAATCTCAACACTTCCTAAAATTTAATCTTTACACAGCAACAAAATTACATTTGTAAAGCGCCTTTCACATTGGGAGGACATCCTGACGTGAAAGGCTCTTTACAAATGTGATTTTGTTGTCGTTAGACATTTTTTGCTCATGTGCTGTTAAATAACCTTGCTTTTGTTATCTTCCTGATTTGCTTCCCTTTAGAGAAGCCAATTCAATTCTTTACGATAGCAATGATGGGTTGAGAACTGCGTTGGAGTCTAATCCTGGTCTAAAGAAAAAGAAGGTTGGTACAATTGGATGTCTTTGGGTAGGGGAGACCTTATTAAAGTAATTTACTTCTAAAGATCCTTTTTTAGTTTCTGAATCTGGTTGGTAGTTTGTGTAAATGGCAATTTTAAAACTTTCTAAGCAAGTTCTGTATTTTGTTTTAATACCAGTTGACGACAAAATCAGGTAATCAATTGGAACATTCGTAAAACTATTAATCCTGAAGTAGTGTATTGCAGCTGTCTCATTTATTTGAGGGTGCAGGAAGACATACAGACACAACCCCCAAAGAATAGGAATAAAGAGTAAAAACCTGTGTGAGGCACCTCCTGGTGGACTGTGATATACAAGACAGCGGGTTGCTGACCCATCTTATCTACTTTTTCTCTTTACTGTTCATTTTGGTCTCAGCACAACACAATCACTTCTGGAGAGACCAAAATATTAGGAGAAAAGCAAAATGTAAAAAAAAATAAAAAAAAATTGCAGTGATAATTTCTGGAACATGTTTGAACATCTTGAAACATTGGGTTCTATTGAAGGATTTTTACTTTTTTCTCCTGCAGCATTCCCCAGATGAACCCTTGGTGACAAGGGTGAAGTTGCAACAGGAAAATGGAACGCCAGTCATCAGCTACAGCAGGTATTCCAGTGTGAGCTGTCAGTTCAAGCCTTGTCCAAAATAAGATTTCAGCACTTCAGCCTCTGATCTTGCTTTTAGCACTTTTTTCTGGAGCACTGGGGTATGAGGTATAACTGGAGCCGAGGAATACAAGATGTTGTTCATTCTGAGTGCGTTGAAATGTTGGTGTTTGGATTATGAACTTATACACACAAGCAACCAACCTCCAGTTCAGGTTGGTTACGTATAGGATATGTCCCTCTGCTCTGCCCCCAAAATATGCTTCATCTGTAACTCTTCCATTTCCCCTACAAGTCGACCTTGGTATCTACGGTTTTGTGCTAATATGGGAAGATTTGAGTCATGCCCTTGTAACCAGTCGGAATTTGTAAGCAAAGTGATCTTGTGCAGCTTTGAGGACTTTTCCATTCCTTCGGTCTGAATTAAATTTTAATTCAAGATCAGGAAGTCTGAGGACAGCACATGTATGGCATGAACTGTACTGCTCATCTCAAGTGTCCTTGCTTTTTAGCTACAATGGTGATCAAGAGTCTATGGAGGATGATGAGGAAAAATACAAATTGAGAGACAGAATTTCTGACGTGGAAATCTGGGCCAATTGTCTGGACAGACATGGGTCAAAGTTGGATTCGTATTCAGATGCTGATTATGACAGTGACTGCAGTGATGGGTCTCAGCAGACAATGCAATACAGCTATTCGTGTGTACTATCAGACAGTGAGGTGAGAAATTGCTTAAAAACAACTGACTTTTGCTTAAGTGGAGAATAATGGAAATCAATTTCATTTTAGTAATCGCATCAAGGGCTCATTCGATGATCGCAGGGTATTTGTTTTGCTGGTGAAGTGTGGAGATGAGCAAAATCAGTACGTTTCTTGAAAATGATGAGTTATTTCAAACTAGTTAGCTTACTAGTTAGTTACAAAAATGGCTTTTGTAAGGCAATGCCTCATTTTTCAAAGGGATTTCATCCTTTCAGCACCCTCTACCAATTTTGATTTGAGTTCATTGTGAAATGAGCTAACGTGTGAGACAGTAGAGGAACTGCATTGATGTGGATCACAGAAAAAAGCCATTTTTTTAAAATTGGTCCAGTGCAAGTGTAGACCCTTTGAAAGATTTTGTGGCCTTTTGCATTTGTGGCAAGAGCAGCACAAATGCCTTAACAGAAATATGTACAGATTTCCTAAGCTAGTATCTTAACGGTTTGATACATTAGTTGTTCTGGCTGCATTTGCTAACTGTAGTAACACACACTTTAACTCGGGATCCAAACCAAATGTTCTTGCCTCACAATTCCCATAGGTTTTTGACAATCTTGTGAATTTCTTTAATGTTTGGGCTCACGAATGAGTTCAATGAACAGCTGGCTCCTGTGGAATTGAACCCCAGCATGAGTCAGTGGTACCCACACAATTTAATAATTCTTTCATTGATATGGCATCTTTTCATGTTGTCAATGTCTCGAAGCACTCAAAAGGTATCAACTGCTTTAAGTGGGGAGTAAACCTGGTTTTGGGAAGGAAAATTGAAAACTATAACGGCAGCAGTGTAATACCATGTCTGTATTGTCAGAGATCTGAAACTGATACAGATAGACTGTCTCGCCCGATCAGCCGCTGCAGCTCTACAGCATCTTCCAGAAGACGCCTCCCAGCATTCTCACCACAGGTAATTGAAGGACGCCATCCAATTCATTCTTGAGTACTCACTGACAGGCTATTTGACTTGATTCACAAGAGAATTGGAAGGCACAGTTCTAAAACTTCAAAAGATTTGTGCATGACTAGACTTTTTGTTTAAGAAATGCCCAACCAGATTGGTTGATGCTGTTTAGTTTTCTGATTTATCTGCTTGAGAATATTGGGGGATATGGGAACACTGTGGACAAAAGAACAAAATGACAGTTATGTTGCCAGAGCAGGGAGGAGGGCAAATGACTAAAAAGGCCGATAGATGAACATTCTAATTTGCGTGGTTACTTCAAGGAGCATCTATATACTTTTTTCCCCGTGAGATAGGGGAACGAAGCCCAATTAGTGGTGGATTTTGGCTGTGTACGTAGATGGTTCCTTCCAAGTATGTAGTGTCTGCATATTTATTGAATCTGGGTAAAAGTTGGGGTTTAAAACCCAATTCATTATTGAGCAACTACAAAGCAGTATTGCACCTCAGTGGCAGTCAAGTTGAGGCAACTTGAAATGTAGCTCTACTAAAAAAAAAATTCTGTTCTAATATGTGGGTTACCTTGAACGTTACAATGGTGTATTTTAATTTTTTATTGTGTATTAATGCGTCTCTCCATATTTAGAAAAGGGGAGGTATGGCAGATCATATCCAAACAGATGGTCCACTCTATAGGCTTGTCCTTGCAGGAGATGCTGGTTCAGGGAAGTCTAGCTTTCTACAACGTCTCTGTATGAATGAGTTCAAAGGAGATATTCCTACAACATTGGGTAAGCATTTCCAATTGCACTTTGTCCTTTATTTTCAAAGTGATGTGCATGAGTAGTACGATTGACACATATTTGAATGGTGTGCCCTCCCCTTAACAATTTTACCCATTCTTTTTATTTCCTGGCATCTCACAGCTGAAGCTACAGGAAATGGAGCAATTGGTTCTTAAATTGGAAAATTATTTTCTCCAATGTAGTTTTCACTACTATGCTTTGAAAGAAAGCAGTATAGTAGAATTCTGCTCCACCTTCTATGGTGTGAAATTGACAGTCAAACTAAATTGAAATATTTGAAACTAGACTTGTATAAAACTGATTGTGCCCACATGAATAAATTGAAAACAATGGGTCTTGGAAAATATTATCTACAAGAATTACAGGCCCTATTCCATATAAGCAAACTATGAATAATTGGATATCATGCTAATAATAATCCTTGTGTTTAATATATTGCCTTATCACATCTTTGTGATGTCTAAAAGTGCTATACAGTCAATTCATTTACAGTGTATTCTGTGAAGCGCTTTGAGGCGCCTTGAAGACTTGATAAGGTGCTGTATCAAATGCAAGTATTATTAATTGAAATGGTTAAGTGTTACAGTGATGGGTAGAAGTAGCACAAAGGCATCCTTTCTGTGTTAAAGTTTAACCATTATACAATCTCTCTGGTCTAGGAGTGGATTTTCAAGTCAAAAAACTGTTAGTTGATGGTGAAGTTACCACATTACAGATATGGGACACAGCTGGTCAGGAGAGGTAAGGGTGACTGTTTATGTCCATTTTTGTAAGCACATCCAACCTGTCAAAATGTAGTGTGTGTATATCAAACATTACTTTTTATGTCAATGATTCAAAAGATTTTAATTTTATTTACTAATTTGTGTGAAATTAATGTGCTTCATGGAACAAAGTATAAAATATTCTCAAAGGAATCACAGTAGTTTACGAAAACAGTATACTTGTGGATGTAAAGTTGAAGGCAGTCGAATTTAGGATTTTTTTCGAACACTTATTTTTCTCCTAAACCCTCTGCCCACTGCACAGCTGTAATTATAGATTGCCACTTCCAGTTTAATGCTGCTGTAATGTAATAGAAATCCATTTCTAAAGTAAATCTGTTTTCAGCATTAAATGTACTTTCATTCTCCTAGGTTTTATCCCATGAACAAATTGCACATTAAAATACTCTAAATGGGAAAATTACCATTGAATAATTCCTTAGTTCTGTGTACATAAGAATTGGTGCTTCATTTGGTTTGGTATGGAGTTGAATCCTAATTCTACTTGTGTATTCAAGTATTGCAGTGGAGTCCTGTAGCTCAGTGGTTAGAGCACTCGCCTTGCAAGCGAGAGACCTGGGTTCGATTCCTGGCAAAGCAAAACCTTGGGCAAGTTTCCTTCCTCTGCATGCCTGATGATAATCCCTCAAGGAAATAAATAAAACAATAATTTAATCACTCAATCCACAACCGTTTGTGGAACACTGCAGTGCACAATTGGCTGTTGCGTTTCACCCACATATATACAATTCACTTTACAGTTTTTCTGTGAAGCACTTAAAGACATCTAGAAGACTTGAAAAGCGCTATATCAAATGCAAGGATTATTATTGCATTGTGGGAAGTAGAGTAAGATTGGGATGTCAGGATGAATGCATTTCATATAGACTATTCAGGTTAAATTCAACTTCTTTTCCCCAGGTTTCGCAGCATTGCTAAATCTTATTTCCGAAAAGCTAATGGTGTATTATTACTATATGACGTGACTTCACAGAATAGTTTCCTGAATGTCCGGGAGTGGATTGACGAAGTTAAGGTAAGTTCATCTTGTAACCTAAAAAATTCTCGGCATTGTCAAATGGTTCATGCTTCAAAACAAATACAAACAACTTAAGCTAATTTTTTGACCAACTGCAATGTTTTTAAAATTTTCAATACGCACTTGCCCTTCTATTTTTTTTAAACGTTGGAAGACAAAACAAAATGTGTGCATTAGTATTAAAAATGCCCAAATTGGTCCAAACGTGATCTTTAGTTTCTGGGCATGTTGCTTGATTTTAAGTTTTTACTACGAATAGTTGATAGTCTGTGGTACTAAAATGTGTAAGAATTCCTTATTGATTTCTAATCATTTACTTGAAACTTATGATACATTTTCAGAATGCTACTGATACACCGGTACCAATCATTTTAATTGGGAATAAAACAGACTTGAGAAATGAAATGCCTAAAACAAAGTCCGATAGTGTATTCCCAGCTCATGGAGAAAAGCTCGCTATGGTAAGATTTGTTTTTTTTCTCCAAGGAAACGTTATATTGTAGAGGTCCTATTTAAATTGGTGATATTTTCACAATAGCACTTAAATAAGTGTGTATATATAATATATGGAATCTATAACTTACAAGCCAAATCGACCAATTTCATTTTTCTCTAGGCCTACAATGCATTGTTTTGTGAAACAAGTGCTAAAGATGGGACCAATGTTGTGGAGGCTGTTCTGCATTTGGCCAGGTAAACACTATTAACTATCGCCCATGAGTTTGTTGGGAAAAAGTACTTGACCATTCAAGATAATTATGCAAGTTCTTAGCTAACTATTAATGTTGTTAGGTATTACAATTGCCATGCTCCTTCTCCAAACTTGGCTATATCCAAATGCACTTATCTGGATGCAAATACATTGCATTTCAAATTATATAATGGTTATATTTGAATGGAATCTGAATCTATTTGGAGGCGAGATGTTTTCTAAGATGTAAATCCAGGTCTTAATACCCAAGTGGAATTAACTTATTCTCATTTCAACAGAAATAAAGCTTGGATACCTATAGTTTTAAGTTTCAAAATCTGTTCTGCTTACCATTGCTAGTATTCAATAAAGGCAGAACAATTTTTCAATGCAATTCATTCCAATGAAGAAGTGATAATTTCTAAGCCCTATTTATGCAGCGTTTTTTTTTCTTACAGAGAAGCTAAAAAGAATGCAAAAGATAGAAATGATGCTGAATCTACAACCAAGCTACCACTGAACAAACCTGCAATAGCCTTGAACAATTGTTGCAAAACATAGAACGCTAATGGACTGAGTTCCATTCAAAACAACTTTTCACAAGATTTGTGATTTTTGAAATTAATCACAAATGCCTTTTTTTTTTACAAACTATTGCTCATGTGAGAGCAGCACTTGCATCACTATTTTTATTGCTGATATGTTTGGCAGATGAAACTTTATTTATCTGAGGTACTTTGCTTTAAATGTTTATGTGTATATATTTGAAATAAAACACTGATTTATTTACTTTGTCACTTTATTAAAGGGAACACCTTTCTTTCTTTAAGAAAAACTATGTAAACTAAAACACTATTAAAATGAAGGATTTTCAAGAATTCATGTATCTAACAGTAAGAGGTATTGTAGATTTAATTTGGAATTTAAATAAAGGTTGTGATAAACTATTGGAAGTTGAAATGCTCTTAAAGCATCAGTTAGTATATATCTAAATGCATATTAAAATCACTAATTTCTTGTAAAATGGTTAAAGAATGATTTATTCTTTTGGTTTGCTGATCATCCTGTAGTTTCTAAACAATGCAACTACATTAGAGCAACATAGTTTGGGTACTATACCTTCAAGAAGCAGCTTGGCTCAGCAACACTCTTCTGAGTTGGACGGTGGAGCGGTGAAGTGCTGCATTAAAACATGATCATAGTGCAGTCTGAAATTCCACTACAATATGGAGTTTCATGGTTGTGGCAACAGTGCAATCCAGATTGATACAAACTGATTTGGAAAGTAAAGATTTAAAATATAATCCCTTGTGGGATGTTCTCCTGCAGTTCTGGCCAATAATACTTCCACATAAAACGGTCTTACGTGGGACGTTGCTGTGTACAAATCAGAACTCGCATCTGTCTCTATTAATATAGACACTTAAATATGCAAGATTTGTTAGAAAAAAAGGACATTTGTTATTGGGATGATACTGGGAAATGTGCTCAGGGGAAAAAGGGGGTAGATTAGGAGAGATGGATGAATTTTATTTAGTTATTCAATACTTTACTTTCCTCAGGTGGTAGTAGAATATGGAACATTTTTTCACAACTTTCCTGATAAATGAACGTGTTCTTAAGAGTAGAAAACAGCCTTGCATGTATATAGTATCTACATATAATTCTGCAGAAATGGCTTTCATAGAATATTACAGCACAGAAGGAAGCCATTTGGCCCATTGTGCCTGTGTCAGTCAGCTCTTTGGAAGAGCTACTGACTTAGTCCCACTCCCCTGCTCTTTTCCTCATACCTTTTCCATACTTTACCTTGTATAAATTCTACAAGCCCTAATAGACTTTTAAATAGACAAAAGCATGTTAAAACAGTTATCAGATGTTATTTTGCTGCAACTGATTTTATAGGGCCTACATTTTTATGAATGAAATAATTGCTGGAAAAAGTGTTCAGTATGAATTTGTGGGGAAGGTATCCTTGTGGAAATTCTTATAGGATTCCTTGTAGCACACTTACAATGATTTTCACTCCTATAATGGACTTTCTTGCCACATACATATTGGTTCCCAGTTCCCTTTACTGGACTGGTTGAGGCAGTACATATAATAATCCTTGTATTTGATATATATTATATCTTTAAGATGTCTCAAAGCACTTTACAGAATACACTGTGAATTGACTGAATATTTTGTGGGAGAAACACAGCAGCCAATTGTACAAAGCAGTGTCCCATAAACAGTTGTGGACTGAGTGACCAAATTATTATTTTTAGGCATGACATGTATAACACATTATCTTTAAGACTTTCTCTTCCCAGGACAAAATAAATAGATTGCTTCCTTTTACTTTTCCATTGACAAAAGCCCTGAAATCACTTCTTATTCATTTCACTTTATTAATGCCATGGGATGTGAACGTGACGGAAAGTTTCAAAGCATTTAAAATAGAAATCAAAAATATTGCTAGTTGCAGAAAGAGCAATTGAGGATAGTTTAGGAATAAGAGAATGACAGATTGTGAATAGCAGGCTATCTGCCTGGAGGATATTATGGCCCAGCTAATCCCATCCTTAACTAACAGTCTAATGGATCTGACCAAGAGAACCCTGTGTAATCTTCCCTCCTTAAGGAAGGTGTTTTTTCAAAATTATGAACTGAATCTCTCCTTCAGATGTACGATGAGGCATTGTGAATCCAAGTTACCCTCGAACAAATTCCAAATTGTTACAACAAAGCAGGACAATTGGTATAAATAAACCTACACTAGTTATATGCAATTACCTAAATATGCAAGGGAATGAAGAATACACATATGTACATCAACATTGGTTTCAAAAGACTAATAGCCAATAGGGGCAAATCATAGTGTTATTAAACATCTACTGAAGATAACCTCCTCCACATCAAAGCTTCTTATTCAGTGAGCTGTGTGTATGATGCAAAAAATTGCAACATGCCTTCCCTCCCAATTTCTTTTTTTAAAAAGCCATCATCAATTGGTAGATCTGATTTTTGTTAGAACCTGAACAATGTATATGCATTCATGTCATGCTCAACTCGCCAAACTGGCCTTTGGATACACTAAAACACAAACAAGTGCATAAGAGAAACATTTTAAACTGGTCTATTTATAATTCCAATCACTCTTTACAAGCATCTTAACAAAAAAAGTGACAAATCTATATAGGCATTCACAGAAACACCTACATCAACCAAAAGGCTGTCTTTATTAAATAGAATTGAAAGGATTAGCTTTGATACAAAAATACAAGGCTGGGTCACGTAAAATCCAAAAGAAGCATTTTTGCTTACAATACTTCCAGTGACTTATGCTCATGCAGGAAGTGTACCTTTACAGCAAGATTTAATACTGCATCAGTAAACATTCTGCAAGGCATTGGTTGAGCCTACACACTGTATAATCCCACAGGAAAGATACAAGAATGCAATTTTCTGAAGTATTGAAACCATAGGTTTGAATACGTTCAATAGTTGCAGACAGAAAGCTGAAGTTCGTTACAAGTACTCGTCTTCGTAAAACCTGGGGAGACAGCCAGGTACAAGTAAAGTCTCCAGGGTTACTTTGAAGCCCCCTGACCCCCTTCACCACCTTTTGGAGCAGATTGGCCTTCCTTAGCCGCCGCTTGCTGCTTTTGTTGCATTATTTCAGCATCCCTGCAAAAATACAAACTTCCCATAAGCTTCCCATCACAACTTATTTTTACCGACATTTTATTCATTTTATTCACAACAATCATACAGATAACTTTTTTTTGTAAGAAAGCAAATACTATTTTAAAATGGTGCAAGCAATGTGAAATTGTCCTCAAAGCAGAAAGCTATAAACATACAAAATCATTTTCATGCACAGAGCCTTTGGAATTGACACATTCCTCAGCTCAGTCTCCGGAAAGGTGAGTGGAATTAATTTTATATTAATTTGTATTGAACAAACATTTCAAAGGCTACTGTTAAAAACAATTCAATCCCTGTAACTAAGATAACTGATTATTCATGAATGATTAAGTAGGGGTTAATTGATGAGTAAATTTGGGATTCATTTGGCAGATTTTGTGCCACAGAATTAACAAAGTGAAGCTTTGATCATCTACAATTTTAATAATCCAAGGGGGTTCCCAGCATTTGGCAAACAATTAAGGTTCACGGTGCACAAATTAAATCAAACAGAATATGATATCACATTAGCTTCCTTAACTTAATGATATAAAAACAGTATCTGCTACAAGGACACCAGTGAAACACTCAATTAACTATTTCTACTGCTATAAAATTCCATTTGTTCACAAGGCCAACACTAGTACTTCAGTTGCTCATTTCTGTCAGGCTCTCAAGAAATGCTACAGGCAGAACAATTCTAGGGTTGTAGGTAAAGATGATGAGCACAAAGTGGTACCTCAGGAGAAGTTACATGAGTTCAGCTGCAAACAATTTATTCTTGACTAGTTGCTTTACTTACATGGTTTACCGATTCAGCAGATGCTGTACATACAATTTATGCAGTTTACCTCTGCTTTCTGGCTGCAGCAGACAGACCATCAGTTCTTCTCCCTTTAGTCTGGTCAGTGCTTTTTTTTGCATTTTTCTGACGAGCAAGTTCTCGCTGATTGCCACCTAAAAAAAAGTGACGGTCAGTTTGATAGTTATAAGCAGAGACAAGATGATTCAAAACCAGGCAATTCTATTTTAAAGAAATAAATCCCAAACTGACCATAACGGTTTTACTATGACTCATTCAACACAATCCCTCTGCTAAAAGCACTTCATTTAATAAAAGTTGTTTCCACCGATTCAGTCATATAAACAAGCAAACTGTCCGCTTGTAGTGGACAATCTGGTTTGGAGGCAGGTGTCCTGTTCATTGTAACAATAGTAATCTTTGCATTTGATATAACACCTTATCACGTCTTTGAGACGTTTTCAAAAGTGCTTCACAGAATCTACTGTATATTTTGTGGGTGAAACAGTATCTGGGCACCTGCTTGATTGAGTCAAAACACTGGGAAGAAAACCAAAAATGTGACTTTTGGCACTGACTTATCCAATGTATTTAGCGAGAGGCACAAAATCTGGCCAGGCACAAATGCACTTTTTAAAAAATAATTGCCTTCCTTGTGAAATGAAATTTATACACAATTCCATATCCTGCTACTCAGCAACCAAATGCTGTATGTACCTTAGTTTTATTTCAGTTATCCTGAAATGCAACTTGGGATATGCCTGGCTACTATTTTTATTTTGCACTTGCACAGCTATATATATAGCGCTTTAGATAATCCACAGTGCTTTTAAGCGTAGTAGATTCACGTGGAATACTGAAGCTGTATAATGACTGCCCGCAGTAGTACCACGTGCAGGTTCTCCGCAGAATCTCAATGAAGCACTATCTACCTACCCTGTGTGTAAACAAAATCAAGTGTCAAAGACGGTGGTGGTGGTGGTGTGGTGGGTGGGGGGGGGGGGGAGCCATGAGGTCGTATAAACTTTGCTGGACACCCCAAATACCCTAAGTCTGCTTTGCTGTCATTTGCCAGTAACCTACTAACCAAGGCAAATTCAAACAAAAAAAACCTTTTTTAAAAAAAATCCAAACTGACTTTTTAAATTAAGAAAAACTTTATTGCTGGAACTAAACAGATTTTTTTTTAACGAGTGTGTGTGTGTGTGGGGGGGGGGAAGGGGTGTTCAATCTGAGCTGTGGACGACAGACAATAAATCCATAACCTTAGGTTGAGCCTAATAATAATCCCTCCAAAACCAAAAACAATAATAAATTGGTCATTTTCAATCCATGACTGTTTGTGGGACATTGCTGTGCGCAATTGGCTGCCGCGTTCGCCCACAAATATACAGTCAATTCACTTTACAGTGTGTTCTGTGAAGCGCTTTGGGACGTCCTCCCGACGTGAAAAGCGCTATATCAAATGCAAGGATTATTATTATTATTATTATTATTATTGTTGGTTGCTGTGACGTGTGATGTTGATATTGCACAAGAATGCGGAGGGCGACAGGGACGTTAAAACAAAAGCTGCTGGAGATCAAACCCACCCACAAAAATATACATCATATAATAATTGCATCTAAAAAAAAATCACAGCCTACGCGTCCGGCCCCACTTTCTTCTCCTTTTCCTCCTCGAAAAAAATAAAACGTTTTAATTTTCGTTCACTTGGTATATATTTTTTAAAAAAGTCTTAAAATGCCTTTATATATAAATATATATGTGTGTGTATTTAGTAAAAATTACAATTGTACATACAATGTACATAATTACAAATATGTAAAACAAAATCATGTATAAAATCTACGTAAAACTCCTTATATAAAAGATTTTATTCCCTCCCTCTCTCCCCCACCCCCCACCGATTTGTTTTTTTTTTAAAAATAAACCCCACAAACACACAAAAAATCTGCTTTTTTTTTAAAAATAAAAAGCTCTAAAAAAAAAGCTCTAAATGACAAAGAGGAAAGAAACCGTTCACACACACACACAAAAAAAAAGAGGAGAGAAAAAAAATGACGGGTCCAACGTTTTGGGGATTTTTTTTTTTGCGCGTCGTCGTCGTCGTCGTAATAAAATAAAAAAATAAAAACAACAATAACCATATATATATATAAATAAAAATAAAAAAAACATTATTTTTAAACCCACTCCCCCCCCCCCCAAAAAAAAAATCATGTGTCAGAAAAAATCTTCGGTGACCCGAGTGAGGACCCGAGGCGCCACGTCGGCCTGGAACGGACAGAGAGAGACCCAGACACAGACCCAGACACACACCCACCCACACACCCACCCACACAGAGACACAGACCACCCCCTCCTGCACCCACGCCACAGCCGGAGGGGGGGGGGGGGGGAGGGGCGAGCGAGGCCCTCGGGGAGGCCCGAAGCCATGGCCGCCGCCGCCGCCGCCGCCATCTCTCCCCTCCCCTCCCGTTAGCCAGTGACGACTCCCCCTTCCCCCTCAGTCACAACACAGCGGCCTCCAACTCACGAGTCATCCTCCAGACGTCGCCGCCGTCGCCGCCGCCGCCACCAAGTCGTTAAAACACCGTCCACTCGGCTCCGGCAAACCGCCCCTCGCAGCGACCGACCGACCGATCAACTCACTGACTGACCGACCCACCGACCTACCTCAGCGCAACCTAACTTCCCTCCTCTCCCCCCCCCCCGCCCCTAACCACTAACCTCCAACTCTCATTGGTCCAGCCTCCGGCGCCGGCCTCGCTGTAGGGCCGCGGCGGGTGTCAGTCAAATGACGTCACAATTCCCACCGCCGCCGCTGCCGCCGCCCCTTCCTTCATCCACCTATCACGTTAGGTTGATCGGAAGGCAGTGAGGTGGGGTTGGGGTTGGGTTGGGTTGGGGGGTCTTGTTTGGTAGCCTTTCTGTATTTATGTTGATATGTTTTTTTTCCCCCCCATAAAATATACGGTCAAAATCACTTTACGGTGCATTCTGCGAAGTGCTTTGAGACATCTCGACAATGTGATATCAAATGTATGATTATTATTGTTGTTGTTGTTGTTGTTGTTATTGTTTACTCTCCCTTTGAAGGGATTCAGTCAGGAACACTTTTGGCCTCGAAAAGAGAAGCAACAATTATTATAGGGCCCTCGGTTAACCCTGCGAGATAAACCGTAAACGGGTTTGGATGGTCCAAGCTGGACAATCAGCAGGAAAGCTTGCCGGACAGTGCCCACCATGACAAGCCCCTCTATGCTGTTTTAAGCCGTCTGAGGCGCAAACCTGCGTGGAGGGCGCTAAACAAGTCCCAAGTTGTTTTAGCTGGTTAGACCCCAGCACATACTTTGGGGACCCCAAGCTTTGGCTCTTGCCAACCCGCACTTTATACTTCCTGGAATTAGACAAGCAGGATGTGTCCCTCCGGGGAGAGAGGACACATTCCGTCCCAACACGTTACCCTGGAATTTCCATGTATAGGCGGGATGCATGGAATTCTATTTGGTTTGGTTACTCAAACGTGGTGATGGGTTTCCGCACTGTGTCAGACCAAAAAAAAAAGCAAGATAACGTCTCCGAGTGCTCTGCAAAGATTGATTTTACAGCACTTCATCCAGAACCTGAACCGGTGGGATGTTTGAAGGATGATATTTCCATTGAACAGGAATATCACTGGAATAAAATACTTGGATGTTTGTACCCACGTTTATGATGGTTGTAAACTAAAATAGGTGTAGCCAACTTGCCTTTCTCCATCGGAATTGTTATTTCCTTTGTGACCATAATGATGAGGTGATGATAAGAGTGCATTGGCGTGGGTATACCTTTATCACCTCAAGGCTGGACTATGGGAACTCTCTCCTCGCCGGCCTTCCCGGCACCTCCCTCCACAAGCTGCAGGTCATTCAGAACTCTGCAGCTCGTGTACTGTCCCGCACCAGGCTTCACGACCACATCACTCCCACCCTCGCTCGCCTCCACTGGCTTCCCATCCCCCAGAGGATCGAATTCAAGATCCTCATCCTCACCTCCAAGGCCATTCACGGCCTCGCTCCCTCCTACCTCTCCGACCTACTAACCCCTACTTACCTGCCCGTACCCTCCGTTCCTCTGGCTCCGGTCTGCTCCACATCCCCCGCCCCAACCGCCCTACCATCGGTGGCCGGGCCTTCAGCCTCTCAGCCCCGAGGCTCTGGAACTCCATCCCCCAGTGCCTTCGCCGCTTCCTCCCTTTCCTCCTTCAAGGCCGGTCTCAAGACCTTTCTCTTTGACCGTGCCTTCAGCTCCCCTCTCGACTCTCTACCCCCTCGTCGCTCCCTCCCTTCCCTCCCCTCACCCTGACCATTTCCCCCCTCCTCTCTCCCTCCCTTCCCTCCCCTCACCCTGACCATTTCCCCCCTCCTCTCTCCCTCCCTTCCCTCCCCTCACCCTGACCATTTCCCCCTTGCTCGGGTCCTGACCCAACTGTACAGCGCCTTGGGACATCCTCCCGACCTGAAAGGCGCTCTATAAATGAAATCTTCTTGTTGTTGTTGTAAGGATACTTTCCAGTCGCTCCTAATTTATTGTTGAAGAAAAGCATTAAATGGACATATTTGTTTGCCCGCATAGGAAAAGTTGTTCACTAACATTTATTCATTAAAGCGTTATATCAAGTGCAAGGATGATCAATGAGGAACTTTTTTTTATTATATTGGGTTTAGGTTAACAATTCCAACCGTATCATTTTTATCCTAAATTCTACGAGGAGACACCTACGAGGCTAAGTTGACGGGTTGCCTACTCCCGAATCACCAATAGCCCGTTAGTATTCATGGAGAGAGCAAACGGCTAATTCTCTAAGCGCCGTCTCCTTTTACGTGCGGCAATCCTTCCCGTTCACTTTCACCGCAGTCATCAACACAGTGTTCGGACCAACTGTTGACAATAAAGATTATGTTCCAACAGGCAAGCAACCGCCTGCCGCTTCGGTGAGCACTCGCAGTTCCAAGATTGGAACCATTAGCCGCACCGCCCACCGAGCGCTCGCTTTGCAAGTGAGAGACCCGAGTTCAATTCCCGGCAGGTCAGGGCGAAACCTCGGGCAAGTTTCCTTACTCCACACACCCAATAATAATCCCTCCGAAACCCAAACCGATAATAAATCGGTCATTTTCAATCTACGACTGTTTGTGGGACACTGCTGTGCGCAATTGGCTGCCGCGTTCGTCCACAAATATACAGTCAATTCACTTTGCAGTGTGTTCTGTGAAGCGCTTTGGGACGTCCTCCCGACGTGAAAAGCGCTATATCAAATGCAAGGATTATTATTATTATTATTATTAGCTGTGCTCTTTACTTAAACCAATATCTTACAATTTCCTATCCAACCCTGGTATCAGGTGTTACCGGTGTGCGGAGCTGGGGCTAAATTTTTAAAAAAAGGAGAAAGTGCACTACCAACAGCTAAAACAATAGGTGGATAATCATTCGGGGAGGACCGGTTCGCGAGGGTCCGGGGCTGCACGATTCTGATCGATGCTCGTGTGGTTCCTGGCCCGCGGGCCTCATCCGGGTTTTTTTTTTAAACCCGACGTCACTATGGGCGGGGCGGGGCGGCTCGCGGCGCAGCGCGACGGACCTGCGAGAGACCAGGCCAGGCCGGATAAGGTGGTGACGCGGACCTGGGAGGAACGACGCCCGCCCGACGCCCCGCCCCCCCCCCACCCCACCCCTCCGCCGGCAAAGCGAAAAGCGGACCGGGTAGAAGCAACCGCTGGCCTTTCGAAACGCCGTAGTTTACCGCACGTCACTGTGGGCGGAGCGGCTCCGAGCGCGCATGCGCGCTGCAGGTGGGGATTGGGTTTGGACCCGAGTGTCTCCTCTGTGTGTGTGTGTGGGGGGGGTCTGTGTGTGTGTGGGGGGGGTCTGTGTGTGTGGGGGGGGTCTGTGTGTGGGGGTGTGTGTGTGAGTGAGTCTGTGTGTGTGTAGGGGGGGGTCTGTGTGTGTGTGTGTGAGTGAGTCTGTGTGTGTGGGGGGTCTGTGTGTGTGTGGGGGGGGTCTGTGTGGTGAGTGAGTCTGTGTGTCTGTGTGGGGGGGGGATCTGTGTGTGTGTGTGAGAGGGGGTCTGTGTGTGTGTGTGTGGGGGGGGGGTCTGTGTGTGTGTGGGGGGGGGGGGGGTCTGTGTGTGTGTGTGTGTGTGGGGGGGGGTCTGTGTGTGTGTGTGTGTGGGGGGGGGGGGTCTGTGTGTGTGTGTGGGGGGGGGGGTCTGTGTGTGTGTGTGGGGGGGGGTTCTGTGTGTGTGTGGGGGGGGGGGGTCTGTGTGTGTGTGTGTGTGTGGGGGGGGGTCTGTGTGTGTGTGTGTGGGGGGGGGGGGGGGGGGGGGGGGGGGGGGGGGGTCTGTGTGTGTGTGGGGGGGGGGGTCTGTGTGTGTGTGTGTGGGGGGGGTCTGTGTGTGTGTGTGTGGGGGGGGGGTCTGTGTGTGTGTGTGTGGGGGGGTCTGTGTGTGTGGGGGGGGGTCTGTGTGTGTGTGTGTATGTGAGTGAGTCTGTGTGTGTGTGTGTGGGGGGGGTCTGTGTGTGTGTGGGGGGGGTCTGTGTGTGTGTGTGTGTGAGTGAGTCTGTGTGTGTGTGTGTGTGAGGGGGTCTGTGTGCGGAGTACTTCAAAGTAATTTTGTATAAAAAACAGTCAGGATTGGCCTCTGTGAAATAAAGGAACTGCTCAAAAGCTTCTAATAAATCCCTAATGGAGTCGCTTCTCATTGAGGCTTTAACTTTGTATGTTAAACTTTGATATTTTAAAGTGTGATGTTTCTGAGCCTCTAACTGTAGGACCTTTGCATATCATTTCAACAGTCAAGAGAATATGCACATTAATACTTCCATGACAATACTTTCCAGAATTGGGTACGTTGCTACATTATTGTCTGTGGACCTCGAGGAAACTGAAATTAGTTTCGTGCTGCCATAACAACGGTAGTCACCACACTGCCAACAGCCACCACCGCAGCTCCAAAAAGCCATTTCCATGGAATATCCTGAAAAGACAACATATATGAACATTTTTAACAAATATACCCAATGTTAGATTCCTTTTGGTACTATATAATAATAATAATCCTTGCATTTGACATACGACTTCGAGGTGTCTCGAAGCGCTTCACAGAATCTACTGTAAAGGGAATTGACTTATGTTTTGTACAGAATACAACGACATTCATACCCATCCTGATTTCCGTGGAGAGGAAAGAAATGGTACAAGGTTCTTCCTAAGTGCCTGCCACACTTTGCGTTTGGGTTTAGAGATGTCTAGTTGCCCGGTCTGCTTCCTGACTAGATTGGAGAGTTCCACATGAATGGCCTGGAAATCAGCAAGAAAGCAGACTCCATCAGTAAGGTTTCAAAAATATTTCAGCCACACAACAGCTCGCATTGTAATTGCTCAAACAAAATGACCACTTCTTCAAGATAATTAGAAAAACAGATGCAAAGTAATAATGTTCCTGATATTTCTTGTACTTTGTCTTCTGTTGCTGTTATTTTGCTCTCCTGTTCGTAGAGGCTATTGTGCCACAGTTCATTTCGATCATTTTGCCTTTACTCTTTGTTTCCAAAAAAAAATCTCAAAAGTGAAGCCCCACCATAAAACCAGAGACATTTGCAACACAGAAGAAGACTGTTTGACCCATCAAGTCTGTGTTGGGTCTTTGAATACCATCCTTGGCTTTTTAATAATAATAATAATCCTTGCATTGGATACAGAGCCTTATTGCATCTTTATACATGTCCTTGTGTATAAACTATACTGTAACCTCTACTATTGTACTCTCCTATCACAGAATCTGCCTGTTAAACTCTAGCTCAAAACAAAAGACCTCTCTAACTTGTTGGATAATCATGATTCTCACGGTATTAAACTGCTGCTCCTCAGATTACACCTGACAAAATCTGATTTGCCTTTTTACAGCCTGCTGCATAATAATAATAATCCTTGCATTTGAAATAGCGCTTTTCACGACTTCTAGACGTCTCAAAGCGCTTCACAGAATACACTGTAGAGTGAATTGACTGTACATTTGTGGGTGAAATGCAGCAGCTAATTGCGCACAGCAGTGGATTGAGTGACCAAATGATTAGTTTTTTTTAAGGATTATTATCCCCGCATGACTATTCCATTTAATAATAGCCCTACGGAATGCAGGAAAGACATGCATCATCTTCCTCCCACAGGCCAGACACACGCCCCAACCCATTTGAGCGATGGTGCCACCAATCGGAATTGCAGAGCTTCTGCAGTAATTGCTTAGCTCTCTGCCAAACAGCAGCTCTGCTTCAAACATACTCTGGCAGTGGGGGGGGGGGGGGGGACCTTTAAACTCTGTGGTTACATGTGTAAGGTGAAATGCAAAAACGTCCAGCAGAGGGCAGCCCTGAACCAATAATTGTGGGGTTGGGTGTGTTGTATGATAATTGACCTTGAGTAGCATATAAGAAGGAAAACACTTAACACTCACTAAAATATTTCTTCTAGATTCTAGTAGATCCAAGGTGAATACCTAGACGATGGGCATTTTTGTAAAATATTAAATACCCTCCGGCCGTTGTTTTTTTTTTGTCTCCTGCAGACACCAGCACATCACATATTGAAGGAGAATGAAAGGCAATCTGCTCACAGGCTGCTGCCAATATTGCTGGATGGCTGCCCACTAAAATCTCCACGTCAAAACGGTATAGAATAAGCTCCATTTCAAATCAATGTCGTGTCAACTTAGTTTTTCATCTGTTTCAGTGCAATCCAAGGCCAAGTGACATGGACAGGCTTCATTGAACGTACAGAACTTGGGAAAGATACCTATTGAAGTGCTAATAGTTATGACAAAAAGACATTTACAATTCTGAATGAAACTAAAGGTTAACTAACAAGGAAGGGCAGTATTAGATTAGTAAATTATTAATCTTATTCCAGCCAAGCTTGTGAATCAAGAGAATGATGATACCTGTCAATAACAGGCTGTTGAATACAGAAATATTAAAGAACTCTTGTGGGTATTTTAAATGGTAGTTTACGATATACATTATTTATTTAGCACAATAGATCATAAAGCATTGAATGTGTAGACAGCTCATACGATGACTGGTGGTATATGCTAATTATAATAAATGAATCTGTCAGGAAGGAGACTGTTAAGTCTAAAGTGTAGAAAAGTTTGTAAAACATCAAAGTAAGCATCCAGCATCAAAAAGAATCAATTTGGGTGAGTGTTATCGTGTTTTGGTATATATATATATAACTCCTTCCTGAGTTCAATCTCTGAGGAGCACATCCTGATCACTCCTCACAGGCTCAGTCTCTTATCACCCGAGAGCCAAACTTCTGCTGGAGCGCAAGCAGTCAGTGATCTATGTGTCAGATGTAAACTCCACACAAAGCTATTAGAGGGTGAAAAGCTGAAGGGAAAAGCAAAGTGCTTTTAAACATATGTTTTTAGAAGGACTTTACATTCTGATGATTGCAAACTGGTTAAAATGACAACATGAACATGACAACATGCTGTTTGGATCATGTAGAAATTACCAGGCTTGGGAGGTCTGTAATGTCCTATGTTTATAAGAGGAGAAGATCGAACTCCCCACAATTGTAATGCAGTAAAACAGAGTTTAGAGTTAGAACTTTATGTAAAAAATGTTTTGATTCAACTAATGTCTGTGGTTTGAGGAATTTCTGCTTTTGAAACATATATTTGCAGAAGCTATATGAGCGAGAATGGGGTCACAAGTACGCTCAACCAGCTCATGATTCATTCTGCAATGTTTTTTTTGTTTCACCTGTGAAGAGCAACCAACCATAATAGTCAAATCGCTTCAATATTTATTCAAGATTTCATAGATTCGGTTCAGTGCAGAACAATGAACCATCAGCAATCAGACTAAAAGGAGCCCTGATGTTATTAAAACCTGTTTGTACAAATACATCCTTTCAATACCTGCTCAGTTTTTGTTTGTATTGGAACTGTACCCTGAAATATAATGTGAGTCAGTCTCCTTGAAGCCACACATTGCATTTCCTATACACACAGGTAAAAGTAAAATTGAAGCTATTTTTATTACCTTCATGCTTGGCTCGATCTTCAATGCTTTTTTGAGTGTTTCCATAGCTTCTTCGTAGTTTTCTTTTTCTGATAGCAACTGCAGCAGGATTGAAAACAGAATGAATAACTCTGTAACATATGGGGAGGCCAAAAAAAACAATATTTTCCCTTTTTTGGAAGCGACTGGGAGTATTTGAAGCCACACTTATGCACGACACATGGCTAATTAGAAATTGAGTGAGCTGGGGGCTTTTCCAGCTAGCTTCAGTTTTTACTTGTATCCAGGTGAATGTTTCAGTATCCAGGAGCCAGGTCAAAATGTGAAGGGATTTGCCGAAGCCATTTCCAATTTTATACTGTTATAATACTATAATAATAAACCTTGCATTTGATACAATGCCTTTTACGTCAGGAGCACATTGCAAAACACTTCACAGAATATAATGTGAAGAGTATTTTGTAAGCGAACTAGGCGATCAATTTGTGACAGATGTGATCCGTAAACAACCAATGAAATAAAGGACCAATTTTATGATCGGCTATGGCTTAGAAAGGTGGTTTTGCTACAGGAGACTTCAAGTCACAGTTAGCACCTCACGAAGATACGTATATTCTTGGACGAGTTCACTTTCAAACACTGGCTTCAGGAAGCACTGAAATTGGGTTCTTTCACATCATGAGGACATCGGGTACAAATTATTGCAATTATATTTTCCAACAAGGATGATATCATATCATTTGTTTATCAGTGCTCCAAAGCCCTTTCCAACAGGAGAGGTTAGCCATACTCTTTTTTTTAATCTTAAATAGTTGTAAACGCACATCTGTAAATTATTAAAGGGCCATAAACGGAGTGAGCTTGGAACCATAAGGGCATCTGTTTCTGATTAGCAACAAAGAAAAGTAACTCATCAAAAAACGGGATCAATTTGTCAAATAGTAGCATAAGTCGGAGATAAGGAACCAAAATTAAAGGATAACCAGTTTCATGAACTGTACTTTGCCTCACAAACGTACGCCCTCTTTTACCCCAGTATCCCACCACTGATACGGTCCACATCACTGACAGTCCAGTGCCTTGGGACATCCTCCCGACCTAAATGTCATTTTGTATTGTATTTTAAACTGGTACTGAGATGCTGTTCACAGGCAGCAAATCTAAATGGCAACTGGTGCCCCAGGCAAGAGCCAGTCAGAACAGCTAATATGCAGGCTAATGTGCACTTTAGAGCACAGACCATGACCATCTGTCCTGTCTAATTATTGTGTTGACTCAGCAGTGTCGTGCAGCTTTTGGGAGAATGTATGTTTGAGATGTCAATCAGGATCTAATACCCTTTCATGTTCTTTTGGAGAGAGTTGCCTGGTTTGGAATAAATGTTCAATATTCAGGTGCGCCTTAGTATCTGGTTATTCATTCTGGGAAACGTAATATTTTACAATCTCAGAAACCCTGCAACAAGGTTTTTTTTATTAACTTGCTTTGTGTAAATGTTACCTTATCAGCCCAAACCTTAAGAGAATGATGCTTCAAGAATGTAAATTATGTAACAGGTTGGGAGAAAACAAAGTAAACAAAAAAAGTGTTTTTCAGAGGAAGACAGCCCTTCAGACCGTTTCACCTCGTGTTGCAAGAACAAAAGCTATCCAACCTTCCCATTACAGCACCAAGCTGTTTCCAGAAAAGGGTCCATTTTCCTGATCAATCTGGTAATGATTTGCAGATTTTGCTTATCCTGTGTACGACAAATACTTTGGGTAGGCCGACAAGCTGGGAGTTAGCGGGGTCGAGTCTAGATGTAATAAACGAACTCAAGCATAGCATTTAATGTTGCAACTTTTTAATTAGCATATTAATAACTTAAAGATAAGCACGCTTTCGGAAACATATTTCTTTTAGAGGTTATTGAGACAATTAATCAGGTTATTGATCGCCTCACCTTTCCCTTCCTGAATAAAGCTTTCACATTGTTTGGGTCCAGTGACAGCACAGCGTTACATGAAGTAATGACTTCTTCGTGCATCTCCAACTTCAGCTGCACAGCTGCCAAGTTGTTAAGACATTTCAGTCCATCTTCCCGCAGCTCCTCTGCTTCTTCAGCAGTGGGATTAACTGTAATTTGAAGCCAGCACAGACGTCAGCAAAGAAGCATGCCATTGGACATTTTTTTGCAAAACAACAACTTTCATTTATACAGGTTAACATCCTAGAGCCCTTGACAGTGGTGGAGCATGATCCCAAAGGTGCTGTAAAAGTATCAAAATAGTGAAGCACTGACACTGCCTTAAGATAAGCACTTCCGTACATAATTTTTGTCGTTAGATTCAAATCAAGAGAAAACAAAACTACTAGGGTTTTGACTCTGAAATGGCACATTTAACATTTTGCTCTAACAGATCGATGAATTGATGAATGAATTCACAGTCCAGTGCCAGATATTGGTCTTAGCTCATTTGCATTTACTGCAAATATTAAACAAACGTCCACAATCAGTCCGGAATAAGGCAGACTCCAGAAGAACAGTATAGATGACAGATACAGTACAAATACCTTGTGGAGCTTTTTGGGCTGATTTTGGCCATTGCAGCTGCAAACCCTGATGCTGTAGCTAAACCTGCTTAACTGTAACAATTCCTGAGTACTTGTGTGGTGTGTTCATGTTTGGTCCATAAAAAAATCATTAATAAATAATCCAAGGTTTGATTTTAGTTTACATTTCCAGTGCCAGTGTCATGTTTAATAATCTTGAGATCAATATCAAACATGTTGCACTGTTGCAAAATTATTGGAGCTGACTTGGAGCCAGACTTCTAGCATAATATTCTCTATGCATTTTGCAAAATGGTTTCGTCACTCCTCTTGTGACCAGCAGTTTGGTTTGTTTTCCAAAATGTTCTGCTTTATTTCAGATTTCCAGTAGTGTAAAATTTGCCATTCACTTGTAAGCCAGAAAACAGAGTGCAGGATCTAAGCAACGCATTGTTACCAAGCAAGTGGGCTGCTTTAACACACAATTACATGTCATATCACATCTGTCACTGGCAATGTTGCAACTATTTTACCTTAGGAATTATTGGCCAGGACACTGGGAGAAACTCCAATCTGTTTTTTAATAATGCCATGGGATCCTTTAATGGAACCTTGATTTAACATCTCATCCAAAGGACAGCACCTCCTTGAACCTACATTATTTTTGGATTCTAGCATTAAAAAACCCATGTGAAAATTCTAATTTACAATGTATCACAACTGTAAGTGATTATCTGAACCTGATGAGTTTAGAGTAAAGATCAGTGAAAATGTAGGGTGCAGAGAAGAGAACACTGTAGGTTGCTGTATTTTCCCACATACTTGGATTGTTTTGTAAATTTGTCTTACTTATATGAAGTGCATATCATTTGAAATATCTGTGTAGTCGAGGAATGGTTGTTAGGGACGATGCTGAAACCACATTGAAAGATCACAAAGTTGTTCAGTTTCGATTTTTTGGACGGAAAGGGAAAATACTGAGCATTGAGGAGCAGGACAAAATGGCCCTCTGTACATGTGTGCCTGGTATTCAATACACGTTTGCAAAGTAACATTTGTTTTGCTCATTTGTTGGTGGTGGTTTTCTGACCACAGTTTCCTGTCTATGACTGCAGCTGTGCCACCTGAGATAGGTGTTCTGTTTAAGAACACAGGCTGATTGCTCTTTGATAATGTTCAATTGCTGGAGGTCTGCAGTATGAGCTCACTTTCCCTGGTGGACGAGTAAGGGGAAAAGCATAGATTTTTCCTGATTAAGTTGGCAGAGTGATTTCTCCAGTGGTTCTCAACACTCTGGGCCTAATGATATCTGATCCTCGCCAGTATAAAGACTGATGTATGTTTATGTTTTCCCACAGTATAGGGAGAAGTGAACGACTGAAAAAGCCTCATACACCAAGATGGGGAATGGATCCAATTCGACAGAGCAGATGAATGTCTGAATTTTGTGGATTCCGTGACTGAAATTGAAACATTTAAAGAAAAGCAAACATTCAGCCTTAATTGAGAGCACCACTTAGCCAATTAGTGACGCATTGTGCGTAAATACAAACCTTTTTCTTTATATACTTCGAGAAAAGGATGGTGGACTTTTTAAACTTCAATAAAAGGTGAGAGCTGTGAAAGAGATTTGTGAAATTTAAGCTTTTCAGCCTATAAAGAAGGTGCAGGAATTAAGGGTGAACTTCATTGAGGCAAATAACAAACTTCTTGATACAGACTATTACTTCAAAGTAAATTAAAAAAAGTAAAAGCAGGGAATAGGAAGTGGAATTTGTGTGAAAGAAATTTCAACCCTAATGTCAGGAAAAAAGTGATAAGCAAGGTAGAGAAAAACATTTCGGGTTTATTCAAATACAGTTGGCACAATTGTGGTTAACATATTTTAGCAACAATATTTGCGAAAATCCCTTACGCAGCCCTTTGCATGTTAAGACTTGTCTGAATCTGCTGGGATTCAAAATTAATGCAAATTGTCACCAAACTGAACTCACTCATGAAAAGGTAAATTTTACTATAAAATGTGAAGCATGCAGCAACTATGTCACTATTTTGTAGGTAAACACAGCAGCCAATTTGCACATAGCAATGTCTCCCAAACAGCCATGAACTGAACGGCCAATTTTATTTGGGGGATTGTTGGCCAGGACACCGGGAAAAACTCTTTTCTTTTTAAATCGTGCCATGGGTTTTGAACCTGCACCTGAACAGACAGAAGATACCTTGGTTTAACATTTCATCCAATGTACATCTAACAATGCAACATCCCCAGCACTGCATTCGAGTGTCAGCATAGGCTAAAGGGCATCCTGCTGATACATTAATTCTCACAAGAGAGATACGGTTAAAGAAGGTCCTTTGGCCCAATTGATCTCTAAACTTTTTAGCGTACAGTGGCCGAGGAGCTATCAACAACATAAAGGGCATCCTGTTAGCTGAAGGATAATATGAGAATGGCAGCAGAAAGACGGTAGATGTGAGGATTATGAAGAAAGAATGATAAAATGAGATAGCACGATCATATGTGATAATTGCAGCCACAACAGTTAGTGAGAGGTCTGGTGAAATGTGAAGTTTCACCACCGGTTTATGCCTTACTTTCTGAGGAAATATTGAGGAGCTCCAGTGCCTGGTTGTATAATCTGACAGCATTGTGATAATCTTCTCTTTGGAAGTAATAATTTCCACGTTCCCGTTTCTGCTTGCATCTTCGAATGCGGTCGGGAGCTGAGAGTGTCGTAAGGTCAGGAGCATTTCTGACTTTCAGAAGCTGCACTTCATATACGACTGTGGCATCTGCCCGGATATCAGGAGCCCTAAAAGAGAAAAAATACCAATCCATTTATCAGTCCTGTTTCATGTGATTAGGTCCAACATTATTTGTTAACCTTATCAAATTTGTAGAGTTTGTACAGCCTGCAGATAATTAGACCTGAAACAAAAAAGCTAATGGAAGAGTTAGTCATTTCTCTGGAATACACACTGCATGAACCTTGGCATTTTCTGTTTTCAGATAATGCTTGTTCTGTAACAGCTATTAGCTATAAAAAGGTAATTATCTACTCGAAAAATATTTGTCTCTCTCATCATCTCTGCTTCTTTTGATCTGCTTGCTGTTACTTCTCACTATTTTCTGAGTATATCTACTTTCTTCCCAAATTCTCCATTGATTCTCCTGCTTTGTATTCCTTCGTAACCACTGATTCAAATTATGCTCACTCTATATTTCTTTCCCGCTATGCTTCCTTCCATACTGGATGAATGCATCACCATTATAGTGAACCATACACTATCCCCATTTCTGAAAAAATCAATTAAAATCCCAAACTACGCAGAAATACGCTATTGAATTGTTTTCTGATCTTTCACCATGTTTTGATTTGGATGCTCTATTTAACCTCACTGGAAATACTATGAGCCGAAAAGATTAACTGATAAAACATATTCAAGTTAAAGAAAAAAATCCCTTCACACATTGTTGCCCTCGGAATCTCAGTTTTCTTCTCTAGAAATGCTTCATAAGGATGTAAAGTGTAAATTGCAGGGGTTACAATAGTCTGGTGATCTATCTATTGCTGTCCATTCGCAATTACAATTATTGGAATTCCGTCTCCTCTGTACAATGACCTATTTTAGTAGTGTGTTAAAGGCGGATAAAGCAGCCTTTGTGACAATGCCTGGGTCACAAAATGTTCGGTGCAAATTAACAGTCTTATGTCTGATGCAGTTACTTAACTGCTTCATCAATTATTTTCCGTATTGAAAGGGTATGTTTTGCATTTATAGTTCATTGTTGAATAATAATCAGTCATTTGTCATTTTATCTGCTTCACAGCCCTATAAAGCATAGAATATAATTCATATGATTTTCCTAGGAAAGATTGCCAAAAAGTCTGGAAAAAAGCCGAAAATATTATTCTGAGAACACTGTTCTATTCATTGGACAAAGCACATTTTTCTTCCAATATTCTTCTCTGCTTTCCCAAAGTCACTGGCTCTTGCTCAATGGACACCAGCCATCCTCCATTTTGTCTGTGATCATTTATTATTAATTGAGCTTAGATTTGGGACACTGCTGTGCGCAATTGGCTGCCACGTTTCACCCACAAAACATACAGTCAATTCACTTTACAGTATTTTCCGTGAAGCGCTTTGAGACGTCTCGAAGATGTGAAAAGTTGCTATATCAAATGCAAAGATTATTATTATAGTGAGTATTGACATTCAATTTGATCATGTAGAGCATCATGGTCAAGCCCAGTGCTGACCTCACACAACAGGATTGGAGAAAAGTAAGTAGCAGAATTTTAGCTTTTCCCCTGCTTTCTTAGCCCAGCGATAATGAGGCATGTTGTATTGCCTCACTTGAAATCAACTCAACATAGGCCAAGGAATGAATTCAGGGTGTTCTTTGTCTTCATGGCTACATTGGCCACCATATGGTGCATTTATTTACTGTGAAATACTTGCTGCCACCATCCACTTTATCACACAATAGATGTATTTTTATTTTGCTGTAATGATGCCATGATTATTCAACATCATTTTGTATTGGGGACATGGAGTGCTGCAACAACTGCACTATTCATTATAACAGCTGCTATTAGCATCGAGACTGGCTAGTATCAGAGTAGAATTACCTTATAAATCGGTAGTGTTATGCATTAGTACAAAGGGTGTAAAATGAAGGTTAATTTCAGTGCAAGGTTCAGCTGATGGTTATACTGTAACCCATTCAAGCTTCACTCTAAAGGTTTACATTTATGTTTTGCATTATCCATTTGCCATTGCAACTTGCATTACATTGGCTGCCACGTTTTGCCCATAAAAATACAGTTAATTCACTTTACAGTATATTCTGGTAGCGCTTTGAGACATCTCAAAGCTGTAATGAGGCACTATATCAAATGCAAGGATTATTAGTATTATCCACCTATAATGTGTATTAAAAGGATTTTCACATGAAACTGAGTAAAGTTTGGAACTATTTATAATTGCGCAATCGTAAAGGAACACTTGGCCAGAATTTGCTGCAGTGGGTTAGAGAGAGTTGATAAATCAGAGGTGTCAATGTAGCTCATTCGGTAGTACTCTCAACCTCTGAGTCAGAAGGGCATGGGTCCAAACCTCATACCGGAGACTTTGAGCTGACACTCCAGGGGAGCATTGCATTGCTGGTTTTATAATACATAAAGCGTTATTTCCCAGTAATCCACAACAGATTAAATGTGGGTAATAGCAGTGACTATATCACAGACTTAATCTTTCATTGTTTGTGCTGTTCAGTGACGAATGAATAGTTGGCCATCTTACCTGCTGCAAAATTCTTTCAAATTTCTCAAAACAGATCAAATTTCATTTCTGTTTCCAAAGCGCTTTGTGAGATGTCTTCCCGATATAAAGGGCACTTTATCAAATGAAAAGAGTAATACACCTTCATAGCATGAAAAGTAATAGTGGATGTGAATGAATAGAATAGTGATATCTCAGGATACAAGTAACAATAAACCTTTTGAGGATTTTCATATGAATCCCATTTCCCTGCTGGTCGTTTAGATTAGGAAGATCGGAGACCTTGATAATTTCCTTACACAAAATTGGAAATTTTGAGTTGACCAAACATCTTTGGTCTCTTTGATGGTAATTCACTGCTGGAAAAAGCAGCCTTGGCTTTGCTATCAGTAACCATTACAGCCACATTAAATTCACTCAACAATCAGAAAGTATCCTCACTTAGCAGAGCAAAAATCAAGCCACCAATATTAAGCATAATCTTTTATGCTGAGTAAATGCCCAGTCGTACCATTCATGCAATCTGATGGAAGTTGATCCAAAGCAGCCACAAATTGACAGAGAACAAAACCATGAAAGCTCGCTCACTGTCTGTATCTGTTTTAGATTCTGTTTCAACTTCTGCTTCCTGTTCGATGAATGTTTAATTTGCCGAGTCTCTCAGCAAATGCAAGAGTAATAATGTAATTGTGACCGGGGGCAATCACCGTACTGCCTCTCGTCAGATGCTATCCAATCTAATATAAGTCACAATTCATCATTCTGCGTCTTTTGGAAAATGAGAAGCACTATCCTAGAGTGATCATCTGATGGTCCTCCACTGCATCTCCAAACCAAATAAACCAGTTTTAATGCTAGAAGTGCTAAAATCGCAAGTTCCTTGTTTGCTTTGCCTACAACAGTACACAGTCACTAACTACTGTGAATCCCTTGAAACACTTTTAGACATTTAGACGGCATTTTTCACAGTATCAAATGCATGGATTGCAAAGATTGCAAAGGTAAAATAGCTTATCAACTTGTAGCATTTTATGAAACATTCATATAAACATGCATGTGCTTGTTTCAAAAAGCACTACAAAATAACAAAGAGTTAATGGATAACATTTTGCACCTGTTCAGGACTTCATAATTTGAACTCATGCTAAATAAAGAACATTACAAATGGTTTAGCAGGGCAGTCTTAATGTTCTGGTTGCACAACGGTGATTCATAATAGAAATGTCAGAGTTCTGCAGAATCCACAGTTGTTGTTTGTAGTTATAGCAACAAGGATGCTACATGATGTAGAACTTGTACGCACTGAGATTCTTTTGACCTTCACCCTATTATTAATCTTTTGATAATACTCGAACCTGGAATTCCTTGTAATCCATATTGACCTAGTTTCCCTATACCATCCATTCCAGGCTTCCCTGAGGACTAGGTGGTCATTGAGGACAAGGTTTGTTAGTAGGTCCTCTTTCAGCCTTTTCACTAGGAACTCCAGAATATGCTGTATTTCATCCCGATCAAGGAGTTTATAAGTGCACATCTGTTTGTCCCATAATCAATACTGTTCAAGACACTTGAATAAAATACACACAAAGGAAGTTGGAAGGGTCAATCAGACAAACCAATGCTCCTGTCTGAAATTGTTATTATGCTTTACATTGCATTGATAAACATTCACTTCCTTTTGGGACCAAGAATAAAGCCACTGGAACTACAATATAACTCTGTTATAACACCTTGGTAAAATAGACTCAACTGCTTATGCTATAATATAGTTACATGCATGGAGGGATTGGTTTGCTGGATTAGACTGCAGACTGAGTCTTCTTTTCCCATCCTCCAATAAACATTGTAGGGTTTTCATCACAGAGAGGTAGAAAAGCCCATCAAAAACTATTTAACCTTTTTCAGAAGAAGCTTGTAATCCCCTATAAAATGCTGGTTCTTTTGCTCAGATATTTCGCCTGTGGAACGCAACCCCGTTAGGATTGAATAATGTAGACTGTGGTATGGACTGCTGGAGTTCTGTTTGATTCTCTGAGGGGGTTAGGAGGAGATTTTATTTGGAAGCATTTACCAGTGCTTCTACAGCTCCCTCAAGAGTTAAGTGGGATAGAGCCAGCCCTTATACATCTCCCTCAAGAGATAAGTTGAATAGAGCCTGATTTCTGTCTGGTTTGAATGGAAGCCATACATTCAATTGGCCAGGCAGCCTATTCTCATAGCACATTTTCCTATGAATAGAATTCTCAGAAAGTGGGAAATGAACTTTCCTATTTAGATCTTAAACAAGAATTGATTTAGTTTTAAGTGTGAAAGTAATGGAGCTATAGAGTATCTGGAACATGAGATTACGTTTGGGGAATATAAAGTTGTGCTATCTTCATTACAATCTTATGATCCAACAGGCTTCTTTGGACTACAGTCACAACACAGTCGAGCACTGGGCTACACTGGACCCTATTTACAAACCTTTGTGTACATTTCAGATATCTTTGTTTTTTTGTTCCCATACAAAAATATATCTGCTATATTTTTAGATTTATTTCTAGTTATGCAATGGCATCATTCTGTCAGCTCGTGAAGATAATAAAAATCCACTTAAATTGGGACTTTTTTCATGTAAAAAAGACGACAGCACCCAGGGAGGGATAAGTTTTACAAGCCATGTGTATGATAGGGTAGAGTTTAGTTGCACACAATCGTAAATCAAGCAATAATTCTATAAAATTCTTCTGCCCCACCAATTACCATTATTTCAATCTGGCCTCCATCCCTCTGTAGACAACAATCACTTTCTGTCTACTCCTCATGCCTTAGCAGTAATTAAATCATTTAGATCCCATAAAGATTCTGGAAGCTTTAGATTTATTTTCAGTACTCTTATTCATTTATAAAGTAAGGAATGGACTTGCTGGAGTTTATAATTATCCTTTTATGTAAACTGAACACACAATGTAAAAGCCTGAGACTTGTCATAAGCATAAAATTTGACCGAAAGCAGAATATGATGAGAAATCCAATATATCACATCAGATCATCTTGATTCCCCGCTCAGAACAAGCCAAGAGAGCTCTGTAACCTTAGGCATTGGGTAAGGTTGGAAGATTGATTTAAACCTGCCAAGACATTCTATTAACATTGCCTATTACAGACATGCAGTGTTTTCTGCTCAAAAGATTTTAAACATAATGGGTGAAAGGTCTAAGTGTGTGTGATTAATTTAGAAGACCCATTATTTGGTAAATGTTTGGTATAATTCAATCTTTCCACTGTTGCATTGTACAGGGCAACCAGATATTAGCTATTCACTGGCAAAACCTGTCATTAGCTGAAGCACTTTAGACAAACAATACAACATTATTAGGTCTTAACTTGTATGAAACAAGCCTAAGGTAATAAAGATCAATGCTGGGTTCATCGTTATATGCCGTATTTCGAAACAGCATGACTTTTGGCATTGATGGAATAATCTTTCTTAAACTCATGACAGTGTTTTTCACTTCTTAATTCTTTAAACCATACAATCTGGGAATGATTTGTATGAATGTCTGCACCAGGAAAATTAACCAAGGAATGAAGTACTTGCTTCGCAATATAAGCCGTTATTGTTCTTGTTGAAAGCCACAGTTCCAAAGACTAGGAAAAGCTTGATGAATACTGTCTTAGCCGGAACTAGGCCATTGATTGTTAGGTTTTAGTTTATTTATTATTATTATTGTTCAATTATTTCGGTCAATAATTCTGTCCTTTCCAAGCTGAAGGTCCTTGTTTTGTTATCAAATACCCAGCCTACCTATGAGAGCTACTTCACTCGCTGCTCCCTCTACTCAGCAAACAACAAGAACAACTTTCATGTGTATAGCACCCCTCATGCAAGGTAGGGTCCCAGAGCGGTACCTCTGATAATTCAGCTCTCCCACAGCAATAGACTAGAGTGTCAGCCTTGAAGACTATGAGTTTGAAGTGCCGATGTAGGGATCGAATTTACAACCTTTTGTCTCAGAGGCGAGAATGCTACCATCTGAACTAGGCAGACACCTGAACTGGTTTGCGGAATAACTCAACGTTTTACCCACAAATATACAGTCAATTCACTTTACAGTATATTCTGTGAAGTGCTTTGAGATGTCTAGAAGACTTGATAAGGTACTATATCAAATGCAAGAATTATTATTGTTATATCAATATTAACTCAAGTTTTAAAGTGTCACTAACTGTATTCACAGCACGAGGCTCATTGTAATCACTGGAATACATTCTGTGTGATTTCTCTGTTTTTTTACACTGTTTGAAAAGCTCCGGAAAAGTCAACGTTACTCAAGTAAATCAAACTAAAAAGCTAATTCAACAGAGCAAGTACATTTCTGGTGGAATGGAGGGAAGTCATCTGGCATGGAAGCCTCCTCTACCTGATGGTTTTTTAATAGTCTACAGGTCTATTTTAGGCAACGGTACTCCTTTGAAAGGCGAGTTGCATGTTCTAATCACGCATATGGAAAGAAGTCAGGTGCTGAATACAAACCACATTACTTAAGGGAACCAAGCAAAACGATAAAGCCACCTACATTAATGATGAAGTAGAAACATTTGCGAACTGATGATTGCTCCAGAGACATTATGTGGTGAGCAGGGTGTGTACAAAGCAGCTCAGGTGGTACATCAGCTACACCCAATACTGGGACTGCTGCCTAACAAGGTTTGCCTGAGGCTAATGGATAACAGACAGGGTGGTGCAAGCAGCAATAGTATTTTGTTGATCGCATCTTCTCATGTGCAATTTGCAGCAGATTTATGGAAATAAAACAGAATCATTAGTTCAAATCACATTAACCTTCACAAAGGAATCATAAATGTAAGCCATGATTTGTATCCCTCAACTATGCCAACCTGTTGATCAATGTTGTTAATTGTAGCAATTGGTAAGGTGAAATTAAAAACATTGAATATGAATGTTTGTGAGAAATGGAGCACATTTCTCACTAATTATATTTGCGTTAGAAGATAATTGAATCATGCCAAGATTTAATACATTTTTAAGATGCTCCCATTATTTGGTCTCTTTACAGTGCTATAATCTTCGAAAAATCTTTGGAAACTAAAGTTGTGCCAGAAAACCAAGGGATGGCAAATGTTACAGCCTTGGATTTTTTTAAAAAAGGCAAGAGATTAGTTTTATTTTGATCGTGGGTCAACTTCTAGAAACTATAACCAGGGATAAAGTTTGCAAACCCTTTGAAAGGCAGTGGGGCTGTGGAGCAGGCAGCACAGCACACACTGTTGTAAGTGCAAACACATGTACAAAGCTTTATCAGTCCTCATGAGATCGCATTTTTCTCTTGCACTACAGATGCATAGTGCCATTATAGTACTGGCATGACCAATGTCAAGCAATTGATCTCAAAGTGAAAAGTAATTGTTTTTTATGTAAACACATTGTTATGTAGTTGAATTCATGTGGTTGAATTTCCAATTAGCTACAATCAAAATCTGTAAACTGATACACCAGAACATTACATAAGCACCAAAATTGCTGGATATGTTTGTGAAGTGCTAATATCAGCTTACAATGGATGTGCAATGTTTGCCAAAGTTTTCAGAGAAGAACAAAATAGGCTGCTACAAGTTTCATCCTGTTGTTGAAAGCTGTTAGTCATACGTATAACCTTGGAGTAGGTCAAACAGCAAAGATTCAGTAGTGATGACTTCAGCTCTCCCATGCAACACTATGCTGTCCAATTGTGGTGACAACAACAACAACAAGATTTGTATGGATGACATTCTCACAGAACGATACCTAAAAAAATCTCAAGGCCAGCACAAGCTGTGTTCCAAGCATTCGTGCAGAAATACATATTTTCACTAATTGGGTTCTGACCAATAAAGATTGCTTTGATGACTGTATTTATTGTTGAAATGAAGAGAAATCATTCACAAAAACGAGAACTAATAGATACTTATACGAATGACAGATACAAAGTTCACCAAAGCATCCTGTTATGTCCAATCTGTCTATTGTTCTTTGCAGGGACCTGATCTCTCAGATTATATCCATCAACAACAATAATGCTGTAGCAATTTTTTTAAGCAGCGTCCATGCAAAAGATTTAAATGTACCTAACAGTTCTGGTGTACCATTTCCAAAGGGCTGTGGTGACTTCCAGCAAAGTCCTGAACAATAATCCAGATGTTAAACCAATTGTGCCTGAAGCTAGATGTAAATTTAAATACTATACAGTACTTGCTCTGGAATGATCTAACTTCATTGAGTAAGCTTCAGCTATTACAGCTCATGATTCTGATTTCAATATGATTCCTTATTCAAATTGTCATTTGCCCATAAGTAGTTAGAAATGATAGCCCACCTCCTCCCCCCACCTCCAAAAAATGTACTTCCAAGAATGATTTTACATAACCTTTCATTCCGAGTTCAGAGGAAAATTTCAGGAATGCATCATGTTGATGGGCTACATAAAAAATCATTGCAAAAAGATTGAGGAACACCATTAAATGTAAACTAATAAATCTGAATTTACAACTATAACATTGCCAGAGCCTCAAAACCCCTTGAAGAATTTGGTCTCAGTTCAACATTCAGTAGAATATTTGACTGCATGTTTTATGAAACCACAGTAATGTATGATGCTGGCAAATGTATTTTGAGATTGTACTATTTTTATCTAATCTTTTGAGATAAGACCAAATGCGAGTTTGTTAATCCAGTAGCAAAGACAGATACGCAAAAGCCTTTTCTTAATAAATCGCGTGAACTATTCCCCCTTTCACAGATCCTTTTTTTTGTCTTTGCTAAGGACTGCTGTAAGAACTAATAAGCTTATAAAATCATACCATTGGTATCTCTCATGTTGCAGTAGAGAAGTATCAGTCAGAAGGTCCACTGTCTATCTTGGCCAGAGAACCATCCTGGACTATTGCCAGACACCCCACCTTCCTAACATTGATCGATATTTTATTCAATTTAAATACAATGTTTCTCTTTACTGACTATATCTTTGGTCTGTTGCTATCGTTGTTTGTATATTTGGCTTAAAATCTACCTAAATACTGAGTAGATAAGTGTTGCGAGTGAAACACACATAGACACACATTTTTACAAATGATACAAACATTGATAACAACAGAACCAACTGTATATGTGTTTTAGTTCATTGAATCCAGAAAGAATTAATCCAAATTCATGTATCAGAGTTGACGAGCTAGATTGGAAGTAAATCAATACTTTCTGTTCATGACCTGCTCATACAGCTAGCATTAATATTTGGACAGCATCAGTGCATGTAAGTCCATGATCAATTCGTGCCTTGTAGATAGTTTACCTTCTATAATTGTTGAACAGGATCATAAGACTGGTGGCTGCCAATGTTTTAATCTATTCATCCTGTTTATTTGTTGCAGGGTTGAATCAATGAAAAATCTAACTCCTGTTATGCGGGTCCTCAATCCTTGACTTTCACCAACTTGTGCCTAATACTCTCCACAATTAGGTAAGCAGAGTGCATTCCTCCAAGGAGAGAGTGTGCGTTCCACTCCAGACACAGGGAAATTTGGATATGTAGGCAGAGTGTCAGTGAATCATCAAAAAATGGGCATCTGTGTAGTTTGGGAATCCATCCATCATGGTTAGCAGTAAAGGGTCTCCAAGAGATTTCATGCTGGACATGCATGCATCTTGCAGTTTTCATCCTATTGCAACAATCGGAGTTTTATTAGAGATGTCCTTATTTTCTCTCCAGCATCTACTGCAACTGGTGTTGCCATATTCTCAGTAGAATTTTGCTGTGTGGACAATCAGTGATATGTTTGAGTAGTCATATGGGAAAAGGCACAGTGTACCTGGGTATTGGTCTCCTCCACATTACCCAGGCCACCTTTTAAAAGAGGAGAGGGACCAGGCTTACAGCTGCCGAAACCCACTCCCTACATTTGTCTACAATCTTAAGCCCAGTTTCCAGTGGATCTTAAAACCACTGTTCATAGGATGTGAAAGTGACAGCTGGTTTACATCAGTAAACAGCACGTAGTATAGCATTCACCCAGTTAAAATGGAATTCAATTATTTTATTACATCAGCAATCATCTCAAAATGAAATAAATATGCAACAAAAACCCTTGCAGCTGCATAACACAAGGCTAATTACATCTTTAAAACAAGCTCTGTCCTTAGATGAATGAGGAAAGCACCAGCAAAGTTCACTTATGTGCTTTCAGAGTGAATGGTTTACGACTAGCGTAAATCTCACAGTAGGACAAAGAATTTGCCTCCTTTTAAAAATTCTAAACATTGAAGTAAAATAGCATTATGCAATACAGCGTTACTTATCTGTGTGCCAGAGACTTGAATTATCAATTGCTTAACTATCTTTTTCAACATGGTAAATTGTGATCTCTCAGAATCTCTACATATTAAGATATGAAAAGATAATTATTTTCATATTCCAGTTTACATGGAACATTACATTGAACCTTACAACATATAAATAGGCCAGTTATCCATATAAAATCCAGGATAAAACATTAGCAGTCCATGCTGGTGTTGAATCCCTTCTGCTTTACCCCTTTCTTCTTTTCTTCCTCATGTATGCATCAAGTTTCCGCTTGAATGCTTGGATGCTTTCTGCTTCACCCGCAGCTTCTGTCAATGAGCTCCACATTCTCATTAGCCCTTTGCATAAAGAATTTCCTTCTAAACGTCCCTTTAGATCTGCTATTGACTGCTATCTTATATTTATTTCCCCTTGTCTTGGACTCACCAACAAGTTGAAACAGTCTATTTAATAATACTGTACACTAATCCTTGCATTTGATATAGAGCCTTATCACGTCATTTATACGTCTCAAAATGCTTTACAGAATATATTGAAGGTTGGATTGACTGTGTATTTTGTGGACAATTAACATCCAGCACAATTTTAAACATTTAGTCAGGTCCTTTAATATTGGGTATCCACTCCTCTGCACCAGCATATTTTTATACCGTTGTGAAAATTTGAGTGACCTTTAATTGTGTTCTGCTACCACCTGAGAAGAGATGAGTTTTGCATCAAGTGCACCAGCATTTTCCCCACTTTCTTATGGGAATATACAGTATATAAAAAATAAACTGCTGATGGCCATAGGCCCTATTGGAAATCAATTGTTCCTAGCTGCACTAGTTCTGACATATGTGTGCAAATCTGAGCACACTGAATGACATTCATGCCTGATGAATCAGTGACTCCTATGCTCCCATTTAAATTTACCCCTTTGGAATTTGTGTCAGTTTTAGACAGAGCCCATATCACATTGCCTCGGGACTTTTTCCAGTAACAACAACAATAACAAAAACAAGATTCCATTTATAGAGCGCCTTTCACGTCGGGAGGATGTCCCAAGGCGCTGGACAGTTGGGTCAGGACCCGAGCAGTGGGGAAATGGTCAGGGTGAGGGGAGGGAAGGGAGGGAGCGACGAGGGGGTAGAGAGTCGAGAGGGGAGCTGAAGGCACGGTCAAAGAGAAAGGTCTTGAGACCGGCCTTGAAGGAGGAAAGGAGGAGGCAACGCGAAGGCACTGGGGGATTGAGTTCCAGAGCCTAGGGGCTGAGAGGCTGAAGGCCCGGCCACCGATGTTAGGGCGGTTGGAGTGGGGGATGTGGAGCAGACCGGAGCCAGAGGAACGGAGGGTACCGGCAGGTAGGTAGGGGGTTAGTAGGTCGGAGAGGTAGGAGGGAGAAAGGCCTTGAATGGCCTTGTAGGTGAGGATGAGGATCTTGAATTCGAGGTGAAGTGTAGATTCACTTTTGGGTGAAGTGTAGATTTTGTTTTCAATTTTCAGAATTTAAAGAAAGCACTCTGCTGACATAATTTGCAGACATTTTCAAAGTTGCACAGCCCACCAGGCTCTCAATTGCAAAGTCAATTAAATTGGTAGAATTGAGGGAAATTTGTGCACTTAAATCATTACTCCCAAAATAATAATAATCCTTGCATTTGATACAATGCCTTTCATAACAGGAGGACAACTCACAGGAGATGCTTCACAGGATTTACTTTAGGATTTACAGGATTTTATTTTATTCATTAAGTGAATGTCGCAGCCAATTTCTACACAGCAGTATTTCACAATCAGTCTTGAAGTGAATGACCAGTTTTATCTGGGGGATTATTGTCCAGGATACAGGGAGAAAATACCTTCTCTTTCGAATAGTGCCATGGGATCTTTAACGTCCACCTGATCAAAAATGCTACCAACTGAGCCGGATTGACACTTAAAAGGGTATATGATCCACCTTTCTGTATACTGGAAAACGGTAAGAAAATGGCACCACCAGAAATGAAAATTAGGATGAAAATCTCTTGTGATTTGGAATGATTCCTGAATATGTGCCTTGCAATTTGTATAAGAAAAATTACTTCAACTTAAAGCACTTTCTTTACATTCTGCAGGGTTTATGGCCGCTTCTAGTTTGTTCATGCCATATGTTGTTTTCTCATAAACTGATCTTTGCCACAGTTCGTGTTTTTTGGAAAATGAATCACAGAGTGGGAATTGTGGATAAGCAATAACAGATTTTATCCATAACCACAAAGACAGAGAAATAAGTATTTTAAAGCATCAGATGAAAATGTGCATGAATTTTGCAAAAATGGCTACTTGCAAATAAACAGATTAGAAATTGCAAAATAAACTGTAGTTGGAATTGTCAATTCCAATCACAAGGAACAAACACTTGGGAGAGAAATTCCGCCTGGGTCAAGATTTACTCTACTTACGTAGAATTTTCAAGTGTCCAGAATTTGCCACATTCTTAAATACAGCTTTAAGAACAAACTACAACTTCAACGGTAAGACTCAATCCAACAATTTTCTAAATTCTGGACTAACTAAAAAGGCAGATAAACAGACTAAATTTAGACCCAAGTGGAATTTCTTCCCCGCTCTGCATGATCAAGAATAGCTTTTTAGAGAAATTAGTTAAAATTCAGTTTAAATAATGTACACCATGAAATCTTACTTCCCAGTAAAAGTTTGCAAAGATGAAAATGACCTGCAGCGATAGATGTTCTGATCAATTTTTTTCTGTTTTTTTAAGCCGACCGAGTCAAATAAACATATAGCGAGATTTACTTTTTAATTTCTGTGACATGAATCAACTTTCGACATTAACTGATGTAACCTCACCAAGCTACTAGCTCTCTTCAGCTTGGCTCAGTTAATCAAACAACAAGAACCAACTTGGTTATGATCAAGAAGGCCCTTCCAGAATGAGCCACATTTCTAAAAACAGTGACCGCATTTATCGGTAATTACGTGAGATATTTGAGACTGTTCCTGCGATTAAGTGCAATGCATATGCAAGCTATATCTTCTTTCTATTTTGTTGGGGGGGGGGTTTCAGCCATTCCCAATCTTGTTGTGATATGTAATTCATTAATTAATTCACATTCTCCAGCAAGTATAGTTGGGAGCAGGAACTCTTGAGTGATGTTTTCCACCACTCAGCCAATTTGGTGGTGAGACCCCAAAAATTCAAATTTTACAGTCTCTTATCACGTGGCAACACCTCAAAACATTTCAGAGGCTATTAACCTCAAGTGGCTGTTTTGGTAGGCAAATATGGTGGTCAGCAAAGCCAACAAACAGCAATGAAGTGTATTAATCTGAAGGACTGTTGGCCAGGACACTGGACCCATTGTGGCACCTCCACTGTCGTTGCTGCTGAAATCCATTAATTCAACCCAGACCAGGGATCAAACCTGAACCTTCTAGGTCTGTAGTGGCTCCATGCCACACAACAGGATGTCTGTCTTTATCAACTGAACCATAGGGGAATTCACCCCCCTTTTAAATGTTCTACCAACATGAAAAGTATTTTTTATAAAAACACGACATAATAGCTGGTATATATTTAATGTGGCAGCCAGGAGACGAATACCTGCAGCATTCTATGTCAATGCGCTGCATTATAAATTAAATATGTGCAGAACTTTCATTCGTACAATCCCAGTGAAACAATATTTATCCCAGTAAAAGCACAAAGCTCTTTCAGAGTGTTTATTATGTATGAGAAGAATGATCAAACCCTCATCTAGCCATCTGCTCTTCATCAAAAAATATGTTGTTTTTGGCACTAAGTGTTATTCCCTTTCATCTAGTGCAAAAAAGGCAGTTCAGTGCTCATCCACAGGTCACATTTGACTGATTTAACAAATCTGCTCAAATTTGATTTTATTTACTTCATTTCAGGCAAATAAAAACAAGAGGTGTCTGACTTTCTAGATTAACATTTAGGAGGTAGAGCCATTTAAAATGAAGATACGATCCTTTTTTCTTTTTCAGATTTAAGGGTTGATGACAACAAATCTCTTCCATGTCCTTGGCTGGGAGACGACAGGTAGCATTTCATTTTAATAACTACTGCACTGATAAACTCAGGAGTTTTGATTCCTTATATGCAGGGGGTAGATATTAAGTCATCTGTTAACACTGATTTTGTGACACTATTTTTGTTAAGATTACTTGGGGTGATTCAGTTTCAGAATACTCACAATAACATTCAAAGACTCTCATCATAAAAAAATAGGTTTAAATCATGTTTTTTATTTCACTGTTTTTGCTTTAGTTTTGATGGATTACCAATAAGTAGGGATCATAAAACATTCAATGTCACTCAGTTAAAATTGCTAGGAGGAGTTTGACTGCATGTTCCCAATATTTGTTTTCCCAAACAAATGTCATGTCGACTTATGGATTTCCACTCATCAGAATATCAGAATCGCTCCAGTAAAATTCTATTGTTCTTCTCTCCGTCTTGTTATTAACCAGGTGTTAACTTCTCTACCAAGGAGAAAATTCTCACCATCCACAGAATCAATTTAAACACGGGGCAGGATTGATGGCCAGGTGAAAACTTGATGTATGAAAGTCGAAGAATGCACTAAGTCAACAGTAAATGTTCCCATGAACAAAACACAAAATACTGCAGATGCTGGAAATCTGAAACAAAAACAGAGCTGAGAAAGCTCAGCAGGTCAGGCAGCATCTATGGAGAAAGGAAAGTGAGTCAACGTTTCAGGTCCACCACCCTTCGTCAGAACGGACAAAGGGTTCTGACGAACAAAGGGTTCTGACGAAGGGTCATGGACCCAAAATGTTGATTCACTTTCCTTTCTCCATAGATGCTGCTTGACGTGCTGAATTTTCCCAGCTCTCTCTGTTTTTGTTTCAGTAAATGTTCCCTTTTGAATAGATTGAATAAAGCACTTAACAAAAGTATCACTCAATCCTGTGTAGTAAATATGTCTGCATACGGTTGGCTTATAGTCGAATTGGAGTCAGATGGAACTCACTGAAGATTGTCAGATGTGAATTTTGACAATATGATATTTCATAACATCAAATTTGTTCTGAACTTTAGCATTTTTTGCCACCTACAAGTTATTGTAAGGAAAAAACATAACTGGGGTACATACTTTTAAGAGCTGTATAGCTTTAAACAGTGTTTTAAACCAGATTAATTATTGGTTGTGAAGCCTTTAATAAAGGGCATTGGAACATATCAAGGCTGCTTCAGTGTACCTTTCTAGTAGGTTTACTTTCCCAAGAATTCACACAACATGGTATGTGATTTTCTGAGTGAAGTAATTCTTTGAAACATTTTGCTGTAGTTTTGATCCCCGTTATGACAGTGTAACATTTTATCCCTTGCAATACCAAGGTATCAAGTTAGACACACGCACATATACAAATATGATAAGTAATTCTGTATAACCAGAACATAAAATAGATAAATAATGAAAGGTAAATAGCTTACAGGGGCTAATTTTAGATGAGGAATTTTACTGGAATGTCTTGACTGTACAAACACATAATCTCTGCAAGAAGAAGAAAAATATTGTGACTGGCAATACCGATAATCTCTGACATTTGTGAGCGAAACATGTGAAGCATTTTGTATTGTTGAATGTCCCTCTACCATGCTGCCATCTGCCACATAGTCATGCCTCTTCTATTATTTTAATAGGAAACTGGTTGCTCCACATATCACATCAATATTAGAGATAGAATGCAGGTAAGTCCCTAGATATTAGTTAAAATGTATAGAACTGCCATGACCAATGTAATGTTTCCTGAAGCTGGTCAAATATGATAATTCTTAATTATTACACTTTAGTTATTAGCTAGATGTAAAGTCGTATCCCTGTTATCCTGGTTTATATTCCCGTCCTAATCCAAATTCAAATTAACTGGCTGCTCATTTTATTGTTGCTTAAGGGATGTTGCTGGTGCAGACTAGCTTCCTTGTTGGTCTATTTAACAACCTTCACTTCATTTCTAATCCATTATATTTCATGCAGCATGTTCATATACTTTATGTCCTGGTACAATTTAAACTTACCTTTGGAAAGAATATGCATTAATTGCTAAATCTGTCTATCCTGTTGACTTTATTATTTAGTTAAATATATATTTTTTTACAACTGAGCACCATTTTTTAAATTAAAAGATGGAACTTAACCACACTTCGTCCAACATGAAGTAATAATCGGTAAGTAATGGACATTTAAAAATAAGTCAACAGGGCGAAACTTAGTGCATTTATTTCAAAACATCTGAACTGGCCAATGAGAATATTGACACTGGCAAAATCCAGTGTATATATTTGAACAGAATATTTTAAGGAAGGAAAAAATCTGTTTTGAAATTTAGACTGCAAACTCCTTCGCCTTCCAATCAATACAAATTCCCATCTGGGTGATATTCTGGGAACGAAAATCACATGAAAGTGATAAAGACCTGCACACTCATTATCCGAAGCTCCCAATGCATGTCACCAATCTTTTCATTTTCTCACATTGAAAAGATAATTCAAACATCTCCCTGCAGCAGTTAACAGAGTAGAAGTGCTGAGTCTTTTGGTGAAGACATTTAATATGTTTGAGAATTGCTGTCACCATAATACCAGTCTGTTATCATTGCATGAGGCAACAAATTCCAAATGCCTACTCAAAACCGCAATAAAACAAAATGATTTCAAGGAAGAAACCAGAGATGATAAACTGAAAATTGGTTATTATATAGAAGATGCAAATCAAACTTCTTTCTGTAGAACAACATATTTAATATATTTGACTAATAATTTGGTCCAAATTGCAACAATTTCTAGTGGGTTTTCCTAATAATGACCCAGAGACTGACACAGAATATTTTGGCAACCAGATGCATGTCATCCTAACTTGTGCGACATTTACTGCTCTGAATGCTGATCTGCTCTGACATTTACTGTGTTGGAGATCAAATTACCACCGTCTTCTGGAAAGGAATAATCTGTGTGTTGTTTGGAACACATCTCAAGATTTACCTCTTTGACCATGCTTACAGTCATCTTTTCCCTTCCCACCCACTTCAGCTCCCACCCCCAGCTTGAGAGCTCAGCTAACTGTCAAGCGCTTTGAGATTTCCTCCCAACATGAAAGCCTCTCTATAAATGTAAATCGTAATGGAAAGAACTGATGATTATTATTTTCATGTTCACCCCATTTCTCCACCATCTGTTCTGGGATCTTTTGATATCCCAACATCTTGAAGTACTGTAGTACTTTTACACTACTGTTAGAATACTGGTATAAAAAATATGACCTTACCTCCCAAGATGACCATATGCATATTTTCCATCAGAGATCACAAGAGCGATTTCATTCAATTCCATTGAATACGCACAGAGTTCAAGAGCCTACATGAAACAAAAACACATCCAAGCATTCATTTGCGGAAATTTATACATTTTCAAGGTGTATCATATGGGACAGCTGTATGTATTTTTGTGCAAAAGTATGGATAGAATTACATTAAGCTCATTTGTATGTGTACTTCTGTAGCCCCAGTGCTGCTTAATTTACAGGGCTCTGACACCATTAACACTTAAGAACAACAACAGATGGCATTTGGATAGAACCCTTCTGTTGAACTATATCTTAGAGTGCTTTGTACTGGTGGGGGTTGGACGTTGAGCAAGGGAAAGAGAGAAATGACCCTAGGTGAGGGAGAGGAGGTAGGTTTTAAGGTTGGAACTTGAAGACAGATAGAGAGTGAGTGAGGTGGAGGGATAGAGCCAGGTAGTTCCAGAGATTAGGGGCATAGTGACTGAACATATTAACACATTAGAACCAAACCTTATTATGATCAACTCAGGTTACCAAACTGAATGTGAGATAATTCCAAGATATTTGTTGATTTGCAAATGAAACAAAGCTCAACATATTTACCAGCATTGAAAAATAAAGATTCTTGTTCAGGTAAATTTAAAATAATTTGTATATCATGACACATTTTTATTTCAATTGAGCTGAAAGGAACATGATTTCCAGCAGGTAAAACTAGGAGGTGTGTAAAACCTTCAGTTGCAGTGAAGAGCTTAAACAAGTCTGACGTTGGTGACTAATCCTGTGAAATGACCTTTCATGAAATTGAAATTTTTCAACTGTGGGAATGATTCATTTCAGTTGAGACTAACAGTGAGACCTGAGTGAATTTTTGCTGTTTAATCTAGTAGTTACAGAGTGCTTAAAAAATAGTCTCCTATCCAACCTCTTAGCCAAGATGTGATATGAATCATGCAGGAGAATATAACAGAAGGAAACTAAAATAAATTGGGTTAAATAAAACAGTAAAACATGTTGCACTCCCTGATGGTTCAGAGGATAAATGAATCATCTCATATAGTTCTGAGTCATATGGACCATGACATTTTTAAAAAAAAATAATCTGGACATCCCACACCAAGGCAAAAGGCTACCATAGCATATTGCACCGAGAACTGAATCACAGTTAATTAAACATCTGAGACCAATAATTCTTCCTCGGTCTTTAATTTGTCTTTTTTTTCTTAACATTTCAGAATGTGCAGATTTTGGCAGACTCTTCAATTCAGTCTTGAATTTGGGAAACGTTTTTCTGTAGCTCTTTAAAGAACCAGTGAAAACGTCAAAAAACTGGCTTCAAAAGTAAGGCTGAATTTAAGAATCTTCCAAAACTTGCACATTCCGAAACACTGAGGAAATAGGCTTAAGTCTAGAACCAGGTGTAAAATCTGGCCCCTGTTCATGTGGATGGAAAATTAGTCAATTTCTCTGCCCCCACCCTGAATTAGCTGTACACAAGATGACCACAGATAAACAGTGCTGATGGACATTGTAACCAAAAGGCTAGGAGCAGCCCTTTCAAGTGATAAAATAGGAGCAGCTGTTTCCTGCACTGCACACATATGTATAAATAAAGCATAGACCTTCTCATACCATAAAACAGCCAGGCAGCAGAGATATTTTAGATACCATTTCATTCCCTTTCATAAGTATGTCTTAAAGAAATCTTGCTTATAATGACCATGTTTTCCTTAAAACGTTCAAGAGAAGTTCCAGCTACAATTACCTGAGTGGGGTATTGAGGAGTTTATTTTCTAAAACTAGCTCGTCACAGATGTAATATGAGAAGTGAAGCTGCAGGTCAAATCCATGTGTGAATAATTTTTGGATTGGCTGCAGCAACACTGATCTTATCCTCGATTAGAGTGTACTTAATCATCTAATCCTTCTCCTATTGCATCTCCTCAAATATGAACCATTTGTTTGTTCAACTAAGTGCTCAAGCAGGGAAAATGTGAAATTCCTTTTATAATATCTAGTTTCATATCACGCAGTTGAACGTTGCTTTATTTTAAAATGGTTTCAAGTGCACTGGGGCTTTCATTACTGTAATAAAAAAAACACGAAGTCCACCAACAATTGTGATCACAATACTTACTGACTTTGTCCAGATTATTGATCACAACATAATGTAATGTGTAGAAGTGGGAGAGTCTGTAGACCTTCTACCACGTTACCATGTTGGTTTCCATTCACTTATGAAAGTACTAGAAGCACTGGTAGTAGCACTAGAGAGAGATCTCATTGAAGATAAACTATAATTGTTTTTCTTCTAAATGACATAAAATTACTGGAAGTATTCTGTGTTTCATTTATGGTATAAACAGAACAGGTTCTTGTGGAAATAAAGTAGTTGTGCTCTTCAAGACATACTTTTATTTAGTGAATGACTGATTTTAGCTGCAGATTGTTAGACTGGACACTGCGGTGAAAAAACCCTTCATACAGGTTGGAGTGACACTTGTCTTATATTTATCAATATAACGATTGCTCTGCATTTCCACTGAATTGATGGGACTGGCAGTTTAAATTATGTTTTTGAATTCCATTGCCTCTTATTTAAATAATTATTTTCACAGAGCAGAGCACATGATTGTACTTTATTCTCTCCACCCAAAATTCTCTTATCCCCAAATCTTCTGGTCAGAAAGAGATGTAAACGTCACAAAATGATCCCTTGTGTGTGATATATTGGCCCCAAATGTGTTTTCAAAACTTTTCTGGGAGGAATTAATCCTTGAAAAAAATACAAGTTCATAAAACATCCCACTTTTACTCAGAACAATATGAGTAAATTGAGAGCTGCTCAGCTGAGCTAACCAAATGTGTGTTCCTTTGGATTTCTGTCCTCTATTTCTAGTCATCTCTGTTTACAGGCGACCATTCATTCAAAAATAGATTGCTGTAAACTCAGCCGTCTCTCTATCAGATAACACACATAAACAGCTGGAAAGAATGGTTAGAATACATTTTCATTTAATTACTTTCAAAGGATTTGGCCAAAGGCTATTATTGCCATTGCTCTTGGCTTTTGTTTCAAGGACTCTGAATAACTTCCCGCAGTCTAAACAGCAAGAGAACAAAGAAGCAGTGGGCCTGTTTGGCTGATATCAAATCAAAGCACTTCTTAAATGTAGTCTCAACAAAATGAGATGAAAGGATGAACCTGGTAGTCAGGAATGTGATCAATGTTCTCGCAGTAATCTGTTTTGGGTATAATGTATTGGTACTGTATCTAAATTAGCTTATAATAAGACAGGGGTGGAGCCAAATTAATAATCTCTGATCAGAGGGAGGGTTAATGATGCTGAACTGTTTGATAGTTTATTATTAGTATGATCCAACAGCTTTGATGTACTATCTCTTCTTACTATTGTAGCAGGGTGATTCCTTTTAGAATTAACAAAGATTAGGTTGAGTTCTTTCGACCTAAGTAGCTTTCCCATTTCTTAAGACATATTATCAATTCAAGTGTTTTGTCAGGCATCACTGTAGATTTTTTTCCAATACCAAATCCATCAACAATCTCATTTACTTAAGCAAACCAATGCTATTATCTACGTTAGTCAAACCACAGTGTTTGCTAGTCTGCTTCTTGTTGTGTGCTTCTTTGGCAAAGTCATTCCAAATTGAGAACAAAAGTAGCCATTCAAAAATACTTAGTTCCGCTGACAGTTGAGACTTTTAAAATTAGGTCTAGCATTATATTCATAACAAAAAGATCCATCATAAAATCCAAAGCAAAGTTCCATGAGAGAAACACAATGGCTGGAAAGATAGTGTGAAATTGGGGTGTAATATGCGTTGATTTCAAATAGGATTCCTCAATAAGGAAGTGATATTTCCTTTTCACCAGAACACTTCATTTTGACCCTTATGAGCTGTGCTCCAAAAATACATATTATCAGACCAGAAGTCCCACGAGTCGATATTGAATGTAATTTGTTCTACTGGGGGATGACTTATTTCCAGGTACCCATTGTGAAGCGATTCCTGGTGATAGTGAAAGAGTAGCTGAGAACTGCTAGGAGTATTCAGCAGCTTCTGTAGTTTATTAATAGAATTGGAGACAGTTTTTTGCAAGATGGCAAAGTGAACTTTACGAATGAATAAAGAACAAAATCAATGATAATGGGGGTACTTTTTAAAAAAAAATCATACATGTGAAATGGGGAGGGGTGACAGAGGATTGTTATTCAGCTGGAAATAAAGTCTTTGATATTGAAATAAACCTTGCATTTGATAAAAGTCTTTATCGCGTCATGAAGACATCTCAAAGCACTTCACAGGATTTCACTGTGAAGTGTAGTGACGTGTATTTGCTAGCTACACTGCAGCCAATTTGCAGACAGCAGTGTCCCACAAACAGCCACAAAATGAGTGATTTTTTTTAATTTAGGGGGTTAATTGGCAAGGACACTAAGAGAAACTCCTTTCTCTTTTTGAGGTGTGCCTAGGGATCTATAACAATAGCACTATGTTGAATTGTCAGCCTAGACTGTGCATTCAAAGTCCTAATGTGGGGCTTGAACCCATGACTTTCTGACTCAGAGGAGTGAGTGCTGCCAAATAAGTTCAGGCTGACATCTGGACAGCAGAAAGGCACAGTTTAACAAAAATAGAACCAACCTGAATGACGTCCCCATCTCCAATAACAAACGTAAGCTTTGGATCCCTGTCTACTATGGTTCCGTCCTCCAGCAATCCTTGCAGCTTCATTGTGACCTCTTGACCCATGAAAGGTCTGGAAGCATCTCCGAAGCCTTCCCTCAGTATTTTTTTCTGAATCAACATATCCTCTGAAGATTGGATGATTAAAACAAAATTAAACCATCATTTCCATTCCAAGATAAAAACAGTACAAACAACTTGCATTTATGTAATGACCTTGAAATAGGATAACTTGTTGGAGCGTTGAAATCAACAGTCCCCTGCCTGATTCAGTGATGAACCTCAGCATTTAACCTTGCCTCTGCCAGTAACTCACACATAATAATAATAATCCTTGCATTTGATATAGCGCCTGGTCACGCATTCGAGACATCTCAATGCGCTTGTTAAACATCTCGTGTTCATTCACTAGTAATGTTTCCAATAACTTTTCCTGTAGCGCAGTGGTAGATCCCCATAACTGGCAATCAGAGAAGGAAGAAATATGATAAACCTGATAGTAGCCCTTTTGTCATGTCAGTGGGGGGTATGATGGATATTATTACAACTGATTACACTCTTTCCAAGTATCAACCAATTTATGACAAAGTTAAAGGGTTCTGCTTCTGAAAGGCACAATAAATGAATGGTGCATTCGAATGAATCCAATCAGAACGATCATTTAGAAAGTATTCTTTATGTTGGAAATATCTTTATTAATTTCATTGTTTGCTACCCAGTGCTATAAGTTGTGAGGAAATCTTCAGCTAATAGTTTGCTAAACAGAGTAAAATTGTTAAACCCAATGTATTGTCACTCTTTGAATTCTGCTGAAATTGCGTTTGTTGCACAAAAATATATTTTCAAAGATAGAAATAGGAGCTAAAGGTATGAGACTTTTATCATTTCTACTTTACATTGCTTATTTACAACAGATGATTCTGCATGTTTGGCTTCATGTGAGGTTTCTGAATATCGCTATTTCTGTATTTTAATAATTAAAACCACTGAATAATAGATTTCATGTATGCTTAAGTGTACTTGGGGACAGTTTAATGCTGATGCAGTGTGTTATGCAGCAACTAAAGGTAGTTAAAATGGCTTGAGAGATCAAAGGGTCAGTACTTACCTGTGATGTCAATCCAGGTTTCAGAGGCACAGATATTCTTAAAGTTGCTGACACAGCACTCTCCAATGCTGTCAATTTCAAAAAATGGAACCTGTGAGGCATCTGCATTCGAAGTTGTTATTGTCTCTGGAGGAAGCTGGAACCTTACAGTCTTATTGGAACTGGGAGCTTTTTCCATTTTTGTTCGTTCTGCCTCCTCAGTAATGACAGATGCCATAGCTCACTCTTTTGTGGTTTTAAAAACTGCCCTGCCGATGTCTTCAGACAGATCGTCAACTCTATCCACTTGAAGCTTTAAATGTTGTTTATCTGTTTCTGCAACCAAGGCCTCACCATCTGGACAAGCCTTGGGATGTGTACAGCACTGAATCCTTTCTATATCTACCCAATTAACTGAGCGTTTTTATCCTCTTCCGGTTCTGCCAATGTCTCACCATCTGCACTGACCGATGGCTGGATTCAGTGCAAAGATATTTCTGTATCCGTACGATTTACTGATTCTCCTTTACTTTCTGCAAGTCATTCCCCGATTTGTTGAATCTCTGGAAGAATACTTAGCTGAATCAACTTTTACAGACTGTCAGAGTCCAATGTTTATAAAGTGAAGCCACAAAATAATGAAGAATACTTTTCAATGAACGAGTTCAACGGAAAGACAGTCGAGAATTGCTGAAGTATTCAGTAAAAGAGAAAATCCTGAACATGCTGCGGACGATAGAAATAGAACTGAAATGGTGTTACAGACACCAGATAACGTCAGTAAGAAGTCTGCAAGATAAGCTCCGTAGATTAGAAGCATAAAATCCTATCTAGAAAGTGCCAGTCAAAACCAATTCATTGTCGAGCATTTAAATGACTTCATTCATTTTTAAAAAAACATTTTAAAAAATTCCAAAACAAACAGTAGCAACGGTTCACCAAGTTGACCCTAACTCTCTTGTGTAGTCTTAGAAATGATTGCCTTCATTTCTAGAACTGCACAAATAACCCTGACTTTCCTGTTCCTGTGGCCTCAATCATGTGATGTATCATAAGTATACCCTCTGTGAGGCTGATCTATATTTACCCCAAGCCAGATTACAAATATTACCTGAATATTTGACCAAGTCTCAGGAGTAAATATGGAAGGCATATAAATAGATGGGAAGCACTTTCATATGTTATGCAATGTTTCAGTTCAGTTATCGTCAGTTTACTATTTGTTGCAAGTGGTGGATTAGCATCACTGTTCTCCTTATGTAACTACATCATGTCCATAATTCTTGAAATTGACAATATTTTTTTCAGGTACGAGAGTTAATGTTGTGATTTTTAAAGTATGCAAAAACTACTGTGGATTACCAAATTTATAGCATGGATGTTGAGAATGTAGCATATGTAGCATTAAATATTTTAAAAGGTTATTTTCAATATTTAAACAATGGCAGAAGTAGCAGAAGCTTTTACTTTTTAAATACATAATATGCGAGGCAGATGTCTTGGTAAAACATTTGGAGCAATACACATCATAAATTTAGAAAGATTAGACTACAGACATAACTTAGGTCATTACATAGAATCAATTAACCCAATTCTTCCCCAGTAAGACATATATAGACATATATTAACCTCTCAATTTAATTGTACAGCCACTGCTGTATGCAAAATTTCTGTCAGGTTTTGCATAGATTTTGTGCAAACATCTATATTTCCATATTTATGAAGCACTAAAGTTATTGGACTTGTTAAAGTCTTGTAAAAGGCCATTGAATAAGAATTTATGCCTCATTAATACTGAATATTGTATATAGATCAAACTGAGTATTTGTTGAGAGCAAAGGCAATACGTTGACATTTAGAGGTGAGCAGTGAAGAGGAAAGGACAGCCTGGAAATCCAGTTTAAACAGCTAATAAAAAGATCACTCTGTTTTGCTTCAGTACAAGCTAGATAGCATTGACTGTCGCATACCATAATACTTCCCTCCTTCTCTGCATGTTTGGAGCTCTCCTCCACCACCAAAACTCTCAGCAAAGACTTGCAGGCTCTCATCCGAAAATCATCCAATACAATTGGATTTTGTTGGACCTAAAATTTCACGCTTCACATCTGGATGAATGGACTTTCTACTTTTATTAATAGAAATGGATTGTTGATAATTTACATGATGAAATATTCTTCATTGAAGGTCCTCCCCCCCCCCCCCCCCCCACCCTTTATTGGTTGCAACATCAACTCTAACAAAATTACAATTCCCACACTCCAATGACATGTTGGGCATCATTGCAATTTTACGATCAATAGTAACTAAGATACTATACATGTTGCTGGGGTATTTTGTTCTGGGTTAAAACCTCTTGGTCAAATCTATGACATCCAACTTTTACAGCTCTTGTAAAAGAGGAAACACATTGCTGTGGAATCAAACGTTCTAGCACTATTTACAAATGTAGAACAATAATATTGCTTAAATCTGGAATGCTATTCATTTATACAACTCACTGAGTCTGGTAACATTTTCTTAAAAGTCTTAAACCTTCAAGACAAATAATAAAAATGGCTTACTTCCTCTCGTTCCAGTAATTTGTGTATTAATAGAAATGTATTTTAACCTCAGAAAGAAAATCCAATTAACCTTATGTGATGTTATCTCACCAAAGCCTCAATGCAATTTAAACAACATATGCACTTCACGCTTTTTAACTTCATATACCCTACCTTATTGATTTTTAAATACATTCCAAATTAATTCAGCCATTCCTTAATTCCGTTCTTTCAAAATAAATCTGGCATGTATTATTTTCACTCTTTCCAGTGTTTGTTTGGCATTATTTTGCTTACCTTAAAAGTCTTGCATGTCACTTCCTCTCCTATTTTTATGACTATTTGTTCTGGTTAAATAAAATCTATTGGTAAAAGATGAACTGGCTTTGTGCTGTGAATTCTCAAGCATGAAGATATGCAGCATTAATGAAACGTTATGAATTTACCAGTGACAGGAGAATCACCCCTAAGATAGTTCTGGAATAGAGCTTTCTGCTGCCATGGTTAAATATACTCCATTCCATGTTTTGTGGCAGATCATCAACTGCATGATTATTAAACTTAAAAAAAGTCACAGTGTGAGCAGGAACATGTGGTTGAGAAAGGTAGTGTAAAACTCACTGTACTTTTTAAAGTCAGTTGTTAATTGATATTCGCCGTATATATCTGAATCATTTGGTGGAAGTCAATCAGTATGAGACTGTTCTATCATTCTTATTTGTACACCCACGATATGGCTCGCTTTCCCTCAAAGTGTACTAGGTGGCCTCTGTGTTCAATCCTCACTAATGAGTGCAGGTCCCTATAACTAGGTGTAACCTGACTAATGAATTCTTCCACGACAATAGGTACTACCAATTGCTATTTAAATTAAAGCAAATTGGGAAGCTTCAATCAACCAGAGGTTTATTTTACATCTCGGTGACCTAGGTTGATCCTGTTTGTGTATTCCCTCCTTTGATTTTATACAGAAAGCTCGAATTAAAGCACGGTTAAGTTAGCTCAACAGAATTTTATTGCAGCTTCAATAAAATCCACAACACTCTGCATTAAATCTTAAACAGTATGATAAATATCAACAAATACAACTATAAAATAACAAACATTGATCACACTTAAACTACGCACACTAGCAGCCACTTGTAATGAAGTTATCAACACTGCTCATCAATAGTCAGAGCACGTACATTTGTTGTCATCAGGTAGAAAAATAGCAACCACAAGCACATGGCACTCGTTCTTTTATGGGCATTGAACCCCTCCCCGAATTAGGGTACCCAATGGCAATTGTATAGCACCAATTATTTCATGTAATTGGTGCCTTTTTTATGGTCCAATCAGATCTTCCCCTCAGCTGCCCATTTGGGGACAAGTATACTTCCAATCGTTCATTTGCATATTGGAAAAGTAAGTTACCCGCCAAATTGTTGCAATCGGTGCTAGAGTCAGATTTGATAGCTCCATAAGTGTCAAAAACGTTAAATACATTTTAAAAAATGTACTTAAAGAGTTACTCAATATATTTAAACAAGAGACAAGCATAGAAAACAACAGGGGTGACCATGACAAATAAAACAGGTTTTTCTCTGAAGAACAATAAATTCTCAACTTTCATGAGCTGTAAGTATAACTGGAGTGAGCCTGCAACCCTGACTTCAGTTCCCAGCACTCTTGTCTCTGAGTCAGAAGGTTGTGAACTCAAACAAACCCCATGTTGAATCTCACAAGGTCCTGTCGGTACCTGCTCAGGTGGATGTTACGCATCTCAAGGTACAACTCAAAAAAGAGAAGGGTGTTTCTGTTGGTGTCCTGGACAACAATGCTCCAGATAAAAATGGTCATTCCCTCCATGGTTGTTTGTGGGACATTGCATTTGCCTACAAAATATGCAGTTGTTGCACTTCAAAGCAAAATCTTGTAAAGTTCTTTGATATCCTCCTGATGTGAAAAAATATATCAAATGCAAAGGTTATTATTTTTTTTAACCCTTGTGTGAAATGAGTTCCAAGCAATAAATTATTTTTGCTTCTGTGATTTGTGCTTATTGCACGCAAGCCAGGCTCCTGATTTTCCGAGAGGGCCTCCTGAACGCGTTCACGGGGGTTTTCTAAATCCTGTGACAATTCACAGTGAGGTCTTGTGTGTACTTAAGCCTCTTCGGGATGTGGTCTTGGCACTCAGGTTCGTTACTTGTCATCAGAATGGTTCGCTTTTGTTCGTGGAATCTGAACGTGAAGAATTGACCAGTTTAGTGCAATGTTAGGGCAAGGGGAGGAAGAGAGCCAAAGTTTGGAGCAGAGAAACTCCAAAACAACCACACGTGGAAAGAATTCGCCAGGCAGGAAGGATGATGGGTGAAGCTTCTACTGGTATTCTGTGAAGGCTTTTAGGATTGACAGAAATTTGAGGTGCATACACAGCAGCCCTGTTCTTGTAAAGAGTTGTCTAGAGGACTAGTGACTCTTTTGCTGAAGTCCATTCATCCTTGAGCAGGTCTTCAGATATCAGCAATCCTCGACCACTTAATTAACGTTTGTATCTTTAAAGCTATTGAGGAGAAGCCTGATCCCTGATTTTCCCATTTTCTCTCCTGGCTTCTGTGTTCTATTCAGTAAGATTCTGCAATTGGGAGCAATTGTCAGGGCTGTCCCAGAAAATCAGCTTCCAAGGTACACGCTAAACTGTGTAAACTTTGGACTCAAGTGAGTCCAAGAACAAAAGATACATTTTCTCAGCAGCTTACAAAAATAGGGCTATAATGTTCCATCAATGTCTAGAAATAGGCTTTGGAGAGCAGTACAGTTAATATCAGGGGCAAGTTGGGACAAGCTTTAAGGAGGAATCTTTCACCAGCTTTTTTAGTCACATTTGATGCTTATATACCTACAAACCCAAAGAGCTTAAAATTTGTAACCGAAGAGAACTTGCAACCCTGGCATGAAATCAGATCCAGAAAAAGGACACCTTGGTAATAGCACGTCGTCTTTCAATTAAGACCAACTGTTATCAATGAGGCAAATGAAGGTCAATTCAGCGATACTGGCATTTAGAAATAATCAGTGTGCTGTAGAAAGACTTTGGACCTGTATTGTAAACTCATTTCTTCATCTATTGATATATGTCACAATAAGTGAAACTTAATGTAGATAAAGGTCATGTTGTGTTCGTATGAATTTGCAATGCTACCTTCTTTGAAATTCTTAAATGTTAACTAACAATGCATATCAAGGCTGTGCACAAAAGGTGAACTGTTTAGATTTATGGCGGATAGTGGACACCACAGGAGTCCACCTTCGACAGTGAGTGTGCTTGACCACAAGGCACAAGAGTCATGAAGTGTAAATGTTATACCACAGCAGGATGAACGTGATGTTATATTCGTACAATGGATATTTGGAGAAAACGTGTAAAATCAAGACGTTAAATTGAGGACCTGCCTTCCTTATCTTTATGTGCGGTCATAAGAGTAATACTGTACTGCAGTCACAGTTATCCAGTCAAAAGTCAGAATGTTTTGATGTTGTCTGGGTAATTACAGGGGCTGTTGGGGCAGGTGCCTTAAGCAGCAGGAACGTTAGTTCAACTTTTTGACGCTTCTTGTTGCTGGCCGTCAATTTTAACAATTGTGAAGCCTCAGGAATACGAGGTCTGACCCACGAGATTATGAGTTGTAGGTTTCAGTGAAGGAGGTGAGAAGGTATCTTTATCATCTGTTTTTATGAGCTCAAAGGTATTTTTATGTATACCCATACACTTTTGTTGCAAGTCCTTTATTTTAAGATGTCAGTACTTGTTTGTTCAGTTTATCTGAGACATAATGAGAGAGCAGAAGTGATATCCAAGACCTCAGAGCAATGCATGATCTAGTAAGATGTAGCATCGTATTGCTCCTCAGGCCATTCCATTCTATAACTTCTTTTAAAACAAATGATATAAACTGTATAATGCCACATACAGTTTAAATAGAAGGTACTGTTAATAGCATCAGGTAATACAGACCGTAGTACTAACAATAGTAACATTGACACAGTGCTGAGTAAACAAGAATCATAAGGTTAAAACAAGTATGTGATTTTGTGCAGTTCTAAAACTATGATTTAAAATATTCAACACTTGACATCAATTTCTGCATACAGTGTGACTGAACGTGTCATAGGGAGCAAGGCAGAGAGCTAGCGACCGGAGTTCTGTAATGACTGAACAGTGGGATTATAGTCAAATTTCATATAAAATGCTATGCCCCGTTACTTGAAGGTCAATACTGGCTATTCATTCTTCCTCAGACATCAATTTATATCCACTCCAATGTGTATCAATGTGCCAACAAATGAAAACCTGATATTCTCTAGAGGGCCACTTACTCAAAGTGTGATTAGAAAGCTGCTTGATCTAATCTTAGTTAGTTGATAACTTGTTATCCCAGCATCTGAAGTCAATGAAATGGTACCAATTCCCCATTCAATTGAAAATGCTATATAACGAAACATGCTAAACTCTATTGTTTTAAAGCATTAATTTTTTTATTGGATTTACAAAAATGAATTACATGGACAATAATAATAATAATCCTTGCATTTGATATAGAGCCTTATGACATTGTTGACACGTTTCAAAGCTCTTGCAGAATATATTTTGAAGTGAAGTGGAGTGACTGTGGGCGAAACACGGAAGCCAGTTTCGCACAGCAGTGACCCACAAACAGTCGTGGATTGAGTGAACCCATTTTTTGAGGGATTTTACTCCTACTTTTATACTTATTATATTCGCTACTTTTTAGTATTATTAAAATACTGTAATAATCCAATTCAAAGAACAATCTAAACCACAAGAGCAGAGCTTGCACAGTTGATAGTTCTAATCCAATCTTTGTGACTGTATGATATTATTGCTTTAAATTCACAGGGAGTTAACCAGTTTTATTTATAGTACAATATATTGATATTACATTTTCATAGCTACGTGAATTTTTCCATTGCGATTAAATATGTGCAATGGGAGATAGCTGTACTTCCAGTGCTTCTATTGGCACTCATGTATGTGTCAGACAAACTCCACAGTTTTACAATGCTTTTTTTAACAATTAATTTTCCTGTAGATCGATAGCCTGTACATATTGTTATTAATTATAATAGATTAACAAGCTGCTGAGTAATTGCCACATACAATTTAGACGGCAGGTATGGTTAATAGCATCGGGTAATACAGACCATAGTACTAACAATAGTAACATTGACACAGCGCTGGGAATAACTGCATGCGGGCATCAATGAGGTAAACAAGTTCCATCTGCCCTCTTGAGAGCTTGATCTCCAGGCACACAACCAGAGTTCACTGACAATTGAGAAGAATACTCGAAAGGGCACTCTTGAAAAATGAAGACCAAATAATAAGGGAATTCTGCAAGTTGAAACGTAATGCACTCGCAAGAAGCTACAGCTGGAATTATCTTTTCGATAGTATGGATATGGGTTAAAGAGTATGCTTCCTTTGGCATAAATCCTGCTTTCACCATAATTGTCTGCACTTTCAACACTGAATTAAACCCAGCCATGATGTATCAGTGCACAGTTACTAAAACACCAATTAAATATCTAATTAAGGGGCAAACCTGACTAATTAAGACAAGCTGCCATTTCTGCGTATTGTTTTGAAGTGCTAAACATATGTGTTATAAAGAACTTTTGAAATAGGATTAACATCTTTTGTACTTATTAATCAGCTGCACAATACGCATTATCTTTTACATATATTTTGATGCAAATGAAGCTGCTGTAATTGTTGCAGCACAGGGGTGAAAGGCTTGTATGCCTCCCACAGAGGCAAAGGGCCGAACAAAAGAGCTACTTTGCAGTGTAGCAAAGTCTTTTCAATCTTAATTTAATTACATTTCAACCAATTATCATCCTCAAAATGGACAGAATCCAGGGGAAATTAGGCATAATGTTTTTTTTAAAAAAGAAAGAAAAAGAAACTAATTAGTTACATTAATTAGAAGACAGAAAGAACTTGCATTTTATACCACTTTTTCTTATTAAAATGTCTCAAAGTATTTTCCAAGTAATTAGTACTCAATGTAGTGACTGTTTTTGCAGCAACAAGTGACCACCACCAACAATTAGGTGAATGACTGATTAATATGGAGGATTGCTGACCAGCACATGAGGAGAAATCCCCTTCTGTCTTGAATAGTGTCACTTTTCACATCCATGTGAAAACAAGAGAAAAGGAAAACAGGGTGAGCAAAAATAAAGGACTTTTTAAAAACTTTTTTTTGCAACTAGAATACTGAAACTTTTCCTGACATTTAAGTAGGTTATAGCTTTGATATTAGTGTTTGTTTGAGCATTACATGCTTGAGTTGAAAGCATAACAAAATGGCCAGCTCAGGGAATTTGGAAATTCTCAGGACCTGTGACAGTCTAAGGATTAATTATGTTGATTGTGACTCTAATTCTAGTCAGACATTGTCCATAAATGTCTCATTAAATGACATTTATTCTACATAAGACAAACGTATTTTATCTGGTGTTATTTTTATGATATAAAAGCTGAACCTTATGTTTTCCCTGTTCAATTTATGGACATGCTTTTCTTAGGTTTTTCTGGCGCTGGATGAAGCATGCAACCATCTTAATTATATTTTTGCTGTGAATTTCAACTGCTGAATTAAAAGTATGGAGTCCCAGAGCAATATTCCAAATTTCTCTAGAGTCTGATATGGGTTCCTGTAGTCAAATGCATCAATTTTTAAACATTCTGCTCACCTCAGAAAATTAATTCCGGTCCCCAAGTAAATTTCATTTTACTTGGGCTCTCAATACATTAATAATGCAAAATCACCTTTAAAACCAGCAGTGCATATTTTCCCCTTCTGTTTAATATGCCACATTTTTCCCATAACTATGAATACTTTATTTGCAGTGGAAATCATTTTATATGAATTGTCCAAACTAGTATTTTTTTATATATGAGAAAGTTTATTTCAGAAATAACACTTATCATTTCAATGCAAATATTTTGGGCAAGATATTCTAAAGCATCCATAATTAGTAGTGTTATGGAGTGGTGGAGGGAAAGGCTGTTAATGGTTTACGGAAATAGGATGGGGAAGATGATTTAGGAGAATGTTGATCATGGTAATTCTGATCTTTGAATTGTTGATAGTCTTCATCGGCCTGAAATTGCAACTAGTCTTAGTTTTAAAATTTGAGATTTTATGGAATTGTGGAAAATTATTAGGAGTACTTGACACAAATGAAGGAGACAATTTTATATAAATACAGAAAATAATAATCCTTGCAACTCTGATCTACCGTTTGATAATATATTTCTACGGAATATTTTAGTGGTTTCCAACTATACCTTTGTTGTTTTAGATTTCAATCTTTCAAGACTCAATGCAAGATGTCAAGAGCAAGAGAATTACAAGGTTCCTTGATTATTATCGTGATCAAAAATTCATCAGTACTTCAACTGAGGGAACATACAACAGGCTGCTTTGATTTATGTGAGATGCATAAACCTGAAAAAACAACATCAATTTGTATCCATAATTCAATGTCAGTCAGAAGCGTAGTTTCCCAGCTGTCTTTGTATAAACAGATCCTTATTCAGTTTAATGCCAATTCAGCAAATAATTCTCTACGCCATCGGGAAAAATTGCTGTCCAGTTTAAAAAAGACTCAGCCTTAGTAACCAAAGCTATATAAGTTCTTTAACAGTATTCACTAAAAGGAGCATTTAGCCCTTAGGGTTGATCGCCAACAAAAACAAGCAGAATAAATTTGCTAACAAACTTGCTTGTGGTTAGACACCAAGTGCCAGCTGAACCTGCTTCAGAATAAAATAAGTTAGGGAAAACGATGGTGCAAAGAAAAAAAGATGTCTTGCATGAATAATAGCAAAACTTAAAGAAACCACTTTTCTGAGAATGGAATTAACATTCTGAGAGAGTGGTGGATACAAATGACATTTTGAAATGAGTTTTCCTTGTTTTGCAAGTACATGAGCAGAAAAAATAAAGCTTCCCTTCAGTGTGCACCGAAAACTCCTGCATGTATGAATGAGGATATTGTGTACTTATGAAAACATGTCTCCATCCCAAGGTGCAGCTGTGCAGGGAGTTTTGTGCAAACATTTTCTTTAAGTAAACTATCTTACTAAATATACAATGTTACAGAAAAATAAAAATAGATCAAATATTTAATAAGTAGAATGTAAGAAGAGTATGAATCATGATATTTGCAGCACGAATATTGTACACAAATATTGCTTCAAAGGAAATGTGTCTTGCTCAGGACAACATTGCAGATGCTGCTAGTACCAGAGGCAATGTATTCTCAGGTCTAGTGTTAGTGTCCAGTGTGAAGGATTAACTTTGATTCTTCAAACATGTGTTCACAGATGCTGTTATCTGACCTAGCAATTTCCAAAATATTACCACTAAAATCTAACTTGCCTTTCCTTTGAAATGACACTTTCTGTTTCCAAACCAGGGTGGTGGAGTTTATATTATCTGTGGGTGGATAGAATGAAATACATCTGGAACCAAATTGGTAATGGCCTTGGCTCAGACATGAAGTATGCAAGCACTTCAAAGTCAACAACATTTGCTCTTTGGCTCTAAACAATTTTTTGTCTCTGTGCTATTTTTCGCTACCCCATTTGAAGAAAAGAATTTCAATGATGTTCAATGAATGTTACTTGTATTGCAGATCAGTTTTGGCCCATGGTTTGACACAGAGGAAAGAAAAGATTTTTGGAGAGAACAGCACTAGCACATCTTTAAGTCTAAATTCAAACATAAAATGAACTTAAGTCTAGGAAGTTCTAGTTAACAACAATTTTTAAAAATAACACAAATGGATGGAAAGAGGAAATTAACTGGCAACTTTTTGCAAAAGGGAAAGAGGGAGAATAGTTAAAAAATGATGATAATAACTAGCATTTATGAAGCACCTATGATGTTGAAAAAAATATTGGTTGAAGTGCTTTACAAAATATAATTTCATTATAAAATATATTATAAGATACAGTACAAAGGTTCATCTGATATTCACTTGTTCTGAGGTTATGCACCTGTTGTTGCATTCATTTCATGCACTTAAAATATTTAAATCAACAAGGGACTGCCAATGTCTTGCTAATTGATCCCTAGTGATAACTTATCTTAAGTATAGCATTCTGCAGTATTTTAAGAAAATCTCATGATTACTAAATGGGAGTTGAGGGCAATGCCATTCAAACTACGCAAAGAAATAGATGAGTTGAGTGAGCAGATAATGAGAATGTTTTAATTAAAATAAATAATGGAAGAATGTTCTCACAAGGTGGTGTCATTGTTTTCTAGTCCACTGTTCAATATAAAACATAAAATAATTTAAAAATACACATATATTAAAAGCCAGAAGCGAGGAGTACATTTAATAAAATTACAGCAACTGGATTTCAGTGCCCAGTTGATTTAATATCACAACTGAAAAGAAACCAGAATGAATCATTAAATAGCAACAACACTCAATAGAGTGCCATGAATTCTGAACTGGGATCAAATTGCATTATGGATTCAAATTTGTCACCCTCTTGTCACAGGGTGACCACCATTGTCACCGGTTAATCTACCGTGGCACAGATTTCTTTACTTGATGCTCCAATTCACACTGCTCAGCTAAGTCACCTTGATTAATCTATGACTTGCATTAAGCAGCTGTTGCATGCAAAAATATATTATTTTGTGTATATAAAATTTCCATCTTCTCACTAGTTATACAGTCAAATGCATAATTCTAACACATTGCATGGTGGTAGTGCTTAATGATCAATTGTTATATATTTAGTTCAAATAGATGAAAACAAGATGAAGTGTGCTTCATTGACATCCTCGCCCTCTCCGAAACCTGGGTCACCCCAGGCGACACCACCTTGGTGTTTAGTTGAGGTGTGGCCTCAACTACAACTAACGGTCCATTGGCAGATTTGACTTCACCATATCAAGACCTACCGCTGCGCTCTTGCCTTCGCCAAATCCTCCTTCTACTCCAAGGTTATCTTGGAGGCAAAGGACAACCCCAGGCTTCTCTTTTCCACCACAAACCGTCTCCTCTGTCCACCTTCCCACGCCTCGCCCATCCTCTCCTCAAACTCCAAGTGGACTTCCTCAAATCCAAAATCGAGCGGATATGTTCAGCCACCTCTGCCCCGTCCAACACCACCCCCACATCACCTCTCCCTCATGATCCACTCCCCACCCATCCCCTCTACAGTCCTTCGACCCTATCTCTCCCTCCTCCCTCACTGCCATCGTTCGCAAACTCAAACCCACCACCTAGTCCCTCGATCCCATCCCCGCCTTCTGTCGACCACTCCATCCTCATACACCGCCTCTCCTCTTTACTTAATATTCACAGACCTGCCCTTGCCTGGTTCGATTCCTATCTCTCTCACCGTCTCCACTTTGTTGCCTCTAACGGTTTCTCCTCCAGCCCCCCGTACTGTCACGTCTGGTGTCCCCCAGGCCTCTGTCCTTGGCCCTCTCCCTTTTAATATCTACATGCTCCCCCTTGATGTCATCATCCGCCCATATGGGGTCAACTTCCAGATGTATGCGGATGACACCCAACTCTGCCTCCACCTATAACTCCAGGACCATTGATGTCCACAGACTGCCTGTCAGCCATCAAGTCCTGGATGAGGGCAAATTTCCTACAGTTGTATGTGAACAAGACTGAGGCCCTCCTGATTGGCTCGCGCCAGCGCCTCAGCACCTCAGGCTCTGGCAGCATCAACCTCCATGGTTGCACACTATAACTCAACAAGCCAGTCAGGATCCTAGGTGTCCTGTTCAACCTTCAACTGTCTTTTCTTCCCCACATCCAAGCTACGACCCGCTCTGCCTTTCCTCACCTCCGTAATATTGCCCCTAACTCACCCCTCAGGCCGCTGAAGCTCTTGTTCATGCCTTCATCACCTCCAGGCTCGACTATGCTAACGCCCTGCTTGTCGGCCTTTCCAACTCCTCCCTCCACAGGCTGCAGATAATCCAGAATTCCTCAGTCCGTGTCCTCTCCCGCACCAAACTCCGTGACCCCATCCCTCCATTCTCGCCCGACTCCATTGGCTTCCTATCCTTCAGAGGATCCAGTTCAAGATCCTGGTCTTCACCTACAAAACCCTCCAAGGCCTTGTCTCACCCTAACTCTGCGACTGCCTAACTCCCTACCAACCCGTCTGCTCCCTTCGCTCAGTCATCCCTGGCCTGCTCCATGACCCTCCCCACCTGCCCCACCATTGGTGGTGGAGCCTTCAGCCACTCTGCCCCCAACCTCTGGAATTCCATCCCCGAATCACTCCTCACCCCCTCCTTAGTCTCCTTCAAGCCCCGCCTCAAAACCCTCCTCTTCAACTATGCCACCGGTCACCCCCATTCCCCTCCCCTCCCTTCTTCCCGCCCCCCCCCCACCCCGACCCCAGCTCGGGGCTGAAATGCTGTACACTGTCCAGTGCCTTGGTACGTCCTCCTGATGTGAAAGGCACTATACAAATGTAATCTTGTTGCTTCATTGTACAAAACAAGGCCACATGAAATTAGTCAAGCTTTTTGGAACCTCACAAGAAATTTCACAGCAAGCTGAGGAAGGTTGATTGAGGTCACTGATGTCCTCATTCTAAGCTCATTGAAAGATGAATTACCAGTGTATTAGTACCAGTGAAAAAATGGGAGTTGAACCAGTCCTGCCAATTCCATCTCACTGTTTACAAGACCGAGACAGCAATCGCAAAGCTATATCAGTGAACTTTCATGGTACTGGAGAAAAGCTAGGGACCAATCCACCAAGAAGGAAACTGAGAAATCAGTTACAACAATTGAGATTGCTCCTTTCCTTTATGACACATTCAATCAACCCTCTCAGAATGAATCATCACTGGATTGGAGTTCTTCGAGAGATTAAAGGCTTGATTATTCATTCAGTTTCACCAGGACGTCCTCAAACTTCCTTCCCGGATGTTGATTATGCTTTTAAAGAAATCGTGTATATCTTAAAATTGCCCTTCATAACCCTGTGAACATGTTGTTTTTCTTGTCCTGCTGGATTGGCGTATTCTCTCTGTTTCAGTTAGCATCATCTGTACATCTCTATAAGTATCCCTCTGAGACATTTTATTCTAAGATGAAAAGCCATATCTTAACCAGTCACTCCTCACAGTTCTTTCCAATAACAATTTCTCTTTTAGAAACATAGGAACAGGAGTAAGCCATTCGTCCCATCGAGCCTGTCTCACCAATTTCAAGATTGTGGATGACCTGCAACTCAACTCCACCACCTCGCCCTATGAATCCCTTTGCTCATTAACCCGAATCAGAGTTTATCTGTCTGGAATGTAGTCTGACTTGACATTCTTGTGTTCAAAATGAACCACCTTGCAATTTTCCCCCATTAAACTCCAATTTCGATAGTTCCACCCATTTTCTTAATTTGTCTATATCCCTCTGCAAATTTCCACTGCCAACCTCACAATTTACCACACCTCCCAATTTAGTATCATCTGCTAGAATAGTCAAGAATAGTTTCAAGAATAAACAATTGAATTGCATCTGGAAATATAATACATTATAACAGATATGCACAAACCTTATTTAAAGGCAAACAAATAAAATAATGTAATAATAATGGAAAATTAAAACAAAATACTTTACAACAAGGAAAATGTTCAAAAAAAGTGATTATTGAAAAATTGAACATGCAGAAACAAAACAAATAATTCCACGATTGCACTGTTGGAAAATGCCAAAGACTGGACTGATTACATAGTAAGTGACTCTTCACTTAATTGGTTCCTTAATAATGTTACAAGATGTAGATGAATTTAATTTATGTAAAATTGATTTTTTTAAAAGATAACTTACATTTAACTATCCTTGTTCCTTATATGTTAATACATGTCTGGAGTCATTTTAGATATCTAATTACTCTGCACATGAGCCGGGCATAAATTGTAACCTTTAACACATTGTAAAAAAAAACTCTGCTCTCAACATTTATGAATTCATTAGACAGTTCTAGTATCTCAGTATTGAAAATCTGTGTCTGGCTTCACTGTTTCAATTAGGGTTTAGTGTTATGAGCACACAATGTTATTAATTATAACCAATGTGTGATGTCCAGCACCGGTTCAATATTAATTAGTAGATGTATTATTTGACTCAAGCAATTAAATTGGCATCAGCAGTCATTAATTCCATATAGGTGACTCTATTGTTAAAAAAACTATTTTCAGTGTAGCTGGATGAAATGAGAAATCTATTTAAAATAGATTTATTTACTTTGTTAAACCTAATGTATATTGAAGTGCATACATTTCCAGTCTTGGAGTTGAATTGTTTCTTACTCAACGCAATCAGCATTTCATACATTCTGCTACAGATGTGCACGTTATTCAGAATTTATTTTTTGTAGTGCAGTGATTGCCATCACATATTTTATTGATGTCTCCTGTTTGCTTTAGTTATTTTCTCTGGTTCTTTCAGCTCTCCCCTGCATCCCACAGCAGTCATTGTCTAGTCGATGAGGTCGATAGAGAATTCAATGTAAAGTTTCTGCAAATAACTGATAGGAGTTGACTGCGGATGATTTATCACCTGATTTACTGGGTCAAATTCTCCTGGGTGCATAGTGAATTGCACGGGATGAGTGCTTCACATGGGTGGTGCCATTCTCCTGGATTTAAAAAAAAATATGTGATCACTCAATCCACGACCGGTTTTGGGGCCACCGCTGGGCGCAATTGGCTGCCGCATTTCCCCCGCAAAGCACACAGCTAATTCACTGTACGACACGTGTAGGTATATTCCGTGAAGCGCTGTCCGACGCCTCGAAGACGAGATAAGGCGCCACATGCAACACCAGATTACGTCTTGGCGTAGACGCCTGTCACGTCGGGGAGGACGTCCCGCTGGCTGGACCCCGGCCGGTCGGTGGGGGGGGAATTGGGGTGGAATCAGGGAGGGGGGTGGGGGGGGTTTGGGTCGAAGGCGACGGTCGGAGAGGAGAAGTGTCTCGAAGGGGGCGAAGGGATTGTAAGGACATATCAAATGCAAGGATTATTATTATTATTATTGTTGTTGTTGTTGTATTGGTGTGGGAGAGAGGGTGAGTGGGGGGAGGGAGGGGCGAGGGGCGGGGCCAGTGACGCGGTCAGTGAGTGACGCGCGCGGGGATGACAGCCGCGCTCTGACGTCTCGGCGGCTCAGACAAGATGGCGGCGCTGGGCGAGGAGCGACGCTTTGGGCTCAACTGCGGGGCGTCCGCCGCCGGTCACCGGCTCTCCCGGTACCACGTCAAGCTGACGGAGACGGCGCTCAGAGCGCTCGAGGCCTATCAGAAGCTGACGGTAGGGTCGTGCGGCTCCCCGGTCTCTTTATCTCGTCTCTTGTCTTTGAGAGGGAGGGAGCGAGGAGACCCCGCGGGTGGGGGGGAGCGAGGAGACCCCGCGGGTGGGGGGAGGGAGTGAGGAGACCCCGCGGGTGGGGGGGAGGGAGTGAGGAGACCCCGCGGGTGGGGGGAGGGAGTGAGGAGACCCCGCGGGTGGGGGGGAGTGAGGAGACCCCGCGGGTGGGGGGGGGGAAGGAGTGAGGAGACCCCGCGGGTGGGGGGGGGAAGGAGTGAGGAGACCCCGCGGGTGGGGGGGGGGAAGGAGTGAGGAGACCCCGCGGGTGGGGGGGGAAGGAGTGAGGAGACCCCGCGGGTGGGGGGGGAGGGAGTGAGGAGACCCCGCGGGGGGGGGGGGGGGAAGTGAGGAGACCCCGCGGGTGGGAGGTGGGGGGGAGGGAGTGAGGAGACCCCGCGGGGGGTGGGTGGGAGTGAGGCGACCCCGCGGGGGTGGGAGGAGACCCCTCGGGGGGTGGGTGGGAGTGAGGAGACCCCGCGGGTGGGGGGGAGGGAGTGAGGAGATCCCTCGGGTGGGGGAGGGAGTGGGGAGACCCCGCGGGGTGGTGGGGGGTTGGATTGAGGAGACACTCGGTTGCCAGAGCTCGGACTTCGTAACGGAAACTTCGGGAGGTGAGTGAAGGAGGGAGGGAGGGAGGGGGGGGGGGGGGGGTGAGGAAGGGAGGGTGTTACAGAGGGTCCGGGGGCTCTCGCCTCAGCCTTTACCGGTTGTTTTGAATTTTACACCAACTTTCTCTCCCCGCTGGAGCCCGGGCGGGGGGGAGAGGAGTGTGTCCGACATTGTGATCTGTCGGGTCGGTGTCGGCTATGTTTGTTTTTAAACTTACCGCCGTCCCTCTCTAAGTCTGGGCTCCTGCACAGTCCGCGGTCACACCCGTGCGCGCTGTTTCGGTGATGTGGGTTGTTTGCGGTGACTGGAGGGGAGGAGAGGGTTTAAAAGGGGGTTTGTTTACCTGTGCGGAGACTCCCTCCACCGACCCTCGTCACTCACTGGCTTCCACACACCGAAACCCTCGAATGCCCGTTTTTAAAATCGCAGCCTTCCTCCCCTCTCCCTCCCTCCCCTCTCCCTCCCTCCTGGCTGACAGAGGATTGAAGCAGGTCATTTTGTCTGTCCGTTGCGGCTCCGCACACCCAGCGGTTTGCTCGGGGTGGGAGGGAGGAGGGGGGTGGGGGCGTGCGGCCACCGTGCGCGTTGGCACTGTCCAGCGGACTGGGTGGAGGTGCTGAGCGGCAGCGCTGTCCGCACTTTGACCAGGTCCAGCCGCCTTCGGTGGCTCGCAGTCATGAGTTAAAGAAAGGGCTGGTCAGTTCGTTTTGTCAGTCATTTCGCCCCCAAAAATGCCCTCCATCCGCGACCAGGTCCTAATTGGGTAACCTGAGACGATGATGATGATGGTGATGATCATTATTTACTGAGTTGGTTGCTGTGCAAAGCCTCAGCTTCGGCTGCTCTGGGTCTTATTGAGGAGTCAGTTGTGGATGTGAATCAGAAGCTTTTGAAATGCTTCCCCCGATCTGTTGAAGCTTTGAATGTTTATGTCAAGTGTTTCTCTGGAGTTATGCTTTCGAATAGTTGTTATTCTCCTAAAACTGACGGGTAGAAATATTCAAGTTGCATTAAAAAGTTGAGAATCCGCTTCACAATTGAATATTTAATATAATAATCCTTGCATTTGATATAGCGCTTTTCACGTCGGGAGGACGTCCCAAAGCGCTTCACAGAACACACTGTAAAGTGAATTGACTGTAAATTTGTGGGCGAACGCGGCAGCCAATTGCGCACAGCAATGTCCCACAAACAGTCGTAGATTGAAAACGTCCCAAGGCTGGACAGAGTATAGCATTTCAGACCTGAGCTGGGGTAGGGAAGGGCATTAAGCTCCTTGTGTCTGTGTTGACTTTTTAAAAGAGTCCCAGTTACCTGCCTTTCCCCACACCCCTGCTTATTTACTCTTTTTTAGATAGCTCTCAAAAGGGAACTAGATAGATATTATGGATTCTGCCTGAACCATCACTCCTGGTAGGGCTTTTCATATCCTAACAACTCTTTGGGTAGTTTGTCTGCCTAAAAGAGAAAATGACTTTCATAATGTAAAACTTTACTTGCAAGTTTTAAAGAATGCTATTTTGCCTTTAGTGTGTGAAAGAAAATGCATCCCGTAATATAAATCTTTTGAATAAAAAAGACGGATTACAATTCTCAATGACACATTTGTTTTTTAGTTGGAATAATAAATTAAACATTCAGTAATTAAACATTCGTAAAGTTTGTACTCTAAATACTGTACACATAGAGTCCAGGCTAATTTTAAAAACAAACCATTTATTTCTCAAAGCTGTCTCTTCCAAAAGCTTATGAAAGTACAATCGGTTGCTCTAATTTATAATATATGCAAATTTTGTAAGTATATTTTAGGTATATTTTATTTTTATTTAGTAGACAGATACGCATCACATAATGTTAATTATGACATTTTTTTGGCCAATTTGCAAAACTCAGGAATTTTTTTTAATACTTAGCTTATTGCAATTTTGTTTTAGTGTGGTTTTTGCAATTTTTTGTCAACCTAAATTGTGGCCTTCCCAATGTTTGTTGCATCCTTTTCAGGCCATTTGAACTTAGCATGCACTAATCATATTTACATTATTGATTTTCTTGCAAGTAGTCCTCTGGTCTGATGAGAGTTGGTTTCCTCTGTCTACATTGAAAATTTCTTAGGTCTCTTCACTCATCAGGCTGCAAACATAAAGTCCAAGCTAATTTTTTTAAATGATCTTTATTTCAGTATAACAAGAACTAAGAGCATTTTATATTGATTTTTACAGCACACGGATTGTCCAGTATTATTTTCCATGCATTTCACTGCTTAATAATTGCAAAAATTTAGGTCAGGAGACTCATAAGCTTCTATTTCAACATAGATATTGAACATATGTAGGGGTGGGGGACAAGGGAGAGAAATGGAATAATAGTAATGCTTGTCATAAAAATAGAAGTTGCTGGGAACATTCAGCAGGTCAGGTAGCATATATGGAGAAAGGAAAGAGTTAACAGGTCAAGTCGATGGCCTTTTGTCAGAACTCTTCTGACATTTCATTATGTCCCTAAGGTTTCTTGCAAAATCTCTCTCCTCCAGTTTATACTGTTCAAATGAGGATGACCTTTGAAACCTTAGGGACATAATCAGTGAAAAGTATAGTAAAAGTATTTCTTTTTTAAATGTTTCTGAAATGTGTTAGCAGCTAAAGTACAAGGTATTGGTATTTTTAAAACTATTTTGATGAGTCATTTTTATCAAATGCACATGTAATCTATGTGACCAGCTGTTTCCATTTGTTGAAGTAGAGTATGATTCTGAGGATTTGATGGGTTTGGCTTGGTTGTGTTAAGTGCTAAAGTGGGTGTGGACTTGGGTCGTGCAGTTTAAACCCATCTGTGTACATCTTCACCATGATGACACACAATTGGGTGCATTACTGATATACTATTCATTTTTGAAATACACTCCCAAATTCAAAAGTTTGGTATATGCTAAATATTCAAGCCTTTAGTGTTAATGCTTATCGCTTTTGAGAACATTTTCAAAGCCATTCACTTTAACATAAACTAATAATATTAATAATAATAATGCTAAAATTAAAAAAACACCTTATCACATTATACTGTAGTAGTTCATAAAGCTAATGGTGTATAGTGAATATGAAATAATTTGGGGTGAGCTTATACAACTCAACAGTATGATTTCTGTTTTAAGAAAACAACCTTATGGGATACTGGTTTAATATATTTTACGACTAAGCCAAAAGTCCATTGATGATTTGGAGAACGAATACACCAACCGAGGATCCTTTTGAAATGTGCTGTTTTTATACTAACTGCTAAGAACCATCAGTTTTTCCATGGTTTGAAAGCCGTTTTTTCTGAGTGTGCAGTTTAATATCTAAATTAATATTGACACTTATTTCCATGGATACTTTTTCTGTAGAAATGTTCACCTGAAGCAATGCATGTGCAATTATAAATACAGTAAATTGTGATAACTCGACTCTAGATGAACTTTTCACAACCACTTAAGTCACCATGTGGTTAATAACCCGGCCGCATTTACTTATGTATTTATATATATGCCTAACTTGCCACTCTGGATAACTCAAGACTCAACCCTTTTCCCCTGGATGAGTTATCGTGAGTTTATAATATTTCTTGTGCATATAGTTTTTGTGTCCATGCAAATTCGATATTGTTGGACAAGGCATATGTTTCATTATCTAGTTATTTTCTATTACATCACATAATTATTACAAAATTACAAGTTTAATGTATTTAAAAATCAACTAAGAATTTCTTGACACTGGTGTCTAAATCAGTGCTAAAATCTATTTTACAGCATAATTTTTAAATACAAAAACATTATATTGGGTTTGTGCCTATTGGAATTCTGTATAAATATATTTTTTTCATTTCCTAGAATTCTTTACCAAACCAACCTGTCATCTGCTTCCAGGAAGGCCGAGGAGTAAGTAATTAAATCTTTACATTAAATTGCACTCAAGTTTCCGTTAGCTTCACAGTCTATAATAAGAGCAAACAAATAGATAATCAACTTTCTGTTAACTTTTCCTGTGTTCTGATCTGCACAATATTTTTTCAACGTGCATTTCTGGTTACTGTGAAATAAGGCTGCCATCCAGGCCTTAGAGGCAATGCAATGTCTGTCCTACTGGATTTGCTTTTTTATACGCTTACGTTACTGTTTCGTAGCTATGTATTACTCCATATAGCAATGTAGTAATCTGAGATAATATTGAATCCAAAATGTTTCAATAATTAATATTTTGGATGGGAAGAACGCAGAATCGTAAAAAAATACAAGAATATAATACAGTATTGCACACAATATAATGACAGAATGACTCAAAGTGCTTCATCGGATTTACTGTCAAGTGTAGTGACTGTGTAATTTGTAGGTGAACGCAGCAGTCCATTTGTGCACAACTATGCCCTACAAACTGCCATGAATATAGGCAGTGCTGATACAGCAGTTGTTGAGATGGTGACAGCATAAAAATCCTGGACTGTAAAACTATTTTACTTAGTTTAACCCAACTCAGTGCATCCTGAGCACTGCATTGGAGTGTCAGCCTAGACTTTTTTTTATTATTGTACTATAATGTTCTTATTCAAGTAACCACTTGCTTTGGTCTTTGTTCAAGCTCATAATTGCGTCAACTCAGTAACCACAAGTATTATTACAAGTAAGGAGTACCGAGAATTATATAAAGTTTAGTTCTGGTTAATAAAGAATTATTAGAAAAATAAGGGGTTAATAGAACCACAGATTGCTGTTATTTTATAGGAAGTTGGTTTGGAGATATTTTTAGGTTATATTTTAAATCAAGAAGTTGCTGATCACTGAGATGTGCTTCATAATCAAACTTTGGCATAGGGAGAGCAGGGATATTGAGTTGTGATTCATTCAGCCCGAGGCAACTGAGCTCTTGATTCTTCTTGCTATAAGTGCAATCCTTGGCACCTTATTTATTGTTGAACCTGGTATCTTTGTATTTGTCTACTGTAAAAACAACTTGGTGTTAAATGAAAATAAAAAAATCTTTTTTTTGCACTTGTTGAGTTTGGGTTGTTTATACTCAATTTTGATATTCCCAAGTGTTTTCTGACAGGCACAATGCTTTAAAGTGGAACTGGTACCTGAAGAAACTGCCATACAGTGCAAACAGCACTTAGCCTGACAGTTTCTTTTGGAGAACTATTTTCTAAACTAGTTTTGCAATGTAAATATGCTTTTAGAATTCAAGCATTTCCAAAATATGTTGAATTTAGTACTTGTATCTGATGTCTAATCCTTGATTGTTAATATCCTGTTATCTGACAGAAAACTTCAGGGAAGGTTTAAATAGAACGGGCTTAGTATTATACTGTATCCTGGAATTGATAAATATATGGTCATGCAGATTCCAAAGCATTGGTGTAAATATAAATGTGTTAAATTGAGATTCATAACATTCCCTGTTTACTTGGGTAGATATTAAAGGCCAGTATTGGCAAAAACACATTTTGCTGGCCTGTGAGGGTGGCAAGCTTAGACCGGCTTTCCGACCCTTAGCCAGAAACATGTGGCCAGTGAACCTGGAGACTTTCAGGAAGAACCATTTATTGTGCTTTTCTGGGTAATGTTGCCCTTGGAGGCAGTGTGAAAATTCAACTTGGCATCAGTAACATAGTTGCTGGCCCCAGTAAACCTGGGATACTTTGAAAGTGAGCCATCTGCCTTTCTGTGGGATGTAATATGATCAGGCAACGATGAGGCCCGTTTGTTACAAAGAGATTTGACAGATTTAGCGTACGCATGACCAAAATAACCTTTCACTTTTAATCTGCCCGTTCACCGTACAAATTCAGTTAAAGTTTTTAGAAAGAACCTCGAAAATCTCAGAGGTGCTATGGTAACTGTCGTCCAATGATTGGTGAAACATTTACTTTTTGATTAGGGTAATTTAAAACCCTCTTATGATGGAATCCCTTTTGTATGTTTTGTTTAACAGAAGGCCCTTGGGGGTGCTTTCAGCTGCTATTTAAAGGTCTGACTAGGGAATTGTGCTGATAGCAGCAACTAGTCATGCAGAGTCAGCCACCTGGAAGCATGACAATACCTGACATGCTGAAACAAAATAAAATCTGAACCTGTAACAACAAGAATAAGATGCTTCAAGCTTTTTTAAGTTGCTGTTGTACAATAGCTTTCCATTGCAGCTTTTATGACCATTTTAAAAGTGTCAAAGCTGTCCCAAGTTGGAAGATAGCTATACTTCATTTTTTTCAAAAAGTGTACCTTTTTTCTACACTAGGCCATCTGAAAATCCAGATTTCATCTTTAAGTTCTTTTCATAACTCAAACAATATTTAACAATAGGAGGACAATTTGCATTAGTGGATTTATTTTCCTTTTGTAAGTTCATTGCCCGAAAGTAGAAATCAGCCAGTCAGTCTGTTCCCAAAAAACAGAAATACACTGCACATTGCTTGAAAGTCCTTGGGGATAAACACAAAATTGAGTTTATTGGGATTATTTGTGAATATGTGTCTTATCTGCTTTGGATATACATTTTGTGTACAAAAACAACCATAATACAAAAAAATTTACATCTTTCTCTAAAGTAAATGCCCCATTATTATGGCACAGATTTACGAGTTAATACTTCTCGTGCTCTATGAATGATTATGAACATTCTTGGACAAAAGTGCAGTTTATGGACCTCTGATGACCTCTCATGAGTGAAGGCACATAATATACCCACTCCACAGACCATAATAAATCCAAATGGTTTTGAGGCAACAACAAACAAAGTGAGCTGAAAACTAGAGCTATATTTCCAAGTCGGATAAGTTCAGATTATCCCGCAGTCAGGCTGGTGTGATGGTACTGTTTGTAGTCTGGTTACTAAAGCATAAGGACGCCAGCTGCTCACTCACTGGAGGCAGTACATAGGAGAGCAGAGATTCAGTTCAATTAGGAACATAGGAATTGCTTGGCGAAAAAAAACTATTAGATATACTTTAATTGAATTGACTGTATACTTTGTGGGAGGAACGTGACAGACAATTGCGCATAGCAGTGTCCCATAAAGTCGTGGATTGAGTGACCAATTTATTATTGTTAATTTTTTAAAAAGAATTATTACCCCCAGAAAAGCGATCTGCCAATCGACTAACAATCAGGTTCCTACTTACTGCTAGGTAAACGGAGGCGTGCAGAGTAAGGAACTTGGCCAACGTTTCGCTGGGATTCAAACCCAGATCTCTCACTTGCGAGGTGAACACTCTAACCACTGAGCTACAGGATGTAGTGGTTTGAACCCAGCAAATATAATACTGCATTGTGAAGTACTGAAGCAAAATGTTACGTATTTTGTTTATAAAAGTTTATAATGCATTTTCCACTTTTAAAACAGTACATCAAAATTCCTGCTCCTACACCAGACTGTCGCAATGGTGTGCGACGTTTTTCATTTTACTTGTCGACTGACAGCAAAGACCAGCCTCAGGCAAGCTTTGACTGCATCCATCAGTATACTTCTAGGTAAGAAAGTTACAAAATCACCACTCTGCATCTCTCTCTACGTTTAATGCGTCTGTTGTTTCTCTTCTTTCAACCATACTGTGCATGTGTGTGTCTTTGGGTGTGTATGTGTCTTTGTGTGCTTACTTAGATAGGATCTCTCTATCTTGGGTTGCTCAAGTAAAATCCCAAATAGGCTACAAATGCATGCAAAGTATGTGTACATGAACTAAGCATGTTGTTGACCCACGTGACGACTTCCGAGCATCTGAGCTGTGATCAGAGGTCAGGTAGTTGTGACGATATGAATAAGCGGTGTTTGTACTGTGGGTGTGTGGGTGTACATGTTTGCCTGTGAAACGTGATGGTGTCCTATTTCTATTTGGTGATTAAGCATTAAAAACCTTTTTTTTTTGTTGAAGACTATATTGAATAAAATTTACCTTTTTTTAATCAGTTTTGAAAGAACCAACTTGACTGTCTAGGGAGCATTCCAGAAAAAATTACAGTTTGTGCCACTGATGATTCCTACCAAATGACTAGAGAACGAATGTCACAGGTTGAGAAAGAATCTTGGAGTCGGACAACTATAGAAATTAAACCAGGAGCATCACAGCAAGGTATAACTGGTGTTGGCAGTCGGTGCCTCTGTATTGTGTTAATGCTTTCTCCAGGTATGCGGGGAAGCTGTTATTTTTGTAAGTAGGATACAATGTTTATAAATCAAGATTGGCCTATAGCTGCTGGATAGGATGGAATTCCTTCTCTTGCTTTGGAATGATTATTGTTAAAGCTGGACTCGGAAGAGTGTGTGTGTATGCGTGTCTTATGTGGCTGAATAGGCTTATTTTTGGTGGAAGAGAGACCCTGGATGCTTAATTCTTGTTTGACTGTTGGGACAGTTTGTGATGTTTTAATTCACCACAATCAAACATTTCTCCCCCATAATAATAATAATAATAATAATCCTTGCATTTGATATAGCGCTTTTCACGTCGGGAGGACGTCCCAAAGCGCTTCACAGAACACACTGTAAAGTGAATTGACTGTATATTTGTGGGCGAACGCGGCAGCCAATTGCGCACAGCAATGTCCCACAAACAGTCGTAGATTGAAAATGACCAATTTTTTTTATTATTGTTTTTTGGTTTTTTTGGAGGGATTATTATTATCTTGTTGATACTCGTCAACAAGGTGATGTCTCACCACTGTAATCATAGACATAGAATAATACTTAAAAAATTACAGGCCTCATCTCATTTATAACTTGTGTTTTTGTGTGCCATCCAGTGGCCACTTATATAGGGTGCTCACTACGATTTTTGTTTTGTTTTCTAGGCCTTCGCAAACTTGTCCACAGTCGAAAGCAACCCTCCAGCCCAGCCATTGATGGCATTCCATTTAGAAAACATTCCCCTCCTACAAATCTGTGCTTTGGACTGAAGAAAAGCAATGCCAGTCTTGTTGTCCATAAGCCTCTTAGGGATCGTATCATTCACCTTTTAGCTTTAAAGCCATATAAAAAGCCTGAACTAATTCTTTGGCTAGAAAGAGAGAAAAACGATCCAAAAGATAAGGCTGACCTACCATTTGTATTGGACCAGGTAAGGGAAAATTTGAAGAGAAAATCCACTGAAATAATAGTCAATGGAATAGGACTTCCATAGTAAAAGGATATCCCCTGTTTAACCCTGCAAGCCAAAGCCCTAACAGGTAATCTGGGCCTCACTGGACAAACAGCGAGAAGCTTACCAGACAGGGCTTTGAATGACAAACTGTGTGTTTTTAGCTGGTTAAACTCTAGCAGTGCCTCAGCACAAGTGTGGGGATCTTAAAACTTGGCTCTAGCCACCCTGTGCATAATAGTCATTGAAACTAAGAAAGCAGGACGCATCCCTATGGGGGAAGAGTGTGCATTCCATTCCAAATATAGGAATGTAGGTGACATGCATAGGACTCTGTTTGGATACTCTAAAGCAATGGTGATGGGTGTCTGCAGATATCAGATTCCCAGCTGACCCCAAAAAATCACTTTTTTGTTTTGCATTCTTCACATACTGCTGAAGTTGTGTTGGAATGGGATCCAATCCAGGCACAACTCCAGCAGTGTATGAAGGCATCCAATGCCTTTTGTGATATTTTTGGTTATGTTGTACACATCTGTTTCTAAATTGCTTTGATATACAATCGTTGCAACCTGTTCTGATGTCAATTCTGTTAAAATTCTTAGGTCTTGAAATATTAAGTATTTATAATGGGACAATCCTGTTATTAATTATTTAGTGCCAGGTTCTTGCACTAAAATATAGCTAACTACTATGATGTCAGATTGCCACCAATGGCATTTTCTGCATGTGAATGCTATGCTCAAGAAGTGCCAATGAGGTCAATTTGAAGTACCAATAAGGAAGTGACATCAGGGGAAACCTGATGAGCTGGAAGTTGGTAATTATTTTTGTGCTCTGTTTTAAAACTGAGCTTTTAAGACTTTGGATCCAGAAGACCACATTACACTGGAGTTGCAAGATATCTACAGATATAATGTTCATCACTGGAATGATATTCATGTATTGCCCTCAGTAGAACTTCTAGATTGCTTTACAGTTGGTCTTCTTCATATGATCTCTTGAGAATGTTACAGGTGCCCATGTTAGATTGAGCCAAGAGTTCAGTTACAATCTATTTTCAGAAGATAGACTAGTGAAATGCTATTAAGACACCTAGAGAGAAAAAAACTAAACTGCTAATTGGAAGGTCACATAATTAATGAACACAAATTAGTTTCAAAGGGAATATTACCTGGAGGAAGAAACAGCTTGCAACAAGAACACCCAACACTTCAACGCAGTTTTTGTATGTACAGATTTCTGATAAGGCCATCCAAACACAAGAATTCAAGGTGAATATGCCCTTAATTTAAAGGTATGAGAGCAACTGTGGTCGCATTTTATGAAAAACAATTTAGGAATCAGTATGGTGCTAGATTGAGGTCTTCTATAGGAGTGAGCAATGTACTACACAAAGTATGTCCTGGCCAATCCTAAACCATGGGGGTAAAATTTGCAGTATTCCCTTAATTTGACCTTGTAACGATGAGGCACAATATTTTCACCGCTCACTTAAACAATGCAGAAAATAAGTATTGAAATGAAAAAAATACTTATCTGATTCAAAACAATTTCCTGATTCAAAGTTAATTTTCCAAGTTAGCAACTGTTCAGTTTTTGTTCAGGTTATTCTATTCTGAATTTGAAGAATTTTATTTTCTCATTTTAGGTAGCAAAGTTGAACCAAAAGGACAACAGCTATACCATAAAAGATGAACTCTACAAGGAAGTCCAACAAGACTGGATTGGTTATAGTGAAGAAGAAAAACAATTAATAAGACGGCTCCTAATAAGGTAGATCACTTTAGTACATTGTATGTTTTAATTCAAACAAGTGGATATATGCAAGTTAATGTCACTTTGCTTGGGTTGCTGTATAAATTCACACTGGCTTCATAAATTGTGACGAAATCCATTGATAATTTGAATGAAGCTGGCTAGTTGGAAAGTGGGATAAATCCAGAGTAAATTACTGTTATAATTTAGGAGATAATCAAATTGTGATCAAAACTAGATCTGTGGATGAAGTTTTGAAGATTTTCCAAATCTTTACCCTACTTTTTCTTAGTCAATCAAGTGCGTTGTTAAAATACCATGGCTAATTTGAAGTTCAACACAACTACTTACATTTATATAGAGCCCATCATGTAGGATAATATCCTGGAGTACTTCTTTTGGATGATGAGCAAGGGAGATAGAGGGAGAGGGCTGAATGTGACTAAAAGCATGGTCAAAGAGGTAGTTTTTTTTAAGGTGGGATTTAAAGACTGGAGACAAGAAGAAGGGGTAGAGAGAGAGTTCATGGGTTAGGAGTGTAGTAATTGAAGGTTCAGCTATTGCAGAGAAGTACACACAGCCTAAGTTAACTGGGCGGATGGGTGACCTGAGGAGTGGAGTAGGAGAAGATCAGAAAGATGGGGAAGTGCTAGGGAATGAAGAGATTAATAAGTGAGGATCTTGAAGACGATCTGTTAGGAGATGGGGAACTAATAGAACCTGGAGAAAATTGGGATGCTGGACTGTGAAGTTTGTATGTGAGGATGTAGATGGTGGAGTTTGGGATTTGTTAATTATGAGGTTGTTGCATTAATTAAGATCTTGTATAATTGAGGATGGTGTCCTCTTTAATCCATTGTAATTTTAAAAAAATATTGTTCAATCATACTTATACCATTTGGTACTATTTGTGTAATCTTGTACAATTGCCATGCAATCACCAAATGAATCTGCATACTAGCATACACAATGAAAAAGTACAAAACTATACCATACCGATTGTTGAATGAAATTTTTGCTTGAATTTGTTTATAAATATCATGCGTGTTAGTTTCCAGTATCTGGCTTGTTAGTAGGCTATGTATTGCAACAAGGATAATTCTGCCAGCAACCAAGGTTTATAACAGAAATAACAGACTTCCCACAGTGACTTGTTTTTGTTTGAAAATGTCCGAAAAAGTAATATCACTCAGATGTGGCAATCCAGACACAGGATGTCTTTTCATGGCTGCTTGTCTTGGCGGACTGAAACTTGGCTTGCCAGTATGATTTCGGTTGATGGTGGGATATAGTGAACATACAGTACTATTGACTTGCAACTGTGGCTTAGAAAAAGTACATAAAAGCAACACTTGGAATTTCTTAAGTGGTATAGCTAATCTAGGCCTTCACAAATACAGAGGAATGCCCAAAAGAAATAAAGAAAGAAAACTTGTGTTTTTATAGCCATTGTAACATCAATTTCAATGCAATTATTTTAATGTGTAATTACTCTTTTTGTAGGCATTTTGAGAGTTCCACATATGCATGCCACCTACGTGTAGAAATTGTGCCTTGGATGGAAAGTTCACACGAGTACTTTGGGAGTACTGCAGACCTGCCTGGCTCAGGAACTAGACTACCGAGATCACACAGAGCATTAATTTGATTGTCAACTTAGAATAACTGTTGTGCACAACTGAAGTCCTACAAACAGCAATGTAGTGAATGACTAATTTATCTAAAGTTTTGTTGGCCCGGGCACCTGCAGAAACTCCAACTTTCTGACTGAGGCAAGAATGCTACCCATTTAACATGGCTAGTACATAGATTGATGCAAAAGTAGGGAAAGAGGAACTGAAATCACAAGAATGTTGCATTGAAATAAGGCAAACAATGAAAATTACTCCAATATTCTTTTATTATGCATTTTTCTTATCCACTCTCTTCCATTCTTGCAATCTTTTAATAGTTCAGAGCATGCACTTCTGTTGTTATTGTATCTTTTCATTTTCATGTCCTTGTCATTTCACGGAAAAAGTCATTGTGTGCAGAGATTAACAATCCACCATATGTTTTGTTGAATTAGCAATGACTTAGCCTTGAATTTAATGAGGTGCAGCACTTCATAAATTTGAGGCAACATTTACCAAAATCACAAATTCAGTAAGGAACAGTATATCCTGCTGAAATATTAAATTCACAAAATAGATGTGCTGAGTTTTTCCAACTTAATCTAAACTTTCACCTGCCTTAAAGCAGAATTATGGTGGTGGCTCTTGGTGAATGCGAATTTAATAACTTGCAGAAAGTATTGTTTCTTTTGTATTATATAAACTTTGGAGATGGCTCCAAGGTCGCTTGGTTGGCAATGGAATGTGAGAATTGAGTCACTTTCTGTGGCAGTCTCATCTGTTTTTTGAGCAAGATCGATCTGCAGTATTCAAGGGCATTGCAAATAACTAACCAGCCAGTCTAGATGATCAGCAGAACTTTGAGGTGCAGACCAGCCACAAAGAGCAGGGCTTCTTTCCAGTCAGTTCCGGACCTGGCTGGACCTCCTCAAAATTTACCGCTCCACTCTAGCCTCGGCCAAGTCGTCCTTCTACTCCAGGATAATCCTGGAGGCGAAGAACAACCCCAGGCTACTGTTTTCCACCACATCCCGACTCCTCCGTCCCCCCCGCCACCCCGCGCAGGTCATCTCCTCCAACCTTCACTGCGAGGAGATGCTGGATTTCCTTGAATCCAAGATCAAGGGAATCCGCTCCGCGGTCACTTCCCCTCCAACTTCCACCCACCACCCACCCCTTCCCTCCCACACTCCGACTCCTACCCATCCTCCCCTACACACCTTCGTACCCGTTTCCCCACCCTCTGTCACTGAACTCATCCTATCCCTAAAACCAACCACCTGCTCCCTTGACCCCATCCCCACTCCACTCCTTATCTCCCAGCTCCATTTTCTTGCCCCACACATCACTGACATCATAAACCTGTCCCTCTCCTCTGGCTCTGTCCCCATTCCATTAAAAACTGCCATCATCACGCCCACCCTGAAAAAACCCTCCCTTGATGCGTCGCAGCTATCAAGCTACCGGCCCATCTCCAACCTCCCCTTTCTCTCCAAGGTCTTGGAAAGAGTTGTCGCCTCCCAACTGCGCTCTTTCCTCTCCACCCATTCTCTTTTCGAACCCCTTCAGTCAGGTTTCCGTGCTGCTCATAGCACAGAAACTGCCCTGGTCAAGGTCACCAATGATATCCTGACCATCTGTGACCAGGGCTCCCTCTGTCTCCTCGTCCTCCTCGACCTATCGGCAGCATTCGATACGGTCGACCACGCTATCCTACTCCACCGCTTGTCCTCCCACCTCAACCTTCAAGGCACTGTCCTTGAATGGTTTAGCTCTTACCTTTCCCACCGTCTTCACTTCGTCTCAACGAATGGCTTCTCCTCCACCCCCCGTACTGTCTCATGTGGTGTCCCTCAGGGCTCTGTCCTCGGTCCCCTCCTCTTCACCCTCTATATGCTCCCCCTCGGTGACATCATCCGCAAACATGGGGTTAACTTCCACATGTATGCGGATGACACCCAACTCTACCTTTCCTCCTCTACTCTCAACTCCACGACCACCGATGTCCTGACAGCCTGCCTGTCCGACATCGAGTCCTGGACGAGAGACAACTTTCTTCAGCTCAACGTGCGAAAAACCGAGGCCCTCCTGATTGGCTCACGTCAGCGCCTCCGCACCTCAGGCGCTGACACCATCAGCATCCAAGGCTGCACTCTCCACCTCTCAAAGCCAGTCAGGAACCTCGGCGTTTTGTTCGACCCTGAGCTGTCCTTTCTCCCTCACATCCGCACCACAACTGGCACCGCCTTCCATCACCTCCGGAATATCGCCAGACTACGGCACTACCTCACCCCTCACGCTGCTGAAACCCTGGTTCACGCCTTTGTCACCTCAAGGCTGGACTATGGGAACTCTCTCCTCGCCGGCCTTCCCGGCACCTCCCTCCACAAGCTGCAGGTCATTCAGAACTCTGCAGCTCGTGTACTGTCCCGCACCAGGCTTCGGGACCACATCACTCCTACCCTCGCTCGCCTCCACTGGCTCCCCATCCCCCAGAGGATTGATTTCAAGATCCTCATCCTCACCTACAAGGCCATTCACGGCCTTGCTCCCTCCTACCTCTCCAACCTACTATCCCCCTACCTACCTGCCCGTACCCTCCGTTCCTCTGGCTCCGGTCTGCTCCACGTCCCCCGCCCCAACCGCCCTACTATCGGTGGTCGGGCCTTCAGCCTCTCAGCCCCGAGGCTCTGGAACTCCATCCCCCAGTGCCTTCGCCTTGCTTCCTCCCTTTCCTCCTTCAAGGCCGGTCTCAAAACCTTTCTCTTTGACCGTGCCTTCAGCTCCCCTCTCGACTCTCTTCCTCCTCCTCGCTCCCTCCCTTCCCTCCCCTCACCCTGACCATTTCCCCCCTCCTCTCTCCCTCCCTTCCCTCCCCTCACCCTGACCATTTCCCCCCTGCTCGGGTCATGACCCAACTGTGCAGCGCCTTGGGACGTCCTCCTGACGTGAAAGGCGCTCTATAAATGGAATCTTGTTGTTGTTGTTGTTCCTTTTAACACTACAAGCCAAAGCTTTAATGGGTAGGACAGCCCTAGCTGAACAAGGGACGTAAAGCTTACCAGACATTCTGATAATGACAAGTCTTGTGGTTTTAGCTGGTTAAATTCCAGTCGAACCCCAATGCAATGTAGAGTTCCCAAGCTTTGGTTTTCGCCAACCTGCACACACTAATCTTTGGTATGAGGTAAGCAGGATGTTTACTTCCAGTAAGAGAGCATGCTTTGTATTCCAGACATGGAAATTTCCATGTGTAAATGGCATTAAATATGTGGAACTCTGTCTTGTCTGGATACTCTTAAGCATGGCGATGGGTTTCTGCTTGTGTCAGCCGCTCGACTGACCCAAAAAATTACAATCACAATGTTTGTCAAAATAAATCTAAGTCAACAGTCGAAAGTGTTGTTGACAAAATCTTTTGAATAGGCTTATTATCTGTTTTTAAATTTATTTCTGCATACTTATTTTCTCAGTTCTGCCTGTTATATTGTAAGATTCTCGTTTATTTAGGAGCAGAACCAATAGCGATAGTAGAGTTTTGAATCAGACCTTTTGTGGAGAAATGTGTTGTGTAGATAACGGTTTGACCTTGGATAATAACATTTTACTTTCAGTAATCAATCTCTATCTAATTCCTCTGTTTTAGAAAATTGAAGCCATCAAATTCTATTCAGACCAAGAGTTGTCAACTTGGTTCTCTATTCCAGAAATCCTCAGGGGAAGGTTCACCACAATTGAGCCCTCGCAAAGATCCTTTGTTGGTAAAATGGCAATTTTAATTTCCATATGATTACTGTAGTTTCATTAAATAAGCTGCTGGCCACATCTAAAAATTGTCCTTTGGATTTGGAGGGTTCGTTTGGAACTACATATGAGGAGCTTTCAAGAATTCTTCCCCCTGAACATCTAGAACTCCCTCCGTCTCACCTTTTCTCTGTCTGGCTTTGTTCTGCCTTAAAACCTACCTCTTTGAATGTGCCATGGCCACTTCCCCTTTCCCCCAACCTTTCTCATAACCAGCCCCCATCTTTGTAAAGTGCTCAGATGTTGCCCTATATGAAGGGTGCTATATAAAATACAAGCTGTTATTAATACATAAAACTCTTGAGAATTGAGATCTCTGTATGCAAGAGAGCAACAGTATGGAATTAAGGTTTGTTTTAATGTATAAGATGAAATGGGAGTGTTGCAAATGCATGTGTCAACTGGCATTAATGCAGTGTAGGGTATGCAGGGCATTGGAATTGCAAATATTTAAAGTGGAGAGCTTTGGTCAATCAATGTTAATTCCATTTTTCCTTTAACAATTTTTTTTAAATGTTTGTAAAGACTTTTTCAGGCTCCCATTTAATGAAATTAAATGCAAATTTAAATGATAATGACCCCAAAATGGTTTGGTGAAAACATCAGATTGGAAAGAAGTTTCATTGTTGTAAATTGTTACATAATTACTCAGCATTAATCATAAAATATACGTCCCGCTTGTCATTGAGTAGGTTATAGTAAACAGTTACTATTGCTTTTGACTAAAGAAGTCTCATATTTCCAGAAACGGCCGATGGATTCAGAATCTACAGATTTGCACACAAACAAGAAAAGCAAAGTACCGCAGTCAAAAAGTCATCTTCAACCTGTTTTGAACGGACGTCACCCTTATTCAAAGATGTAACGTTAAGCTTTACTGCCACAACGGATTCCAGTGCAACTGTTAAAACGGAGTTCCAAAAACACACCATTTTACCTGAGAATCAAAACGGGTTTAGTGAACGGTACAGAAAGTACAGCTGCTCAACAGAAACTCACGTGAGCAGGAATAAGCACTTCAAAGACAACAGAGATGTTACCAGAGATCCGAGACGTCATGTGCCAGCTGTAAGAACAATCTTTCAAAGCAACTTAAAAAGAACAGATTATTCCTTTTCACCAGAGACGAAATTCTCTAGTCACAGTAAAAAATCCAAAAAACACAAAGAAAAGGAGAGGGAGCATACAAAACCTGAAGGAAAAGTGTGGCTTGAAGAGAGTACGGTATGCAGGGTTGGGAAGGAACATGGAGAGGATATTAAAGGTAAGAGATATCTGTTTTTATAAAGTGTTCTGATTAGATGTTCCTTTTTGAGCTTAGTTTATTGAGTATTAGATCTATCATGACATTCTGGGTTTGAATCCTTTTAACTGAACACAGCCCTTGATCCTTTTGAGGTTAATAACTGCCACCTATTTCAATAGCATCTTCCTGTGAGGAGGGGTAATTAAGCAGGCCTCCTCATAAAATCAAGTAGGGCATTAAGAATTCAACGCATTTTTTTGCAGTTTATTGGATGATTTGGCTTGCCAATGACAATTGGAGCTCCAATACTTTTCCATTAAATGCTCAAACTGTGAGTTCATTTAGATTACACATAGTTTTGAGGTTTAAGAATTAAATTACCTTTAACTAACCCAATAGTCCTGCAGAAAGTACAGAGGTTAATATAGATAATTCACTGTCATCAGTAGCAAATATTTTTATGCTTTCTTGTTCATCCTGCTTCTAATATCTTTCTGTTTCTGCTTATTCGAGTGAGTTAGATTTGTTCTGGGAGCTCATGGATATCTCTGCTTTGCAATAATGAATTTACTCTAGGGTTTTAGAGCCATTTAATCAATTGTGTGGCATTTGGGTGAATTCTGAAACAAGCAGATGTAAAAAGAGGATGAAAGAGAGGAAGAGCCAAAAAAATGGGTCAAGTGAAGAAGAGTTAGGAAAGGGGGGAGAGAGATTGACATTTCATCAGAATAGTAATTCTGCTTTTGTTTGGTTGATGTCAGAGTTCCATGTTTAGTTCTGTATCACTGTTTTTCTTGTAATTTATTATGGGTTAAGGGAAGGAGGAACTTATAAAGTAATCTTAGGAGAGGGAACTTAAGTTTACTTTTAATAAGTCAATTCAGCTCAGTCTCACACCAAATACTCAATATTTGAGAGCATGACCGCTACTCAAATCTGACTTTTGCCTATGAAATATTTGGCTTGGATATTGTCAGCTGGACGTCTGAATGACACCGCCTTTAAGTGTAAATACCCTGGGTCAAATTGCCTTTGAGTGATGCAAAACAAAGCAAAAATTAGCTACAATTAATTATTTCTGCAGGAAATACAATAATTGTAAATGTATGGGTCAGTGCTTATATTTTAATTGATATGAATTTACTTGCCCCAATATTAAATGCAATACAATTGCCTGCTATTTTGATTTAACTGACTCATAATCTGAATCAGAAGTTTTTTTAAAAATAAAAATTTCTACTTTAACATACTTTCACATGCTTTGTTTTAGCTGTAACAATTACAAAATGTGCTGCTTTTTTGAAGAAAATTATAAGTTTTGGTGGCATTTATACTCTTTTATGTGTACTCTTACGTATGTCAATAAAGAGCTTCCTCTTTATATTTCCAGTCGTGTTAGCTGCTTGCTCAAACATTGTATCCCAGCTTTTTGGAAATGTGGCAGGTGTAGTGAGGGCCATTTGCTTTCAGCTGTGTACACAAGGGTCAAGGAATTTTTCCTTTCATTTTGTTGATCATTGACCTCAAAACAGCAATGAAGATCCATTAACCAAAGTAACAGTTTCAGTGTAAGTCGAAAAATCGATCCTAGGCTGTTACTAATACCTGTTACCAGGAAACCTTCATGTTATTATCATTGCTAATTAGTAAGGTCCGTTGACAGTAAATATTTTAGTTAGTAAATAATCTGTACGATCTTTACTTATCTACAGAGCATGAAACCACAAATGCATCTGCCACCGCTACTTCGACAACTGAAATGCCTGACTATTTATTGTGAGTAGCATTGTAATTCAGTAATTAGTTTGCATCAGGAAATTGCTGCATTTAGTGAAGGCAGTATGTTCTTACCTTACATCTGTAGCCTATGCATCTTAATTCAGTAAGATTTATATTAGCTAATTGTCAAACTACAGAATATGAAGTAAAGACACCTGGAAGAACTGATATTGACTTTGTACCAGCCCTCGGTTGCACCTAGAACGTTGATGCTGATTGGATTGTCATAATGTGAATAGGGAAGTGGAAGGGTTTCCTGATGGCAAAAGGATATCAATATCGATTTCCATTTGGGGAAAAGGAGTTTTGATTGCAGGGCACTTAAGGAAACATCCTTACTCTGGATCAGGTGGGCGTCAATTAGAACTAAGGATCGCTCACAGAAAGAATCATTCATAAATTTATCAGCTAGATTATTTATTGTGCTGTCTTGCGTCCATGAAGTAGACATTGAGATTTTTTTGGTGACTTGGATGTCAAAATGTGTGATCTCTTGGACAGCAATGGATTCATGCCCAGTTTGATACTCAGTGCCTATAGTATACGAGCATTAATGGTGCAATTGGAGGTGTAGCAATGTTGCAAACTAAGCTAGGTGGATCAGAGTTCTGCAGACAGCAAGGCATTAAGGTTACTTCTATAATTAGGAAAAGATTTTCTAGGCATAAAGCTGTTGCATGTTCATTGGGTGATTTCAAGGATATTAGCTCTTTTTGAAGGACTATTAGATGAGCAAATTGAAGCTAGTTTTGGTTACAAGCAGTCCCAGCAAAGTTTATGGTTATTCCAGGCGTGCCTGGGAACACACCGAGGCAACGTTCATCCTTGGTGAATCTGACTAGCAATAATAGCCCTTTCTCGTGGCTTGGTAGATTAAGGGACTAACAAAGGAACTCAAAATGAGCAACAGACTAGGAATTACTTTTTTTGGGGGGGAGGTGGTGGATGGGTCAGCTGGATGTCTTGCATATGCTGAATTCCATCGTCAAGTATCCAAACCAGGGCATCACATATATATTCCACCTACATATAGAAATGTCACTATGCCTGGAATGGAATCCTCCATCTCAACCTGGAGGAACATACCCTGCTAACCACATTCCTCCCCTGCAAAGGAGAATAGTGATTGGTTGGTCAAGTTAAGCTGATCTGTGCTGAATAAAGGTGCTTCAAAAGGCTATTCATTATTTCATTATTATTCAGACTCCCAAAAATGACACCTCACATAAAAATTGCTACTTAGGCAAAATAACATTTGCATGTTTGTTGACTGAAGAATGTTAGATTATTCATTATAGGTGTGGTTTGTCATTTAATGCAGTGCAATCAGCACATCCTTGTGGTAAAACTATTAAGACTAACCCTTATCCTGAATTTCATGTGATATTTCTTGTATTGCAGGCACACGATTAGGGATGTACATTTTATGAATTGTCCATTATTTTAACTTTAATATAATTGTTTTTAATCTATCTATTGTCTTAGTCTTTGGACTACACATTCATATTTTATCGACATACCTTTCCAGAAGCTCTGTCAGGCTAACCAACAACATAATTAATTGTTTATAGTGCTTCAAAGAGGGGTGGGTAGGTGTGTGTGTGTGCTCGCGTGCATTATAATCATTGATAATATTATGTAATTTCCAACTTGGAAGAAAACTGTCCAGAACATCTCAGGACCTTTGTTTGGGCTGGATGCAGGCATCCCTCAAAATGGCTCTAACACCTCCCAGAATTTTTTTGTTTAAAATACCATTTATTTTCCTTAACATTAATGATTTATGTCATTGTTTGGTGCGTAATATCAATCCCCATTTCCTTTGCTAAACGAGGATGAGTTCCAATAAAGCTGGGTGTACAGTTGTGGGGCACGAAGGTCTTAATATTGCATTGAGTTCAAACCATTTGGCTTTTTCTCGCTTTTTTTCTCAGAAATGTTTGTGTGGAATTCTATTGCATTTGAAGAAAGAAAAAGACCAACCACACTTATATAGAGCAATTTAACATATTGTAATTGAATAAATGTTTCAATGTAGTTGCTTTCATTCAACAAAAATGGCGGTTGTGTTCTTTTGCATTCTCCATTTTGCTTAAGATTTTTGTCCAAATGTGTCTTATAAATAAATGATGGAAATATATTTTAAGTACATAATGTGATTTTTCAAAGTAATTTCAATTTTATGTTTTCATAGTTAATGTGGTGAGGTTTAAACAAACTGGTTTCCTGTACAATATGCAATCTGATTTACCATTTAAAGTATTACTAAACGGGTTGTGAATTTGTAAAATTGGATATATATTTAAGAATACATTTCTTGGGACAGTTAGTAGTGATTGAACTGTCACTAATCAAGTGTTTATCAGGGAGCCATCATGACATCTTTCAATTGAACTGACCTGAGCTGTTAGCAACAAGGAAAGATAATTGTTGTTTCAATATGGGTTCCTAAATAGCCTTAAAAAAATGGACATGCTGCTTGAATACTGAAGCATTTTAGGTGAGAATTCTGGCTAAAGATCCCTAAAATTGCTGCCACCTCCTGGCATACATTTTAATTCAATATAATTCAAATTTGTTACCTAACCCTGCTTGTAAATTAATAGTATACAATTGTAAACTATTTACACAGTTGGCATTTCAGATGCATTGTTGAGAAACTTTTTTTTGTAAGCTCCTCTAATTGTTTTCCTTTTTGAATAAACATCTTTGTCGTAAGGTTCAGTTCTCTCATCCCGACGATTACAGGTTTAAGTCTTACTGTTCCATTACTCTGAAATTAGGTAGCACAGTTTTTTCTCATGTTTTTGGCTTTAATATTGGATGATCTGGCAATAACATGATCTACAGTCTTGGAAAGAAAGGCCAGGAAATGTGCTTGCTCTGTTACAGACAAACATCTTATTAATACACCAGAATAGGATTCATGAGAATTGGTGGGAAAGCTATAGCCAGACCAAAATTTGATTATTAGCTAGCAAATAATTGTGAGTGCTCACATGGGTAGCTAGGGCTGCATTTTTAAAATGAAAATCTGTACAACCAATAGGTTGACCTTTTCTCCTGCTTTCAGCCTCCCCCCCTCCCCTCTGATTTTCTTCAGTTGAGAATATTCTTCAATTCTATTTGGTGTAATAATTGATAGGTTTCATACTAAAGTTCGCTTTTTCGCATTATGTAGAAGGCTGCATGGTTTGAAGGCTTTGCTGTAATAGTAAAATTATTTTTGCAGAAAGTACACTACCATTAAATCTTTAGAACGGTGTCGAAGCTATCGGAATGATTTCAATGCAGAATATGATGAATACAGGGACCTTCACGCAAGAATTGGAGGTATAACAGAACAATTTGTACAACTTGGATCAAAAATCAAAACACTTAGCCCAGGAACAAAGGCATACAAGGTAAGAGATGGATTGCAGGTTATTTAATCGACGGAGGCTCACACGTTCAAACTTTGATTTGCAGATTTTGTTGTTGATTGCTTGGTAAAATTGTTATTTGTGGAAAATATATGTTGTTAGCGTAAAAATTGGGGTCTATCCAGGACTGACCCCAATAGCCATGAAGTCGGGTTTCAAAACTTAGGATACAGTATATTTTAAATGAGTTTGGTTTTAAGAGCGAGTTGCCATCATTTTGTTCATGGCATTGTTTTTCAGAGGGTGGAGGACCAAATATTTCAGGAATATAAGAAGTTAAAAAAGGTACACCACTTTATTTATTCGGGGGAAATGTAGTGAAGCAAAGTAATAGCTAACGGTTTTGTTTGATGACATTCTTTAAAAACGTAACTATTTAAATGAATATCAAGGATTTGATATGGTTGTTTAATATACATGTTTGGTTATTATTGTCTAAACTATACATTTTAGAACGACTGATTTTAATGACCTTTCACTTCATTATCCTGCATTGGTATTTTAAATTTTACGTTTCTTTTCTTCCACAATCCAGCAAGTGAATTTTCAACTACAAATAAATGACAATTATATTGACTATATTTATTCAGATTAGAGATTAAATTAGTTTTGGGATTTATTTGTTGAAATAAAATAGCATCGTTTCCTTTTCAGACTTATCCTACTTATCGAGAAGAAAAGGTTCGATGCGAGCATCTGCATCGGAAGTTGGCTCACATTAAACAGTTGATATTGAAGTATGATCGGAACAACATGCCATGATGGGATACACCATCAAGCGCATCTGTTTGTGTGAAGACTGATTTTTAGAAGAACCATTTTTACCTTTTTTTAAAAAGAAAGATTGCTCACTGCAGTTTGAAGAAGTTTGAAGAGAAACACAATAACTTTGTCAATGAAGGACTGAGCATATCAGCAATGTTAACAAGTTTGCATACCAGCAATTTCTCCAATCTGAACTGAGCCACACAGAAAGCTGTTTATACATTAATACAGTACAATGTATATATTGCATCATAAAACAAGAAGAAAATAGTACTGTTGTATAATATTAGAAAATAAATGTTTTTCATCCAAGATGCCTTAATATGAATTTTAAACCGTCTGCCATGCATCTCCAAGGGGCCAACCTTTATATGCAGTAGGATTTTCTATTAATGCTCGCATCCCATATATTAAAAAATCAGGTTTAGGCAATATAATGCTGACATTTAATCAAACTGCCCACATTTCATCAGCAATATTGCCTTAAGGTGCTTTTCCGTCCCTTAATGAAACTGACTATGAGTTGCGTGTGTGTAGTGTATGTGTTTTCTCTAGTGACCTTTCTGTTTTTCCCTCTTTGTGATTTTTAAACCAGCCTGAAGAATTCAATGATGCATCACTGAATTCCAGTGGGTATAACATAGTATCAACTCAGTGACCAACTTCAAAACAAATACTGTACATTTATGCAAGTTAACTTAAAAAAAAATCCTCCACAAATTACCAAATGTGCAAACAATGTTCACACTTTTGCATTGGAAGTGATTTCTTCCTTGCCCTCAAAGCTCTAATTTTCACCATCTTGAGCAAGAAATTTATTGTATTTGAATCAAAATTTAAATAATTTTAGAAGCATTGACTCTTGAAAGAAGATTTTATGCAGAAGTGTTACGGTAAATGTTTTTAAAATCCATAATCAGTAAAAATTTATTTCAATGGATGTCGTAACAATCAAGACAATATAGTAAATGCATATATATCAACCTTGTGGAATTGTGTCTTTACTGTTGCTTTGTGAAAAATATGAAAATTTGCAAGCCACTATGTGTATCCAATCTTTTTTTTAAAAAAACTGTACATCTAATTTATTTCTTTTTCTTTTGCTTTTTTGCACAATTGAAGTGATAGATATTCTGGTGGCTGAGGTGAATATGCAATTTACGAAGGGTGGTCAATATGGCAATGTGTGTACTGCCTACATCATTTAAAGACTGTATGAAGTACAACCCAATACAACTCCTCTTTTCCAGCAATGTGTCATCTTGAAGCCAATTACTGGCTTTTTTTGTGGTGGCAGTATCAAAACCGGCATTGATGTGAGGTAATCTGTGCCTATACCTACTTGAATTATTCCACATTTACCAAGTGCTCCTATTGCTGAACATTTAATTGTTTATGCAAATCATTTGGAACTATTGTGATTTTTTTTGTGGAATAATTTTCATGCTGTGTTGGAAAATCTGAAATGAAACTTTTTTTAATCTTAACTTTAATAATATTAATATCTCAATATTTAACTTTATCTTTATCCTAAGATGTAACGATGATTGTGAGAAGGTATCAGAATGGTGATTTTGTAAGCAGTGCCCCCAAGACTAGCAAAGTTAACTGTGCCAATATCTTTGCCTTAGGTTTACTACAGGCAGGTCTCAGGCTTGTTTTGTGTACTTGATGGTCACTCAATTTCAAAGCCTAACATTCTTTTCATTTTGATGGCACTGCTATCATCAATTTTTAAAAAGTGATTTCTAAAGATTGTTAACCATGTTAACATGCATTGAAGATCATAAAACGACAGTCTGAGCTATTATTGCAAGTAATTTTGAAGCAGGCTGTATTGACACACAATGAGGCTTCAGTGACAATAGATCCCATGTTGCTTGGACATGCTGTGGAGAAATATCCATACTAAAAATGTCCGTGTGCACATACACCACTTCACATTAGACCACTTGTACCATTTTCATTGATAGTACAATCATCTTGAAAAGCAGGTGTGAGATCTGAAATGTTATCACTGGAAGCTTGTTTTACCTAAAGTTTGACTTTTTTTACTTCTTTCATCTTTTTGTCTGTTCTCATTTTAATTTACATGTCACCTTAACACTTGTGCTTAAGTAAACTCCTATGTGTACATGTGACATGGCTATTCACGTGCCTAAAAAATAGGACAATAAAAATATTGAAAAATGTGTTTAAAAAAATAATGAATACCTGGCCAGAATTAATAATTAATAAGGAAATAGCTGCAAGCCACACTAAAATGATTTGGAAGTATTTTATCCAGTGCCCTTTATTTCAACAGAAACACACATTCCAGCCTGTACTTCAAACGTATTTCAATGTTACAGAGGCAGAAATTGAATATTTTATGTTACACTGAAGAATTTAATGGTATAATTGCAATGTGATGGCTGTTGGGATTTTAAGTTTTTTATTTTTAACATAGCATTTTCTTTTCCAGCATTGACTTAGATAACAAGTTTACTGCTCAAAGACTAAATTTCTAGTTAAGACAACGTTTGCTTTCACCATGTCTTAGATCAAGATCACGTGGTTAGCATTAACCTTTTAAAATTTTAGTACGTGACGACTTCTGTGTGTTGAGTAAGGTCTATGATCTGGTTATTTAGGGTGGTTGAACTTCTAACCCTCTTGAAGACTTGAGAATATTCCTAAAAATATAATTTGGACAGTATTAAGACCACATATTGCTAATTTATAGCTTTAAATAATGTTTAAATCCTTTGTTTAAGTAGAAATAACATTATCATTCAACATGACCAGGAGAAAATGGGTGTCAACACAATCTAATTTAGTTTAACTGCTCTGATGCTATTTATTTCAAATATAGATTGGGTATGCAGTGCTAAATACAGCAGCTTGTGATCTCTGGCTTGTCAATTTTGAAACAATTTTTCTTCGAAGTGTAACCTGGTGAGTAGCAAAAAAACAAAAGCTGCAAAATTCAGAAAGAATCCTGGCCTGAAATTCTACCCAGTTTTAGTTTGCAAAACCAATTTGGAACCTGTTTCCACAGTATAAAGAGCCAGCTTTCCAACTAAGACTATTAAGAATTTCAGGTTTCCAGCTGCTGTGCCCTGAAATGCGGTTGATATTCTCAAGTACTAGATACTTTCTCTCTTCCTCTTAAACTTCAGTTATCGTGACCTTTCTCATCCTTCAATTAAGGGCAGCAGACTGATTCCTTTTGCCAGGCCATTTTAACCTTGTTCTGCAATCCTGCTCTGTGCCCAGCCAAGGGTACCAGTTGCAATGGTGGAGGGAATCAGTGGGAATTAAATCAGCCAGGATTTACTCCTCATTCTTATCCAGTGCCTTCTGTCTGGAAGATGCAGTTGTGTGGAGGTTGAGTAAGATTAGTGTCATGTTGTGAGGCCATCTCCAATCGAATAGCTGACACTGCCTAAGTTTGCACATCAAGTATGCCCACGTGAATTGAAGTACCAGGGAGCAATGGCATCTGTGCTTCAGCAGCCCAGTGAGGAAACGAGAAAATGAGCCCAAATTGTAGACGACTGGGCAGCTCTTATTTTCAATTCATCTTTTCTATATTGGTAGTCACATTCACAATTAATCAGAACACCTTGTAACTTCAGCAACAATTTGTTCAAAACATTTTTGTCTTGTCATTTTACAATCTGTTGAAGGTGCTGTCCTGATTTACATTGAGCTTCTGCTCTCCTTCAATATTACCCAAGACAGTATTCAGTGGTTTAACTGATACATGAATGTTAAGATGCCAGCACTAATGGGACCAAATTAACACATTTGACACAAATTGACAATCAATTACACTACAATAATCAGATGTTTAATTTGAGTTATTCCGAAAAACGACTGACCTCTCAAAATAGCGACTGACCTCTCAAAATAGCCAGATCACAATCCTTTGTATAATTGTGAATACAGAATGATTTTATCTTGTAGCTATATGCTTTGCTGTGCATTGCTTATAAACATATGCTGGATTTGTCAATTCTCTAGTTGTAAACATGTGATTGTATTACTGCAAATGTGTCTACATTTTCAAAATAGACAACATTTTAAAAATGTGTCTTTCCAACTGCAATTTGTAACGTCTTAATAAAGCACTCTTGATTTTAAAAATGCACCCCTTTTTATTTGTGACTCCTTCCCCTCTACACCGAGCTTTCATCTGCCATACCCTTCATCTTAGGAATTCCTTCCCTCTACCTTCTTTAAATCTCACCTTAAAACCTACCTCTTCACTGTGCCTATGGTCACTTTCCCCTCTCCCTTGCTAGAGGTCCAATCCAGTCACTAAAGTGCTCAGAAATTATCTGACATGAAGGTTGTTGTGTGAATATTAAAGTTAATTTTAGTAGTAAGTATTTCCAGGTTGTCACTGAATTGATTCTCTGCTGGCAGCTAATTTTTTCAGTTCTTCTCCCTAAAAATCAAATTCAAAATTGAAACAATCAATGTATTTCTCCACCATGAGATGAGAGTGATGAGTTTGATCAAAAAATATTCTGTCAAATTGAAGCTCTGATTTGGTTCAAGTTGGCACTTTTCACTTGACAGTCAGCAAGTGTTTGATCCTCAAGTTGAGATGTACATTTGAAATGTGTGAAGCTTGCCTCCAGAGAGGTTGTTAATCTGCCAATGGAATTTAAGATGCCTACCAATCTTCTGGAAAAGTGAAAGACTATCACATAAAATAAATGACATAGACACCTCAGTTGTAAGACCAAAGTAAAATAACTCATAATACATTATAGGCAGAGGAGAAATATCTGAGTTATTCCTGCTGAACAAGATAGTTTTTGATGTATTAACTGCACTTGAATTGAGTCTCAAAAAGAAGCAAAGCAGTCCTGGTGGGAACAGACCCAGATACAATTTATGATGTAGCCACCTTGCAGCTTTTCATTTCGTCCACAAACACACAATCACTCTTTACAGTAAATTCAATGCTTTGAGATGTCGTCTCGATGTGAAAAGCACTATGTTAGTATTATTTCTTTTGAATTCTCTCACTTTTCCAGAATTTTTTATTGCGCATCTTGGAAATTCCAGTGCCAAGAATTACAGATGCAGGTACAATTTCAATGAATATTGATGCTGGTAATATATTACTCCAAAAGCACTGATCAGAAATACTTTTGATTTCTTGTTAATTTCAACTTCAATATTTCCTTAGTGCAGATTTAATATCTCCGCAAGTAAAATTTGCCTATGAGTAATGGAAACGTGATTACAATTCATTAAAAATTTTTTGAAGCACTTGTGCAGTTCCAAGCGCTGAGATGCAGAATAGAAAATTATTCCCTGTGCCTGAATAAATTATGCTAATACACTTAAATACCAAAAGTATATTAATGATCTCATACACAAATGATACAAACTACATTCCCCATCAATGTATGATGCCGTAAACATTGCTGAATAAGTAACTGAATCTATTTGCTGCTCTGTAAAATTTTGCAGGGATTTGAGTTTTCCATCTATGTTACTAGTGTTTGAGATCAAGTCCCAGATGATATTTGCAAAATTTGCCTTCTGAGACTCGTTTGTTCAATCAAGTTTAATTCTTTTTACGGTTCTAATTTACTAACTATTACAACTTTCTCCTTTGATATTTTCAATGCAGGGTAATTTAGGCCTGAACCTTGAATTGTTCATCAAAGTAGACTTGAATTAGAACTACATTTCAGAATATTAAAAGTACATCTAATCCTATGGCAATAATGAAGCTGATGTGTTTTTATCTGAGTTTTTGCACACTGGGGAGTATTTTAACTCCGAGTATTGCTTTGTGCCAAAAGCATCCCTAGTGTGCCAAACCCCTATAATAAATGCACATCATATTCATTATTGCCCAAGTAATTGTAATAATTGTTCATTCTAACTACAAGCATTGAAAACCATATAATGCTGCCCTCTAGTGCACGTATGCAGCTTTACCAACGTGGATGGAGTAACCTGTATTTTTAAAGTTCATTTACAATTACTGTATGTATTCTTATTTCTACGTTGAATACACACATGATCAATTTAATTATTGGTCATTTGAATGAACTCCTTCAGTTCTGGTTGCGAATTGTAGAAATTTAGATAGTGTTTTTTCATTGCAATCAGCTAATGTTACCCATTGAAGATCAACAAGGAGATGCTTTCTATTGTGTACATAGTGCAGTTACTTTACAGCGACAACAATTTACATTTATATAAATCACATCACGTCTCAAAGAAGTCCAAGTGAAGCTCATCATAACATTGAATGCATGTTATAGGTGACTTTCATGCCACGTAGTTCAGAGTGAAATGTAATACTGTATTTCCTTAGGTGTGTGCGATCCTCATATTTTCATACAACCTTGGTTTTAGCATTCATTCTTCTGTTGCTATTTACGCCAGGGGACATCCAGCAGATCATGTTGATATAGAGTATATTATTTGCTTTCAAACTATGCAGATTGGTCCTGTTGGTCAAGGTTATCCGAAGGCACTATTATGTTGGCCAGCCTTTCTAGTTCATTGAAGCTAGAGGCTCCACAACACTTTTTGCCAATGGGGCAGGGTGGTGTGGGGGAGGGTGGTCTGCAATGAGCAGGTAGTAATACTGAGCAATTAGTCTGGTGGTTGAGCTTGATTTGTAGTTGATTTTCCAAGTTCATAGCAGTTCTTGGTTAATTGGTCACAGTGGAAATGTGAATTCCTGGTAGCCCTTTTAACTAGCATTTGGCAACCCTCGCAAGACTTCTCCTTGTTTAAAGATCGGTTGTAGAGGATGAAACCAACATCATCCAATGATGTTGAAGCACCATCTTGGGCAGGTGTTCGGCTCACTTTGAAAAATATTTTCTTTTAATTTTCAATATTTCAAAAAGCCACAAGGGAAATGATTGAGTTACAGCATATCTCTGATCCCCAGAGTATGAAGTACTATTATTACTACTAGTACTCCCATTCTCTGGCCAAATGGCTGGGTGGTTCAATAACCTGTTTACAGGCCTCTGCTGCAATCCAACATTACTGCAAGTCAATGCAGGAGGGTGGGCAGGCGAAGAACTATAACATATTAATTCCTATAAAAATTATGTGTTTAATAGATCTTTGCCTAGCTCAATTGCTAGCACTCTCACCTCTGAGTCTGAGTTTAAGCCTCATGTTAGGAGTTGAACCCACAAGCTAGGCTGACCTCCGCTCCACAGTACAGTAGTGGGGGAGTGCTGCATTGCTGAAGGTGCTGTTGGCTTATTTGACATTAAGGATCTTATGGCACTATTTAAAAAGAGACATTTTCTTAATTCTTAAAATTGTTGCATTTGATATAGCATCTTTCACTTTGGAATAATGTCTCAAAGCCCTTCACGGGATTTACTTTAAAGTATAGTGACTGTGTGCTTTGTAAATTAATGCGGCAGCCTAATTGCCAGGTTATTGAGGGGATATTCCTCCTGGATTGACTGTTTAGTATTTTGAGCGCCCAGAATTGGACAAATTGTTCAATCCAATCTCAACTTTGAAACTTCAAAATTAAAGCTGCGTTGAAGAATTTGCCTAATTCTGACACTCTTCAGGTGCATAAATAGTTAATCTTGACTCTGGTGTAATGTTTACTCAAATATCTTTTCTAATGTGGCCTCTGATCTGGATTATCTATTGCTGTAAATCTATATAATTACTAAATGAGTTATTTTCCAGATACCAGAAAATATCTGAATTAAATTTTGAATGGTAATTTGTGTTGCAGCTGAATTTCCCATTTATTTAGGTGCAATTCTTTCCACAAGTTGTCAATGTGGAATTACTACTACTACTATTTACAATTAGTGGGGATGGATCTTCAATCAACTGTGACATTTAGACCCAATTATAATAGATTTAAGAGCCAATCTCTGCCTTACCTTTGCATCAACTTGTTCTCTTAGGAACAGGCCTAATAATAATAATAATCCTTGCATTTGATATAGTGACTTTTCATGTCTTCTAGACGTCTCAAAACGCTTCACAAAATATACTGTAAAGTGAATTGACTGTATATTTGTGGGCGAAAAGCAGCAGCCACTTGCGCACAGCAGCGTCCCACAAACAGTCGTGGATTGAAGTGACCAATATATTATTGTTTTTTTTTCTTGCGAGATTATTATCAGGTGTGTGGAGTCAGGAAACCTGCCTAAGGTTTCGCCCTTCCGGGAATCGAACCCAAGTCTCTCGCTTGCGAGGCGAGTGCTCTAACCACTGAGCTACAGGACTCCAATAAGAGATCAGACAGAAGAGTTACGTAGCATCCCTGTAAATTTTTCACCTGGGTAAGGATGGGTTGTGTTGCGAAGTGATGATTGAAAGTCATAGAATAATGAGTGGATTGTTTCAGATTTGTCTACTGTTTTAGTCAATACCACTAACCACAACTGCAGCTGCCAGAGAAAGCCAGCCTATTTCCAGATTTGTGCACAGCAAGTTACAGTATGTCGTACCTGACTGAGTCTTGGTGTTCGGTGACTGAAAGTTTGGGTCATGATTGGCAATTCAGCAGAAAAGGATGGGCAACTTTTTTTAAAAACAAGTATGCACTTACACCCTATTGACAGCTTGCTAAGGACTGGAAAATTCTGTAAATGTGCAGAGGATTATGAATTTTAGTTTGATGCATTGAGCACAGGATAAGGGAAATCTCTGACCCAGTTGTTTACCACGAAGCCTTCTGTGGCATCTTCCTGATCTGAAAGATGCTTTCGCAATTGCAATGATTATAATTGCATGGTGTGCACTACTTTACATTCATAAACATTCCTCAAATCCAAATGTATATTAATACAGTACACATGAACTTCTTTTATGGTGGAAAAAAAAGTGACTATTCTGTGCACCCAACCATCCTGTGTTCTACTTTGGAAAATTCAGGTGTAATATTGTGTCATGTGGGTGTGTAATTTATATCTTTTTTAAAAATGTGATAGAAAAACATTTTCATATAAATGTTCAATGGTCAGACTCACTCACTATATCTCAAATGATACATTGAGTGAGTCTGACCATTGGATGATTCCAATAAGCAGCTGTTCATAAAGCTACGCCTTGAGTGTCTCTTAGCTAAATGTTAAACTCAGTGCAAAGTCTTTCTGTAACCCTGCCTTATTCAAATAATATGTGCACTTGTCGTGCACTGTTTATTAGACATTTCCAAATCACCAGTACTCACTTCAAAACATCCTCCTGAGAGCTCCTATATAAATGTAAATTGTGTTTTATTTTCACATTATTGTTTGGCACAAGCAAGTGCTTTGTATACATCTATATTTTGTTTTAAAGGGTGTTCCACTGTAAGTATATTCTTCTGGTGTTTTTTATAGTTCTGCTATTATTATTATGTTGTTATTGTTATGGAGAGGTGATATCCATTTGTAAGTTAGTGGGGGTGACTGGCAACAACCTCAACAGATCACCTCAAGCAATATTGTGCAAAGTTTCTGAATGTTTTTGCAAAAACAAAATTTATGTTGCTCAGCTTCAAGAAAAGCAATCTATGATCACAGCTTGATCTGCTCGAAGTGGAAACACTTGAGGAATGATCAAAGTCCTGGGGGGCATAAGGACTCATCCTGAAAGTTACATAAGGAATTGCGTTTGATATTTATGTTTGTTTTCTATTTCTTTTGTTTAAAACCCTAACCCATAAAAAAAACTAACCCTAAACCATAACTCTAACCCAGCCAACAACAACAAATTACACTTGTATAGCGCCAATCACATCAGAAAGACGTCCCAGGGCTCGGGACAATCAGGTTTGGACCCGAGCTGGAAGTTGGGGTCAGAAGGGGAGTAGGGCAGGGGGCTGGGGGTGGGAGGGTGGCAGAAGGCATGATTGAAGAAGATGGTATTCAGACGGGACTTTAAGGAGGCAAGAGACGGGGTGAGGCGGAGGGATTGCGGAATTACAGAGTGTGGGGGCAGAGATGCTGATGCCCAGCCGCCAATGGTGGGGCGGGAAGTGCGGGGGACCTGAAGTGGGCTGGTGAGACATTTGTTGTTGGAGACATGGCAAAGCCCTGGAAGGGTGGACGGCGGAGTTGGTTTATGTAGAAAAGAGGAGTCTGGGGTTGTCCTTAGCTTCCAAGATGATTTTGGAATTAAAGGATGACTTAACCGAGGCAAGGGCAGAGTGGCAGGTCTTGGTGCAGTCCTGCCAGATTTGACGATGAACCGTTAATTTGGATTTGCGGCGGAGCACACCTGAGATTTGAGGGAGCGGAGGTGACTGTTGTACCAGTGGGATTTGTGGGAGGAGGAGGCGGTGCGGGTGATGATGGGGGCAAGCATGTCAAGGACGACTGAGAAGGAGTTGTTTAGGAGGGTGACCAAGGAGGGTAGGTCATTGCAGGAGGAGGGCTAAAGGGGTAGGCGTTCAGATGCCTCCAGGGCAGCGGAGAGGGCATGGAGGGGAATTTTTCTCTAGGGGTGATAGGAGATGAATGTGGGGAGAGTGGCAGGGAAGGGGATGGAGGAGTTAAGGGAGATGAAATAGTGATCTGAAATGTCTTTGTCAGTGATGGTGACATCAGAGACGGTAAGGTCCCAGGTGATCACCAGGTCTAGCAGGTGGCCATGGATGTGAATGGCGGCGTTGATATGGAGGGAGAGGTTGTAAGAGGAGGGAGGAGAAGTCAGCAGAAAGGGTGAAGTAGAGGTTAAAGTCGCCCAAGATGATGCCATCTATTATCAAAGCAAGAACTTATAAATCCTGTGCCTTTCCTAAACCTTTTCATCTAATAGGCCTAAGTTGTACAACCAGATTTCCAATCTTGCCTCTATTGTACACGGACAATAGTAAATGATAAGGAATAATTACATAGCTCAGTGTTTCCTCATTCTTCAAATTGTCAAACTTCAAATTCCTGGACTCAGCTGCTCAAACTTGCTCAAAGTTTGTAGGTATAGATCAAAGCTGGAATTTTTATTATCTTGTGCCATGATTGTTCTCGAATGAAAGTAAACAAAAGCAGCTGAAAGTTGTGTTGCACATATTCTACACAATGGGACTGAAATCTTCAGGTGGGCATTGAACAACAACAACAAAATTACATTTGTATAGCTCCTTTCACGTCGAGAGGACGTCCCAAGGCGCTGGACAGACAGAGTTACGGACCTGAACTGGAGGTCGGGGTGGGGGATACTGGAGGGCAGGGGGAAGCAGAGAAATCGAAAGCACGGTCGAAGAGGAAAATCCCTTTGAAAAGAAGAGGGGATGTTTTCCGGTGTCCTGGTTAACATTCTTCACATAAAATTGATCATTCACTTGATGGCTGTTTGTGTGGCATTGCTATGTGCAAATTGGCTGCTGTGTTCGCCTTCCAATACACACGCTACAATACATCCTGTGAAGCACTTTGAGACACCTTTGTGACATAAAAGACACTATATCAAATGCATGGATTATTAAATCAGGGGGTGAAATCCCACATGTTCTTTAACTGTCATAATTCATCGCAGGTAGCTCAGTGGTTAGAGCACTCACCTCACAAGCGAGAAACCTGGGTTCAATTCCTGGCAGGGCAAAACGTTGGCAAGTTTCCTTACTCCACACAACTCTGTTTACCTCGTAGTAAGTAGGAACCTGGTTGTTAGTCAATTGGCGAATTGCTTTTCCAGGGGTAATAATTCCTTCCAAAAAAAATTGGTCACTTCAATCCACGGCTGTTTGTGGGACACTACTGTGTGCAATTGGCTGCCGTGTTTCGTCCACAAAATATACCATCAATTCACTTTACAGTATATTCTGTGAAGCACTTTGAGACGTCTCAAAGACATGATAATGTCTATATCAAAATGCAAGGATTATTATTATTATTAACTCTGTACTTATTTTAAGATGCCGTTAAATCCAATAGAGCAGACACAGGCACAATGGGCTGAATGATCTCCATCTGTGCTGTACGATTCTATGACACACCATGAAGGAGGCGAGAAGATAAGCCCATACGTAACCAAGGAGAAATTGGTCTCCCAATATTCAGGCCCACATGAGTCTACTTCTTGCCTATTTACAGTACTCAGTCACGAATGCAATAGGAATGAAAGGAATTGGTAATGAATAAAATTGATTTATTTTGTGCTTTTGGCAGGCAGAGTTGTGCATTGCATTAACAAATGGAATTTAGCCTTGCATCCTACTTAATCTGTCACTTAGGATAAGTGCATTTTGTTTAAATAAGACCTAACCCATGCATTCGCGGGCAATCCATTTCAGATTTTGACAACGCATAAAGTTGAAGGCTGCTCTTTATAATTAACAATGATGGTTATTACCTTTACTCCAGTGTTATAGCATGGATTCAAAAAAGTTAAAGAGTTATGATGCGTTGAAGGTGACCAGTTTGCTTATTTTGTCCAGACTTTGTATTCAACTGAGCTGTCAGACACATGTCTTGCTTACAAATATGATCATAGTACTTGTTCCTACTCAAAAAAAANTGTGGAACCCTATCACCATGCTCAAGAACATCCAATTGGATTTTGCTTGATAGTATTGTTCTCAGTGCGGATTTCGTTTGACATCTTTGGAAGAAATGGGAGGATTAAAAACCTAGTGGGACGTGTCTTGCAGAATAATTCTTCAAAAAGATTCTATCGCTTTTTATCAAATCATTTAAACCAAAATTGAATCTATACACCATGTCTACCTCCTGGAAGGTTGACTTCAGCATTCCTCTTGGACAAGAGGTAAGACAGGTCTCGTCACATCTATATAGCGCCTTTCATGCATGTCGCATTTGCCCACCTGCTTGATGTATAATTTTTTTTNAAAACACTCTCTTCCCCCTCCCCCAGAAGTTTTTAAAAACTCCACGGACTAATCAATACAGGGAAGAGCCTCCCGATGAAAGCAGGGTAAGGCAAATTTGTTTAAATAGAGGAATAGTCACTTCAAGAGTGGAATTTACTGGGTTGAGTTTAAACTGTTTGGGTACTCTTAAGGTGCTGATGGGTTTCGGCATGTTTCAAACACAAAATGTATTTGGGTCAGACACCTGTGGAACCCTATCACCATGCTCAAGAGCATCCAATTGGGACTTCCACATATGTATGCCACCAACAGGTGGAAATATTCCTGTGACTGGAATGGAAAGCCCACTCTCTCCCTGGAGGGATTCAGCAGCTAAAACCACATAGCTTTCCACTGAGAGCACAGTCTGGTAAGCCTTCTGCTGCTTGTCTACCTGCAACCCCCCCATGTAGTGAGGGCACTGGGTTGCAAGGTCAACAGGAGCTGAGTGGGAAGAACCCCTGCTGTACCTAGTGACCACGTTCATATATACCTAAACCTTGGGCAAGTTTCCTTACTCCACACAGAGCCTAATAATAATCCCTCCAAAACCAAAAACAATAATAAATTGGTCATTTTCAATCCATGACTGTTTGTGGGACATTGCTGTGCGCAATTGGCCGCCGCGTTCGCCCACAAATATACAGTCAATTCACTTTACAGTGTGTTCTGTGAAGCGCTTTGGGACGTCCTCCCGACGTGAAAAGCGCTATATTAAATGCAAGGATTATTATTATTATTATTATTATAATATCATCTCAAACAGACAGTTTTGTTTGGATATATATATATTAAAAAAATCCCCGGTAAAGATGATTTCACTGAGAAACCAGGTGGGGGTTAGTGTGGTTTCGATGGATCGCTCATTTAAGGCTATGGAGCAGTTTCAATCGACCACCTGGGAGTGTGCAATGGACCAAAGAGGGAGGTGTGTGTGTGTGTGTGTGTGTATCAGCCTCAATCATATGAGTTTTATTCTCCTCCCCAAAAGCCTCCTACAGGTGCAAAGGTGCAAAAGGCTCAAAGCAGCCCCTTTTTTTTTTAGCATTGGCTCCGCACTGCTGTCAGACGTTGAGGTTTCTTTTCCTGCAGATGCTTTCCTTCGTCTCGACGCTCGTGTCTGTGCGTGAATTGGAGAAGAGAAGCCACAGCAGAGCAACGACCCAAAGGTCGAGACTTCAGCCACACTTTCTTTTGGCTGCAGAGCAACGAATTGGAGAGACAGCCCCACACACACACACTGCCGACTTCAAACATCAATCACTTGCTGCATTTTACCGTCGAGGCCGAAAGAAGGCGTTTGAAGGCAAAAGGGAGAGTGAGTGAGTGAGTGAGTGAGTGAGCGAGTGAGTGAGTGAGAGAGAAAGAGAGAGAGAGAGAGAGAAAAAATGCTGCATTTATTGTCGGAAGTGAAAGTGATGTGATGAGAAGACAGCATTGCATCCGACCTCCCACTTAAGGTCTGTCTCACACACTCATTGACTGGGACTGATCAGGAAGTCTTGTTCTTGCATCAAACCTGTGGGGTCTCCACAAAAAAAAAAGCCATCAGTTCAATGTGCAGCTCAGCCCCTCAATAAGAGGTAAAACTCTCCCACTCTTCCTCCTCCTCCTCCTCCTCCATCAGCAGGTAGGGAGATGATTTTTTTTTGTTCTAAGCGACTCTCTTTCCTCCCCTCCCCTCTGTGTTCGCTTTAATCCTAAGATCGCGATTGCCTTTGTTTTGCTTTGCCTTTGGCTTTGCCTTTTTGGGGGTCTTTCTCATTCTCGTTCCCCATCTCTGCGCCTTCTGCCCTCTCTCTCTCCCCCTCTCTCTCTCTCTCTCTGTCTGTCTGTCTGTACCTGTTGCAGAGCTCAGGGTTGTGAACCATCATCTGCGAAAAAAAAAAGACACTTAACAATAAAGGGGGTTCGGTGGGGTGGAGGGGTGCAATGTGTGAGGGAGAGGAGAGGAGAGACTGTGAGTGGCTTTTGTTGGTGGTGGTGATGTCCCTCTTAACTCGCCTTTAACCAGGCTCTGACCTGTCTAAACGTGGATCTCCATGCACTTTGGATGGCAGTGATGATGACTGTGAAAGTTTTTTTTGGATGTGTTGGGGTGGGGGGAGGGGAAGGGGGAAAAAGGAGAGAGTGGTGTTCAGATCCCTGTCTGGTTTGCTGTTGAAGCATTTGTTTTTGCTTTTATAATCCGCTGTTGGATTCAATTGTGAAATGAATCCACTTTGATCCACGGCTCGCTGTTTGTATGACACAGAACAGAGTAGAATAGACCCAGACCTAGAATAGACCCAGACCTAGAATAGACCCAGACTTAGAATAGACCCAGACCTAGAATGAAAAGCACACAGACAAGGCAGTCAGGAAATACACTCATCTCCAAGATCTAAGTAACACGCCGAGTAACGTTTCTTCCCCACTATTTTATAAAAGGATTACACATATTCCCCCCAAATGCCCCAAATTTATTTTTTTTACATTATATTTTTCATGTACAATAAAAACGTAATGATCAGTCAGAGGTGGCTGACAGATCTTAGTGACACACTGCCTCAATCTTTCTGCCTTGCCCCTCCTTTCGCAACTTCAGGTCGCGCCTGAAGACCTTCCTCCTCGACTGTGCTTATGGTCACTTACGGTCACTAGTCCTCCGTACTTTGGGATGTTACCCTGCAATGAGGGGCGTTCTTTGTGTTTGTGCGATAATTATTCAAAGGTGGCTTAAGGTAACTCTTTCCAAGGTGATGTGGTCAGTAATGGAATATCAAAATCAAGACATCACCAAGACTCTGATTGCCAGAAACTAAAGTCATGAACAGTCCGCTTGTATAGTGCATTGCGTGTTGTACTATTGCTGTTGTAATATCCACTGAGCAGGGTAAATAGGAATTGAGTCATGACACCAGGAGTTTAGGATATAGCAATGCTGCTTCTGGTTGAAATACAATCTTGTAGAATTGGGATCATTTTTGGAATAGGGGACAGGAGAAGGCCATTCAGACCATTGAACCTGTTCCACCAGTTTTAGATCTTGGCAGATCTTTTAATCCCAACGCTTCGCCTTTCATCAGTATAAGACAGAAATATTTTTTTATGAACTGATGCTATTTCCACTTGAAATACAGTTCCTCATTTGTAGAGAGTATTGCAAGTATATAGTGTTGTAACATGACCTTTCCTTTAAACATCTTGCATGTTTAAAGGAAACCGGACATGAGGAAATATATCTTATGGTCAATGACGTGCAAAAGAGGGTAGGTATCACCTGGTGCACAAACTCAATGTCAAAACAAGACTTTTGATACCTTTGTTATTTACCCATTGTACCGACTATTTGTAGATATTTTTGATTCCTTCTCTTACTGAGAAAGCCATCACAATAATCATTCCAACAAACTGGTGTCTATTGCAAATTTGGATTGATGGGGACTGGAATAAAGTGACAGGATCAAATTATAAGTGGATCTTTGTTTGCAGGGCAACATGCATATTAAAATATTAAAACATAGTTGTGGGTTACTCTTGTGATTGTGGCTGAAGAATATTATTGGCAGAGGTCTGAGAGAAGACTATCTGCTCACCGTCTCAGAGGATATGTGACCTGGTCAACTGAGTGCGCCCTAAGGAAAGAATAGAAACTCATGGAGAGCAAAAGTCTCGAGGCATAAAAGAGGTTGATGTTCTTTCAGTTTGCTTTGTTACCCTGCTTCGTGCTGGCTTCACTCTGCGTCAAATTTAGTTACTGATGACTAATGTAAAGGCATAAATAAGATTGATTGCCAAATTAGTTTATACACTGGTGCTAAAAGCTTTTATTTGCTTCCCAGAGTTCAGTTGTAATTTTAACGTACAATCCACTTGTCAGAGATTTGCCCAGTGGACGTTTTCCTGGATGGCAAATTGGGGATCTGTCACCTGAGACGCCCAAGCAGTTGAGTGTTTTTCCTACTTTTTCCCACATGTGATATGATTCTTCCTAAACAACAAAGAATTTACATTTGTATATAGCGCCTTTCACATCCAAGGTGCTGGACAATCAGTCTTTCGGACATAAGCTGGGGGTCAGGTTTGGGAAGGATGGAGGGCAGGGAGGGAAGAAGGGTCAAAGAGTACGGTCTGGATAAGGGTTCTAAACTATATGGTTTATATAAGGGTCTAACCATGATATGGTTCCGGATTCCTGCTTAGTAATGGGCAGCAATCTGTTTGTGTATAATGAGGCCTGGTGCAGTGAGACTGGCTGTTATGTTTGACCAGGTGAGACAAAGAACATCTTAAGTGGGAGAAGAATAGAGTATAAACATTCGCATGTTTTCATGACATGTCATTAATAATAATCTTTGCATTTGATATTTGTGCTTTTCACATTTTCTAGATGTCTCAAAGAGCTTCACAGAATGTATTGTAAAGTGAACTGACTGTATATTGTGGGCGAAATGTGGAAACAAATTGCGCACAGCAGTGTCCCACAAACAGTCATGGATTTAACATAAGTAGTTATTAATTTCAAGTGGTAAGGGCTGGGAAGCAATGATGTACAATATATGCAAGGAGACAGCAGTCTGGGACTGTTTTCAGATACGATTTCACAATCATCCTGAAAATTCATAGGCACAATCTGAGCTGTCAAGGCGTACAATTTGGGGCACCACAATTACTTTTCTGATTGCTAGGAGTGGTGTGGCTTAAAAACAAACCATTTAAATGTGTACAGATATGCTTTAATTAGAATTGACATTCATCAAAAGAGATCATATTTGAAATTTTAAAAAAAAGGATCATCTTCGCAGTTCAGCTTTTGAGACTCAGTCTCTGCAACTCAAAAGGTGTGCTCTTTCTTTATCCAGAGGATAATTAACAATGTGAATAGGTTATCAGGAAGGGTGGCTGAGACCAGGAAGCTAAACCCATTTTAAAAAAAGCAGCTTAATGCTGTGACGGGGCTAGAAGAGGAGAAAGAATGGGACCACTGATAGTAAGGTGGGTAATATGGAAGGGTGAGTTAAATGGGCTGACGAGCAGTCATCCAAACCTTTCCTGTGAACTTATGATCATAGGTTTAAAAAATGTCAGATAATGAATGGTTACTTGGACTGCAGGAACTACCGTCATGTGGTCTGCTGGCATTAAAACCTGTGTTCCTTTTGTTTCGTTTCTTTGCCTGCATCCCACAACTTTGTTTGAGATAGAGATCACCCACCATTTTTAACTTCATCAGCTTGATATGTTTAAAGTGCTGCCTTTGCTAAAGTGTGTGTGTGTATATATAATATACATAATATATCTATGTGTGTGTATATATATATAATATGTCAAAAAAAACAAGCATGCACAACAAAAGGTAATTTCATGCATTTCCAGTTACTGCTGGCTTTTCTTTGTAATTTAAATGTGGTTTGGCAGTGAGTGGGTGAGCAATGTGAAAAACAGCAGAAGAAGGGAGTTGAGCTTTGTGTGAGTGTTCCTTGAAACGAGAGGTTTTATTACATCTAAGTACAACGTGTGGAACTGTCAGTTTGGTTTACACAGGCAAGCAGCACTGCACCAAATTTCATGGTGGTTTTTATACCTTTTGAAATGGCAATGCCCCAGATTTTCTTCTCTTTGGTTTGTAATCCTCTGCATGAAACCTTTTATTTTTTTAATGACTGACTCATGTCGTGGGAATTCTGTCGGGTATACTCTTACTCTTGATGGGAATTGTTGAATTTCATTAGAAAGTTCTTGCCCACTGTTACTGTTATGCAGGCCTCCTCTTTGCACTGTATGAAACGTAGATTAAAATCAAATGCTCTGTTGCTATTATGTTGGCGATTCATACTCAACCTTCAGAACTGGCTTCACTTTACGTCTATGTTAAAATATACTGAATCAATGCATTTGGCACATGCCCTAGTGCAGATGTTTAATGACTCTTTTGGTTATGGATTAATTGGTAACTTTCCTTCTCATTAATTCTATTTGCCAGCACTCTAAACCTCTATAACTTTCACCCTTTAGTGGTGTTACACAGTACCAGTTTACTGTTCCATATTTGTAACTGAAGTTGCACACTTGTGCCTTACTGAACATCAAAGGCAATCAGTATTTAGCATGCATGTATATTCTTGAAACTTGGCTAATGGTAATGTTGGCACAAATCTAAGCATGGATTACTCTTAGGCAAATGCTCGACTTGCCACAACCCTATTTGCTTTTTGAACACATTTCCAGAGCAGCATTTGTCTACAAAATATAGTCATTACAGTAAAAGCACTTTAAAATGTTCTCTTGGTGTGAAAGGTGCTGTGTCAAATGCAAGAATTACTATTTCGAGGACAGTGATTGTGGAGAATTAAAAATGGAGCTAAATTTATTCTTGTATACTCTCCCTTTTTGAAGAGTTGAATTAAAAACAGGACATAGCTTGTGGCAGGCCAGTGTGAGTAGTTGGTATGCTGGTTTCTTGCTACGTTGCATGTGTCTGCTATGCCACTCCCTTTACTGCTACCTGTTACACAGCTATCAAGGTGTGCTCATCAAAGTTACAGATGGTTAAAGTTTCTATCAAACACTAAAATCAACAGCAACATTTACTAAAGGGAGAATTGTAACAAATGTACATCGATTATGCTTGCTTTAAAAGAAAAATTGCCACACAGTGAAAATGAACTTTAATGTTTATTGCTTTTGTGTGTTCCGCCCAAGTCTTACTGAGCATCTGAGACGAGTAATTCTGAAGTGTTTGTCAGCAGGATAAAATGGAGAATTGTAGCTAATGAAGAATGTTGGTCCGTGTAATCAGACTGCCAGTCATTTTCTGCTCAATTATCAATCAGCAGCAAATTGCACTTTAGACAATAAGGATACTTGTCGGTGTGTTAACTTGTAGGCGAATATGAGGCCTTAACAAAGCATCAAATGCTTACCACCAGTCAGCTACAAGTGTCCAATTTATTAAGGGGCGATCCAATTAACTTAAATAAGTTAGCCATATTCATTCCAATGTTTTAAATTACTTACCATATCATCGCTTTAAATCAAATTTGAATTTGGTTTTATTACCATTGACAAGCAATAAGTTAATACATGGCTGAGTTTGCAAAATAAATTGAATGCTTATATCTTCCTGGTACCATTATGAATCATCTTGAAGCAATGAAAAGGATTTTATTTAGCTTAGCTGCTAAGTTCAGAAAATATATTGAGTCCATTAGCGTGATATTGAATTACTAGAGTGTTGGGAAAAGTTTGCAAGTGGCCAAATGTAAACTTGCTTTGCCAGGTTCACTGATTTATAAACTATTATCCAGAGGTTGTGGTGTGAAGGATACTAACAACTAAAAAAGCACAGGGCATGGATCTGACTTCAATGGACGAAATAGTTAGTGAGACTATTTCGTATTAACTGAATGTGGTTAATGATTTTATGACCATCTGAATACAGATAAGCAAAGTGCAATTATCATTATTTTACCAAGAATTTTTGTCTAAATACAGTGAACTCCTGATGACCCTGGCTTAACTTGTCACTACCACCTAAATCATCATGCAGTCAATATCCTGGCTGCATTTATTTAGGCATTTATACATATGCCTAAATCGCTCCTCCTGATAACTTATCAGTGAGATCTTTTCTCTAGGTGTGACGAGTTTCCAGGAATTTTCTGTATTGTACAATTTACTTAAGACACCAAGATATATAGGCGAGTAAATATAAGGATAATCACCGTTCATAGAGATTTAGCCTACTTCACTGATGAGATATGGAATATTAGGTGTGTTTTAATCTAAATGTAGATGCATATTGAAAAAACACTTACAAAATGAAGGAATATCCATTAGTAGAGATGTAAAGGGATTTGGCTGATTCACTGAAGATTTCCAGTCAATGAAAAGCTGTTGCAGCCAAGCTTAATTCATCAGTGGATTGGTTTTTGAGGGTATCTGACTAAAAGTTGAAAGAAGTTATTTCAGCCTGCGGTAGATTAGCGATGATCCAAAGAGTGCGTATTTTAGCACATGAACATCAAAAAGACAATGAAGCATTAGAGAGAAAGGAAGACCAACAAAAACAATTTGGGTCATTTTATGAAAGGCTTCTGGTGTCAAACATTCTCATCAGGAAACAAAATGATGGAAATGCAATCTAGTTGTTTAACATGATGAAAGCCCAAATGATTTTTGAAACGGGTTATTTGAATTGGACTGTGGGTGCATTACCAGAATGCATGAGTCTCAAATGAAAATGCATCAGGGTTAAACAGTCCGATCAAACTGCCCGTTGCCACTGAAAGTAGAGTATATTTTATGGTATCTCCACTGATGGGGAAACAAGCGGATAGGTGGATCTATGTGGACCCATGAAAAGGCCAAAGTTTGTCTTTGAACCTGGTACACATTGATTCCATCCTCGAATTAATGACCGAATGCTACTACTAAAATATTTTAAATAAATAGCTTACTTTTGGGACTGTTGATGTTAAGCCTTTCGTGTTTGCTCACGACAGAACCCAGTGCATTTCTCAGAAAGTGGAGGAGGGAGGATTGCTTTTAGAAGTATGAATGATGCGAATGAGTCATAGTGCTGGCTCAGTCTCTTGGTTTTAACATGTTTGATGGCTCACTGTTCTCTCTGCTTTCAGTGGCTGATCAGTGAAGTAGCATCAGAAATTCACAATGTGGTGCCCAGTGGCGCAGGAGCAGATTATGAGGGGACAGGGCATGGCTAAAGTTCAAACATTTAATAATAAATATCACCAAATCCCATTTGACCAGTCCTCAATATTTCTTGGCAGTGATCTTGTCAACTGTACAAGGAGGAAGGATTTCTCTTCTATCATGGTTCACTGTGACATTTTCTGTTTGTAGAAAATTGGATGCAAATTCTTACCAATAATAAGCAAGCGATTGCATGAATTCATCAAATATTTTAATAAAATGAATGCAAAGAGACAAACTCTACTAGGCTGATGGAGCCTTTGAATGTGCAATTGTAGATAAAAGAGTAGTTTTAATACCTGTAATAATCCTTTTATTTGATAACGCCTTTCACATCCAGAGGACATCTCAAAACACTGTACAGGATATATTTTAAAGTGTAGTAGCTATGTTTTTTGTAGGTGAACACAACAGCTAATTTGCATACCACAATCTTCCACAAATGGCCGTGGAATAAATGACAAATTGATTTACTCAGTCTTATTAAAAAATATATGATTTGAGGCAAATTACAGTAAATTGTAGAAGTGTTCGAAAAAGCTGTTGAAGCACAAAATTTGTGTCTGAGTGAGGCCCAATGTGGTTAGATGCTTATCAGCAAACTGTCAAGTCAACATAAATGAGTTTTCACCAAGCTGTTATTCAGAATTTCGACAAGTGAGCTTTTTAATGACTCCTAAAATATTTTTGAAGGGTAACAATCCTATAATGTAGATGTGAATTTGCTGCCTGTAGTTTTATACAGATTCCATGTTAACATTGCGCTCCCTTTCAGAATTGGTGAGGCACTACAGATTTACCTACCTATCCATTCTTCTGCTTACAGTGAGTTTCAAGACAAAGATAAAAATACTGTAGTTAAATCCTTGTGGTTGGGTGCATTGTGGAAATGTATTTTTTTTTCTATATGGTATAGTGTCGTGAATTACCATTTAGTGTCACTCCAGCGTAGAAGTAGTAGAACAGCAAGTTAGGAAGGTCGAGGAATGCTCCAGTGGTTGGGTTTGAAGTGCGAGGACAAGGCTTTTCTCTTGGTGAAGCTCCAGCTGCCACATTGCACTGCTCTGGACCTCTCGAATCAGACCTTTTCTTAGTTGGGTCTTGTTGACCTGGATATGCATTCAGAAATGAAAAGTATGCATTGTTTGTCGTGGCAAAAGTCCCATTTGCTAAAGGATGTGGGCATTGATGATTAAATGTGGCAACTGAATGTCAATTGCAGTAAATTTATGAGACTTGTGCTGGGGCCAAGTCCTATAAGGACAAAGATGGATCTAGCTTGTGGTGATTGGTAGTAAGAAGAGGATACCTTCAACTCAGTGTTGTGTGAATTCAGATCCCAGAAGTCAAAAGATTCTTTTTTTATGCTTCATTATGTTTTATCCTTGTATCTTAATATTAAAAAAAAGGTCTGTTCATGAAAAGATGAGCAAAAAGATATTATCTGAAGAGAAACCATATGTTGAATGAATTTGTGAAACTGCTGTGTGGTTGATGGCTCTGTAAGTGACCAGGACCTGTCTCTCAATATGTTACAGAACCAGAGGGCAAAGGTTGATTGATGGAGCCACAAAAGGGAATTACAGCGTGGCAGTCCTTCCGAGAGAAAACCAGACCTTTTCTGCCAAATTTGAGGAAACGGAAAGATGGAAAAAAACAACTCTTGGACCAGCGGCTGAGTTTTTCAGAGCCGGACATGGTGCAAGTGGGCACTGCCAATGCTGAAGATAGCTCCAATTCTGCTGTGTCAAGCTCCAATGTTACTTACTTCAGCAGCCCATCTACTCCGTTGAAGAAACCCATTGACAACAATGAGCAAACAGAGCCTAAGGAAACTGCCAACATTGCGTCAGAGGCATCTTTTCATACAGAAATGTGCTGCAGTGAAAAATTCCAAAGTACTGAGTTACCAGTGGTTGTCAAGGAATCCAGTAAAACGTGTGCTGAGGGCACTTTGTGCAATGACTTGTGTGGTGGGACAATGGGAGAGAAATATGAGGTATGTAACTTATACAAACACATTCAATGAGTAGTATTGAAAAGACTTCTTTGCTTGGATTAATGTGCATGTTTTGAGTTTGTTCTATTCCTATGCCTTTAAATTCACCAAGACAGCAAAGCATGAGGGTGCAGTTTCATTATTGTGATAGATAATTTTAAGATGCACATCAGCAAGTGCTTGTTTACACGCTGGGTAATTGACAGCTAGATCGAGTTATCGGGAAGGATGGTTGACTTCAGAATGCTGAATTCTTAAGTGATCTTAACCAACTGTAGGTTGATCTCAAGATTATCAAGGACTTGAGGTTAAATGGAACAATCATACCCATAGTGTGCTTAGCATCATTCCTGATGATTGCAAAAGGTTAATCTTTATGATTGGGATTGGAAAGAAAAAGGGGACCGATTACCCAGCAATACATAGAATCGAATCGTTCATTTCAGTCAAAGCCAACCTCAAATGACATTACAGATGTCCTTACTTCTGGAATTAACAACCAGTTGCAAGCGATCCTTTAATCATTACCTGTCAGTTACAAAATTAAGAGCACCTAGAATTTCATCTCTCACATATGCCTTTACATTTTGTGATTGGATTTCCGATGTTTGCAAATGTAGTGGGGAAACCCTAATTTGCAGCTTCTCTTGCCTATTTAGCGATATTTGCAAAACAAATGATTATAACAACAACAACTTGGATTTATATAGCTCCCTCCACGCCGGACGGTGTCTCAGAGCGCTTTACAGTAGCAGATCCCGGGACCGAGCCGGGGGAAGGTGACCAAAGGCGCGGTCGAAAAGAAAAGAAATTATAATTTCTGATAGCTTTGAAGTGCAAAAAGGGACTGAGATTGATGCTGGGCATTGGAGTTTTTGCTCTTCAGCCTTTTGTCAGATTGTGGAGGTGCAAAGACATGAATGAGGACCTTCTAGCATGGCTTGTGAGTTTAATAAAAAAGTGGCTTCGCATTGGTGATCACTGTAAGCAAGAGGAAAGTGAGATCAGTATCGATGCAGAGCTCGAGAGTCGCCTGAAACGTATCCAAGATTCACCGTTTTGGGAACTGTTTTAGGACTGACACAATTTGGAATCTGACATACAAATCTACATTTTGTCTTAAATATTGCCAGACAATAGGGGAACACCTCCAGTTATTTGTATGCGTTTCCCTGGAATATACCTTTAACATTTCCATGATAATGACACCTTATCATTTCAACGCTCTATTGAATTTCTGTTCCTAAGCAGCCATACTTCTTAGTCATTTACAGACTGACAGAAATAATCATTGCGCACACTATATATTTCTGGTAAAATGAGTTCCCAGAGGGTGTGGTCCATTTATGTGCTGATGAGCTCTAATTACTTTTAAGGAAGTTGTGCCAACAGAAGCAAAACTTCCAAGTTACCTAAGCGGATAATTTTAAACTGGATTGCTCTTCTGATCAGTCCTCCTCTGTACCTTTAGTAGAATGTCATACTATAGAAACCTGTTCCCTTAGTTCCTCATTAGGATTAGTAGTTCTTTGAATGATGGTGTACTGTATCTAATTTGTCATGGCTGCTTCATTTATTCAGCTGAGCGATCTGACCGGTGCCGCAAATGCCATCCACTTAGATCCAAGGATATTCTTTCATTTGAACTGAGTGCAATGATTCACAGGTGCTTCAAATGTTCATGAGATCCAGTAAAATATGTGATCAGGTCATTTCCTTGCATTTGATATAGCACCTCACATCAATGTCTGAAAGTGTTTCATAGTTTTCTGTTACATACAGTGACTGTATTTGTAGGCAAGTACAGCTGCCAATTTGTAAACAGCAATACCCTCCAAACTTCAGTCAGGATAGGGAAATGAGTGATCAATTGTTTTTGTATGTGAAAGATTGCTGGGCAGGACACTGGGATGAACTCCCTACTTTTCGAACAATGTCATGGGAGTTTTAACGTTCACCTGAATAGACTTAATTCCCCCTTCCCCCCACTTAAGTAATTGTCTATTGCAAATAAATTCAGCTATTTCATTCCAGAGGATGTTCTGTAGGACAGGAAGAATAGGCATTATGTCTCCTTAGGGCACGAAAATGCCATGAGTACTGTACTGCTTACCTCCCCTCCACCCAAAAGAATAGAGCATACTATATTTACTCCAATACTTGCACTTTTCTGATATATACTTTTAAAAGCCCTCCTAAACTGACACAGAGATGCATCTTATCCCTTATCTGACATTAGAAGAATTTATTGATATCCAAACAATGCAGTCAAATCCTCATGAGGCCTGCTGAGGCCAGCTTAATAAAACTTTGAAGCTCATTTACACTATCAGGTTATATCTATGCAAACATAATCATGCACAAAGTAGGAACAATTGTGCAGTCAAGCCAATAGTTGGCAGATGGATTTAATATAGATAAATGCAATGTTATCCATGTTGGAATAAGAAATGGCAAATATGTACACAAGAAAGAGATGCTCATTTGCAGAGATGGAAAAGGATTTGGGTGTGATTATTAATCGAACACTGGCTTGTAAAGTCCATAATTAAGCTGCTGTTAACAAAGCTTATCAAACACAAGGTTGTATTGCAAGAACATTTAACTTTTGAGGAAAATTAAGTTATTCTGAATGACCAGGTCACAAATGGAATATGCTGTGAGGTTTAAAAAGTGCTTTTGAGTTGCCAATGACGCATTTGTTTCAAATTGTCTGTCGTATCAAATTATGGAAAGGTGAGCAGTTTATATCAATGTATATAGAGTCAGAATCCAGCATGTGGTATTTTCACATGGACCAAAAATGTGGTTAAAAGCAGTGAAGGATTTAATGTTATCCTCGGGATGAAATCGATCCTCTTCCCCCCCGCCCCACCCACCACCTTAGCCAGTATAAGGCTAATTAATTTTAAAATTTAAAATTCATTTAATTTTAACCTTAGTTTTGGTCACTGGTCCCATAAAAATGGTACAACACAGTCAACTGTTCATTCATGTCTGCTTTTATCCATGTGAGACAATCTCATCCCATTCTCCTTATTTGCTCCACACACCTTTAATACTTTTCCTCCTTGAGCACCTCTCAATCGGCTAGCAAATAATATATGGACCCTGCTTCAATTACAGTGTGTCGGAGAGAATTCCACGTTCCATCCATCCTGTGTAAAGTTTTTTTTGACCTAACTGAATGTATGCTGATGTCACTGATAACTATTCCCAAATATTCCTTCCGTGATCCCATCCGTATTCATAGTTTTTTCTTTGTGGTTGTGCAGGTAGCTACCAGTCTTTTCCAGCTAAAATGTTTCTGTGAAAGAAACCAAATCGCCTCGTTTTGCAATGTTTCCACACGTTCTATGATGAACGATTTACCTTAGGAGCAACAATTATATTAAAAAGAAACAACTTGAAGTCTTAAAAGAACTCTTGGCCAATAAATCTTATACTAATCACTAATGCCGTAGTAATTTACAGTTCTGTTTCACAATGAGGAATTGTAATTTTTACATTATTCTTTAATAATCTCTCTATTTTGGCATTTACCATGAAGATTGGTGCTTTTTTGGTATTATAAGGGATGTCAAAGTATTTTGAATCCTGTTCAGAGCAAGTTGTAGACTAAGGAATTGCTCTTATGAGGAACTGATGAGAGCACTTGATCACCAGTTTGCCATTCATACTTTATTCATTAAAAATACTATATAATCCTCCAAGATGTTTGTGTAGAAGTGCATTCACCATCAAACTGGGGAAGTCATCAATATCCAGTATGTTACTATATTTAACCGGTTTGACATCAGTGCATTAATCTGCCAAAAAGGTGTGTAACTAAGGTTAGGTAACTGTTTGAATAAAACCTATCAAGCCAGAATAACTGCATATTATATTTTTCCTGCTCAAGCTAATGAGATGCTTGTGCTATTTTTTGCCCCCTCTGTCTTGCTCTCTCTTGCTCTCTGACTTTCAGATCCAGTTTCTGGTAGATACGATGTGGAAAACAAGTTCCCAAAATTTGGTACAACTTGACACTGAATCAGTTTTTTAAAATGTGAGCATATTGCCTATTGTATGTTGAGGGATACTTGTTAAATTTGTAACTTGAATTATGTGACCAAAGCACAGTGTTAGAGACAATATCTTTCTCCTTTTGGAATACCGCATTGTCATATCTACATATGTGATAGACTAATTTCTTTGAAAGACCTTTCATCTACATAATACATTTGCTGGTGCACCCTTGCCCAATAACTGCTGTCTGTAGTTATCACTTAATGTACTAAGTCTAACTCTTCCTTCTTCTCTTCTCTCCCACACCCTCATCCCACTGACATGAATTGTGATACTCCCACTTTGGCTTTACACTCTTAAACTAAACAAAATGTCAACTTGGGTTTATCCGGCAGAAAATTGTAATAATTATCCTCCCACACATTAGCTAAATTGGTGCAGTTCAATCTTAAATTTTACCCTGTTCAATTTTTACTGCAATGCTTTCCCCTTCCGTTTCTCTGTTTATGCTGTTATAGCTCTCCCACCTCTCTCCCTTCCCTCACCTCTGTCCACCCCTCCCCCGTGCTCGGGTCCCGACTCCTGACTGTCCAGGCTTTGGGACGTCCTCCCGACGTGAAAGGCGCTCTATAAATGTAATTTTGTTGTTGTTGGTTGCTGGTGGTCATGTGGTGTAGCGTGCAGAGGCTTTTTCACTTGGTTCCGTCAATAGACAATATTCCCTCTCCTCCCCTTCCCAAAAAGAGAAACTATCTCCTCTGCCTTCAATCTTCCTTTTCCCTCTTGGTTAATGCAGACAGTGATTTCTCTTTCCTCTTTCTCCAGAGATCATAATAATAATCCATGCACTTGCCTTATGTTAAAATGTCTCAGAAGTGCACCACTGTAATTACTGTTAGGTGTGGTGGCTGTTTATTTATAGATGATCACCATAGCCAGTTTGCACAGAGCAATTTCCCACTAACAGCCAGTGATGAATGAACAATTAACTGGAGGATTGTTGACCAGGACACTCATATTCCACTGACTGTTTTAAGGAACAGAATTAGAAACAAGTCTAGCATTGATTGTGTTATGAAATGTTGCTTCTTTCACCCCAAAATTCACAAATGTAATTTTTATTTTATCATTGTTTGAAATGGAAGCACACTTAATACACGACTGTCATTACCATCTGGGTTATGATATGCCAACTAGATGCTTGGAAAGTGTGCAGGTGGTGAAGGTGATGTAGCTAAGAGCTTTGTGTCGTAATGTTGAGACACAAGTGAATAATGACCCTAATGATGGTGATTATCACAAGGAATATGTCGATAAAATGCCACACATTTCACCCCAATTTCTAACTAAAAGCAATTTTCCACCTGAATCAAGAAATAGTGGGAATGGGCTATACTGTTGAATAGTTATAATAGACATTGCTCTAGTAAATATTATAATACCTAATCTTTGCATCTGCTGGTGAGTAATCGCTTTTGAAAGCTTCAGGCAGTGAATAGATTAAATTGGAGTTGGCTAGGTGTTGAAAGTTGATCCTATGTCACTAGACCAGGAATAAACCAGAAAACCTTATGTGTTTTCTGAAAGCAAACATGTATTTACTGCCATTGTCTCCCAACTGTGTTAGGAATTGAAATTTAGAGTTGTTGTGTAGAGCCAACGTCAGGGTGTTGGACAAATTTAAGGTACTTGCCCCTTTAATGGGAGGATAGTAGAGTGTGTGTGCCGGAAAGATTAAATGAAATGAGCTGAAGGGACTTGTTTATCTTAACCTCTCTTGTGACATTAGCTGCCAGATACGGCCACAAGACTGTTGGGATGAGCCGATTCTCGTGCCTGCTGTGAATGTTAGACGGAGAAGATGTTTGAAAATCCCACGCCAAATCCCTTCAAAGTATAGTAATAAGGAATCTGTTGTGCAGGAAATGAAACCGGTGGAAGGGAAAACATGCCCATCAAATTAAAAAAAAGAAAAAAACTTTTTGTTGTATTTTTTTAAAGTTAAAAGCATTTTTTTTATATTATAAGTTTGGTTTTGGACATGTTTCTGGACCCCATTGATCTGACTGCAAATGCAGCTCAGCAGAAATTCTGCACTTTTATAGTAATTCTTACATTTGGTACACCACCTTTCATGTCAGGAGACCGCTTCAAAGTACTTCACAAGATATACTGTAAACCGTATACATTTTGTGGGTGAACACGGCAGCTAATTTGCACACAGCAATGTTCCACAAACAGCCATGAAGTGAATGACCTATTTTATCTGGGGTTTGTTGGTCAGGTCACTGTGAGAATCTCCTCTTTTTGGATTCTGAGGAGAAAGTACTACCAATTGAGCAGGCTATAGCGCTGTGTGAGAACCTCCAACATTATACTGTATTAACTTTGTGAAAACATTGGTGATTTGTGTTTACTTTCTCAGACATTTGTGTTAGCAAGCTGTTGTGGTTACCATTTTTGCTAGTTTTACTAAAGTCAATCCGTTATTTTTCAGGAGGATCTCAGTGAAAGCACTGACCTGGAGTCTTCTCAGAGTTCACAAATCTTCGAAGAACAGGTAGGATTTAAATTGTGATGAAAATGACACACTCTTCTGATAACCTTTAATGACTGGGTCGCACAAGAGGCTTGGTTGAAGGAAGCCCTTCGAGACCCTTTGATCTCATCTTTCTGGAGTACCCACCCTGCTTTTGTCGAATACAGCCTCAAGCTGTTTTTCAAACTCTATCTGGCAACTTATTCCTGCCTTTAATTTGCCTCTGTGTAAAGAAATTATTCCTGGTGTCTGCCCTGAAATTGCTCCTCACAACACTGAACCTGTGCTATCTTATTGTGCTGCCTTGGCTTACTTGCATCCAAAGAACAGTGTTGTGAAATATACTGGCATGACCTTGTGTATAACTGTATCATTTCAGATGCGCGCATTTGTCATGCATTTAATTTCCTTACAGACATGTGGACAAAATGAAGGGAAAAGCAGTGATTCATCATCAAGATTAATTCATAGCCCCTCATACCTTTTGACCATTAATCTGATAGAAGGACGGAACCTGGTAATCCGCGATCGTTGTGGTAAGTCATTCTGAGACGACTCTCTCCAGGATTTATTGTAGTCCACAGTGACTTACTTAAAGTGACAATGTTGATTTTCAATAATGCAGCAACTTATAAAAAGATTTCTGAGATACTCAAACGATACTGTGACCATGTGGACATTCCTTGCTGTCGTTATTTGGGTTAGTAATGCAAGCAAGGGTGTGGAACTTTTCTGTGTGCTGTCAGCGAATGTGTGGAGTCATTACACTTGATAGCAATTTCCTGTGGCAGACTGAGACTTGAGGTACAAGGTACTATTTCAATCCGCAAAAATAGTTGTTGAAACCTGAGAATTGGTAAAAATAGAAGTCGTGTTGGGTACCCTTTTAATTCAGGCGGTGTTGAAGGGACTTCTTCATATAAACTAGGGTAATTATATCTCCCCAAGTCCCTCGATGAGATATTGTGTCCTTTGTTGAATTTGGCCTGTGTTGAGTTCAGCAACAAACTGAGTAAGAACACTAAAAATCTAAAACTGATCAGAGAAAAATGCCATTCATCCAACAAACTGCTCCAATACTAGCGTCAAGAATTGAGGTTTAAATTTTTTTTATTTTATGTGTGTCCCAGTATTCGGTTTTCAAATTATGGTCATGCACTGTCTTGTATAGTGTATGTAATTCCTAAAGGCAGAACTCCAGATAGATCGAGGTTTGCTGTTCTGTGAGATTCGTCTTTCGCTTCTTATATCTTGACTTTCCTTCCACTTCATATGTCTGATAAAGAAGCTCTACTTGTGGTCAGGACATTTTGAAATTTTAAAAAAAATTAACCAAGTTGGGGTATTGGTGAGTGCAGGTACAATGGGGCGAATGACCTCTGTGTTGCAAACTTTTTATGATTCTTTAATTGAAGCAATAACGACTCAAGATGAATTGAAACATTTTCCGTTCAATTAGTTGGAACTGGAAAGCAATAGTTCAACACGGGCCTTTACCTTTTGTTTAAACTCTGTCCCTTTCCGTCATCATTCAGCAATAGTAAGACTGAACCCACGATTTTTTAATTTTTTATTTGGTGCAGATTTTTAGGAGTAACCCTCCATTGGAATCTTGGAAATAATTCATGCTGATCTGTTGATACAGGCGTTGTTTAGTTACCAAGTAATACTCACCACTGTGGATGCCAAGTAAACTATTGTACCGTCCGGGTTCTGTTGGGGTATTTACCAAATGTTTCTCAATGTTTTCGCCATGCTTATACAGCTGGGAGTGAAACAGTTTCGTTTCTGGTAGTTAAGTGAGCTGCTGCCGGAAATAAAATTTTCTCTCTTCAGGCAGCATGAATTAGCCACTATTTCTGCGGATTTCGGCCTGCTTTGGCTAACATTTTAATGTTTGTGCTTGCTGAGGTCATTAGGAAAGATTCCTATTAGCTTAGCTTGTCTTAAGCTTGGATTCTATATCTGATTTTCATTGTGAAGTGTTACGGTTGGTGATGATGCCAAGCCCCCAAGTCTGAGTTCTGTCTGACATACATTGGGCATTCTCAGAGCTGCCACCTTTTGTTAGCATCATGTACTGCCAGATTATGATTGGGCCTCGCTGGTTCAGTGTGCGGTAGGTAATATGTGACGTTTAAATTTCCTGAAGCCCTCACCGTTTTCCTTTGAGGGAGATGGTCTTTCTTGAGCTGCAAACCCACGTCTAAAAGGGGCTCTATCAGAATATCCAAACACATTTCACGTGTGCTGAAAGTGAGCGAAAAAGAGTTGAAAAGAATATCTCCCAATCTGCTCTGTTGCCTTACATTTGTAATTGAAAATTATGCTATTTTCACAGTTTTTTTTGACTAGGATGACACATTTTTGCATTATAGTGTGTGTGTCTCTCTATATATATATTATATAGTTACTGTAATTATACAAGTATTGGTTGATTTTCTGATGAAATCTAATCAATGCTGCCAAATGTGCAGTTGTTATTCCACAATTGCTGACTCATTGTTTGAATGGTAGCCAGCGGCGAGTGAAAAATAATTGAAAGTTGAAATGTGATCCCAGCAATGCTTCGCTCTGCATTTAACAACAACAACAAAATTACATTTGCTTAGCACCTTTCACACACCAGAGACTCGTAGTCATTTCTGAACATTCATCTTATCTTGAGTTTTTCACATCTCTGGCATTTTCTCATTGTTCTTAAGGTGCTCAAAATAAAATGAGAAGAGTTAATGAACTGCTGGGGCTTTGGCTGAAGCATGAATCTAGCTCGGTCAGACCTAGTGAAGCACACTGGCAAAGTAGTGCCGTGTTTGGGATAAAAAATGCATCAGTGAATTTACATGCTGTTAATAGGTTATCAATTTGTTGGTTCTGTATCGCCAACTTATCGAAGCTTATCTCTGCTGCTTTTAAATAAATATTTGAATAATAATATCCTGCAGAGTTTGAATGAAATCTCCGATGTGTGTTTGAAAAGTCGATAAAAGGATGTAAATGCAATCTGGTTGATTTCCCCCCCCCCCCCCCCACTCCCTCCTGTTTCCAAAGTGCAGTGTGAGAACTAAGCCCATGTATTTGGCTTAGTTAAGAGCGTTTGTAGCCTGATCCCTTTTCTCTGCTTGTGTTATAAAGAGACAAGCATGACAGCCTCACTAATGTGCCAGAGGTTGAGAGGATTATCTATTTGTGAAAGTACTGAACAGGATGAGAGCCGCACACTGGCTGATGTGGGTTTGCTCCTCTCCCTAACACAAAAACGGTTGTGATTGCCTGTTTGTAGATTCTGAACCCTCCCAAACCCCATATGAGCAAACCTGGCAGGGATCATTAACATCCACCTTAACAGGTGACCACAACCTCCTGTAATGCAGGGTACCCCCAGCACTTTTTGGAGTGACAGCCTAGACCCTTGGGGCTTTGAACCCACAGCCTTCTGACTCTGAGAGTGTGAGAGTGCTACCAGCTGAACTAAGCTGATACTTTTAAGGTTCGTTGCATTTTTTGTGAACCCCATAACAGGCTACTTTGTCCTCAGCTAGGGTTATGAAGGGTTGCAGATCCAAGTGTGGTGTGGCTCATGGAGTTTAAAACATCTGCAAGTGACAGGCTGCTCACAGCTGAGTCAATTATACTACAATTCAAATACTTCTCCCTCTTTTTCATGACAATACTCTTAACACTCCAATATACTGCTCACTATTTGTTTAATCTACATTCTAGAGGAAAAGGTAGGGGAAAAAATGAACTACACTCTAGGATAATGAATAGCATTGAGCAATATTCAAAATAAGATCAGAAGCTGTTTTCAAGTGTGTGCCGTTTGCATGGCAACAAGATTAAATTCCCATTTTTAAAAAAAAATCCTATCTGAAGCTCCCTTAATAAACAAATTTCATCCGAGTGTGGGTTAAATATAACTACTTTATTATTAATTGGTCTTGTTACTGATTATCTCGCTTAACTATGGAATAACATTTTGATGGTTCAGTACAAGGAATGGCTTATAAAAGTGTGTCTGGCTAGTTGCAAATACCTCAATCGAAAACTGATGAGAAAATAAAATATTTATCTATGCAGGTTCTTATGAAGCAGACTCATGCCTCATTAAAAACAATGCATGTAGGAAGATGCTTACTCAAGCACACTTTGAGTTAAGTGTCCTTAGATTAAAATTTACTCTGTGCAAAGCAATATAGAGTAGTTAACCCTCAGAAGGCTGAGTGGATTCCCATTACTCGGAGATTCTTGTGCCATGCTTTGTGGCAATTCATCTGGAAAAATATTGATTCATTCATATGGGGGAGATCTCTGCCCCCCACGCCACACCCCTTGCCTCCATGTACACCATCTCAAATATGAATTGCAGTTTTATTCGAAGCTTTTTGGATATGGGGAATATATTGCTGCCACATAATAATAATAATAATAATCCTTGAATTTGATATAGCACTTTTCACGTCGGGAGGATGTCCCAAAGCGCTTCACAGAATACACTGTAAAGTGAATTGACTGTACATTTGTGGGCGAACACGGCAGCCAATTGCGCACAGCAATGTCCCACAAACAGTCGTAGATTGAAAATGACCAATTTATTATTGTTTTTGGAGGGATTATTATTAGGCGTGTGGAGTAAGGAAACTTGCCCAAGGTTTCGCCCTGCCTGGAATTGAACTCGGGTCTCTTGCATGCAAAGCGAGTGCTCTAACCACTGAGCTACAGGACTCCACTATATTTGGTGTTTATATAACTGCCGTCTTTGTAGCCCTGTCACCTGCCCTTTTTACTGTACCGCTAAATGCATTAGTGTAATAGACTTGTGGATGATTCTCTGAAGGTTAGTCATTTTTCATCATGAAATTATTGACGTTTCAACTTTACTAACCACCTTTGAATAATATGTGCTCAGCCACCTTGGCTGGCAAAAACATTGACAGCCAAAGAATAGCCCTTTGTGCCCTGTAAGGAATAACAAGAGACTGGTAATGATTACAAAGCAATAATTTGTTCATGTTGTAAAAAACATTTCAACTTTCTCCTGTGGTTTGACATTGTGAATTTGTGCCTGCTATCTCCCTGCCAGGGAGGCCACCACTATCTTATCCTAAATCTCTAACCATGATCTATGCTCCATCAGTGTGGTTCAGTCGCACCCAGTTTAAAGCGAGAGCACCATTGCTGGATATATGGAAATTGCAAGTGAGACAAAAGCTGCAAAATTGATTCACTGCGGATGAACTTAAATTCAGTACTTTTTAAAATTATCTCTTCTACATATTATGTTCCAGTTTCTTTTGATAAAGTCGCCATCTTGTGGATTATTTGTGAATTCCATTCTTTCAGAAACTCAGTTAATCAGCAGGCATGAAAGTCGCCATACAAAATGACAAATGCAAGATATTCCTTAGTTTTAGACTTGCTCACCTTTTTAGCTGTATCTGCTAGGTGTATTCTTTTAAGGGCATATTTTTTAAAATATTACAAAAGCTCAATGCAGCCTTTACATGAATTCAATTTAAACAGTCCAGGTGGATTTTACAATCTTTATACAATATTTTCTGTTCGGTTGTATTTTTATTAATAGCCGACATTCATGTTTGCCAGTATAAGTATCATGAAAAGAAATCCATGACAGATTTGCAACCTTAAATCTCTGGCTTTGTGGGCCACACAGAATATCATTGTTTTAAGGTTTGGCAACATGTGTTGAAGATCCAGACAGAGGGTCTTCATACAAATACTTCCATATGCGCACTACAGCATGACGAAACTGAATTGTTTCCAAACCCAGAAAAGCAAAGGCGATGGTCCTTGCATCCACAGAAACTCAAACCCCAAAGGAGACCCCATTTATCGGCTCCTCCCACAAGGAGGACAGTATTCAGACATGGTGAAGAAGCAAAGCTGAGAATGTAATGCAAAAACTTAACTGGTATATCAAGTACAGAGGACATTATTTAAATCTGGGGTTGCACCCAACTTCCTGCTTCCTCTTGGCTTGTCTCTGCTCAGCCAATACAGTTGTTTGTGATTCTTTTCTTTCGTGTCTCTTGGGTTTGTTTCTCTCTCACACCTCTCTCTTGTTCCTCTCCTGACCCGACCTCCAGATTAACATCATGAGCCACAAAACCCAATAAGATATTTATAGACCAAACATGTAATGTTGCGTGTTTGTACTGGATATTGGCACTGCAAATTCTCCAGATCAAGGAATCTGAAGTATTCCAGCCCTTTATCTGTATTTCCACCAGAAATTCATAAGAATTCATAAGAATTTCTGCAAGGGAACTGTACTGGGCTTATCTCCTACCTCTGCTGCTGACTGTGTATCTGCTCATTGATGCTGGATGGCAAAAGTGTTTTAAAGAATAGTTTGGTGAATATCAATAATATTTTGTATTATCCAATCCATTTTCTTTGTGTACAGGTATAATGCTGGTTTTAATCCTTTTATAATTATCCTTGTATTTGATATCAGTGGTTAGAGTACTTGCTTTGCAAGCGAGAAACCTGGGTTCGATTCCCGGCAGGGTGAAACCTTGGGCAAGTTTCCTTACTCCATATGCCTAATAATAATCCCTCAAAAAAAACAATAATAAATTGGTCATTTCAATCCTTGACTGTTTGTGGGACACTGCTGTACGCAATTGGCTGCCGCATTTTGCCCACAAATATACAGTCAGTTCACTTTACAGTATATTCTGTGAAGCGCTTTGAGATGTCTAGAAGATGTGAAAAGTGCTATGTCAAATGCAAGGATTATTATTACATCACTTTGTCGAAATGTCTCAAAGTCCTTCACAGGATACATTTTGTGCACAGCTGTGAAGTGAATGACTTTTTTTTGTAAGGGAGAAACTTGCTTCTCATTTTGAATCGTGCCAAGGGATCTTTTAATATCCACCTGAACAGGCAAAGGTTTATTGTCTAATCCAAAGGTGTTGTACGGTCTATGAATATCCAGCTTGCATTTGTAAAGGTATGCCAGTTTGTCAAAATAAATCGGGCATCTAATGTTCACAAGAACATAACAGCATGGAAAAGTCTATTACAGGCCATCTGGTCTCCAATTGAAATAAAATTATACACACCTCTATGCCCATTACCCCTCAGTTGATTTATTTGCTAAATAGCTATTTAATCCTCTTATGACAGAGTAGCCTGAGTAGCCCTGAGTAGCCCAAGCTACATAGTTCTGTGTACTTTACTTGTAAAATAATGAAACACTAAATTCTGTTCACCTTTCTTCTGAGCTCACATCCATAGTCTCGATATAGAATTCTGTTTTTGAGTTGATCCGGAACATTAATGCAATTGGACAATTGGTAAAATTAAGGGTAGTTTGGTGGAGAAGCAACCTTATGTAGGAATGAACAGCCTAGCTTTCAACTCTCATTAGCAGCACGAAATGTGGAAGTATTCAGTCATTTGAAACTTTGCTGCCAATCTGAACAAAAACTGGTTGAAAGTTGTTCGCCAATGCCTGGTCATGTGCAGTATATCATAATTCTTTTAGAGGATGAGGAGGTGAGTTAAAGCCATTGAAATTGGGTCAAAGTTTGAGTTCTTTCCAAAACTGTATGGCTGCGGATTTTGGGGTGTGTTTGGATTTGATCTTTAACGTTGGGGCAGCTGAAAGAGATGAATGGATAACTATTAGTTAAATATTCGGCCGATCAATCATTGCATCTCAGTGACATTGATGTACATGTGGAAGTAATTTAACCCAAACTATTGTACAATTGAAAGTGTTGCCGTGAAAGGAGCTATAGAATCGTGCAGCACTTTTTATATAAAAAANGATTTAAAACAAATATAATAAGCTAGTGGCAGTTTCTTAGTGTGCATTTAATTTAAAACAATCCACTGGTTCAGGTACTTTGAAGTCGAGTTAATGCACAGTGCGGTTTTATTGAGGTGACCTGCAACCTTAAGAGTCCACCTTGCCCAGAATACAAAACACAGAAAACCTGTCCATCTCCTTAGCTGTCAGGAAAAGCCCAGTGCAGTCCATATGCCAGCTATTTGTGAAACATCCAGTGGTCTTGAGGGATGTTGAAGGCTGCTCTCATTCTCACTGTTTGCAGCCTTTGAAATTAAAAGTGGCAGTTCTGCTAAGCTCTCATCCCTCTTATGGGTAGTTTTCTGGTAGCAAATATAAATCAAGCTGTCAGATGTAATGCAAGCCATTTGATCCAACGACCTGCAGTCTGGGGGCAGAGCCAAGATTCTGGAAATGGTGATGGTGGCAAAAGTTTACTTTATTCAGGCTGGTAAACCAATATATATTTATATTTCATGTTCAGGGCTCCAAACGGGAGATTGAGGTTTATTGCATGGCAATCGCTAACACTATTTTCTTTTCCCCCTGCTGTGTGTTTATAATGGGCTTTCTCATCTTAAGGGTGAAATGAATGATCTCAAGAGCTTGCTGGTCACACTTTATCCCCCCTCCTCCATTTACTATATTAATTTACTAAATTAAATTTGCATTTATATTTGGCATTTTTAAACCAAGTATATCTAGGGCCAACCATAACCAGCACAAATGTGCTGAGGATTGACCCTTATGGTTGCTGGGAGGAAAGGACTATTTGGAGAACTTTAACTGGCCTAACCACATTCACACCAACCTTACACGTTGCTTTAACAGGTACTGGTTAACTCTTGCTTAAAAGGGTGGATGTGGGAGAGTTTGGAGTGAAAGAGCTCCACAGGCAAGAGAAGTGTGAGAATTTTTTTGGGATTGATGCAGAGTGTTGAATGGTAGTTCCAGAAACTTCTGGCTTACAAATGTAAAGACAAAGGTCTTTTGGTAGATGATGGATCTGCCAATTTGGCTCATCAGCAGGACTTGGAGTGGTAGACCAGTCACTGAGGGGCAGGCATTTTTCCCTTCTGGCGCCTGTTAACCTGGCAAGCCAAAATCCTTATGGACAGGGTGTGGTGCTAAATGGACAGGGTGGTCCTTGATGGACAAAACAGTGGGAAGCTTGCCAGACAGTGTTCTTAATGGCAAGCAATGTGGTTTTAGCTAGTTAAATTTCACTAGTACTCGAATGCACACTCTGGGCTCCCCAAACTCGTCAGTTTGTGCCTAATACACTCGGGAAGTATGATGTTCAGCACTCAGCACTTTGAGACGTCTTCCTAATGTGAAAGGCACTCTATAAATGTAATTTTGTTGTTGTTGATGTGTGCATTCTATTCAAGACCCAGGGTAATGTATGGACTAGGCCCCTCTCATCAAATCCTCTGAACGGTAATTCAGATGATACTTGAAAGCTAACATTGGGACTTATGATTTTTCTCTCTCCTCCCTAAAGCTCCATTCCTAGTCGCTATTAAGGAGTTTCCAAAAAAACAGAATTTGATGGTGATCAACAACAATAACTTGGATTTATATAGCGCCCTCCACGCTGGAAGGCATCTCAGAGCGCTTCACAGTAACGGATCCCGGGGCCGAGCCAGGGGGATGGGGAGGAAGGTGACCAAAGGCGCAGTTGAAAAGAGACCTGAAAATAGGAAGAGAGGGAGCGAGGCGAAGGGAATGAGGAAGGGAGTTCCAGAGCCTCGGGGCGTAGTAGCTGAAGGCACAGCCGCCGAGGGTGGAGCGGAGGACTCGGGGGACAAGGAGGAGGCCAGACCCGGTGGAACGAAGGCAATGGGCACTGTTTTGTGGAGAGAGGAGATCAGAGAGGTAGGGGGGATTTGAAGACAAGGGTGAGGATCTTGAAGTCGAGATTACAAATACTTTTATTCCATTCTCTTTCCTTTGTCTTTTTTTCTACCCATCTTCACTTTCCTACTAACTATTCAAAAGTTTTAAAATTGATTTGCAAATGAAAGCATCAATGTTATTGTGGTAATGCAATGAACCACTGATACTGACTGTAGTGGAATAATAATCAATCTTACTTGGAAGGGAAAAGCTCAACAAGCACATAAATAAACCCCATTAAACAATTTTGGACATTTTAAAGCTTTAGAATAGGGGCACATGCACTGCACGTTTGGAAACTAGATTAAAAGAAAAAGGTATTGCACTAGAAATGCAGTTTTTTTTAAAAAAGTGTGTGGAATCACAAGAGAATTGTACTACTAAAAAATATGTTGTCTGAAATCAAAGCCTCTTATGCTTCATCATGCACCATGTCTGGCAACGCTAGCTGATGGCAGGAAAGAGAATTGACGTTTCTTGAGCTTGACTCAGGGGTCGCTACATTCCTTTTGTTGTTCTTCAAACTGCATCTGCTTTGTGCCACTTTTCCTTTCAATGCAGCTGTTTTCTTGCTAAATTTACCACCTCAGCAGTCTTAGATTTCTCTCCTGACAAGTCTCTGTGGAGCTTGACACAGATGATTGTGAATGTATGCAAAAGGTGGAAGCAAGAAAGCAAATCCTCCACATCTGCAAACAGGCAATTCATTCTTCCGATATTTATAGGTTGCTCAGTAGATTGTGTTCATGTTTTCTGTAGCTTTGTGACCAAGGATTAATACCTGGCTTGCAAACAGCACAGGACAAATGCGTAGCAATTAATCTAAAGTCATGAGTCTCCAACACACACCACATGTTAAATTAAAAATGTATTTAGTGCCTTGTGTTTGTTTGCAAAAGGTGAAATGGTTATGTCGGAAATATTTGTACTGTTTGAATTGATTTTTTAAAAAAGGAAAAAATCAAGTTTGTAACCCGAATGTAACATGAATTCCCGACCATGAACCAAAATTCTTTCTGTAAAACAGCTTATTTTCATTAAAGTTGTGAAAGTTGGTACCCCACCAAAAAAATCAGGCAAAATTTTATGTTTCAGAATCGCAACATAACTATAGGGAGCTTCTGGCACAGTCTTATTAAACATTTCCAACTAAATTCTGTCGCCCTTTGCTGTTTCTCCCCCCGCCACCACTTCCCAATGGTGTGAATGATGTGTTTGTTTTGGGAAAAATAAATCGTAGTGGGAAAAATGACTGGCCTTTTTTTTGATGAATTTTAATGGAATTTCTGAGAGTTCAGGCTATACATTAAAAAGGATGTTGTGCAAGGTTTTAGCTGTTTTTTGATGGATAGTGAACACTTTTTCTTTGGAGATCGAGTGCAGTGTGGGTCACTTGCAATACTGGGCTCCCCACAACTGCACTGACCATATGACCCCAAAACCAGTTCTCAGAAGAGCCTACTTTGTTTTTTTTTATCAAGTTCTATCAATTCTCTAGGCTGGTAGCCCAAACTCCTTGGAGTAGTTGATGCAATGCAGTGAGATTTTTCTGGTGTGTGTAAGCTTTTAGGAAACTAGCTGTGAAACTCATTATACTTGTGACACTTCAAACTGCAAGACCTGAACTAATGACACATGGTGTGGTTTTAAAATCCAACATGAGCAATCATGCCTTTCCCACGATTTAATATTCATATAACTACCTTGGAACAGGTTTTACACACGTACTTTATTTCCAGTTCTACCCGATCACAGTATGAAGAATGACTTGTAGTTTGTAAACACGCTGCAAGTTCTGAATTATATTGATCTTCAATTTTAGCCAGGCTCAGTGGTAGCATTCTTACCTGTGGGTCAGAAAGTTGTGGGTTTAAGCCCCATACCAGAACTCACATAATCCAATGCAGTGCTGAGGTGTGTTCCCTTGTCAGAGATGCTGTACTTTGGATTAGATTGTTAAACTGAGGTCCCATCTTCCTGTCCAGGTGAATGTTAAAGATCCCATGGCCCTGTTTGAAAAGAGCAGGGAGTTTTTCTGGTGTCTGGCCAACAATAACCCCATATAAAATTGGTCGTTCATTTCATGGCTGTTTGTTGGACATTGCTGTATGCAATTGGACAGCTGCGTGCACCTACAAATAGTCACTCCACTTCACAGTAAGTCCTGCGAAGCACTTTGGGACATCCTCCCCACGGGAAAGGGACTATACCAAACAGAAGGATTATTACCATTGTAACTTTTTCCTTATCAGTTGGGATGACAAAGCAATGGTTCAGAAAAGTATTCACTAATGGTCACCGACAGAGAATCGTGCTATTAATAACTTGTAAGGTTTCTGGTCTGAATTATATTGAGTTCTCATGAGTCATTTTTGACATTTGCCGGTTGATGGCAGGATAGAGAACTAGAGAGTTTACCCTGGTGTTTTGGCTGACAATCTCTCAGATAAAATTGATCATTCATAGATGTCTGTGGGATGCTGCTGTGTTCAAATTAGCTTCAAGTTCACCTACAAATACAGTCGCAACATTTCACAGCAATTCCTCGTGAAGCGCTTGAGACGTTTTGATGTTATATGTGTAATAACCAATGCAAGGATGATTATTATTGAGTTGCTGTTGGTGAATCCCACTGCAATGCCAGATTTTTTTGGCACCAGCATCAACCATGCTAAAAAGGTCTCCCTGATGACTTTATTGCTAAACCCATTACTTGATATAAAATTCCCTACATTTAATCCTATTTAGGGATAAGACTATTGATTCTAGCCAGGGGCTGGCGGGGGGGNAGACGAGATAGAGATGCAACTGGCCTCAATAACCCCTCGCCTAAAAAAAAGGTAAAATCATCCTGTATTCCAGCTTCAGATCTGGTTGGTGACTCTGTTGTTGTTTCTGTGAGAACACTAAGTGAGAGGAAGAATGAGTTCAACTTGGATGCCCCCTGCAGGTCAATACCCTTTGACGCTCAGTATCCATGCTCACGCAACAATTGTGACCCAGCATAATTAACTTCTGTCAGAAAAGGAGGGGGAGAAATCTGCAGAGGTGTAAAACAAGCCCAAAAAAATGCTAAATACAGACATTTTAGTTAACTAAGTGTGATGATAAAAAAAACCTTGTAAACATTGCTTTTGAAGATCAACCCCAGTGCACCGCATAAATCAAGTTTGAACAAAGTAACTGCAGATAAGATTGAGTTGTGCTTCTGATTATAATTTTCCAGTTCTTCACATAACTTGTTGCACCGAAATGCACGTCAATCCAGTTTAACATATTCAGGCGAAATTGCATCAATGTCAGTGATTAACAGGAAAAAAGAGCATTTGTTTATAACTTCACAATAACCAGAACTTTGATCTGTATCAGGAGTCTCTGTAGAAGGCAAACAATAAGTGAATGATGTGAGGGATTGCAAGCGAAAACTTTAACTACCTCTAAGAGACTGTGTCCTTGTTCCTTTGAAGGGTTTTCCTTGTAACCATTTCAGAGTGAAAAGCAGCATCATTCTTGATCTACAATGCATGCTGGTTGCACTTTGTGCAAGAAAAGAGTTTTGTTCTCTGGTGCTGATATTACCAGATCAACACAATGCCTTTTTTTTGTTAGGTGGAACAGCATAAGGTTCCCATCCCTGAATGTTACAATGCGCAGTAAAGGAAAACACATTTTATAGCTGAAATATTGCAAGTTGGTGTCCATTCTTGTCTATGGCATTATTGCACTAAAACATTTATTGTGGTGTGTTGATTTAAACTCTCTACCATTGCCAATGTTTTTCAAAATTTTGGAAAATAATATGCTTTTAAATAAAGAATTGAGTCTCTAATGTCACTGTATTTGACACGAGTACTTTGAGCTGTAAAGATGACGTATTTGATTACTAAGAAGTATACAGTTTCTTTTCTTTCTAGATTTTTAAACACATGCTCGATAGACCTTCAGGGTCAAATATTTCCAATTGTTTTTTTGTATCTTAATATCTTAAAATTGTCCAACTTCCTTGACATCTGCTTTCAGTAAACTTCAAACAATCGCTTTTCAGAAATTCAACCCGTTTCATTTTCTAATTTGTTATAAGAAGTGATATGTGGGAACAAGCTGGGAAACATGCAGAGAGATCTGAGAAAGTCTTAATTGGGCTTGTATTGGAGCCAATGCGCGTATTCAGGTCAGGCAGAGCGAGAGAGAGAAAGAGAGAGAGAGGAAAAAGAAGTGGTGCATTTAGATGTTGTCAGGAATTGACTGAAACCATTTAGTGGTACAGTTGCAGTTTTCTGTATTCGGATCATTTACAGACACTACTTTGAGGTGATATCAGTAAGGCAGGTCTTGCCAACCCAATTTTTCTCAACCTGCCTGGAGTGTTTTGCCTTGAAGGTGTTGCTGACATAAACCTATTAATTTTGTGTCAAAAAACATTCCTCTCCCTGAGCATTTATAAGCTACATGCTGTTGTCATACCTGCAAACTCAGTCTAGCCATCTTCACGTTGATTAGATACAGTGGGCACACATAGTGTGGCTCACAGCTTAACAAACACAAAGTGCTCCTGAATGCGATGGGCTGCAGACTGTAACTCGCTCTGACAAGGCCAAAGGTTTTAATGACTTCTAAAGTTCAATTCACAAGAAGGCTTATTTTTCATCAAACAACTGCAACTAACTTCTGCGTCTGATTTATTTCTCACTCACTGCTTTGTTATATTATCTTTTATCTTTCGAGTCGCAATTGTCTGAAACATAAAGCTTTTATAGGCATATTTGCGCTGAGCAAAGTTTTTTTTAACCGAAGTCAGAGGTAGGAGGTTGAAGAGGAAAGGGGAGAGGAGCAGTTTAATGTGCATTCATTAGTTCAAAAGTTGCCTGCGCGTGAAGGGTTTGATGAACACTTGGAAATACTGATAGAATTGAGAATTAATATAATTTTATAAAATTGGGCACCTCGTGGATTTTTGAACAGCAACTTGGGATGTGATTGTGGCTTGCCTGTGTGTGGGTCAGGGAAATTTTCCACAATTTTGCACAATCTTGAATTTTTAAGGCAAAAGGGTTTTACACACTAAGACAAGGTGGATTTTAATGCTCTGAGCCCATTCCAGCTCTCTGCTTCCAAATCGTCTCTTAGGCCGTGTTGCAATGTTAATCATTGAACATTTCTCAGGCAAGCCTTCAAAAGGGGTTTTATGGGTTTGTTCAAGCTATAAGGAAAGGGTTAAACACAACCATAGTAAAAGTCTATAAGGTATTTATTTAAGCCTCAGGGGTTGACAGCCAAAAAGGGCTTACGGCCACTATAGGAGTCCTCACATTCTTACTATGAGCAGACTATTATGTGAAAGATAAGCAAAGAGATTGAATGATGATCGCCTTGCAGAAATGCTATTATTAAGGATAGGACATTTATTCCAGTGACAGAACTGCTGTGCTCTTAATAGTATGAATGGCTGGAGACTAGATGAGTTCAAAAAGGAGATCTTCAGATGATGCTGTCTCTTGGGAGTAGTTGTTAACCACTGCGTATTAATCCCTTCATAATGCATTCAGAAGTGTAGAACTTTTAAATGTCTGTATGTTTTCCAACACAAGCTAGTCACTGACTAAAGCTAGGCCTTCTCCTCCTTTTTCCCCAGTTATGCCTGTCGCGTTGCAGGGGAAGAGACCTCGATGGCCAAACAATTAAAAATGTATAAAAGAGAGGCGAAAACTGCAACATTGCACAAATCAAACACAAAGAATTCACCACATTTCTAAAATGTTTAAGCCTCGCTAAGTTTTAAGTGGTTTGAAATCTAGAATGTTGTCGATGCTCCTTTTAATCTATCTTTGCTGCTTTTTTTTCCCTGGAGGTATAGGTCATCATTCCCCTTCCTGAGCATTACATAATATTGCAACAGGGAAGATGGTTCATGTAAGGGATAGTCAATCAGATTGTTTGGCAGATTATTTTTATTGGTTGCATTTGAAAAAAAATTGTGATTTCCTTCCAGCATTGACCAGTGTTTAGACCTGTGGAAGAAAAAGCATTCTCATAGCTGCTTTGTGCAGTCAGCCCAAGAAAAAGTGGTGGAGTGATTAATAAAATTTATTGCTCTCCAATAATTTCATATTTTTACACTACTATCTTATTATTAAGCAGTTGCTACAGATTTTCTCTACGTTCCCAGCCCTCATTTGTATCCTACCTATTTATCCATGGAATATCGTGATTTTTGACAGTTTGCACCTTACTGCCATCATAAAGCAAATTCCAAAAGCCTGCCCAATGTAACAGCAGTAATCCCATTGGAATACATTATTTATGCCAGCAGCAGACACAGAGCAAGTTTCAGAAATGCGGTTGCTTGACATAACGCACTAATTTCACATTGTCTCATTATTAACTGAATAATTTGAAAACCATTGCGCTCCAAGTACCTGCCATAGCTGAAGGATGCTTTTTAATTGATGCACTTTAAAGAACGCAGCTTTACCGCAGGGTTTTATATGAATGGCTACCCGCTAGATTTTATTTTTATTATTTGTAAAAAGCATTGTATAACATATTGGCATAATCTCAAAGTTCTTCTGTCATTTTGGACCAGTATTATGTTTTAAAATCAATGTTCACTCTCTCTTCACTCACTCACTCTTTTTTTTTCTCTCTCTCTCTCGTTCGAAGGCTGGCTAGTTGAGATGTTACTTGCTTGACAAGAGGCACGTAGCTTCTGTATACAATTACCACACTTTTCTTTCCCAATTATTTTACGAACAGTCAAGGTCCACCAATTTGACACGTTTCTTGACCGGCTTTGTGATGCGTAATCCTCCTCCATTAATGCTGAGTTTAATATCATCATTCACACCAGCGTTTATTATTCAGCCGTGGAATAGTTGTAACATTATGCGGCTGTCAAATGTTGTGTTGCACCTGTCTGGGGATTACCCATTATCCTTTGCATGTGAGAAAGTGACACTGATGACTGAAGTTTTGAGATATTCATTTAGTGTTTAATCTGACAGCCATGACAGCTGATCCCGGAGCTAGTCACTGACGAAAGCTAGGCCTCTGCCTGAAATCTTTCTCCTTTTCCCCCATTATGCCTCCGAATACAAAGTGGTTGCTATGAGTTCAAGTGAACGGGCTATAGCAGCAAGTGAAGGGTACTCCAGGTAGATTTGCATAAGATCTATGTAAAGAAGCTATCAGGCTATAGCAGTATTTAGACAGCTTGTTTTATTAAGCAGGTTGTATGGTTCAAGCTGTAATGTAATTTAAGTAAAAGAAAAAGACTTTTTAAAAAAAATCAATAAAGACTGAGTTGCATTTTAGACTTCCACCCATTTAGAGAATCCATTCATCCAGTTAATTAACTTAGATCTGCCGCTCAGAACTCCACACAAGCCTTTAGATGTGAAAGTTATGGGGACAGTTTTCCTCTTTAAATAGCACTGATGCCACTTATCGCAGAAATAGAATACAAATGCTTTGTGCATTTACAAACGGGAGAAGGCAGTGAGGAAACGCTGTTCTCCCAGGCTGGCATCTATTTTTATTTAGGAGGTGTAGAGGAATACAGCTTCAGCTTGACTTTGGCTGTCACACGCCAGCAATGGGGATAATGGACACAAAGCAGCACCAGGGTAACTGCACTGTAACTTCTACTTATTGCTATGCTGAGCTCCCAATCTTTAGGTATTGAAAATATCTTCCTGGACTCTGATGGGGAAAGGATGGGAAGAATCCCTAATACAGTTTCTGTATAACCCTCTTATTTGGCTGGAAACTTTCAGTCCTTCTGAATGGATTAGAAAAATCTCAATTCTTCTTGCGCAGGAGCTCCAAGGGCCTATTGTGTATTTGTTCCTCCAACAAGAAACAGCCAGTTACTGCAGCAAAATGGGTTTATCTTGACGCTATGAAAAGGCAGTTTCAGTTATGTAATGTCCGTCGGCTGGGAATTGGCTCGTCCCATGGGGGAAGATGGGGGCAGGGGATTGGCGGTCTGTTAACTCTGAAATAACGTTTACGAGAATGTATTTAATATCCTGTGTTTTATCTGGTGAACCTGTGCAGTGGTTTCAGTACAACACCTGCTGGGCACTATAGTCTACCTGGAAAAGCAAACCTTTGGGCTGAGATCCAAAAATTTAGAACCATAGAAATTTATAGCACAGAAAAATCATGTCACAGCCATCATGTTTGTGATGACTTTTAAAAAGCCTTCCTTTCAGCCCCGTTACCCTGCCCTTTCCTCATACCTCTGTCATTTACTATCTTTTAAATTTTTATTTAATTTCTGGAGTTTTACAGGTCGATCTTCAGGTTGTCTAGATTTGAATATGTCACAATAGTTTTTTGAAATTCCGTAAGATTACACATTAGGATTGAAACCAGAATAGATGATTTCAGATGCAAGGAAATTTCCATATGTAAGTAGTATACATATGTGGAACTCTTAGTCTGATTCGGATCCTTTTAAGCTTGGCGATGGGCTTCCGCTTGTGTCAAACAGTGTCCATAACCTGCCTCAGCATGGAATCGAGCTGGGAAAGTACAAGCTCTTTGTATACTTTACCGCTTAAAATTACAAAAAGTTTTCAAACAATGTACACTCTGGTAAACTGGATTTGTTTTCATGTTTGGTATCTTACTTTCTACTGGTGGGGGGAGTAAAAACCACAAGGGCTAATACTCAATTGGCTTTACAAAACTGAAAGCTGCTTAAAATCTAAAAAATTCAAATAACAATGGTAAATAAGCAAATTCTGCAGTTTCAGACTCCCTTAAAATTTAGTATCAGTTTAAACTCCATCTCGAGCTCATTGCTGGGGATAGCATTTGCATTGACAACTTCCGGGATGGTGGTCAGAGTAGACTTGTGTTCCAAGTAGCTTTGTTTGAGCTTTTGTGCAGAGGATTGTAGGTCACATGGGAAAATGAGAACCATGGCAGATCTGGGCTTTTGGCCAAAACCACGTTACTTTGTTTTTGTGTAAGAACCACAATATGTTTTGCTCAAAGCCATCAAGAATTTAGCTGATGGTTTGAGCAGTATATCTGAGATCTGACATGAAGCAATCATTCAGATAATGGGAGAAATATGAAGTCGACAATAAGACTGGGTAGAAATTAGAAATGCCCATCGTTAAAATTAATTGTCATAAGGATGTAGGTGTTTACGAAATAGTCTGTACTACACTTTACTGTAAATCCTGTGAAGTGCTTTGAGATGTCTTCCTGTCTTGAAAGGCGATATGTCAAATGAAGGATTTTTTTTATTATGTGTCAAAACTTACTAAACAATTAAGGTTGGAAATTTGACTTAAAAAGGAAGCCTCATCATTCCTTTCAATCTGTAGGCTGACAGGATATTGATGGGAGGGAAATTCCACAATCCCTAGCCTTGACTTTCTTTTCAAAAGTATTCAACTTGTATCCTGTGACACGGAAACAGACATTAATATTATAATAACAAAGTTGCTCAATGTCAGGAGTAACTATTACCGTAATAGCAATCTTGTGCAATTTAGAAACATTTTAATAATTATTATAGCATACTTTTACTTTAACTCTATTCATTATTCATTATTTTTTAAAAAAAGTTTGAAATTGTATGAATCCATCTTTGTTTCTATACTTTCTTTGTCCCATCATTTATTTTGAAGGTGGAATAACATCCACATAAATTGGCTGAGATCATCCCCAAAGTCTATTCGCTTTAGGCAACCAAGTGCCGTAAATGTAAAGATTGACCCGATCACATCAGCTCACCAGATATGCCAAAAGGGACCCATGTTTCAATGCCTCCGTACTATTTTAAAGGGTCTACAGTGTGCATTGCTGCTCACTGATCTGAGTACTCATTGGCTTCAAGAAAATCATTCCATTTCTGGACCATCAAGTCTTGATGGATTTTCCCTGAAGTCAAATTCACAACCTGTACACCAGGTTTCTCAAATAGAGATGTTGCAGTAGTTTCTCATTGACACTGATTTTCATGAGCGTTGACACAGTTGGCAGAGTGATACAGGAATGGAGCTATTTGGGCCCTCTGTGATTGTTTTTTGGATAGGTGTGATGTTTCCTGCTTCCCATTTCGCTACTGCCAGTAGACAGAAAGAGTTGAAATAAGATGCGGCAAGGGAGTAAGGAGTTCATCAAATAGGGCTTTGATTGCCCAAGTATCTCTTTTATAACTTTCTGTGCTGAAGTAATACAGTACAACACGCTCAATCGGTTATCTGAACTTTCTATTTATCTCAATGGGGATGCCTCCCGACTTATTTGGGTAAACAGCATTATTTCTTTGAGGTGTGTGTGTGTGTGACAGAGAGAGAAATTCTGTTCCATGCATTTCTTGAGAATTATCGACGTGAGCTAAAAAGTGTTGTACTCCATTTGGTACGTTTAATGACCATGTCTCTATGAGATTAGGAACAAAGTTAATAGAAATTACAAATAGCGTCATATTGGAAATGCCAATCTTACTAAATGGTGCAGATTAGTACATAGCGAATCAACGTATACCTTACTCCCCCCACCACTCCCAGCAGTTTGTTTTATTAATAGATTCCTACAGTTTAGTGAATTTCAACTGAAGTGCTTGAAGGTGTTTGAGCCAAACCGTATGCCATCTGTCATCATTGTCAATTTTGTTTGTTGACTGGCTTAGTTTTGTTATCTTCAGTGGTTTAATAATAGCAGCTCGATAAAACTCCTCTGTTTGTGGTTTGGCAATCCCTCCTACAAGCAAATTCAGCGGTGTTTGCAGTTTAAAGAGTTTCCGTTAGAAGACAACAGCGCACGTTGAGAGTTTGCTTGTGGTCTCCTCATCCCAGCAGCTCAAACCACTGTAAATTTGACTCTAACCAGTTTGATGTTCTATTTCCTAAACTGTGGGGTGGACCGATGTGCTGGTAATGGAGGTCAGAGCTGTTGTTAAGTAGAAACACATTGAAATGGAAACATGACTGAGTGGAAGGGATTAACATCTGGATGCAGAGCGTAATTAAGTACAAATTACACAGATTACACTTATATTGTGCCAATACATTCACTTTTTGATACCTTGCCATAGCATTGTACTGGGATACCTTCCAATTTCATTAGTGAAGGATTCCCTAAATGCATTTCTGAGATTAGAAAAGTATATATTTAAGATTTTGCCGACAATTTGTATCAATAAAGTTTTCCCAACTCCCTCCCCCAACATCTCTGAAGCATTTCAAATTACTTAAACATATTTTTGTCTACAAGATATAAATATACAATGAATGGTCACTCAATCCACGACTGTTGTGCGCAATTGGCTGCTGTGTTTCGCCCACAAAATATACAGTAAATTCACTTTGCAATATATTACATTACAGTATAATAATCCTTATATTTGATATAACATATTTCATGCCAGGAGGGTATATCAAAGCCCTTACAAGATTTACTGCAAAGTGTTGTGACTACTACATGAAAGGCGCTATATTGAATGCAAGGATTATTATTTATTTTATTATTTGTCACTGAGTGTGGTAACATCCAAAGAAGGTCATTTGATCTCAATAATAGAACGGAGGTCCTCTTTTCAGTTGCATGCTTTGTTTTACAGGAACAAGTGATCCTTATGTCAAGTTCAAACTGGCTGGGAAAACATTGTTCAAGAGTAGGATCATATACAAAAACCTGAACCCTCGATGGGATGAGACTTTCACAGTTCCAGTAAGGAACTTGAATCAAAAGCTTTACATCAAGGTAAGACACTCTGCATCAAAATGTACAGCGATTGACTAGGAAAGCTGTGACGTAATGATATCTGTCTGATACGCAACTCCTCTTAAGATTACATTTTAACACAACAAACATTTTTCTCCCAAAGTGGTTTAGTTTTCATTTTGGTAAATTTTTCAGCGACTTTTGTTTGCAGCTGATAGAAGCGTCAGGGCACTCACAATAGTGGTTAGCTCTTACCTCGGCACTTCAGGTTTGAATTCAGTTGAAATGGCAGGGATGAAGCTCTGTTACTCACAGTGATGGACTGCGAGCACAATGAATGCAGGCAGGCTGAATTGAGCTCCCAGTGGACAAAGGTCCACAGTGTTTAACTGGCTGAAGTTGGCACTAATTGACACTGATTTCAGCAGCCTTGCTTTGAGAGGTCAGGAGAGCAGGAATATGGGGAGTGGAAATACCAACCGACTGCAGTATCTGGTTCTCTTCTGGGGTTGCAGGTGCCCTGTAAGGGCAATTTAGAGGAAGCCCTGACCTGCATGCAAACTATACCATAACTGACCTTGTGAATGCTTGATTGAAACATAGGATCTGGACTGTGCACAGAATCATAGCTCGCTTTCTGAAGGAAGAAAGACAGGCTAACTAAACATCGATCCATTAATTGCTGATTGGTAGATTAACCTATCTAGGGTGACAATAGAGGTTATGCACAATCAAAAGTGAGTTGTCGCTTACTCTTTCTGTCTGCCTGACTTTGGCTGACAGCGTAATAGTTGAATGAGCACATAAATTCATTTTTAAAAAAAATGAAGTGTAGCTTCAGGTAGATGACATCTAGTGTGTCATTGACCTTCAGGTCAGCCTTGCATGATTGGGGAGTGATAGCCTGCTGCCCACCCCCCCACCCACCATGTGACAAAATATTTAAATGAAAAAGTTGGAACCAATGTGAAGGCCAAGATAGAATGTAAATGGTCTTGGAATGTAAACGTATTTAGTTAAACAGAACATAGTTCACAGTGAAACTAATTGGAGAAAATTCAGGATTTGGTGCTGTAACATGGGAAGTGCTGTGCTCAGTTTGTGGAATTTTTTTTTCTCCTCCAATCCTCTTCCCTTTCTCCCACCAATAAGTTTAAATTCATACAATTTCCATTGTTGCATGCAGAATGATCAGCCAGTAGACATCTCCAAGGACTTGCATTGCCATCTATTCTCTATCCCAAAGTCCCTCTACCTGGCCTCCTCCCTTGCCTCCTTCAAGATCCTTCTCAAGAGCCCCCTCTTCGACTGTGCCTTCGGTCACCATCCTACCCTGACCTTCACCGCCCTCCACCCCTCCTGATCCCAACTACCAGCTTGGGTGCGGATCCCTGACTGTCCAGTGCCTTGGGACGTCCTCCTGACATGAAAGGAGATATACCAATGTAATTTGTTGTTGTTTTTCACCCTCTCCCTTCCTCAGTTCAGGAACCTGTGAAAGCAGAACCTCAGAACAGGAATGGCTCACATTGAAAATGAAATGTCCCCATTATAGGAATGCAAGACTGCTTTTGGTTGGATTAAGATCAACTTTATGTCATTGGGTGGATGAGAAATTGAATGTTATGTGCTTTTTAAGCAGATAATATAATAACAGTCCAAATTATAATAAAAGGGGTTAATCTTTGTTCTCTTGTTTTTATATCTATGCACCATATTAAAACATATATTCTCTCCGCAAACAGGTATATGACCGTGACTTGACCTCGGATGATTTCATGGGTTCTGCATATCTTAGTCTGAGTGATCTTGAAGTAAACAGGTTTGTAATAATATTAGCTGTAAGGATCTCTGTTTCCTTTTTTTAACTGGCGCTGTAGATACCAGACGCAACTGTTTGATTTGATACTGTAAATGACTGAATGATGCTGCTTAATAGAACTAGGTTAAGCTCTGCAAACCTAAAGGAGCCAGTTAGATTTATGTAAAGCAAATAAAAAATACAAAGTACTCAGACGCTATCATCTGAAACTAAGTGCTATTAAAAGCACAGCAATTGTTGAATAGCCTTGAGGGACTAAGCTTATAAATTATAAATTAATGGAGACTGGATTTATGATAGTGTTGCCATACGTAACATAGCTTCAGTCATGGATTGAAATGACTAGTAGGACTATGCAGAAATTGTGATCAAATTTTAAAATGCCCCGGCAGTATATTGATATATTGACTAAGCATCTGATAATATATTAAAAGCTTTGATAAGTGCCTTTGATTAAAATTCTGCATACTCCTCTTGCCTTTCCTCTTCCTAATTTCACTCACACACTGTAACTGAGAGGAGACGACATTGAGCATGATCCTTGAACAAGAAGCAGGGAAAGGATTTGAAGCTGTTAGAGGAAGGGATGGTCGAAGAGATATGTTCGTAGGTGTTTTTTTAAAATGGTGAGAGACACAATAAGGGAAAGTGGTTTTAAAAGAGACTCCCAGACGGCAGAGGCATTGTGGTTGATGGCTTGCTTATGAACTTTAGAACAAACGGAGTTGGGATCACGCAACATAGCAGTCAGAGAACTGGAAGGTGTAGAGAAGATTGAATAGAAGATTGGAGAAAGATCGTAGAGGGATAAGGAGAAGGACCTTTGAGGTACTGGTAACCAAATGGATTTGGCGAGGCTGAGTGTGTGGTACCGAGCTGTGCCTGTAGCGTTGTGGATCAGTTGTAGCTTCTGAAAAGTAAAACTCAAGAGGCTGTCAAGGAGAGCAAGGGAAACATCTGTTCATGATGTGGCTGACCTTGAGGGTTTCAGAGGTAGTGGTGGTGAAGTAAGGATGTAGGCGGGCAATGTTCCTGAGATGCTATCTTGGCGTTGTGACAGATGTGGGGTTTGAAGCTCATCTCCACATCCAGTCATTTAAATAAGGAATTGTAAATTAAAACTGCTTTCCTTCCTTTAGATTTCTACAAAAGGAGTTGCAGCTGGATGACCCAAACAGCCTGGAAGACTACATGGGCGTGATTGTCTTACAGATAACTCTTTCCCCAAAGCCAAGTGAAAGCAGCACAAATGTAAGTTGTTGTATTTGACGTTGATGATGTTGGATGTTCTTGTTGGAACTTGACCTCCGAAAATCAGATTTTCACTCCAGCTCTCATGATAAATAAACTCATAGCAGAGCCTGATCATGTTCTCACCTGGCTCCTACACTTCCAACGCACAATTGGACAGTGATCAGGAAAGCGAATCTAAATGAACTTGAATGTAAACACCTATAGAGTAGGGTTCCTTATAGAGAATGTCTCAAATTTGAAAATTTTATAACTACGGAATTTGGTTGCAGTAGTCTGTGAGAACAGACCTCCCTGTTATGAATTGTACTTGCGTGGAGTGTTTTTGTAATTTTAGCTTGTTTTACACTGGCTGTAAATAGTTATTCAGGTTTATCCTGTTGCTTTGTCTGCAAAGTATTAAGAAAAGCACAGGGAGAGCAAGGTTTAGCCACCCTGACCTCTTAATCCTCTTCTATTAAAAAAAAGGGCCAAATAGATCATTACACTCCTGGTCCATGTGCCTGCTTTGGAGCTGGTCCTAATTCAGAAAAAAAATGAATAAATGCTGCCAGAACCTACCAGAGACCTCTGAAGCAGCAATAATAGCTGCTTTTTTTCCTTCCCTTATAATGGAACCGTGGAAATTCATAGCACAGAAGGTGGCCATTCAGCCCATAATGCTAGTGCTGGATCTTTGAAGGAGTGATCTATTCAATCCCATTTACCAGCCTTTCCCCCCATGCCCTTGCAAATCACTCCATTTTAGATATATATCTAATTCTCCCTTGAAAGCTAATATGGGTTCTGCCTTGACCACCGAACCCAGCAAAGTATTCCACATCCTAACTACTCTGTATTTTTTTTAAAAAAACTCCTAATTTCCTTTGCAAATTTGTAAATTGATGCCCTCTAATCACTGGCTCAACAACCTGTGGAAATAGACTACTTTTTAAAAGTTATCAAAACCCTTCATTATTTTAATGACCTCTCTCAAACTTTTTTGTTCCAATGGGTTCCTCGAGTCTCTGCTCATGGGAAAAGCAGCTCATCTCTGGCATGAATCCTCATAAATATATTCTTGTTAGTGTTGGAGACACTTACCTGGAATCTCTGCTGGACAGTAACAACAAATCACACTTGTATAGCCTTTCACTTTGGTAGGATGATGTCCCAATGCGCGCCAGTCAGGGATTTAGACTCGAGCTGGATGACTATGAACTTTGTCCTGTTTCTATCCAAGGCATTCTGTGTTGCACCATATTTTCCCAATAGCACTTCGCACAAACGAAAGCATAGGTGGATTGTTTAGAGAAGCTCTGAATTGAAATTGAATTTAAGATTGGTTGCATAACGGTATTAGCTGCCCAACTGAATAAAATCAAGCTGCTAAATACAAGCAGACGCGGTGTGGAAGATAATTAGAAAGACTTTGCTGGAATAGTTACCTTTTGTAAACCCACACCAATTCAAGTAGTACTACAACTGACTGCTTTAAGAGATGATGGATATAGACCAGATTTGTTTTTCAGGGTAAGCGTAAAATATTTGCCAAAATCTTTCAGTTTCATTGTGCCATATGTAAATTTCAAATTCAGGGATAAATAAATAAATACTTTTTGTGAAAAAAAGTTATGGGGGAAAGTATATTTAGACTGGAAGTTGTTAACTAATTCGCTTTGGTCCAGGAGATTTTGACTTGGGCTAATGTGGTGCTGCTCATAAGAGTCATATCTGAACCTTGTTTAGGGTTGTTCAATACAATGTAAATGCATTTACATAGCGGCCTTCATGTCCGGAACATGTCTCAAAGAGCTTTACATTGGTGGGTACCCGAGCTGTTTAACAATCATTTAAGTTGATTCTGGAATGGCTCCAGAAAATAGTGTTTTTTTATGCATGAATGGCCCTTTCAGAAATACTTACTTGTGAACAACTTGCATTCAATCCCATTATCCCATCTCCTCTCTGTCTACCAGGCGAGTTTGGTCAGGAAGAAGCAACTCACCGGCACAAAGGTAACAGCTTTACTCTTTCTTTTGGCCTAAAAGCCCTTTTTCAGTCCAAAATTCTGAAAGAAAACATATACAGTATTAGCTTTGTGTTATGACAAAACAACTTTGATGTACTTTGGCCTGATGCTTCTTTGACTGCTACATGGCTCACCCCTGACTAATGGTTTTCAGCTTGGCTCAGTCGATTGCTCACTCTCGCACCTCTGAGTCAGAAGGTCGTGGGTTCAAAGCCGACGTCGGGACTTTGAGCTCACAGTTTAGGGTGATGCTACAGTGGATTACTGGGGGGGGAGCACTCACTTCACTGTCAGATGTGCGGTCCTTTGGATGGGTCATTAAACCCACGTCCACTTTGGGGGTTAAAGGTCCCATGTTACTATTTGAAACTAGAAAGGAGTCTCCTGTTCTCCTGGGATCCTGGCCAACAATCTTCCAGAAAAATTGATCATTCACTCATGCTGTCTGTGTGACAAATTGACTGCCAATATTCGCCGATAAATAGTCACTACACCTTACAGAAATTATTTGTGAGGTGGTTAGCCATTTATTGATGACAGTTATTGTAATAATTTGCCAAAAACTCAACCTAAAGAGGAAAGACCTCTTGGGACAGTAATGTTCCAGGAGCCACTAGGAGTAGCCAACTCTGCTGATAATTTGGAAGAGATCAGACCAGGAGTCCTGTAGCTCAGTGGTTACAACACTCGCCTCGCAAGCGAGAGACCTGGGTTTAATTCCTGGCAGGGCGAAACCTTGGGCAAGTTTCCTTACACACACTTGATAAAAATCCCTCAAGAAAAAANCGCAATAGCATGGTTGATCATTTCAATCCACAACTGTTTGTGAGACACTGCTGTGCCCATTTAGCTGCTGTGTTTCGCCCAGAAATATACAGTCAATTCACTTTACAGTTTATTCTATGAAGCACTTTGAGACGTCTAGAATACGTGAAAAGCGCTATATCAAATGCAAGGATTATTATTATTTTGTGACTGGAAGTGTGGTGTGTGTAGATCACATTTTCAATTTTATTTCTGATGTGGTTTTAATTTATTGCATCATCCGTTACATTACAAAAAAAATAATAAATTGGACACTCAATCCATTACTGTTTGTGGGACAATTATCTGCCGTGTTTTCACCACAAAATATAGTCACACTTTACAGTATGTTCTCCTATTTTGCCGTACATCTCGGGAGCTATGGCAAGACCCAAGGTTTAGATTGACTTCACTGGAAGGTTAAAGTCAGCAGCTCCAGTCAACTGTACTGAACTGTTTATCGCTTCAGCCTGGCTCTCCATTTCAAAAGGTGCTGCCTGTATGGCATTTATTTTTCCGTGTTATTGCATCAATGGAGAAACCTTCTTCTTGTCTCCGCTACCATTACTTCAGTAGCGCCCATTGGGGAAAATAAACTTTCTGAGGCGGTTGTGTGTACGTGCATGATGGGTCAGAGGAGGTTATCGTGCCATTCACTTGCAGTAGTGCGCAGGCCGAGATAAAGCAGAGCTGGAAATGCCATGCTGACTTGGAAGGAGGACATTTAAGATAAAATCAGCATAAAGAGTCCGTAGCTGCCAATTGTCTGTTTCTTCAATTAACACTCCCTGCATTGATTTCTAAATATTTCCTCAATCGAGGGGGTAAAAAAAACCTCAAGGCATTAATAATTGAATTCGCTGCAGGAATGGTGGGTCATCCAACATTCCACGTCTCACGGTTGAAGTATAATCAGGATCAGTGGGACAAGCGGAGCCAACCTCTCTCCAGCACGTTATTGGAAGGCCAGAGTTATTGTTCTGGGATCTGTGCATTCCCTGGATTCGTGCTAGTGTAGAGCTATTGAAGATGAATTGTGTGAGTTTTCCTAATTCTGCTGCTGCAATTGCTACACTCACCTGAGGGATAACTCCGAGGTCAGGGGCATATCCCACCGGATGACCTGACCCTTCTTGTTGCTTATTGAGTTTGAAGGATTGTGAGGTTTTTTTGCAATGCACGATAGTTGCGTGTCTGGTGTTTATCCCCAATGCATTTACGTTTCTTTTAAAAAAAAGTCATTTTAAAGTTTTCGACGATTGTGTATGAAAATATCCATGTCAAAGTAGATTAAGCATGAACTCTAATTTGAACATGCATTGAGAGAAGACCCTGCAATTGAACTGCAATTCAATAACAACTACAATTTGCACTTTACAAAGCTTATTTTCCATAAGGTGGAACATCTCCAAGTGTTTAATGTGGGAGATAATGTAGGCTGCGGATTTCTGGAGCCCGTGGAGCTGGGGCAAATTGACTGGAGGTGACAAAGCCATGGATGATAATAATAATAATAATCCTTGCATTTGATATAGTGCTTTTCACGTCGGGGGGACGTCCCAAAGCGCTTCACAGAACACACTGTAAAGTGAATTGACTGTATATTTGTGGGCGATCGCGGCAGCCAATTGCGCACAGCAATGCCCCACAAACAGTCGTAGATTGAAAATGACCAATTTATTATTGTTTTTGGTTTTGGAGGGATTATTATTAGGCGTGTGGAGTAAGGAAACTTGCCCAAGGTTTCGCCCTGCCTGGAATTGAACTCAGGTCTCTCACTTGCAAAGCGAGTGCTCTAACCACTGAGCTACAGGACTCCACAAGATGAGAGTTTCGGCTGCATTAGGGATGAGGTGGTGGTGGAAGTAGAGGATATTATGGCGGTGGAAGAAGGTGGATGTGGTTGGAGTCAAATTAAAGGAGAGTTGAGGATTGAAGAAAACACTGAATAAGATTACAATCCACGCTATTGTTCAAAGAGAGTAGTTTTAGGCAGCTTGACAACTCTTGAATCAGTGTGCCTCAATCTCATTCTGTTTTGATTTGGAGATGCTGCCTTATTTCTATTAGGTTTAACAAGTTGACGTGTACAATATTTGCAGTTGAAGAGTTTAATAGTCTATGCACTGTTAGTAGGTAATGCATGAGCCTCAGGCCTGATTCCGTGTGGCCTTTCCAACTTAGTCTGTGCCAGCATACAACCACTAGGGGACAGTATTGAACCACTATTCAGTGACCTCGAGCACATGTTACTTAAATTATTTTTGCAGCCAACAAGCATTAACAATCATTTTGGCTGAAATCCATATTGGATAAAATCCAGTTTAGTTTCATTTTTTGTGCCAATTTTAGCTCCTTTCTTTCATAATGCTGTGTTTTATGACGTTCTACGAATGACAAATGTATGATTATTTTAAGGCTAGCATTTTCAGAGACGTAAAAAGACCCCCATAGTGAAGTATCAACTACTTTACTTTCCCTATCTTTTGATCTTGTATTCCAGATACACATATAATTTTTAAAATGCAATAAATCCAAATATTATATTTTATATTCTACATACACTATATGGTTTGGAATATTAAAAAAAAGCAAAATATTCCACATCTTGTTCTGTTATAGAAATGTATATGATACTTTTTACAACATTAGTCTTCATGTTAAGCACATTAATGTGTTTTATGCGGGGCATTGTGTACTGCGATTCCACCTTGGTTTCCATACTTACTAGCATTGTAAGCTCAAGAAGAGTGCACACAAAATACAAAGTGTTACAAGTGTGCGTTATTTTGAATTCAATAGCATGCCAGTTTGGAACACCTTGTCAAGTTTTTCGTGCAATATTTAAATGGTTTAGACACAAGTAGATAACTGAATGCTGAAAAGACTGGCATTAGCGATGCTGGGAAATGGGGCAGGGGGTGATGTGCAAAATTGAACACTCAAAAGAAAATGACTCTACACTTAACAGAATAGCCTCCCATAGAAATGAATAGAGGAAAATGTTGGCTTTTCAGCAAGAATACACTTAAAGGGATCTACACTTATGTACACACTTCAGTGGAGTGCACTAACTTTAAAATCACAGTTTAGAGGTACAATAGCACCTGACAAGGCTTACAATTTTTCACTTTACTTTCAGAGCGCTTATAACTCTTGAGTTTAGAACTGGTACTGGCATGCCCATGAAAAAGTAGAGTTCAGCGTGGATCGCTTACAAAGCAGCTGATTTGGGTTAACTGGTATGGTGGCTATTCAGTACCCAAAGGGTGCATGCATTTTTAATTTAACAAGGCTAAATAAATATTCTGGTCTCTAGAATTCCAACGGGGCTTGAGTAAAGTTTTACAATGTAGATAAATAAACATCTCGCTTCTTCTAATGGTTTAAACATGTATAAATAACGTGGCTCTAAACATTTCTGCTGTTTATATTTCTGTGAGCAGAGTTAAGTTTAGGTGTAGGAATTACAACCATTCTACTTTTAAGATGGTCCTTTTTAAGTATTTTGTTTCCCCAGCATTTGGTGCACATTTCAATTTCGGTTTCAATTATGAACTGCACAAATAGGAACAATTGTGACAAGAAACAAAAATGATGCCTGATATTAAATTGATTAGGTATGGGAAAGTAGAGTCTATGTAAAGCAACTTGTGGTCTCTTTGAACCTGAACTTTAGCATATTTCGTGCAATAGTGTTAAAAAAATCATGCAACAGTAAATCCCAACATTCCCTTTTCATCAAGTTGCTAAGATCTCATGCAGAAGAAGAAATTTAGCAATGGCGTTCTTACACATTGCCTTTTAATGATCTGTTTGTTTAAACCCTGAATTTTGAAATCGTAATAAAGATCATTTGAAGTCTTGGTGGAAGAGGTCATTGTCATTTATAATGCCACCTGTGTCTTCTCAAGTGTAAAGCATGCCTGGGCGTCTTTTCTGGATGTGATGTGGTCGGAATATCAAAGAAACTGGGGAGTATAATTCATTGGACAAATATTGCCTTTTTTTTGAATGTGGCGTCTCGATGGCTTTCTGGTGTTTTTCAGATTTTCGAGCATGCGTTTCAGCTTTGAGAAATGAGAATATTCCTGGAATCTTCAAAGTGTTTGGGGGATGAGGGACGATGGGGGCATGGTTGTCTTCTTCAGTGATGAGAGCAAGTCGACATTTCCCAGAATAGGCAGCAATAAACAAGATGTGAGAGTGTTATAACAAGGCTGTCAATGGATATAACTGGTGTACTGGCCAACTGGGTCTGCCTTTGCCCACATTCCCCACTCATGCTGTTCTGCCATATGGAAGCAATCTTCCCCCCCACTTTAATAGCTAGCTTTGGAATCCATTTTCACAGGCTTCATACAGCTGAGAGGAGCAGTTTCATGAATCGACCAGATAGAAGTCACTTCCAAGATAAACATTCAATTTAAAAATTAGACATACCAGGCAGCAGATTTCTTTAGACATATTTCAAAGAAGTGCGGCTATTCATCTTAAGCGAATGCCAGGCATCAGCGAGCTCTTTGATCCTTTCAGAAAGTTACTCCCCCTCACTAAAATATAAATCCACAACTGCTATACTACACTGGAGGGAACAGCTCCCAGCACTTTGAAGTTTGACCCTGGGAATAGCCCACAGCTTAGCTCTGAACATACTTTTCCCCGGGTTTTGGCTGGTGGTGGATGGGGAGCCCCTCTGCATATGGAGTGGTTGCCTTCCTAATAAAGATAAAGTTAACATTTGTTCTGCACTAGCTAGGTGGTTGTCTCAGCAGGAGTTATTGTTAATTTTACAATAGGTAGTTCATAGGTTTGTAAAAACTGGTTTGCGGAACGAGAGCGCGGCTTTCTTTGTTCAACAGCTGCTCTTTAAACAACGTGAAGATTAATTTGAGCTGAACACCTCTTTCTGTTTTATGCAAAATGTGTGAAAGTCAGTGGGGGAAATGAGAGCCTTGTATATTGTAGCAGAATCAGCAGTAGGTAGAGATCAATGAATTGAAACAAGCTCCTTCGGGGAGATGATAAACAGCGCTCAGTTCTGTACAGTTTGGCCCATAAGAGCACCACAGCTGGGGAGACTAAATCCCATTATTCCTTATGATTTCCTCCGACAGCTCAGCTCTTCTTTATACTTTGTCTTCACTCCCTATGATTCATTTCCGACATTTGCTTAATTATCCCAAAAGAGTTTCTGTGAATTGTTGGCTATTGATCCTTTAGTACTATCATAAATGTAGTGTAAGCATAATATATATTTTTACATGTGTGTGTATAGAGTTACAGAATGGTTTATGTGCTGAATGTAGGAACAAACTCTTTGGACCTGGGGCCCTCTTTCAAGAATATCAAGAATTTCAAGATTATATGACTATGATTTGCATTTACTTTTCTTATCCAATTTGCCATTACTGCACTCATGTTATTAAAACGAGGATTTAAAAAATAAAATCTGGCTTCCGACATTTGCGGTGGGATTGATAAACATTTGCGGTGGGATTGCTAAACTTTCCTTTCTCTTGTTTAAAGTGAACTGCAGTGTTCTGAAACTCTCAGATGAATGATTTTAAAGAGAGGGGTGAAGCAGGTATAGATGTGGTCTTGTAATAGGTTTGCAGTGTCATTGCCAAGACAACAAAAGACAATCTGACAGTGTTTTGAGTCTGAACGTTTCTCAGTTGCCTCACTGAAGGTGGTCAAAATCTACCAGAGGCAGAGGCCTCTGAATAGCATGTAGATCATAAAAGAAAGATTTGTGACATGGGAAATATTTCAAGAAACAAGTATGGGTGCAGGATGAGACTGTTAGTAGTGTTTGAGTAGTAGGAAATGCATAGTAGCAAATATAACTTTTTTTTAAAATCTCACAATGTTAGAACTAAACAATCAATTTATTTCTCATCTGTTTCCAGTGAACATGCAAAGAGTCTTGAATTAAGAAAATGTATTGAAATATTTGTCAAGTTGCATTTATTGCATTGTTTTTTTTGTGTGATCACGTCACTGACATCTTTCTTTTCTCCTGTTCGTGCTGTTTGCTCGATTGGTGGAGAAAGTCAAGCTTCGTCCGGTTGTCGGAATCCTTTCGGAAGAGTCAGTGGTGCTCCGAGGTTGTCACCATCTCCCTGCTTGCTGGGAAAGTGATCAAAGAGGAAGGAGTGGAAAAACTGTACGTCAAGTTCAAGCTGGGGGAAGAAAGATACAAAAGCAAGGTACAGAGGCACTGAGTGTCACTAAAATATTCTGAACACTGGGATCCCAGCTCCTAGGTGTAGTAGCATGTGAGGACACACACAATACAAATCTACCTTTGTATAGCACCTTTCATGTCGTCGCAATCCTCATAGGGGAGTGGGCATGAAGATGTGTGCCAACATGCAGTGGCACATTAGATTGAGCTTCCCACTGTGGAAGTGCAGTGTTTACATGCCTCCTGCTTAGCTGCAAAACATTAGGTCGAGTAGGCCATTCAGTCCCTCGAGCCTGCCCCACCGTTCAATAAGATCATGGCTGATTTTCTGACCTAACTCTAATTACTTACCCCATATCCCCTAATCTCTCTATTTTTTAAAAATCTAAAAGATCATCAGAAACTCATCTTTATTATTGTGTTGTCAAGAAAACTTTTTGAGTAGGATATTCTGATCCTTTCAGCCTTTTCGTCCTGAGTGTTTGATTTGGTTTGGAATGCAGATCTGCTCACATTGTGATACCACTGACTGAGGAAGGAGTTATAGATCCAGTAAAACCAGTTAATGTGAAATGGACCTTTTCTGTATCTGTGCGGTTGTTATATGAGTATAGATAGAGCTTGCATGTCAAGCATACCACTACAGGAGAAAGGTTTAGATAGTAAAGCCTGCACTAAACCCCTGAATTCCAGAGCTAGCATGTATGTACTTATATATCTCAATAACAGGCTTACCACTATAAACACTGGACATTGTTTAATAATCTTGGTTAGAATCACACTGGCAGCACTCGCTGTAAATCGAAATTGTTCAAACGCAGAAATAAAAACAATTGAATTTCAATGATTGTATCTATCTAATGGGTGCTGTATGTCAGAATAGTATAGTAAAACTTGTTAACTTTATAGAGATCTCCAGGTTTTTNATACTATAAACTCCTTTTACAGAATTACTATTTAATGTGTTAATCTAATTGTTTATTTTCCTCCAGGGTTGTAGAATTCTGTGGCTATGTTTTATACAATATGTATCTACATATCATAAACTTCACATGGAATTTGTTTTGAAATATCACACTTCTGTATATTGTGGGCATTAATAGACTCTAGATTATTGTGGAATGAGCTGAAGATGAGCTTTGTAGAAGTTCGTAGTAGGTGCACATCATCCAGTTCATTCCATGCACGTGTAGAACTCTCAGACTGGTTTGGATACTCCTAAGCATGGTGATGGTTTTTTGCAATGTGTCAGACACCCGGCTGACTAGCAAAAAATCAGTTCACTGAGGACACTTGATTTGACGTACTTTTTTTTTATATTTTCAATATTTTTGAAACATATCCTGTTTGCTGTTTGTGGTTCTTTGTTCCAGGGTTTACCTCTTAGAAGTTTCTGTCTTGCACCATCGTGCTTCTTGGCTTGAGAAGTGTATTTCTTTCTCGAATTTGTCTTCCTATTAAGCACAGTGACCTTGACAATGGAGGAAGCCCATAAGCCACATAAGCAGTTGCTACATTTAGGGGCAAGCCAAATTTTATCCCCCCACCCCAGTGATGTTTAGTTAATTGTGGTCTGTGTGATCAACAACACTTTTGCTGAGCTGAGGACAGTGTGGTAATGTGCATATAAACTTTTATTACAAGTCCTTCCAATTCAGTATTTGGAATTAATGTGGGTTCGTTACAAAGATGTGAATTGTGTGTGATGGGTTACTATAGAGAACAGCTGAGGAGTCAGCTCTTTACAACGGTCCTCAACCCAGATAAGAGGTACACATGTGCTGCAGTGTTGGGATTTAACTAACTGGTATTTATATTCCTTGCATTTGTATTTGATTTATACGCGATTATAACCTTATAGTCATCAAAAATCCAAATTACATTTCACCCTCAAGTTGCTTTCCCCCCACCCCCCATATAGATGGTTTACAGGAGCACTAATCCTCAGTGGAGAGAGAGATTTGATTTTCATCTGTTCAACGAAAAGAAAAATGTGTTAGAAGCTGAGGTCTGTGGGACCGACAGCAAGAACTGGGAAGAATGCATTGGAACGTAAGAGCACAACTTTTTCATGTCTTTTTCTGATCGTTTATAAAAGTTATTGAAGATAATTGTTAACTATGGCAAATCAAACCAGATAACTGATTTTATCTGAACACAGTGCAGATCAGGTGCTCCACCTAGTTATATGGAGCCCTTTTGTACATCAGTGTATCCTGTGATGTGCCACAGTACATGCTTGGATACCATTCACTACAACTCTGTACTGCAACTTGACCCAGTTTGAAAGTTAGCACTGAAGTGTAAAATGCACTCTTCGGGTTTAGATTTGAGATTGGCAATCGGTTGACTGCAGGATCTCGCAATCCGGTTTAGAAATATCCGACTAACACAACGCATCTGGTTTACGAAAATCCTGATGTTGGTTCTTGGTACAAGTTCGACTTCCTGTCCCTTGAATACAATGCACGGTTCACTCGTGCTGTCAGTGGGAAGGAGTTTTTTTTAGATTGGACTGTGGCAGATGTAGTGCTAATGGAAAAAAAATCATTAAATCTTTCCTTCAGTGTTTGCAGATGAGGCTGACATAACACAGCACCAGTTCCTGGAGCCCTGATTGGATTGAACTGTCATTGAGAAATCAATGCTCACATAGCCTATAAATATTGTGTCACAGGGACATTTCTGCTTTATATTTTAAACGTGTTTCGCTCTGGATGCACATTTTGGCAAGTCAAATGTTTTCGTAACAACATTGTGAGGCTGAGTATTTTGGACATCAACATGGAGTGCTTGCATATTTTATATATTAATTCATAATGTGCCTGAATTATGAAATTTTAACAAACAGAATTAAATATGAATGACCTTTCCAAGGAGGGGGTATTATAAAGGTCAAGCAGAGTAGGTTAGGTTGGGTTAAATTGACTTCTGTATTTGATCAGGTTTTAATTCATGTGTTGAGGTCTGAAGAGCGGACTGGTTTTACATCATGATTGAATTGACAAAAAGTCCTCTGCATGAACTTGATCCTGGATTGCATCACAAACCCTCAGATATTTAGTTCATACAGTGCTAGCGCACAGTGACTTCAGCTGAGATGTGATGAGTTCAGTGTTTCTAAGCAGAAAGGCTTTGATTGCTTTTGACATAAATGTGCAAGCAATAGCCAGGCGAGGTTCAAAGTCACAGTAACAGACATTTCAAACATTAACGTTTGATAGAATTAGCCAGTGTGACACGCAATCTAAATTTTAAATAATACTAATCCTCGTATTTATTGTAATGCCTTATCACATTGCTGAGACATCTCAAACAGATTCATAGGATTTTACTGCGAACTATCGTGACTATATTTGGCTGTAAACACGGAAGCCAATTTGCCTATAGCAATGTCTCACAAATGGCTGTGAAGTGTGTGATCAATTTTTTTTACGTCTGCATGGAAAAGCAAATTATTGTCGTGAAGTGGACTAACTCAAATTATTCTGTTTTGCAACACAAGATATTGATTAAGACTAACCGGCTACTTGTGCAGGAGAGAAATTGCAGTCAGTCGTTTGCTGAGTGTGAAGATGAGATTTCAGTGCATATGAAAACAGGACAGTGATTCAATACACTGGTGTAATATTCAGGCAGGGGAAAGACTAAATACAATTTTACACATACAGTTGTGTTCTATTTTCTGTCATTTCATACATTTCAAATCATTGGGACCTAAAAGGTGGAGATGTCCAATGGGATTTCTGAATAAACGTACTGAGTCGAAAATGTGAATTCCTTCCAGTAACTGGGCACAGAGCAGTGGGAACAAGACTTCCAGTTAGCGGAAAGAATTCTTGTTGAGAAATCACGCTTGAAATTTTCCATGTTATGAAAGTCTACAATTTGAGGTTTGGACTCTGAGCGCTGTCATTTTCCCTTTTATTTTCTGGGCCCAGCACAGACTGACAGGACAAGCCTTCGAATTTTGATCAGTATGAGTATCCAAAGTAAAAAAAGTTTGGGCAGACTTTCAATTTCCTTTGGGTACAATCCTGCAGCACAGCATGCACATAAATCAGCACTAATTGTCCCTAAATTGCTTGTCTCACTCAGAGAGGCCAAAAGGATGGCTGGTGTGGGAAATGGAGATATCACTCTGTTACAGTATGAGGTGCTCTTTAGAGACTGGGCTATTGACATATTATCGGGGGCAGTGCATAGGGAACACTGCATTGGGTCTAACTGAGTGCTCGCTGCTGACACAAGTTGTAGGGAGAAAAAAAATCCTTTATTCTCCTGAATGGGTATTACTCGCCTTGACGAGTGAATAACATTCTCATATAACTGCACTACAGGTCATGTCAGATAGTTGTGTTTTAGCATGAGACTGTGATCCTATTTCTGTGCCAGCTTAACCCACTTGTGCCAAATCAAATTTAACGAGGGCCTCAGGATTTTGGGGAATGCACAAGACAATGTCTGGCACTCGCCTTGATTCGATAGCCAGGGTCGGGGCAAAAACTTTTGATCAAAATTGATTGTTTGGGAACAACAATAACAACAAAATTATATTTGTAAAGCGCCTTTCATGTCGGGAGGACGTCCCAAGGTGCTGAACAGTCAGGGATCAGGACCCGAGCATGGGGGGCTGAAGGCACGGTCAAAAATAATAATAATAATCCTTGCATTTGATATAGCGCTTTTCACGTCTTCCAGACGTCTCAAAGTGCTTCACAGAATATGTTATAAAGTGAATTGACTGTATATTTGTGGGCAAAGCGCGGCAGCCAATTGCGCACATCAGTGTCCCACAAACAGTCGTGGATTGAAAATGACCAATTTATTATTGTTTTGTTTTGGAGGGATTATTATTAGGCGTGTGGAGTAAGGAAACTTGCCCAAGGTTTCGCCCTGCCTGGAATTGAGCTCAGGTGTCTCGCTTGCAAGGCGAGTGCTCTAACCACTGAGCTACAGGACTCCACTAGGAAGGACTCCAAAAGGAGGGTCTTGAGTCGTGCCTTGAAGGAGGCAAGAGAGGGAGCAATATAAGGGATTGTGGGATGGAGTGCCAAAGAGTGGAGACAGAGAGGCTGAAAGCCCGGCTGCTGATGCTAGGGTGGGTCGGGCGGGGGGCCTGGAGCAGCCTGCTGAGCGGAGGGATACAACACAAATAACACAAACATGTGATTGGCCTTTTATGATGTGTAATGAATTGGGGCACCACTTAAATGAAACGGCCAATGTGTATCATGGTTCAATAAGTGATGACAAAACAATTTTTTAATAATAATACTAATCCTTGCATTTGATCACATCATTGAGCCATCTCAACGCGCTTCACAGAATATACGGTAAAAGTGATTTGACTGTGTATTTTGTGGGTGAAATTGCTAAGTTTCATAAAATTGCTCCCTCCCAAAACAAAAATTGCAGATTTCTGAAGCTGATTTTATTTTTCTTTGTCCCTTTTTCCCTTTTAATTGTGTTTTATTTCTGAGTGTAAAATGTGTCCAAATCCTGTCATTCAAGTATTGTCACTTTCTTGTTTTAAATCCCACAGGTGCAAGGTTGACCTTGTGATGCTACCTAAAGGTCAAATAAATCACTTGGAGCTGCCTCTGGAGAACGAACAGGGCTCTCTGCTTTTGCTGGTCACGCTCAAAGTCTTCACAGGAATTGCCATCTCTGATCTCTGTGCCAGTCCACTGGATGATGTAAATGAGAGAAAACAGATCATTCAGAGTTACGTAAGTTCTCTGTTAAATTAGTTCAGCGTCATATCACATTGTGCGGTCATTTGAGCGAGTTTATGGGACAATACCCTTATTTTTTAAAAAATGCTATTTTACCATTTCTGAGTAATGCCATAGACAGAGAGAATAGTGAAGAACCAGAAATTTAAAACAAATGACAAAGATGCCGATTCTGATCACTTACAGCAGGAAATAATAACAGAAATAATCCCTACATTTGATATAGCGCCGTGATAAGACGCTATATCAAATGCAGGGATTATTTAATATATACTGTAAAGTGAATTGATTGTAAAGTGAATCGACTGTATATTTTGTGGGCGAAATAGCAGTCAAATAGAGGACGATTGGGAGGCAGCAACAGGAAGACTATGATCGGGGAAGAAATTTTAAAGAGGGAGATGTACCGTTCCACTAATTCAGAAAACTAAATATTTGGTGTGAACAGATGGGGTAGTTTTGAGATGTGGAGCATACAGAAGACTAAATGATCCATCTACACACACATACACACACACAGACACACTCTCTCTCATTCACTCCAGTCTCCAAGCAGTCCCATCGTGGAATGTCCTAAGGACTACTAAGGATTTTTCACAATCAGCCACAATTTATTCTTGGTATGAATGGAAGAGCAGATCGCAGGCCTTAATAAAATGCTTGTTCTTCCACAAAAAGATATCTTTTGCAGATATTACTTTAAAAAGGTTAGTTCTTTCTAAAGACCAAGTAGATTTTATCAGGAAGAAGGCCAATCAGACTGTAGCTGGCTGTGTGTCCCATGCCCTGTGAAATATCCACTACAGGAGCCTAAGATGTGTTATACTATTTTGGGACCCTTTTAAAACTCAGTAGAAAAACTATTCAATTTTCATATCTGCACTCTTATAAGTAAATACAATAGAATGCAAAATTACATCTGTATCATGCCTTTCACGTCGGGAGGACATCCCAAGGCCCTGGGAATAGGTGGGAATGAGCAAAAAGACCCAGAGAGTTCCCATTGCCTTGTCCTTTGTCAAATATATAAAAGGCACCAGCTTTTTCTCCTTCACAGATAACAACTTGCTGACCGAATTTCGACTTTGTGCATGATACACATGCATACATTTTGGATTACAGTGTCTTTGGATTAGTGTGGAGTAGCAAAGATGAGACACTGAAAGGTTTGCACTTGCTTTGAACTGAATTGAAGAAATTATAAAACTCATTGAAAAAAACAACTGAAGAATACCATGGTTCTTTGAACTTCATTTCAACTCCTCCAAAGCTTTTGTACTTCTGGTGGTTGTTGAAGTAACCCTAACCCTAAGTTGTTCTGTAGCATGTGTAGGTGCTTTCATATCTCAGTGTAGATACTCACTTAAAGACTGCATGATTTTAAGGTCCTTTAACTCTCCTCTTTGGTCACTTCCTTGTTTTACTGGATGCGTACTAAATTGGCAGTACATGTGCAGAGCAGCTGTTAGCTTTCTGTGGAAGCTGAATCAAATATTTTGCCCAAAAGTATACAGTCAATTCACTTTACAGTATATTCCGTGAATCGCTTTGAGACGTCTCGAAGACGTGATAAGGCATTATATCAAAAGCAAGGATTATTGTTATTATAATAAATATTGTCCAAACTTCATTGTATGCTTGAAATCAGATGGGAGTAAAGTTTATTTGAGGGCAGAGTTAATAAAGTTCAATTCTTTATACTGAAATCTGCTTATTTCCATTAAACTAAAGTAGAAGGAGAAAGTTGGGCATTGCTTTGATACGTAGAATACTTTTATTTATGGTTTGGAACTCTGAGATAGAGTTTGAGATCAGTGTGCTTCATTTATTCTTCGCAAAATTCAGTCAGTATTTTTTTCTTCATCTTAGAGCCTGAGAAGAACATTTGAGGATCTAAATGACATTGGCTTTCTACAAGTACAAGTGATTAAGGCTTGTAACCTGCTGGCAGCAGATTTTGCGGGTAAGCGAATTGTTTGCTCTGTATCTTGTCCTTGGTGCTGATATTACAATTGGCTTTATTGTTGTTAAACTAGGCAGATGGGGGATAATAGCCAGGATTCTTGTTTATGATCACTGAACAGTAATGCTGCAGAAATGTATGTGGATGGATCTAGTGCTTCACTGTGATATTCCCCATTATCAAATGGTCTGCCAATACTCACTGATTAAACTTACAAGCGCAAGATCTGAGGTAAGGGAGGTCTGCTGATGATTGTCAAACTACCTCAGTGGGAAGTCCTGTCATTAAGAGAGGAAGGTGTAGAAATAACATTTCTAATTTACTTTGTTTCCTCTCTTTACTGTCCCTCTCCTTTTTATATGCTCTTAATCTGCTGCCTCCTTGCAATAGTGAATGTGTGCAGTTCAGAGTTTGAAAAGAACCAAATTAAAATGGCTAACTGAGACTCCATGAGGTAGAAATGCAGAGAGTCTTGTCAGTCATTTTCAAGCCATTGACAAATATACCAGATAAATAGGATTTGTCTTTGTTTCTATGAGCCAGGAAACACAAGTGTTTCCATCAAGTAGAAGGATCCCTATAGACAAGGAAGTGCTTGTGTGTCTGTAGATGATGCCTTTATGGAAGATCCATTGCAAATCTGTAAATTCAATATCCTTTCATTCAATAAATCTGATAAGGGAAAAGACCCACTGAATAAAAATTAAATGGCTAATGGTACTTCAGGAAACTATCTGTGAAGCTTTGCTTTGCATGAGATGTGCGCCATATTAATGATTTAATGCTATTCTAAACAAGGATATGAAACTCTGTGACATTTACTGTAATATATTGCAGCATTAATTGCCTGCATTTTGAACATTGCAAGTAGGTCAACTTTATTCATCTGCCCTTCTGCGGTCATAATAGATTCCTTCCTATTTAGAGGGTTGATTTGGTAGCGTATGGTGTCTAGAGTGACCTCAATGCATGTGGTGTATTCATCGAACATGTTAAAATCTGTCCTGTCTGTTACTGTAGCCAAATCGTATCTGGATAGTCAGCCCAATATATTGGGGCTGTAAGAACCACACTATTCTGCTGCGCGCATATTTAGAAACTAAGCAGATCTTCACCTTAAACCGTAGTAGAGCCAATTCTGTGAAGCGCTTTGAGACATCTCAAAGATGTTATAAGGCGCTATATCAAACGATTATTATTATTATTAATTCCTACAGATGCAAATTAAATTGGGATAATAAATAAGTTTTAAATAAGTTAAATTGCGGTAAAGTAACTTGAAGGAACAACTTAGAATGATGCCTATTATCAAAATAATTTTCTCAGTTAAACAAGTAGTTTAAGCTCAGACTCCGTTAAAATACAGTTCAAGATGGTTTGGTGGGTAATCAGATTTGGCCTGGGCTGACTAATCACGGCCAGAACTACGGTTAAGGCAGTATAATTGGCATATATAAACCTATTTAGGTGTATTTCTTCTCCTCTTTTAATATCTTGCACTTATGGTGTCCTCACAAAACTCCCGGGGAAAGGGGTGGTTGCAGACCATCTCTGGAGCAAGTGACTTGCCACTTATTTCCACCGTTCTGCCTGTCACAGACTAGAGCCTTGGAGACGACCACATTTGTAGTTTAAACATACCCCTGTTAATTACAGGCTTAAACTTGTAGATGTGTTGGTAACTTGTGCTGTGGTCCATTTTTCATTGTGTGCAGAAATCCTGAGGGAAGGCTCTCTCTCTCTTGCCCTCTTCGATGCAGAACACTCCAATAATTCTAATGACAGCCCTGGTTGACTGATTTGACTTTGAGTCTCATTCTTGAATTCACTTGCTTTAGTCTGAACATCACACAGGCAGGGTTAATATTATTGACTGCATTTTATATATTAAAAAAAAGATGATGACATTGCAGAGCTAAGTGGAGCTTTGTACTGGTGGAATTGCAGCAGATCTTGTGTGCAGGGCTGTCTGAAAAAATGAACTGAATGCTTGAAAATGTTGTGTAGCCCTTATGTAATAAATTGTGAAACAGAAGCTGTTTGCACCTGTAAGCTATCCTCGTTGCTAAACCACGAGCCGCGTAATTAGCTCTAATTTGTTATCCATACCTTTGTCTCTCTAATAAATAATACACCTTTCAACCAGAACAAACAATACAGGGTGCTGAAGTAAATGTTATTGTTAGTGCTCCTTCATAGCACATGATCCCCATTAGTTAGTACTTAAACATTGGTATAGAAGAATTCTTTTGGCTCTAGCTCTCTGAGCTGTAATATAAATCATGACACTTTAGTAATAACGCTGGCAGTGCCTGCTAATGGAGCTTGTGCACCCACTCATAAACAAAGAACAATAACACTGCTGCATGATTCATTACCTCATAAGGTGGTTCTGCCGGAATGTGGTGTCTTCATGGTTTACAGTATGACGGGATTCACAAGGGATTCGAGGGAATGACATATAACCTTGACTGGTAACTCGGTCAGTAATGCTCTGATGGAAAAGTAAAGGGGATTAACTCTATGTAATGCTGTTACATGAAATTGTTGTCTACATTTGGTGCTACCGTATTTGATTCTAGCCTTGCAGAAGTCTATCCATTTGACTCGTTCGCTAACATATGAGTAGCTTTCCGATCCTAAATGATTGCATTTGTTCATTTTGATCCTTTTTTTTAAAAAAAAGTTTATTCATCCGGTTACATAAAATAATGTCCTATCATTTAGGAAAGAGACGTTTCTGAGCAAGGCAGTGTGTGGAGGGATTCAGTAGCCATTATTATATTGGTAAACTAAAGTTACATTGAAATTCTTTCACATTGCTCTAGATTAAAATAATAATAATCCTTACATCTGATATACCTCTTATGTTGGGAAGATGTCTCGAAGCGCTTAATGGTAGATAGCTTCTCGGGTGCAAACTTTGCTCCCACCTTTCAAAATAAAAGAGAAATTTATAACGGGTAATATTTTGTTACAATTAACAGCAGAAACATTTCCAAACCTTTTAAATTACAGTATATCGGTCTTCCTTCTGTAATTTGACTAATCCTGTTAAAATCTTTCTGTTACAGATGATCACTGAGACCAACGATTTGACTGAAGGATATATCCCGACTGACACTTTATTCCCAAATATCTTTTCTTGCTTTACAGGAAAGAGTGATCCGTTCTGTGTTCTGGAACTGGGGAAGCATAGGCAACAGACCCACACAGTGTATAAAAACCTTAATCCTGAATGGAATAAAATCTTCACATTGTAAGTTGCAGATAAATTAACTAGAAAGTTGTACCCTTTGTATAATAATAATCCTTAAATTTGATATAGCGCTGTATCAAGTCTTCAAGCCGTCTCAAAGTGCTTCACATAATATACTGTAAAGTGAATTGACTGTATATGTATGAACATATCCTGGATATTTTTCAATTATATTAGATTGGGGTCATTAATGCGACTATGGTAACTGTAAAATCATTGAATGTTTAATTCTTTCCTCATTTCAATTTGAATGCAAACTCCCCGCTGAGCAACTTTAACTTAGTTTCACTCAATTCATTTTGTAACAAAGAATTTATAATGACAATAATAATCCTTATATTTGGTTAAGTGCCTTTCACGGCAGGACGACCTTTCAAAGCGCTCCACAGCATTTACCGTGAAGTGTAGTTACTGTGAATTTGTAGGCAAATCAGCCAATGAAATGAAACCATAACAATGCATAATCAACAGACAAAATTGAGAGCAAATTTCAATGCCCCCAAGACGTTGTAATTTTTTACAGTATCAGACCAGACCAGAGTAGACCAGGTGTGGGAAACGGTCAAGTGGTTTTGAATACACTATTCCCATATGAGCATGTTTACCAATTTGTCTCCATTTTCTAGTAATATTGGGGACATTCATGACATACTGGAAGTAACAATCTTTGATGAAGATGGGGACAAGCCACCAGACTTCCTTGGCAAGGTTGCGATCCCTTTGCTTTCTGTAAGTTTAAATACTCTCTCTTTAAAATGTTATCAGTTTTATTTTATTTACGAGTATTTTTGTTGCAGATATTTGTGGTCTTTGAGTTTTGCAGCATTGAACCTATTATCATCTGTGAGTTATCAAAGAACCCTTTACGTAAGTCATGTGGATGAGAATGCTACTACCCACATAATTATCTTGAGACTTCTGCCAAAGAAGAGCTGCCAATGTACACGTAAATTTTAAAAAGGCTACTGCTTTACAAGTTTCCTATGTATAAATTGTAGCTGTTTTACTAGCTTTTCTAATGAGTCCATGGTTGCTAAAATCTCAGTTACACCATTTAGTGCATTTCTCTTCCCATTGAGTCTTTTAACTTGAATTTAACTATGGCATCCTGTAGCTACCATTGAAGAACCTCACTCGCATGATAACTATGTGAACTGCTCTTGAATCTTCCAGAGAAACAACAGCTTCTCTGAGTCGTTGCACATGGTCAAGGTCACTTGGGCAGCCATGTGACTTGATGCGCATGGGTTACGTACTTAGCTTGATGTTTGTTGGATCCCTATAATTTGATCTTATTGCTAATTAAAGCCTACTTTCATGATGTGTTTTGTGCTGTGACTATAGATCAGAAATGGTCAGCAGATCGCATGTGTCCTGAAGAACAGAAAGTTGGGACAACGCATGAAAGGAGTTATTTACTTGAAGTTGGATCTAGTCTATAACTTGGTGAGCGAGAATGAAATAATTGCATGACACACGGCATTTTTTTATCTGTTGGATCAAACTGTGGTGATCTTTCATTATATCCTAGTTTGCTTTATCAGACACCATTGCAAAGAATTTTACTGAGATGATAATGATCAAGAATATGCACTTGATGCATTGGATTACAAATGCATCCCATTCAGTCAACTTATGGGTAAATGCATAATTTCTTTTTGTGGCCTCTATTGTGACAACCGAGACAAAGTGATCTGTTGCTCTTTTATTTTTGGAGTGATATACTACCTACTGAGCTTCGTATAAGGAGAACGTGTTATTTTACTTTGTCCATCCAGTGCTATAAATTTTCAGAACCTGCTGGGAAAGTACATTTTGGAGACAACACACCTCAACAAGCTGTAACCATTTATATTGCAGAAATGCATTGTATTATTTTCATTTGAAAAAGCATTTTATCATCCTATCCCAGAGACTGACTCTCTGTGCACATTCTGCAGACATGTAAGTGTGCATAGGCTGCCAGGGACCTTTGCTGGTATTGTAGACCAAATCCACTGGAGCTGGTACTTTGTCGATAAGAAGCAGCTCCACTGATAGTGTATAGCAAAGCTTGAATATTTTCGAAACTCAATGCGATGTCCCAAGTTATCCGTTGTTATTCGATAGGTCACTTGTGTTGCTAAGTTCCGTCTATGAATATGTTTTGACAGTTATATTTATGGTGTATTGGAATAAAAAAAAGTTAAGTGGACAAAACATTTTTATTGTTTACTCTGGATGCTTCCTGAACAGTATTGAACTCTGATAATCTGATGTTTTTTTGTTTTGCATTTCAGTGGCACCGACAGTGTAAGAGTGCTTAATATAAATTTGTTGCAAACACAATGGGGATTTGGGTGTTTTGGTAACTGCTGTTTGCTTTCTTGTGTAAGAGATGGCAGGTAAAATTTAACCTGGGTCTAAATTTACCCTTATTATTGTAACATTTAGAGCATCCAGAATTTGTCAAATTGTTGAACTTGCGTTTCGCCCACAAATATACAGTCAATTCACTTTACAGTATATTCTGTGAAGCGCTTTGAGATGTCTAGAAGACGTGAAAAGCGTCATATCAAATGTAAGGATTATTATTATTATAAACTCTGAAGCCAGTTTTCTGGCGGTCTTAAAAGAATGTACAGAGAAACAACTCCAAATTGATATCCGTAATTAATAAGTTAATAATAATAATAATCCTTGCATTTGATATAGCGCTTTTCACGTCGGGAGGACGTCCCAAAGCGCTTCACAGAGTACACTATAAAGTGAATTGACTGTATATTTGTGGGCAAACGCGGCAGCCAATTGCGCACAGCAATGTCCCACAAACAGTCGTAGATTGAAAATGACCAATTTATTATTGTTTTGGGTTTTTGGAGGGATTATTATTAGGCTCTGTGTGGAGTAAGGAAACTTGCCCAAGGTTTCGCCCTCTGCCTGGAATTGAACTCAGGTCTCTCACTTGCAAAGCGAGTGCTCTAACCACTGAGCCACAGGACTCCAAATTATGGGCACTCTGAAATGTTATGTTAACAATAAATGTATACCTAGGGGATATTTTACCCATGTACCTTCTTGGTAATCTGAGGTAGTCTTCAGGAACAAAATGAATTGTTTCCATGGTTCGAAAGTAAATATTCTTGGATTTTTTTTAAAATTTCTTAGATGAAAGCAAGCCTCAAAACCTTCAAACCAAAAGAGCATAAGATCCAAGAAGAAAACCTCAAATTTTCAAAAAAGGTATTTCACCAATTTATGTTGTCAACTCTAATTTGTCAGTTGGCATTCCAGAGGTAAGAAAATTTTATCACTGAACCACCAATGCCTCTTCCAAAAAGAGAGTCCTGTTCTATCGTTCCAAAAACAAATAGGTGTTTTAATGCCTTCTCCAAAATATTGCCTGGGTGCTTTCCCTGGTTATAAATATAAGAAAGATATTTGGAATAAATAAATGACGTGGGAGCAGTTTTGAGCTCTGTTGGCTCTGTTCACTGTTGACTCTTGTTCCTGGCAAGAGATAGACATTAAGACACTACAGTGCAGGATGAGCTATCCTGGAGTGCGTTTCATACCTAAATATAGCGACGTGGGTTTTATTGGTGTTATGTTAACAAGAAGCGGGCATACAATAATGCTCTGAATAATTTTATAAGTAATCTTGCAGATATTGGGCATTAGGGGGCTGATCTAGGTGCTGTTTCCAATAAACAATCTGATACAACTATAATGGAGCAAAAATCTGCTTTGTGACAAACGCAAGCAACGCTGATACGGGAGAAACCAGTGGAATCAGGCTTATTGTTGTTAAATCACAGGAGCATTATTGATCTGCTGTCATATATCAAATGCAAGGATTATTATTATTCTATTGGCTTCAAGCCTTTGCAAAAGCTTTGTATTTATTTTCTTTTGTAAAATTTCCTTTTTCTCACACAGATGTTAATGAGGAATGTTAGGCGTGTTCGGAACCTCACTATGGCAGTATGGAACACTGTACAATATATCAACAGCTGCTTTGAGTGGGAATCTGTACAAAGGAGTGTGATAGCCTTTCTGGTAGGTAATGCTATTGGAATCTTAAAATGCATTTAATTGTATGAGGTAGCCAAGGTTTTCTTTTGTTCGGCAATAGAGTGCATATGGAGTACAAGAGCAGTTTTGAGATCTTGCCATTGTACTTTGGTTGTAGACTCCTTATTTGTCTGATGTACATGGTCTCTTGATATAATGCACATTGTCTGTGGCTTGGAATCAATGAAGAAAACACACCGAGCTACTACTATGGTATATAATCTAGTTTTCAGATCTATCCCAAAGGAACTGTAATAGTGTGTTGCACTGGGAATTAACACAGGTTACCCTAGATACAGCAGCATTTTTCCTGGAACCTCACAAGTTTTTACAGACTTCCACTGCAAAACAGGTCACCAGTCTGAATTTCTGCCTTGATATTATGAGTGTCAGGTTTTTCGCCTTTGTTGTTATGCTCCCAGAATAATGTATTTGCAAAGCACCTGCCCTGAAGGAATAAAGGTCTTCTTTAATTTAGAGTTCAGGTGTTAAAAAAAAGCGATGTTTTGATGTTTTTTTAATGTTTTGGCTGTGGTGCTATGGCATGAGTGTGAATACAATACCCATTGTATGGCTCTGGACTGCATGATCTGTGCACTATAGACTTGCACACGTGTGCTCATTGTAAGCCTTGGGCTCAAACAAAGGGAGCCCGTTATTCCAGTTGAGTGTAAATGTTGAATCTTGTATCTTTTTTTCAAAGCTGAGTCAAGCCGTTATCATTCATTATATCAATATAATACTATCAATTCCTTGTCCAATACAGTGAAGCGCTTTGAGACGTCTCAACAATGTGATAAGGGGCAATATCAAATGCAAGGATTATTACTATTATGTTTGTAATTTTTAATGTGACCATTGGTGATGTCAATAGAGACACTTAAAGTATTGCATTATAAAGTAAATAATTGAAAAACTGTGTTTTCAGAACTCAGAAAAAAAAAATAGTAATAAGCTATATTCATATGAACAGCTTATGCCAACATTAAAGAGATCATTTTTTCCATGGCTAATACATCAACAGCATTTAGAATCCAAATTGGATCTTAATGTTTGTCACCAATTTACAGGTTATATTTTCCTTCTATTTTGGTACATTCCTGTAGTTGCTATTCCAGAATGAACAACCTAGTAGTCACCTATAATATATAATTATAAAAGTCTGCATTTGATATAGCGCCTTATCGCATCTTCGAGATGTCTCAAAGCGCTTCATAGAATATACTGTAAAGTGAATTGATTATATATTTTGTGAGCAAAACAAGACCTACCTCCTGGTACTTATCTGTGCTGCCCTTGAGACAGTTGGAAGATGCACTGGCAAGACTGATGATTCTTTCCTTCCTGAGAAAGCATTTCATCTCTGCTGCCAACTTCCTTCAAACAACCAACCTATGAAGGGCTTGGAGTGGAGGGTATCGCATTGATGAATTGGCAGCATACAACTGCATGACAGAACAGAGCTATTAGACCAAAATCAGAGCCAGTCTTCATTGTTAGAGAGCCAGCCAAATACCAAAAGGAGTATTCATATTCGTGCTGAAGAACTGTAGCAAGTTTCTAAGCTGAAGTTGCCAACTTGTGAAATTTTTCTTCTTTAGATTCTGATGATTTAAAAAGAAAATGATGTGTGATTGTACATACCAATAATGAATTAATGAGCAATGGAGCAGTGATGTTCAGTAATGCATTTGCAATAATAGATGGGGGACTGTCATTGTATCCGCTCAGCGGGCTCCGGCCTGCTTCATGACCTCCACCTTGCTTGCCCCACCATCGGCGGGTGGGCCTTCTGCCACTCTGCCTCCATCCTCTGGAACTCCATCCCGTAGTCCCTACATCTCGCCCCCTCCCTTGTCGCCTTCAAGACCCATCTCAAGACCCTCCTGTTTTCGATCTTCCTGCTTCCACCTTTGCCCACCACCCTCTCCTATCGCCAGTTTGGTTCCGTAACTCTGTCTTCCAACGCCTTGGGACGTCCTCCCGAAGTGAAATGCATTTTACAAATGTAATTTTGTTCTTGTCCTGTAGGGAGTCCTGTAGCTCAGTGGTTAGAGCACTCGCTTTGCAAGCGAGAGACCTGAGTTCAATTCCAGGCAGGGCGAAACCTTGGGCAAGTTTCCTTACTCCACACGCCTAATAATAATCCCTTCAAAAACCAAAAACAATAATTAATTGGTCATTTTCAATCTACGACTGTTTGTGGGACATTGCTGTGCGCAATTGGCTGCCGCGTTCGCCCACAAATATACAGTCAATTCACTTTGCAGTATGTTCTGTGAAGCGCTTTGGGACGTCCTCCCGACGTGAAAAGCGCTATATTAAATGCAAGGATTATTATTATTATTATTGTTGTTCAGTTGATTTTTTTTTACAGTCTTTAAATGCTACAGACCACTTGTTTCAGCGTGCGACAGTGGGCGATTATTCCACAAAGTGCTGTCTCATGGGTTGAACAGAGTGCTCCATAGTGCAACAGTGGTTATGTGTCTTTTGTAGAAAAAGGAAACAATTTAACGCCCTGTGAAAAGATTGCTGAAGGCAGATTGGATATAAACTTACAGAATGCCTTCAGTCAGACAAAATAGCGTCTAGAAAGTTGGTATGAAATAAGCCATACATTTTAGGGCATCATAAGCAACCTTTTTGGTCCAATTTGTTCTGTTTAGGCAAAGAGAGGGAAGACATTAAGGGCGCAAAGATCCACCAAGGCTGCATTATGTTTCATGCAATTGACCATTTTTGTCTTGTAGATTAACACCTGTATGTATCGTGATTCACAGCCACGCAGTTCTGTTGTATGTCTTCACAATGTAGCATTGTGTAGCATTTTCATCCAGTAACAATTGTGCAGCACTCAACTTTCTAACAATATCCATCCAATTCACAGCCTTCCCCGACACGACTGACCCCTCTCTCTGCATGCCCCAGTGCACTATTTATCCAGCTTTTAAAAGAGAGAGGGGAAAAAAATCAGCGTTTTTGTGAGGTAACCTGTGGGGTGGGCAGTAGATCAGAAAATGAAGTGTACTAACATTGATGTTAATTGAGCATTGCAGCATTAAGTTACGGTGTCAGAAGACTGATATCTTGTGTGAACCATAGCTCCCTCCAAAGAACTCACCTTACACCCAGATTTCCAGGTAATTTGATGTTGTCGGCATGGTGCCCAAGGTTTGATTGTCGTTTAGCTCTGAAGCTGTCATTTTTATTAGTCGTGCACACAAATCTTTTAGAGACGCTCGTCAGGTGGCTTGTGTTTTGTATTGTCTAGTTGGCTCCTGGTGAAAGCTCCCTCTTTTCATGCATTTGGATGTGGGCGTGTGTGATGTGGGTAGGATGTAATTATACTCACTGCAGGTGACAGTTACAAGAAAAGCTTTAGCAATAATTTAACCGAGTGATGGAAAACTTCGAACAAAAACACACCTTGTGGTCTCAAAAAAAAATGCTTTTCTTCAATTCATGGTTTGGTATAATGTGATTTTAATGCCTCTTTCTCAATTGACCTGTTTTGCATTTTTTAATATAAAATGAGTTATACACTGTGCATTCTGTGGGTTCCTCTGCAGATTGTAATCTTCTATCTCTATATACAAAATGGTGTAATACATTTTCTTCAGCGAGTAGTTTTACACACTCAAAAGCCATCATTTGGGCACAAATCCCGCTCCACCCACAGTGCCCAGCGCTTCCACTTGCACTTGGGTGATCCCAACAGGATTATTCGTTTTGATTTAATCCACTTGGAGGAAAATGTTCATTGCTATTTCAGCTTGGTTCAGTTGGGCTCAGGTACGTTTAATACATTGGTGTCTGATGCATTTATGGTAGCCACGGCTCGGATTGCCACAAATATTAAAATGCAGTGATTTTTACTGTGCAATGCAAAATATCGTGTCATTGTAGTGCAGTTGAGTAATGTACAATTTGTTTTGCGGTGTTTGCTGCTTGTACACAATGAGAAAATAGCTTACTATTGGAATGTTTTTTATTATTCATCAATAATATTATTCATCTGGAAGTATACAGCAGGGGCCACATAGACGTAATCTTCAGATGTAACCTTGAAAATGCGATATTTTAAGACTTGAGTTGGAGATTTTTAGAGTGTACTCAGTTGTGGTTATCGTATGTACCATTCATGTTAATTTAATTTTCACTAAAAAAATAATGTGCGCAATTGGCTGCCGTGTTTTACGCACAAATATACAGGCAATTCACTTTACAGTATATTCTGTGAAGTGCTTGGAGATGTCTAGAAGATGTGAAGAGTGCTATATCAAATGCAAGAATTATTACTATTATCAAAACGCAATCAATTAAGCAGTCTTGTACAGTCCTAATCATATCAGGCAAAATACTTTACAATTGGCATTTAGAATTTTCCACAAAAACAAAATCCTGTTTGCAGGAATTCTGTAATAATGTATTGTGTGCTTTTGATAGCGAGTGGCAAATATTCAGTGCAGAGAGCTGAGGGTGGGGAAGGGAACTGTATTTAATTAAAGCTGCACATAATGCAAGACTATTGCAAAAATGTAAGCATTTTTGTAAAAGTTAGTTTCACTTAATTTGGAAAAGATTGGATTTCTAAAGTGCTTGAAGTGAAATTATGCAACAGATTGACAACGTAGATTCTGCAGAACAAGTCTGTTCTACAGTCAAAGTAAATAAAGAATTAAGTGGGTTGTTTTACATGTAGTGTACGGATATACCAAACAAGAATCTAATTTTACTTGTAAATCTGGCGTTTGACACCCTTTGTTTTATGACTGCGCAACTCTTAATTTGTTGTTTGACAGTTGATCAAACCTAAATGGGTTTGGAGAATTGTTAGCCAAAGCCAGAAAACCACAATCCCCTCTCAGATGTCCCAACTTCGTCCGTGTACAGTTACTGCGAGCACATGTGCGACCATATGCTGCTGTTTTTCCCTCACCGCATTGAATTGGAGGAAATGAATGATCTGCCCTTTCGCTTGTTTGCAAAGTCTCTTGAACATAAAATGTAGCTTTCCACAGGCGGTGGGGTTTCAAGGCACTTCTGTTAAACGTTTTGTCAAGCCATGACTGCCAATTGGTAAGACCATCCCTAAAGCATAACCAAAAAGCCTTTTTTATAACTATCTATTGTGTGAGGTGGAATAACTCTAAATATTTATCTGCTGGATATGAAGTTAATAATGTGTCATGTGAAGTTAGGACAGATTGTATTATCAAAGGCTGTATTCCTTCCCCCTTCCCACAGTAAAGATTTCCTATTGAGCTGTACAATCCGTGGAGAAGCTGGTTTCATATTCTGAAGCAGATAATGTATGCAGCAGAATTATTGAAGCATAGTTGAGCAGTATGAGTTTTGCTGGTAAGTTCTGAAGACTGCAATTGCTGTTTTGTTTCCCCCCAAACAGTAAAAGTTGTTTGATCGCCTGGTTCATTTCCCTAGCTTTAAACACCCACACTAAGAAACAAACAAGTCAGTGGTAACACTGTGGTGAGCAAAGTACTCTTGCATCAGAAAAGCTGAGCTCTGAATCTCCAGTCAAAGCAAATAGTTTTATCAGGTTAAAGAGAAACTGATGGGGAAGGTTCAAAAGCTCTGATATTGTGATTGGGTGGTAGTTCTGATATTTACAATAACTAGTGCATGAAATATTCAATACTCCAGGGCAGCTAACCTGGATCGAGACAGAACTTTGAGGGGCAGATCAGTCCCGGAACCATTTGGTTTCTGTTAACCCTGCATGCCAAGGTATTAGTGGGTGGGGTAGCCCTAGGTGGACAGGCAGAGGGAAGCTTGCCAAACAGTGTTCGCAATGGCAAGCAATGCAGTTTCAGCTGGTTAAATTCCAGCAGTTCCCCATTGCGACCTCTGGAACCTCCACTCCTTGGCTACTGCCCACTTTCCTATTACTTTCTAGAATTAGGTAAGCACACAATGTAACAGTGAGAGACTGCACATTCCATTCCAGAGGTGGGAAATCTTAATGGGCGGATGGCGTGCAAAATGTGAAACTCTGGTTTGGATCTTGTTAAGCATAGCTCTGGGTTTCAGTTTGTGTCAGACTCAGATGATTAAAAAATAAATAGATGAAAGGTCATGCTTGGAGCTCGAGAAGAGGGGCATTGTGTACCACTCTCACATCAAGATCCATTGATGGATTAAATGTTGCAGGACTAGACATTTGCTTCCAGGAAATGGCTGGGAAATATTATAGGGCTTCTGTATGTGTAAGTGTGGGTGGGTGTGTGTGGGTGGGTGGGGGGGGGGCAGAGAAAGGCACCTGTGAATCTATCCAATCAGTAAATTGTTGCTTTTTTTGAAGAAAAGCTTTTAAAAAGTCAAATAGCCCGCTGGAGGCATTTTTTCCTGTACATTAAGAGATTTTTTTCCCCCCATCTCTTCAATCATTCCTGACAAAGTTGCTGACTTCCATACAATAGGCCCTTATTTTTTTCAGTAGCCGTGAGAAAGAGGGGATTTTCAGATCAATGTGCAGTTTCATTAATTTTTAGAACCCAGAAAGGAGGGAATGGGGGTGGGGGGGAGGTGGCAATAGTTCAGAATAAGAGTAAATCAAAATGAGGAGCTTCATGGTTCAATTTATTCAGGGTGGGCATTGTTTGGATAATGGGCTCTGCAACCTTTCTCTGTTGTTGGGCCTACTCCAGCTCTCTTAAACAGTAGGTGCTCAATTCCTTCTCCTCTCCAACAAACACATGCACATAAAAGGGCAAATCCTGAGCAGTGGATGGAAAGCAGGCACCAACTACTTTTGTGATACCCCTAAAGGGCTAAGAGAATGGGAAGGGAAGTGCGGAGAATTTAATGGAGACGATCTTCAAGAGATTTGTTTTATTTATTTAGTGTTAATTAACTTTTATTTTATCCGTCGCGGGGAAATCGTATCCAAGGAACATTTGCAACCGTTTCTAATTTACCACAGCGGAAAAAAGTTGTTCTGTTGGCAATAAAGTAGAGAACATGTCCTTCAAGAACACGTAATTGACATTTGGAAGCAAGGTGTTTTAATGTGATTCCTAACTTCGTTGTTCCAAATTCGGGAGGGGACAGATTTTCCATTGTTCGTCTACCTCCTTCCCTCAAGCATCGTAGGGGCTCTCTTTGTAAAGTCTTCCTGAGTGAAATTTTGAAGGAACAAGATGTTCCAACTCTTAACATTCATTACCAAGATCTTACCAGCATCCCCTGAGCTGGATTCTGTTGAAATGGGCTGAAATGCTTTGGCGCTCCCTTTGAATCCTGAGCAAGTTATTAAATAAGTGTTATTTTTCAGACCCATCAAGCATCCATGTGACATGCCCCTATCAGTATAGTACTTATCACAGTATTTTATAATTCATCCACAAATGCGCAGTCACTTCACAGTAAATCCTGTGAAGCACTTTGGTACACGTCCTCCCAACGTGAAAAGTGCTATACCAAATGCAAGTATTATTATTACTATTAGCAGCAGCTGTAACAAGAACTTGAATTTCTATAGTGCCCTTCACAAGGATTAGTATCTCGGAGGTCTTAATGGGGCAAGGTGGAGGGATTGAGGCAGAGTTCCAGAGTCTCGGGATGCACGACAGCTGATCGTTGAGTGGAGGGGACGAGGGATGTGCAGGAGGCCAGAGTCAGCTGAGCGAAGGGTGCAGGCAGAAGAGTGGGGTGTTAGGCAGTTTCAAGAGGTAGGATGTCAAATTATCCGAGGTAGAGGTAGACTTATCAGAAGTCTGTGTGAGGACTGGCCTTGCATGGGATTTAACTCTCCCATGTTGCAGTCATTAAGTGATATATCAAAAACTTAGATGTTCCATAACTCATTTATCTATTTCATTTTTTAGCTTGAAGTCCTATTAAACAGGGATAGATCTGTTCAGTATCAGAGCTGGCTTCAACCACAATTGTGGAATTATACTTGTTCGAAACACCCCACCCACCCCCAAAATGTACATGATCCAATTTCTGTTGTGGACAGCAATGCCTCAATGTCACAGCATTGAACTCTGGAACGCTGAACAATATGTGCTGCGGGTTTATGCAGTGGACCAGAACCCTACCTACAGCAAAGGACTAGCTTCTTTGTTTGTTACCAGCATTACCAGCATTGTTGGTTGCCAACTGTTGAAAGATCAGCTGGGATTCAATTCTGATGCTGGGATTCAACGGGGCTGCAGCCTTGAAAGATGCTTAGGCATTTGAGCATTTATGTTTCTTGGAAGGAAATTGGGAGATACTATTTTTAGTTTTTCTGATAGTTCGACAGAGGTGTATAAAATGCCAATGTTCAGAATCCACATGTGTGTCTTTCACAGTGGTAATAAATGCAGCTCTGCATTGTCCATCTTGGTATATTATGTATGGTCTATCTTGGCTAGACCACTTAGAACAGATGTTGAGGCATTGTAAAGTATTTCCTGGAAATGTGGGGTGGGATGGACAGAGTGAAATATATGCGGGGAAAGAGAAGTCTTCATATGAATTGATCCTTCTCTCTGTTTACAGACACATTATGAGTTATGCACTGGAACGCTGGAGAAAACTGATAAGTAGGAGACGATAAGTTCATAATGTTGCTGATCTTATGAGAAACAAAGAACCCGCCCTTGCCCCGATGGTTCTTATATTTTTACCGTATCTAACTGACCCTGATTTTAGCTTCTGTGTATAGGGATTACAACTGATTCCTATAGTTGAGTGACCAGATGTGAGTTAATTGTTCAACCTTTAGACACAATGCAACTTTGCAGAGTGCACTATATGTCATACACAGAGATGCATTTGGGCTACTGGATTTGGAAGGTTGGAGTGCAATAAGGTTTAATTCTGAAGGGAAAGCCCAAATTGGGTTTCCAATGCTGCTTTTAACAGGCTATTTAAAGTGGTATCATTTATGTCCTGTAGGTGGCAGTGTAGTCACATGGAACAACATGTAATTCAATTCTTTTGAGGATCAGCATGTGCTAAATCCTGAGTGTGGTTTCTGGCAGCTTGGGAGGTATACAATGCAGATATTTCATGACAACTTGATATAGTTGGCTAACTGTAATAGACAAGAAGCTGGTTATCTAAATGAATGTTTTGTTGCGTTTCAGTAATGCCTGGCTGATTAAGCCCTCGTGTAAGCTTATTCCCAAATTTGCAAACCTTTAGAAAGACTGCTTGAGATTGCTTGAGAGTCTATCCTTGCTATTGATTAGAAATTGTGCTGTCACTTTCAGCTAAGATGTGTCTTATTTCGCTCGAGGATTACAAATTTAATTTAAAAATGGGAAGTCTTTTTTTATTTCTTTGGTATTTTCAAAGTAACAAGAGGTTTTGAAATAGTGGCATAAACAAGATAGCATGAGAGAGAAGGGAAAAAAATTCCCTGGGAGCTGCTAAGTGCTTAAGAGCAAAGTAGAAATGTGTATCATTGCTTCAAAATAGCCAGTGTAAGTGATGAGATAAACAGTGCATCACTTCAAGATTTGTAACCACATCATTCACAAAGCTGAAATACTGTCCTTCCTTCAGAAATGTGAATGAGTTTTATTACAAAAGCAGCCAAAGGCACTTTTTCCTGCATTTCCCCTGGATTATATCACAGGATAGGCATGCGGATTTATGAAATGATAGCCCCCCAAAAAAAGAAATGCCAAGACGTGCTCATCAGTGGAGATTGTTCCAGCTGGCTCTGGGCTCTGCCAGACCCATGAAGCTTGAGTTCTAAGGCACACTATCAATTGGGAATATATAGCCAAATCAATCAGTGCACTTCAAGGGGTGAGGGTATGACACTTTGCCCGTCATTCCTTTGTATCAGGCTTACCTCTCGTCAGCTAAGTAGGGAAGTGGCCTTGGCGTCAGGTGCTGTGAGAGTCTGTGAGCTGTTTGATCAGCTGCGTGAGGGTGTGTGGAGGTCAATGGCCATACTGGAAGCGAGAGAGAGAGAAAAAGCAGAGGAAAAACAAGTTGGAGCCTCAGAAACCAAAATTACATTAGACTTTCGCTGATAGCATGTGGAATCAAACAAAAGTAGCAAGGAATGTTTGGCAATAGGGAAAATCTACAATAAAATTATAAGGATTTATGGATCTCGGTTGAATCTTTGCTTCATGCTGGAGTTTTGCCGTTCCTGTGGATTTGGGGTAAGCAAGTAATGGCTTAGCAGCATCTTTTCATGATTATGTGTCATTATTAGCTATCAGATAATACCAAGAAAGAATGATGGATCCTTGGAACAGCCTGGCCTTAGAGCATATTCTTGTATTGACATTCTAGCTAATGCCTGATGCATCATAAATAATACCTTTTAATTCCCCTGAAATTCATTCAAATATTTTCATTGCCGTTGGGTTGTCTTGACTCTACCTTTCTTGAACTAATGAGATATAGGGATGAAAATGTGATAATTATTACTGGTGCTAATTAACAATTATTAGTTATTGACCAGCTTGGAATCTAATACCTTTTGCCTTGTCCCCCTCCAACCCCCCCCACCCCCCACCCCTACTCAGCTATCAAAAGCAAAAGGTAGTCTTTCCATTGCATATTAACCTTTTAACCAACTATTAGTTTGTATAATATGTACCATCTTTCCATTTAGCCTTTACTCTTCCACTATCCCGCCTAAGTTACTTCTGTTCGACTTCCTACTGTTCCAGGGTTCAGGTTCTTAAATAATGCATAAAGCTCTAAACTGAATTTCATATTTCTCTTGAGAGGTTTTCATGGGTCATGGAGGTACTCAGACAATTCTCAATTTTTTTGACTTAGAAAGTTTGAGCTTCAGTTACAATCAATGACTTGGGCAATTTGACTGGAATAGATTTCTGTCCACAATATTTGATGTTTGGCCTAATTGAAACATTATTTAGGCCACATATTATGAACCATGGTATAGCACTTGTTTATTCACACCACCATTCTAGTTTTAGATGGTCAGACCTTTACCAATAGGAGACTGGAGCTTGCGACATTGTTGGAACTCTCATCACCTTCACCACAGGATTAGGATTTCCTTAAAATATTTCCCAGTCTATTCCAAATGTACAGGAATGAAGACTGGCTTTGGGGCCTTAGATCAGTCTGTGCATCCTTGACCAACCTAGCTGGTTGGGAATATGGCCATATTCCAGCCATTTCCACAAATCCAGCCATTTGTCTCCCACCAGGATTTTAGCTATCGTTCGTACTGTGTGGTCAATAATCCTCAAGTCATCAGTAGGCTCCAGGGATTTTACTCCTTCAAATATCTCACTTTCCCTATTTATGTGAAGTACTTGTGTGGCAACTAATTTTCTATCAACTAGTTTATCGACCAGTTGCCTTGTTTTTTAATGTTTAATTCACTGGGTAATGTCATGCAGTGACACCAGGGGATTTATTTGCTGTTTTAGTCATCAGTTCAGGTAGTTTGTTGGCAAAATTCTGAGAAGTATTCTAGAAAAACTGCCTTTTTAGCTTCAGTTAAACAGAAGAGTTGCTGGTATTCCTGTGAATTCCTGTGGCACTAAGAATTCATGGAAACCACTTACTGAATGAATTGTCAAATTTTAATTGTAGAAACCATGAAGAATAAACTTACAGAAATAACCTTAAATATACCCCTTTTGTGGTGTCCTCATCTCAAGCATTGGCTCAGACACAGGAAAAAAAATTATTTTCTGGTTCATAAATTGGATTACAACACTTACATTGCAGTTCTTTGTTAACTGCCGAGGGTTGGATAATTCAGTGCTGAAGTGGGATGATGGCACTACAAAGCGAGTTTCCTATGTCATGAAGAAGACACAACTAGAGAGTGAGGAAATCACATGCCACTCTTTTAAACCTGCTAGTAGATGCTAGTAATGCTTGATAGAGCATTACTTGAAGAGTATGGTGGTGGGTTGTTCGTTTGGTCTATCCCGACCAGAACTCCATAAGGTGCAGAATTCTACCATGTCTTAACCTATAAAGATCATTTTGTCTTAAAATTTAACATTTTGCAAAATCGTGTGAAAAATTCCAAAATTCAGTGTCAATTTGCAAGCTGTTTTTCTGTAAACGAACTAGCTTCCAAACTAAGACTGAATTGAAGAATTTTCTAAAAATGTTGCGATGGTTTATACAATCTTCTCCAGGCTAAGCCTCAGGTGAAATTTCAAGCCTTTGGTGAATTATCAGTGTCTGACGAGTGGGCTTTATAACATCAGAGAGTGTGATATGAAGCAGAAATCCTTCAGAACTGCCCGAGATCCATTATATCTCGGGCAGGACCACCCCTGTATTGACAGAATTGTCCAGCGCCTTGGGATGTCCTCCTCATGTGAAAGACGCTATACAAATGTAATGTTGTTGTTGTGTATATCAGAAAACTTTGTGCATCAAAAAATTGGAACCAGTTTGGTTACTTGCTGAATCCTACAGGAAGCTTTTTCTTTATACCATTTAGTGATGGCTCAATTGAGTCTCATTTATTATCAGAAAATTTGGCAAATGCACAGGAGGCCATTTCACATCTGAAAGAGAGATGGGGGTGAGAGGGGTGGGGGGATATAATGGTTATGAGCCCTCATCAGAATCCATTGAGTTATGATGAAAGGGTCACACCCAGGAACTTAACCTCCCATTCTCTTTCTGATTGACCCTCTGAGCAGCGTTTTCTGCCTTCACTTCACATTTCCAGCATTCACTTCTTTTAATCTCCATTTATTTTCCTTTCTCTCTCTCCTTACTAAACTCTCAATTCTTTTTAATGGATTCTCGCACATTCTCCTATTGATTTGGACCCTTTCTTCACAAAATTGCCATGCAGATGTGCGCTCTCTCCTCTGTATTGTCATTTTTCCGTCATGGCACACAGATTAAAGTATTCGCAGGTGCCTGTAAATGAGGGATGTAATCAAGATCTTCACAGGAACTGCAGGTTTAGTCACTGCTGGAGCAATGAGTCTATTTCAGAACAATTTGATTGCAAATTGGTTTATCTAGTTTTTTTTTGAGGTATGACATCCTGTTGAAGTGAATTCTTGTTACAGCCATAATCTTGCAGAGGATCAAAGTCATTAAGATTCGAGGGAGGGAGGGCACTATACATAGAGCGTATGTACACATATTGCGTGGAGTGAAAGCCTTCTCGTGATTTGGGGCCACAAAGGGCAGGTTGGAACACTGGTGAAAACTGTGATGATTCTTAACAGATTGAATTTGACCTCGATCGCGTAAAATTTAACCAGTATCCCCACGAAGCTACATTGAAATGTGACTTTCTGCAGTTGACAGCATTGCCTGGCTCCTTACAGCAACACAAGTTGTCAAGGCTATACACCGGGCATAGCATCACGCAGCCAGCTTAACCTGAGACAAACGCACACTTCTCTCCACTCCAGCAACAACCATAAATTGGACAGTTATAAACTGTTAGTATTTTGCCATGCTTTATTAAATATACCCAATGTGTTTCCCAGCTGGCCACTCCAGTGAAGCGGTCAATTGAAACACTAGATTTGTAAAAGATTTGTTTGGTTATAAATGTCAATTTCACTATTTGTAACCAGATTTGAAGCACTGACATGAAGGCTGCAGGTTACATGGCAACTAAGTTCAACTCGAGTTCAGAGGTCTATATTAAAACACAAGACTAAAAGCTGCTCACGAACTGAAGAGATCATTTTCAGTATAGTACTTGTGCTGTATTCACACAATACAGCTATTCTTAGATCTCTGAATAGTGTGGAGAAACTGATCTAATTATCAGTGATGGTTGAAGTGTACTCTTTAATTGGGGGAAATCTCCAGATATACCATCAGAATTCATTATTAGCATAAAAATGTCTTAATAGTTTCAATAAGAAATCTTAGGGCTTGGAACAGTGTTGCATTATTTAGTGACAACCTCGCAGAGTTCTGCACATGATTAGACTCCATGTCCATTCACTTCAGTGGGAAATCGGTCTTCTTAAATGCTTCTTGTACATTTATTGTGTAGCTTGTTCTATTTTTAAGGGGCGATTCCATTTTATTTGTGAATTCCAGAGAGTGTTTACCAAGAATTAAATAATTTGTGGTGTCTGAGGACTAATCAATTCTTGGTGTTTGGATTTCAAGTTTTCCAGATTTAGGTACCCCAGAACATAATGGGCCAGATAAACACATGCACAGATAAATGCATTTACACACATGTGCAGCAAATGCATGGTTTAACGTCTCATTCATTGCACTAGCACTGCATTGGTGGGTCAGCCTAAAGTGGATATGTTCAAAATCCAATTGTGTGGCTCAACAGTACAACCTCTGACTCAGAGACGAGAGAGATACCAACTGAGCCAGACTGACAAACATATGGATACGTGCACCAGTTTACTCCTAAAGGGCAAAACAAAATAAAATCAGGATCATTCCCTTACGTCTCCAGTCATTACACACCAATCTCCCACCACCTCTGCCAAGTTGATCCGCAGCTAGTTTCAAGTTGAAGAAATACAAGCATCTAATAGGAAGCAGCAAATTATTATTGAATTAGGTGACCTTTACAGCTTAGTGCATGTTTGTTTGTTTGCTGTGGTTTGGTGCACCACATTGTATAATCTAGCAGTGATATCCTGATGGTTTGTGCATGGAACCTCTTGTATTTTTTTGTGTTTTAGTTCTGCTAAATATACCTTCTGAATTATCTTTGGCACTTTTGAATTTGCTAATATTTTTGGTTTGGTGCTCCTCTCTCTCTCTCTGAACCCCTCCCAGCTCGACTGCTCAGTAATTTGTGTTAAGTCCTTTGACCCAACCTCGGGATGGTATGAATTGTTAATGCCTCAGTACTATAGGATTTGTTAAAATGTATGATTTTTTGGGGCTGTCATTAGATTTGTTAATATTTTCCTGTACCTATTTATCATTGTGTTTTAGATGTTTGCACTCTGTATCAAAGTACATTTTCCCATTTCAGAAGGTGCTTTTTACTTGTGTTTCCTCACCCATGTAGGAAAAGGGAATTGCAACTCATTTCTAGGTCACACACATTCTGCAGTGATATACTATTGAGTTACAGGCAGTTCCGTCTTGTAGAGAAAATCTTTCACTCTGCTACAAGTAACAATAACGACTATAAAAGATTGTATTTAATTCCAAAAGTAAAACAAAGTTTACTTATTCCAAGTCAGGCATTACCTTTCAGTGGAGTCACTGTGCGTTACAGAGAATGACAGCTAGATTCAGCTAAACACTCCTGCTTGAAAGCCTAGGGGGAGCATTACATATCCAGTCATCTGATCTATCATCGGGGAGGTCGACTGGTGTTAATGCACCCAACGCAGATTACAGACCTCTTCTAGATGTGTTAATACAAGATGCACTTTGTGAAGCATTTAAAAGGAAACTGAAGGTGACGGTTCATGTCAATGCAGTCTTTTGAAAGGGCGAGGGTGGATCTCGTTCCTTATAAACATAAAGACCCTGTAACCCAACCACTGATAAAACACTAAAGTGTGGTTTATGCTGTATGTGCAATTCTAACATCTTGTTTATCTCACCTTTACCTGTCTTGTAAACCATAACCTGAAGCTGCATCATGACAGATGACATTTGAATAGAAAACACATTCTGACAGCAACGTTTAAGCCTTGCCATGTCATGTCAAAAAAAATACTGCTTATTAATGGATGAAAAGGATTAACGCTGACTAGAGCTGCTAAGAATGCAAAGCTCTTACCTTCCCTAACCCTTCAACTCTTGAACTAAATTTTCAGCTTCCCACACTTGCATACCTTTGCGTTCGCTATTTTATTGCTTTCTCACCTTCTTTGAAGCCATGGCTTTTATTGGAGCATGTTTCCAAGGTAGTTAGCAGCCACTTGCAGCTCACCACAATCACCATTACTCAAGCAGCTGCCTAGAGAACAAGTGATGGGAGCCTCTTCGACTATACGGAGCATCAGAGCTGCGCTTGGATTTGTTCTCACCCAATGTGTATGTAAGATGTTTCCAGAGAGGCTACTGGATGGAAATCAGGACTGGAAACCTTGGTGCACTTTCCCCATTCCTAGTCAAGGGCACCAAATCCAATTGCAATACCCCAACTTCCATTCCACCTGATCAACCATTTTAGATTAGAAATCAAACCAGGGACCTTCCAGTCTAACGGTTGGGGGCTGTTGTATCATTATGGTGCTTTAGTAATGTTCTAATACTCAAATCATATAATAAAAGTAAATCATGCAACAAAAGAAACTTAACAAAAAGTTTTGCAATGATGCAATTGCGATCTTCATGGCGATTCAAATAATTCATTCAGAAACCAGTATTTTTCATTTTAATATTTCTCTTGATAAAACAATTGCTGTTCCAGTCAAATGTTAGGCAAAATGTAATGAGGGCCACACAAAAAATGTCAAGTACGCCTCTAATCGTTGTTAGTTTTCCAGGCTTTGCTTCAATGCTATCTTAAAAAAGTGAGCTTCATTCATCAAGACATATCTAATTCGAATTGGGCCTCTAGTTATAGTTGACTCAATAGAAATTCTGTGTATTAATAAATTAGTTCTGTCATTAAATATTTAGATTGAGGTGCGGAAGTTGGGGAGAACACTGCTTTTATTACAATGTCAGTGTGTATTTTTCCAACAATATATTCCCAGTGCGCAGTGGAATGTTTGATGTTTTCTTGTCCGACTGATGCTAAAATTGCCTCTGGATAAGCCAATGAATCGTTCCAGGGCAATACTGTGTCTGTTTAGCCCTTGTAATTTTGTGAATGGTTATTTTTAGAAAGAAGGAGAGTGCAACATTTACCAATCCTATACCATTTCATGGAACCGTTGATTGCTTTGCATACCTTTTTAGTCGAGGTCCTGTGTTATTTTACCACAGGCACTTACTTGCTTGCACTGGTGGGGTCAGGCCATAGATGGCTCATTACTGTTCTGCAGTTATCTGCTGTAACCCTGCTTGAAGTGGGATGAAAGAGACACTCTTCTATTTTGCTTCCTCCACCACCCTTCAAATGACTGCTTTGTTATCGTAAGGTGCTCTCATCCAATAGCCTGGCCAAAACTGAAAAAAACTCATCTTAATTGACTCTGACAGTTACTGGAGTCGGGCACAACTGAAATGGGAACCTACATCCTGCGCATTTTAGTGATTTAGGTATGTATATTAACATTGATATGCTAACGTGTGCTATTTTTATTCAATTATTTCTGTCCATGTGTAACTCCCATTGAATATTACATGGCTGGGTTTCCAAAATTCAGGATGAACTTTTCAGAATTTAATTTTAAGTTTCTTACATGCCATAATGCACTTTTAATTGAAAAATTGGGTTGACGTTTTATCTTTTGAAACCTCAATCGTGTTGGTATTCAGTGGATGTCAGAAAGTGGACAGATAATTAATAAAAGTTGCACACATCAGTCGATGAAGCTCATATTTTATTTATTAGTTTTGTTTCTGCAGTTAAATCTGCAGTCAGATTCTATTATTATCAGCTGGAGGGATTGGTAAATCAGACAATGTTACCAGGGTGTTGCATTATTTTAAGTTCTTTGCTTGACCTTCAGTCAGGACCAGATAATAAATAGATTAGAATAAGGCAGGATTGGATTCAAAAGGTTGGTTGTGAAGTACTTTGGCATGGACTAGTTGGCCCAAATAGCCCATTTCTGCACTGCACAGTCTACATAATTATTTGCAAAATGGGCCCTGAAAGTGAACTGGCTCTTTGACTCCTAAATTGTTCTCTTCAATGTAACTTTAAGCGTTCCACTATTTAGTTTTGCCCAGTGCCAGAAATTAAAATGGAGATACCAGTGATTCTCAGTTGAGCTGTGTTTAATCATTGGCCTCAGTTATTTGTCTTTCTCATTGTCATCTCTCCTCCACTTTGTGGTCATGTGGCACTGTTGGAATTTAGCCATGAGCAATAGAATGATTGGTATAATGCAATCTTTGCTTTGTGATCATCGGTGGAGATTATGAATCAGCAGAAACAAGAAAGGCAAGATTGCTTCTCCAACATAATGTCACGTCTGTTATTGTGAAGTTGATGTATTTTCACTTAATCTGATAATGATCGTATTCCTCAGCAATTCATTCCTCTTGATTATCCAGTTACTGGAGTCTGTACTTCTTGCCCTTTATACAGTTAACTCTACGAGAACTCGGGTTTTACATGTAAGATGCATCTGGTTTTTAACAAAGGTTCTGTGGTAACATTTTTCCTTGTGTTTGGAATGTTTTCTCTTTGTTTTTTAAAACCCCTGAAGGCAGCTTTATAAGTTCAATCATGCATGTTTCTTTTCCCTTTTGTAAATCTGTGGAGCTTGCGCTGATAGTTTAAACACATTCTCTGCCACCCAGAAGGCGATTTTTAAAATATATATATATTATACACACACATATATATATATAGCTATTAGGCTGTATGAATGCCTGTTATAAAGCAATCTGACACTTGCACTTCAGGTTGCGAAACAGTCCAGGCAATCAACCTGAACTCTCAAGATGGGTCTGTATCGATTTGAATTACAGCAGGTAACCGTTTCAAGCTTGATGAGTGCCTGACTGACTTGCACTGAAAAGGGATGACAATATTTTAGGCTAGGTTGTTGACCTCAAACCATTGTTAATCATACCTGCACCATTCCGGATCTAGATTTTTCTCACGTAACACTATAAGTAGGTCCTGATGAACTTAAAAAAAAGCACTCTGGAGCTGACCATTTCATGGGAAATGCAGGAGGACTGGTTGCACTATTACGCTACCTTTTTAAAAAATTAACCAATTCACAAAGATTTACTGGGATCTTGGAACTCCAGTAGAACGATTTCTTAAATTTAAAAATGGAATCTTTTCTTATTCATCATATAGAATGTTTCATACTTGAAGACAATTTAGCTGTTGACTAGTAACATAAAAACATGGACTGGATACCATATATTGCCCACTTGTTCAGGTTGTGAGTCAGATAATGACAGTCACTGCAAGTTTTCATTGCAAAATAGACACCACAGCATTTAACTTTTCCTGTAGCTGAACTGGAATGAACATTTTTTTCAGGCTAGATTTTACTAAAATAGCAGATGGAGATTAAATGCTTTATGACTGGTTTCATTGATCTAGGAGGCTAATTGAACTCGTCCCTAAGGTCTGGACAATGAAAGATTAGTGATTAGATTACCTCTATAAACGTGTTGTAATTTCATTACAATAGGATTGTTGTTTCAAACAAATTATATGGTTGCTGAATTGGGACATTCAATTGTTTTAAATGTGAGAACTGGGTTTCTTCATATGCTGAGTATATTTAGATCAGGTTTCATTTTCAAATGTTCGGGTGAGATTTGACCATGTGTTTTGGAGTAAGGTTTGACTGTAAAATGTCTTTTGGTGGTAATAATAATAATAAACATTGCATTTGATATAACACATTTCATGTCAGGAGAATGTCTCAAAGCACTTCATGGTATGTACTGTAAAGTGTACTGACTGTTCCTTTAAACATTGATCATTCTGTATGTTCTGTGTTCAATAGACAACAGGTGCTTTCTGCGACAACAAACTTGGCAGTTAAAATGCAATATTTCATAACTGCTTCAATGTGATAATTACCATATCGAATCCAATATGAAATCTGTATTTTTCACCCTTTTATGTGAAAATGGAAGCTTAGTTTAGGGAGGAGGTTGATAGAGCAGGTCTGAAGTCAAACCTGAGAGAAGAGCAATACATAATGTTGACATGAACTTGGTACTGGTAGTCTGTAGTTTATTGGACAGATTATTTTTAAGATGAAGATGATTTAAACCTGCTGCCTTCTCCTTCAACACCAAATATTTCCTAAAAACATCAAAGGGAGATAGCAAGGAGGAAGACATATTCAGTAACGTTTAAAAAAAAGCCTACATTTGTTCTTTATATGAAAAATAATGAGTTCATATGTACAATAATAATGAAATGTACGATTAGGTTAAACTAGTGGAAAGACAGGCATCATTACTGGTATAGAAATCCAGCGGATTTGGCAGATACCATTGTAAAGCCCCTTATAGGAGAGTGTAAAGTTCCAATATCAATTAGTTTAAATAAACTGCATTCTACAGGCAATGGATATAGAATGCTATAAATGTTACATTAAAATTACTGTGCAAATTCATAAATAATATTCCTTTCTTGTTCATTTCCAAGTTCTTTCCTTCCCATGGCATATATCATGCCTAGCTAAAAAGGCTAGTGTTGACATTGGACTGGTAAATAGCTTGACACTCTCTTTGATTTTGTTTTAATCCTCCTAAGAGAAACGATTCTGCCAGTTCCTGAAATCAGGAACTCGCCATGTGGCAAATTGCAGGGGTCAACCCAGATCCTGCTGTTCTTTGGTAAAATGCCTTCATGAGCTGATGTGCTAGGGCCACCCATGAATATTACTGTGTATGCAACAGCTATAAAATGTAAAATGAGATGAGATTTGAGGTAGCAAAGCTAATACCTCTAGGGATCTTTCACAGGAACAATGCATTTCCAGCAATGTAGGGTGAGTGGTTGAATTCTTGTCTTATGTATGTACAACCTGGGATTCCAGTAATGTTGCCTTTATGAATCCAAAGTGCTTTCTATAGCAACCACTTTCATGGAAATTAGGAAAATCCTCATGTCTGCTGCTCTGTCTGCTTTTCCTATGCAAATACATTATTTTCTGATGTATATTCATCCTGGGGATTGCGACTTTTCTCAAAACAACTAAATGATGAGGATATCTAAATCACTGTTGGCTGACACAGACAGTAACCGTTTAGTTCTTTTACCCGAAAAGTTTCACAAATTAATCCGTTAAAGTTCGGATTTTGCCACAGCAATTTTCCTTAAATGTCAATCAAGGATTAGCTTTTAAAAAATATAAAACACTTTCACTTAAATGAGAACATAGTTTTTCCTGTTGCTGATTCCCTCCCCTTGTTACTTCATTGGCAAGCTGGAGGAGAGGCTGGTCTTCAGCTTTCTGTGTGTCTGCTGTCGTTCTTGCTCTGTGATTGACAGGAGATGCACTTCGGCAGTTCAGGACAAGTCCTGCTAGTTCTTCTTTCTGACGTGGAGTACTTCAAATCCACTCACTGAAGGTTTTGAGATTAAATATCTGTCAGAGTCGAGAATTGTTGCATGGTAAGACGCGCCTTACTTACACAGCTATTAGCCGACCTCCCGAATTATCCAAGTGGAGGGACACTAATAGGAGCAGCTGAAGAAGCAGTGCCCCTATGCCACGGTTAATGCCCCTTCACTCAGAATCCCAGATTTACTTCCCCTGTACTATGTGTCTCTTTGAACCTCTCTGCTTTTAACTAGTGCGGTAGATTCGTCCACAAAATACAGAATCAGTTCATTTTACAGTATATCCTGTGAAGCGCTTTGAGATGCATCAATAACATGATAAGGCGCGATATCAAAATTCAAGGATTATTTTGATAAAAAGAGGAGAATTTATAGTGTGTTAAGATATTTTGTTCCCTGAGGAAATAATAGATTCAGTAGGTGGAAGACTATCTTTTCACCTCTAAGTTAAATTTGTAATCTGGAACCTGGAAAGCTAAGCAGGAAAATGCTCAAATAATTTTTGTTTGGTTAAGGATTTAATATTAAACGTTTTGGGACTTCCTCCCAACATGAAAGTGCTATGTAAGTGTGAATTTGTATTATAGTGTAACTCAGTATACAGCAAGTCATGGTACCTAAACCCTGTGATATTGTTGCTGGATGAATCAACATCATGGAAATTGGTGGTCTGGGAAAGTGCAAGTGGTCATGAATTGTGTCTATCCAGCTTGATCCGCAATAGCATCTTGGATATCAAACAAGACCATCACATCTCAAATCTGACAATGAATTTGGGGTCAGAGAAGCTTGCATGTCTTTCTTGGCACAGCTTCCCAAGGGTACATTGGCAGAGTATCGGATTGACAGGGTGCACAAAGAGAGGTGGCTGCTCCTCTGGTTTCCATGGAGTGCATCCAACCGAGTCAAGCTGTCAGTAATGGTCATCTCTATCTAATCTGATAGCAGCAGAGGCAAAGCTGTTCAATCAGTATTTAAGATTCTGTTGTAAGATTCAAACTTTTGAAACTAGTGGAGTGGGGCAGAACTCTTTGATTTTGCTTAATGTTGAGGTCCAGTAAAATGGGGCTTGGTTTCTGTATATTCTGAGGATTTAATCTGAATGAGGAACCTACATCTGTTTAAATAATTTTTAGTTGATACCATTCATGAGCTAAAATACGTGAGGCCATTTTAATGTTCTTTACTGCTGTACCGAATTGCTTCGCATGACTTTCGAGCTGTTTCCTTCTGTCAGTCTGGTATGCATCAATCACATTGAGAGCTGGGTCATCTCATCATTTCTCAGGCTCACTGCTGCAGATCTGTTGAAGGATTCACTCAGATATGTTCTGTTTGAATATCAGTGTTTAGTTTTCACCTGAGACCCAGTCTGGAATGTAAGTGTACTCAGTGTCCGGTATTTTTTTTCTTCAACTCAAATGCTTTTTCCAGGGTTGAATGTTTCTTCATATTCACTAAGATAATTTGATGATTCATTAAATTCTTTAATGGCTGCTTTGGGAACATTGCTGTTTTTAAAATTGGCTACCGCATTTGTCTACTAAACACACAATAATTACACTTTACAGTAAGTCCACTGAAGGGTCCTTTGAGATGTCCTCTTTGGGTCAACAAATCAACTTCAAGCAACTATTTGCTAAAAGCGTGGGTAAAACTGATGGAAACATAATTCAGATATTCAGTGACGAATTGACAAAAGCAAACTACAATATTACAGTAAAACAATAATCCTTTTATTTGATATAGAGCTTTATCACACCTTCAAGATGTCTCAAAGCACTTCATGGATTGTATTCAAAAGTGAACTGACTTTATATTTTGTGCGTGAGAAATGGCAGCCAATTGCACACAGCAGTGCCCCACAAATAGTGGTGGATTGAGTGAACAAATTATTTTTATTATTTTTTTAAGAGATTATTACAAGCGATCTGCCAATCGACTACTTATGTCTTGAGAACATGCCATTAGCCTCCCTTACAAATGATTAGCGGCCAACGGTGAGAGCAGCAGCAATAAGCCTTTTCTCACACATTTCAAAGAGCTTAAATGGTGTTTAAAAATCTTGCTGTGGTCTAATACAACTGCGGAGTGCAGATTATCTGAGACTAAATGTTGCATTAAGAGCAAAGACAGATTTGCCACAGGATGGTGGCGCCGCAGGTACCTATAATAACAATAAATATTAATAGTAATAAATAATAAACGTTGAGAAAAGAGCCGTTCACAATGGGAAGTCATCTCAAAGCTCTCACAGAATTTCCTGTAAAGTGCAATGACTTTATTTTGTAGGCCAAACGCGACAGCCAATTTGTGCGCAACAATGTCCCACAAACAGCTATGAAGTGAATGACCAATGTTATCTGGAAGATTGTTGGCCAGGACACTGGGGAGAAACTCCCTTCTTTTTCCAAGTAGTTCGATGGGTCCTGTAATACCTACATGAATAGGCAGATTGGGTCTTGATGTAGCGTCTCATCTGAAGGATGGCACCTCCAGTAGATCCCCCCCAACACTGCACTAAAGTATCAACCTAGACTAATTGAGTTCAAAATCCCAAAGTGGGGCTTGAACCTATATCAGAGGCAAGAGGGCTACTGACTAAACCAGACTGAAGTCTTGTGCATATGATGTGGATCTTATCCCCTCTACTCTTTACCTTGCATTCCAAAGATAATTCCATCATAAATCTTGAGAAGAGTAAAACACAGAGGGAGGGGAAATGTCTACGGGAAGTTCTGTTCTGTGGAGGGGCAATGCTGATGGGGTTGGTTTGTGTTGAATTTTGGGGAGCCTGACAGAGTCCAAGAGGTTGGAGCTGGATCATGAGGTAGCGGAAAGCACGTCCTCTCTTGTGGAATGCGGAACTTATTGACAAGCTGCTTCAAGGTCAAGATCTAATCTTTTAATGCAGTCTCTAAGCTGCGAATGCCTCCCAGTGATTCACACCTCAACCTTTTGTCTTCTGACCACATTTTTCAGGAATTTACTTGTCACTGGTCATTGCGAGACTTCACCTGCTCTTCTCTGCAAAAGTGTTATCAGGATACCTTCTTTATTTCAAGGGGGATGCACTGCTAATATTAGGGGAGAGAAGAGCTAAGAAGTGTGTTTGGTTTGGCCTCGGCCCAGATTTATACTGTGCTTTTGTCACCAAATCACTGTCTGAATTGCAGCAATTTGTTGGCAAACATGAAATGTGAATGCAGCTTTAGTCCCTTAAAATATAGCCCATGGTTAGTTAATGTGATTCGTTGTATACAGCATCTGCCCCCAGTTTTACCTATTTTGTTTTAAATTAGTTAGTTTTTCTAGCTTTTTATCTGCAGGTATTCTCTGTCATTCAGAAACCATTTGGATTTTATTCGGTCAGTACTGTTCTGTTAAATTATTCCCCGGGTAGAAAGTTATTGGAGTTTTTTTTACACTTGATTTTAAGGTGAATTTTTTTGTATGAGTTTAGAGTAAGATTGTTACATTTAATAACTTTTTTTATTACTGAGCCTTTAGCTAGAATATATGGTTCGTGTACTACTCTAAACAAGGTATTACTTACATCTTCTCTTAGCTTCATGCATGACCCTTGGAAGAGTTCATAAAATAATTACTGATATGTGTTTCGAGGCTGTGGTCCTCACGAGAAGGCGAGTTTGAAAATGGAGGAATAATACTATTACCAGATGTGTGTTTAAGTCTGTTAGTATTTCATTTTTGTTGGAAAATGAAATGTGATACCTCATTTTACAGTCCTGGTCCTGCTGTGACGTAGAGCACGTATGGTTGATGCAGGGCGAGGGGAAGGAAAGGGTGGGGGGGGGGAGGAAAAGAGTGGCATCGGTGTGGCCGCGTGCTTCTATCCGTTTTGTTCTTGCAAGCTTAGGGAGAAAGTCAGATTTTTGTTTAATTCTGTGTCACCTTGAGGTCGGTAATGAAGGTTGTCGTATTTCAACAGTGTAAAATGTACTGAAAAGCACCGTCACTTTTCATTAATGCAGCCACAGAAAGGCTGAAATAATCTTTTGCATGCATTACAGCAATGAATTGTATTTCGATTACCTCCTGCCTAACCCTTCTTCAAACACTGCCCCCTCTTTTAGGATGGGGCATTTGTTTTGGAAACTCACCTTTAATAATTCAGTCTTGTTTACACTATAGTAGCTCATTGAGGAGAGCTGTGTGGTCTCAGTTTGCATCACTAATCCACATTGATTGAATAACTGTGTTGTTAGCTGGTTAAACTCTAGTGGTACCTAAACCACACTCTGTGGTCCACTACTGCCCAACCTGTGCCTTATACTTTTCTGGAATTAGATAAGTAAGGTGTATCCCTCCAGGGAGAGAGTGAGCATTCCATTCCAAACATGGGAATTTCCATGTGTAGGTGGCATTCATGGAACGCTCTCTGGTTTCGAGACTCTTCTGCATGATGATGGCTTTCTGTATGACCAAAGCAAAATTCTTATTCCTTCCAGATGTTCAGAAAAGCATTTTCTTTTATTTTTCTTCAGATATTCTTTCAGGAGTATAACAGTTTCTCTCTCCCTCTCTCTATGCAGTTGTATATGACTATCGTCTGGATCTTAGAGTGCTACATGGTGCCATTTGCACTCTTGATGCTTTTTGCCTGGAACTACATTCAGCTAGCCAGAGGGAAGATTGTCAGCAATCAGTACTTGGTGAGTTTGTGCTAAGAACATCTAATACTGTGGGTGGAATGTGTATTTTCATTTTAGGAGTATTCTTCCTGCTTAATATGCTGGTCTTTCGAAGAAAGGGAGGATAGAAAGGTGTCAGCCTTGCTTAGTTGGTCATAGACTTGCCTCTAGGTAACAACAACAACAAATCACATTTATACAATGCCTTGGCTTCAAACCCCACTTCCAGACTTTGAACTCACAGTCCTGGCTGGTACTCCAGTACAGTGCTAGGAGAGTGCTGCAATGCTCAGATGAGACATTACACCAACATCCTGTTAACTTTCTTTCCACGAAGCATTAGACCTCTACAAGATCACTTCATCGCTTGAATGCAACATCAATGGAGCAAAAGTTACTCTGTTCCTTTGTCTTTAATTATAATTATTAATAATCCTTGCATTTGACATAGGGTGTTTCATATCAGGAGGATGTTCATCAGAACAGGCTTTGTGGAAAACCATTGATTCAGTGGGCTGCACTGTTCAAAACACATTGAGCAATAAATTTATCAAAATACTTTTTCATTATGAGTGACCCTTTCAAGTTTTATTACTGCTTTCTGTAGCATGGCTTGTGAAATCTCATCTTCCTCCACTTAATAGTTTCATTTCTTACAGAGAATAAAGTCATGGCCCTGCAGTGAAGAGCGGAGATCAACAATGTGCAAAAGTTCTCCTCTTTAGCCATGGGCTTCATTACAGAGTCGAACTCTAATGTTAACTCTTTCCAAGTACCAGCCTGGATTGAAGTCATCACTCATCTTTTAGCTGTACTTTATCTCAGGTTAACAGAAGATAAACAGTGCGGTGATGCACTGGCAACACAATGCACTGTCCATCCTGTATGCCTCGGAGGCTGGATTCTATAGCTCCACATGTGCAGCAGTACGAACAGTGTAGACTTTAGCCCTTCATCTCATCGGTATCAGTAGCGATCCATAACTGGATATCTTCAGAGATGCAAGTTTTTACAGAGCTTTGAAATTTAGTTGTTGATCAGATAAATAATTCCAATGATGAAATTAATAAATTTAATTCCTTGATTCAGTTGAAATAATTGGTATATCTGCATTCAGAGTTAAGAACACAGGCATGCAAATGCTGTCACAACTCTGGTTAAGAATTAATTAAATGGTGCTCTTCCTCACCATAATTAATATATTGTAGGTTAAGAAATAAGGAAGATATAGGATTTCTCATTATACTCACTCCCTAAGTAGTGCGATACGTTCATTCACAATAACTCTGTGTACATTGAACATAATGTGGTTGGAGAAATCCTTCTGAACATAAAACAGCTTGGCATTGATCATTGATTTGCAAAAAAAAATTCTCCACTCATTTTCCTTGTTTTATCCACCTCCCCACTCCTTACTTGGGAAGGTTGGGAAACCATTCTTTGGGAACTCACAAACCAGAAGTCACAATTAATTTAACACATCTACTTTTTCTAAAAATTGCATTTTACTCCACAATAAGCATTCTCCAATTCCTTTTCAGCACCTCAAACTGACTGGCATTAGTACAATAAAACAATTTATATCTGGACATGCACATGCATACACCAACTGTATTTATTACCTTACACACCTTCAAATTCCATGCAAGAAAAATGTGTAACTGGACCAGCAAATAAACTATTGTAAAATTCTAATGTAAACATACTGTTAAAAATAACTTTCAAAGCATTTTAATTTTTTTTCTATGGCCAGTACACATTTGACTAAGATGGTCATAGCATACCTTGTGTTCTAACCTCTCTCTCTCTGCAGCTCAATCCTGGAGTCCATTCGTTTTGCCCCTTCTTCATAGCTTTCAAAGTCTGCCTCAATACTTGCTTTTTTGACCACTGTTTCAGACATCTTTCTTTCCTCCACACTTGGTGGTGAATAAATATGAATTGTACTGCATAATTGTTGGGAGAAAAAAAATCCATATGATAGGATGTATTGTATGTTTTAGTGCCACATACTGACAGTGATAAGTTGCTTTATTGCCAAGCACTGTAATTCTCGTTTCAGTTCTATGAAAAGCAAATTACAAAATATTCCAGTCACAGTACAGAAAGAATGAGGGGGAGGGAAAAGAGAGAAACCTGACGCTGACCTGATTCTTTTCTTTCTGTTGGATTTGTCAGGAGGATGAAGAATCTGATATTGACGATGATGAAGATGAAGATGAAAAGGTAATGGGTGACAAATCACATTATTTCTGGAGACAAAATGCACCTTTCATTTGCGATAAAACGTTTCAAGAATCAATTTTTCTTTTCTTGCCTTAGATGAAATGAAGCTTTCACAATGCCTTTCCCTGTGATCCTCTCAATTCTCTTTGTCCTTTACACTTTTTCAAAACATTGTAGCATTGAAGATATCGGCAGCTTATAACCTTGGCTCAAGTATATTGAAATAAAGTTGACTGATACATTCATAGAATCTTTCTGTGCTGCTGATTATTAAATGTCATACCTGAACCAAATCTGCATTGTAAAGTCATTCCAAATTAAATTGTTTTTTGGGGCAAATATCTGAAAATTTATACTACAGTCTGAAGATGCTGACAATGCCCTTGAATATACTGTGCCATCCATCCACTGGAGCTCTGTGTTGTGAGCTCTGGTAAAGGGGCTGCCTCTTGTGCTGCATATCAAGTCCTTCATAAAATGTTCATTGCATGGTTTTCAAACCTGTGCTCACTATGTTGGCTTGTTGCTTGTCCATTCACTTGTTTAAAAGAAAATACCAATTCCAAATAATGGAATTCATGCCATTACGCCTACTTGATGCTGGCTTCATAACTCCCTTTTCTTATTTTGCCAATTCCTGGTTCAGAAGTTCCTCTGTCCAATCAAGCTGCAAAACCCTCTCCTTAATTACAAGATCACAAGATTGGTTTGAATGAAGAAGGCTGTATGGCTCATTGGATCTCACCCCTCGAGAATACCTGCCCACCATCTTCCCATAGTCATCTCTCAGATGGCACCATTTCTTAGTTCAAGAGCAAGACAAGTAGTCAAGAAGTAGAAAATGGGATTCAAAGATCTCGTACAGAAATGAGTTATTCTGCACGATCAAAAATTCCTGCTCTTTACAGTTGAGAATGTTTCTGTGAGAGTAGGCATCCACAACATAGATAAAGAATTTTGTCAGCAAGGAGATAGGTTGATGGCCAGACAACTTGCAAGTGGCTTTAATCCATAAGAAATGTCACTTGAACATGCCAATTGTCTCACAGAACATTTGAAACCACGTTTCATTAAACTATTAATTTTACGTGGGTGTCGGAAGATCTTTATGGAAATTACCGCAATTGGTTTAACAATGAGGATTAATGAATAAGTGACAGCTGATAAATCAAAAGCCAAAATGACTCAATAATTAGAATAAGCAATTACAGTACTTTGAATATAAGTTTCAAACTGCAGCTGCCGTAGTATAGCTAATACTGTGTTTGAAATGGGTGGTTTCACCAAAGAGGTTATTAGTTTATTAGTTTGTGAGGTGGATCAGGAGTCAAGTACAGTATTGCCAAAGTCAATAAAAACTCAAAGCACACTACATGGAATGATGTCACGTTTGAATACAAATCAAAACTTTATGTCTGAATGAAGAATACTTAGTGAGCGATTCAAAATATGTTTGCATTGTACTCTCTGACACAGCACAGGAGGTTAACAACCCTTTTGTTTTTCCCAGTAGAAGAATTGTGTTACACTCAATGTAAAGATAGAGTCCTTCTGGCATACGTTGTGCATAGCAGATGTCATTTCTGGCTTTTTAATCAGTCCTTGGGGGGAAGAACTGTTTACAATTTATAAACACACTTGTTTAATACAAAAAACAAAAAGGTCAGTACAAATCCCATTTGCCAAAACTGGGCATCTAAAATGACACACAATGTTTAACTACCAAAATTCCAAAACACTGCCTCCGCGGACTGCAAAAGATAAAAACGCATTTATTCCCACTGGCAACCTTGTCGATACATATTTTTCTCATAGAATTTCTTTACATTTTGTTTAAAGAAAGTCGGGCTGCAGTCATGGAGCTGCTTTCTGTCAGCTTTGAACTGTCAGGGCTAGCATTTCTGTTGAATTAGATCACCGAGGCATCGCGAGCCCAGAAAGACTGAAATAACCAAATTCTCTTGTAACTTTGCCAAACCAATTCTACGCAACCTTTTCACTCCTTTAAAGCAGCACGTTCAGAAATCTTCCCAGCCGTGTGCAAACAGAAATAGGAACTAGGGGCTGAAGGAACACTTAATGCGTAGAGAGCCAACTTACTTATCAAAGCTAGTCTACCAAACTAGGTAGCAAAACATTTGGAATCCCTAATGCAATCATTGAGAATGTAGTGATTGCGGCAGTTTAGCTAATGTGTTCAACTCCTCATCTGCTGTGTATGCTCATTCCCTCTGGGTTTGTGTTCCACAGCCAACATTAACTCTGGACTAAATCTAGATGGCGAGGAGTCAGAAGGTGATTGTTATGTAGAGTTGCATAGGACAATCAGAAGGAGGACTGAAGTGAGACACAAGTGTTCTGTGCGTTCAAGTGGCATTGTAGCTTGGCTTTGGGTGCCCTCTTATAATTTGCTACATGATTTCCGCATGGATTGCCTTGGCTTAGAGCTGCAACTGAACCTCTGCTATATTTCACTGGCCTCTGCTATATTTCACTGAAAATATTGCCTATCTTGCAAGGGCTTTCTAAAAGTAATAAATTCAGAAATATTTGTGCTTGAATATGCAATTTTGTTTTATAGGGTTCTGTTTTCCAGAGTAATTATCTTTGTATGATATTCAATAACTACTCTGCCATAGTTCATATAAATCGTGAAACCTTATTTGTCTCTACTCTGTTTCCATCCACCTTGCCCAGCATCGAGGGTTTTGCTTCCTTTTATAACCTGCGCAGTCTGTTCTCTGTGCTTATTGCCTGGAGTACATGGCCACCAATGTCTTTTCCCTCCAGTGAGAGAAGGCATGAGAATGCTATTAGGAGGCAGCACTTTGCATCTTCCATAGCATAAATGAAAGCTTCTCTACTGGCTCTAAAGCTAATAGGGGCTTTTCACTCATGGAATGGAGCATAGATCCGCAGAGAGTTTGCGTCGCCTCTGCTAAAGGCACAGGGGTCTACAGTTTGGCTCTTGCTAAAAATAGTGATCTTTTCATTACTTTTTCCGTAAACAGCTTAGGAAAAGATCACAATTTTTTTGCAGTCTCCACATGATAGACCCCCCCCCTGGGTACTCTAAAGAAAGTATGACACTGCTAGTACCTGTGATATTGCTATGGACGACATGCATCACTGCACTGGAACAGAAGTACAGTTCCTTTTAACGTCAATGATGCTCATAGCACTTGAAAGGAAATCTGAATCTGCAGAGTATCTGTGACAATTGACACCTATACCATGCTGCAGTGCGGTGTACAAAGGGAAGAGTTCTGCATTGCATCTTTGAAATTGACTTACACGTTGTAAAATGCTGTAATCTGAAGGAAATAATAGCTCAGAACAGTTTCCGTGAGACTGATGTGAAAATTCCTCAGGACATTTTAAAGATTTTTTTTTACAGAGTAAATAAAACCATCTGCAGGGTTAAATATTTGTTTTGTATACAAAATTCAAATGTGGAAAAATGCAATGCTTAGGAAACGTGGGTTTGATTCCTGACTCTAACCCATGAATAATGCTGCTTGCTCTGAGAATCAGGGGACTTGTTTGGTTACTTACAACTTCACTTTCATTACAACATGTTACATTTTTCTAAATTTTGTACAGTGTTTTTAATGAGGCTATAGTGTATTGCTTAATGTTCCTGAGGAGAGAAGGGATGTGTATAAAGTAGTGCTAACAACCAATTTAAAAAATCCGATCCTGATTGTAGCTATTAACTCTGACCTAATTCATGCTGATTTTCTTTATTAAAGTAGAATTAAGAGCTGATTCACAAAGGAAAATCATCACATCAAGCCTGGCTTTCATTTTGTGTTCCTCCATTCACACAAATTAACCCCTGTCCTGGATCATGCTTCTCTTTGGACTCATCCTAAAACATACACATGTGTGTGTGTTGGGGGGTGGGGGGAAGTTACTTTCTGCTTGTCCTTTTATAAGCCCATGCCACAAAGGTCACAGCATGTACAGAAGATCGGAGAATCGGCCCATGAGGTGGAGATGCTTTAAGTGCCCCCACGATACTTTTAGATCACGGTAGGAAAGAATGTAATTTTCAAAGTGTGTACCCGAGACTTTGTTCTCAGGGTCTTGGGAGACTGTTTTATTACATAGGAAGATAGAACATAGGAATGTACAGACAAACAAGAAAAAAATTCCAACGTCCGTCTAACTGGCCCCGAAGATTTTTATTTTAAAAAAAACTTTAAAATGAATAACATACGTTAATGATCTTACACAACTGGACCTCTACTGCTTCTCAATGGAATTCTTCATTAAATAAACTGTCTAATTCTCTCTCTTGAATTTGTTTTATGCAGTCTACGTTGGGTAGTCTATTTCACATAGTCACCACTCTCTGTATAAAGTATTAAAATCCGCAGTCTGTCACTGTCTTGGTCTACAAGTCTATTTCCTCTTGCTCTATTTGCAGCAAAACCTTTCATGACAAGAACTCCCTTCTTAGAGAACAGAATCTGTTTCGGACAGGAATAAATGACGCTAAACCGAGGAAAGTAGAAACGCATTTTTGTGTGATGACAATATCAAAATAAATCTAAAGTATTTTGCAGTATCCGTACTTTATTTGACACACAAAGGTGGTATGATGGTGCATCACTGTATGCAAGAATTATTTAAGAGGAAACTTGATGCGTACATGATAGAAAGGAATATAGAAGAGTGGATTAGGATGGGTGGAGACTCGTGTGGAGTATAAAAAATTGTACAGACTAGTTGGGCCTAATAATAATAATCCTTGCATTTGATATAGTGCCTTATCACATCTTCAAGATGTCTCAAAACTCTTCACAGAATATACTGGTCTGTTTCTGTGCTGTAACATTCTTTGTAAGATAAATGGCCATAATAAATCTAGTCAGAATTTACCTACATTGTGGTAATTTGATATTAACTGGTTTTATAAACTTGTCCAAAATCATATGAAAGGGGAATGAACAAAACCAATGCAAATAATTTATACAGTTTCTGAAGGTTGGAGGAAGAAGAAAAAAAATGTATAAAATAAATCCTAGAACATGAAAAGTTTGGTAATTTGATATTAACTGGTTTTATAAACTTGTCCAAAATCATATGAAAGGGGAATGAACAAAACCAATGCAAATAATTTATACAGTTTCTGAAAGTTGGAGGAAGAAGAAAAAAAGTGTATAAAATAAATCCTAGAACATGAAAAGGTAAACCACCATCAAATGTTTTTCTGCAATGTTAAGATGTTATAGCTGAAATTTCAAATGTTAAATAAGCCATAAATGCATCTTAACCTGATGTAAGTACCTACTGGGTGAGTGAGTAGATTCTCCCGCTAAGCAATAAATTCACTTGAAGGAACCATGTTTTCATTCTGGTTAAACACAACAAGCATTTTTTATTAAAGGATGACTATTCTTTGAGCCTCTCTGCATGGCAACTTTATCAAAGTATTGAATTTTTAAACGAATCACTTTGATCTCACCGTGGCATTTCTTATTTCCTCCCTTTTAGTCCTGGATAATGTCTTTGTTTAGTTATATTTCCTTTCGTTTCCCCCCACCCCCCACCCCCCACCATCACCTCCCCTGTTATTACAGCAGCTATTCCTTAGGTACATTTCAATCTTTCCATCTGCAAGTTTTGTTTCCATTACAACAATTTTTTTCTGCCTTTCGGAGCACAGGTTAATATCTGCATGTATTAATGTTATCGCTTTTTCTCTGGGCAGTCTCCTTTTTCTTTTAAGTCTGCCTCATTACTTTTGCCTTCTCACAAAGCTTCCAATAGTAATTATCTTTTTTTTTGCACAGTTTCCCCTTTTCCGCAATATTTCTGACATTGCTCTCCAGGTGACTTTAGTGAAATCTTAAACTTACTTTATAATTGTAATAATAATTAATACTGAACCTTGCATTTGGTCTAACACCTTTCATGTCAGGAGGGTGTCTGAAAGTGCTTCAAATGATTTTACACAATGTTAAGTGCAGTGACTGCATTTAGCTGCATTTGTAGACCAGCCCATTTGTGCACAGCAAAAACCCACAAGCAGACACAAAGTTATTGATCAATTTTATCTGGGGAATTGTTAGCCAGCTATGCGCAATTGGCTGCTACATTTTGCCCACACATTATGCAGTCAATCCACGACAGTATATTCTGTGAAGCGCTTTGAGGCGCCTCAAAGGTGTGAAAAGGCGCTATATCAAATGCAAGAATTATAATTATTATTAAATTTAACTCCAGTAGTGAACAATTTATTACCTACAACTCTGCTCATTGTTATAGGACATCCATAGGCAAATAAAATGGCTGCTTCAGAGATTACTTGTTGCTTTTATTGTCTTGCATTAAGTGTTAACCGCCAAGGTTACAGGAGTAAATTAGGAGAGTTCACTGTGAAACATTACCTTCGTAAACTTTATAAAGCTTCTTCACAATAAATCATGTTTGATATTTTGAAAGTTTTTCTATCTGCACCATGTTAAACGTTTATGGGAGCAAACCACTTGAGCAGAGGAGCATATTTTCCCTGGATTTTAAATGCTCATGGCTTGAAGTATTCCCTAGCCACCCGAGGACAGTGTCTTTTTGCTAGCCTTGAGTTTACCTCTAACCCATTTTCCACTTGAGTTCCTTAATAAAACTTAGAATGGTACATATAGTGGAGGAGCACAGCTTGTTAAATACAAGGTGGCATTTAGCAAAAGCTTCAGAATGTCTCCACGGCCCTCAAATGTTAAAAGCTCAGTGTTGTCCTGGTTTGTTATAATATGTGGTCTAATTTGTTGTGAGGTGACTCATGATCACTTAGGGCTAAGAGGCCTGTGCCTTGATGTGTTTTCCCATGGGGTTAAAGGTAGAAGATGATGTCTGCAGAAAGTGTTTCTTTAGACTCTATTACAGAGTGTTATTATTCCCATGCTTCCAGCACAAATTTAAAAATGACGCTCAATAGTCTTTGCGAGAGTTAAGATTTATCTTTTGCGGAATTTACTTTTAACGAAGTACTGTGATTTTTAGAAAACTCTGTGAAAATCCAGCCATCTACAGATCAATGATATGAAGTCTTAGTGCAAAACAGCACAGATGCCGAAAAGTAATATTGAACTGGACATGAGTGAACCAGGTTAAGTTCAATGGAAATTGGCTCACTTCAGCCTGATTTGAAATGGTCTAATGTCAGCAAAATTCCAACTATGAACTGGGTTTTATGCTACTACCATGCAAAAATGACAGATATTTTAGATTCATTCCAAAAAAACACAAAGTAAGATGAGGAATTGCATTTGAGCTTCAGACCCTCAAAAGGCTCGCCCGCTTAAAAAGATTGGCAGCTTTTTATATACGTCCTAGGGTAGTCTGATGATAACTTCTTGCTGTCAGTTCTCCTTTTGACTGATTCCAACTTTAAGGTTCAGTTGATGATTCTTCCAGGCCTTTGTTGGCAGATGGACTAGATATGTTTGCCTGACAGGCACACTTGACTTTCTGTCACCAATTTCCAGCCTTTAACCAATGTGATTTTGGGCTCCTACCCAACCGCCAAAATCTGTTGCCATGCACTCCAGTTGTGCTTTGTTTTGATCAGTTGTCATTGTAATTATGCAGAATAAGAGAAAGTCTTGCTACGTCTCTAGGATGCTTTAATCATCCTTTAGTTTCGAGAATGGTGTGTGCTTGGACCAATGTGTTTAAAATTATAAAAGGATTCAATAATGTTAACATAGATACATTTCCATTGGTTGGGGTGTCCATAAACAAGAGAAATAAATATAAGATAGTGAGGATTATCCCCTGTGATAATTATCGCATTATTGATAAATACAAGGTTACTGAATACCTCATCTGGTTGTGGGTATGACATCTCTTTTCACCCCCTCCCCCAATCCAATTGAAAGGGCTACATTCAGTGATATGCTTCTGGCGTATGGAACGTGACATTAATCTTGAGTGGTGATGCTCATCTAGTTGTATCATGTAATTATTGCCTGATGTATTGAAGAACATATTTTCCTTTGATTTGCCACTGTTCTGTGAGCTTGCTTTATATGGAGGGCATTGTCTTGTGTACAGAATGACGTTTGATCTGATTTCATCTGATTCACTTGATCCGATTTTGGCGATTTTGTGTTGCTCATGCTGAGGCTAGTTTGTGTTTCATTAGGCGGGTGCTGGGATCTAATTTGCGAGTTCTGTAAACCATGTGTAAACGTGTGTGTAGGGAGGGGGATTACGGGTTACCCTTAATTATGCAATTAGCGCCCAATGAAAAGGATTAACGATTGTTAATATAGCTAAGGGAGCCTGTAATCCTTCTCGTGCTTAAACATGCTTAACACAACCCGCAAATTAGATCAGAGTTTGTGAGGATTTCATCGAGAGAAAAAAATCATTACCACAAGACAAACCTCAGTCCAGGAATCGTCCATTAAAATCACAAGAAAGAATGTTTTTGCACCCACTGTGCCAGAATTTCATTCAAGAAACAGATCACTCTTGAAATGACACAAGTATTTGGGTTCCATTTCAACAGAGAAGACATATAACAAGTTTGCTCTTCTCCCCGAATCTACGGGATAAATTTGACTTAAGGTCTAAAGGAAAATTGGATTCAAGGTTTAAAAAAAATGTAGAGAAGCACAGGCATAGAGCTGAGATTAGGGTAGACAGCTTCAACATAGGTTCGATAGGTTCCTAAAGATCTCCTTTGCTAAAATTTCTGTGATTCTATGATTCATAACCTACGGGTTCTTTTCTACCCCAACAATTAACATCTGGTTGAAGAGATTTAAATTATGCTTCAGAAGGAAAGGATGAGATACCACTTCCCTGCAGCGGTGATATTGTTGCAAGCAGCATGTGTGTTGTGGCTTTGGTATCTTCAAAAGGATTCAAGATGATTGAGGAAACAACATTACCTCGTTTTTAACACTAACCTGTGTCTGCTGATTAGAATTGCTGGTCAGCTGAAAACTGGGAATATTGATTCATTTAGCTTGCAGGATACTAAACAACTAGGTATTTGTCCCATTTATTCTCCTGGGGCAGAATTCAAAGCAGAAGTGGCGACATCTGTGTCCAATCCCTTCCAAAATCTTGGTGATTTGCCACAGAAACAAACAATATAAATACACCCAAATAAGTTGCCTGCAGCAAATGGTGATTCACCCATTTGTATATTTTTTGTGTATATATGATCTTGTCTCCTGAACTGTATTTTCACTGGGCAATGGAAATATTATTCAGTCTGTCGAATTTCTTAAATGCCATCTGCAGGGCAAGGTTCATTCAGAGTAACTCTTTCAGATGGATGCACTTTAATGCTTTGTAGCACCAAAGTGTTAAGTGCTGAAGTGTTCACCTCTTGCTGCTTTGAGCTACTCATCGCTAATCTGCCATTGACATGCATACGTGTTTGTACGACTGACATGAGTCTTTTGGTAAAGAAACCTTAAATATCGTGGTCTGCAGGAGCATTGTGCTTTCAACCTCTGAGATGTAGGTTCACATCCAGCCCAGGTTAATGGTGTTTTGAAATGACCCACAACACACAACCTTATACACTAGGTTGGAGTGGAAATGGTAGCAACAGTATGTTAAAGCTAAATGAACACAATTATTTTCCATATGTGAAGGTTTTAGTCTCTTCCCACTCTTTTTAAATCTTTTTTCGTGCCCTTTTTCAAGTCTCCGTGCACAGCATCATTCCCTGTTGGACAAGGCGAACAAGCAGGCCTGCTCTTGAGATGGTCGCTGGGAAGTGCATGAGCAGAGTGTGATATGACTGTTCCTTCATCTCTGTGGGAAAGCACTTAGCCTCCTTTTTGGCAGCTCCCCGAAGGTACAACAGAGTTTGGGAGCTTGGCAAATGGGGATTTTCTTTCTGGCACTTGTGACTTGCAAGTGTATAGTATGTCAAAGCAGATTTAAGATTAAAAGCCAAGGGAAAAATTACATAGGAGGGTGAGAATGTGGAACTCGCTGCTGAATGCTGTGGTTGAAGCAGAAAGTAAATAAACAAATCAGTCACTCAATCCACGCCTATTTGTGGGACGCTGCTGTGTGCAATTGGCTGCTGCATTTCGCCCACAAAATATACAGTCAGTTCACTTTACAGTATATTCTGTGAAGCGCTTTGAGAGGCGTCGAAGACATCAAATGCAAAAATTATTATTATAAATATAAACTATCAATGTATTTAAGAAGAAACTTGATGCATGCAAGATAGGGGATTAGGAGGGATGGAGCCTAACTTTCTATGGAGTGTATATACTAGCATGGACTTGTTGGGCCAAATAGTCTGTTTCCATCTGCAACTGTCTAGGTAACTGTATGTAATCCTCTGCCTAAAGGTGATAAAACATTGTTTAGAGATGGGAGAACATTGATTCAGAATGGAGGTTGTAAACTAGTCTGGAAAACAGTGTGTTTTGCTTTTATTTTGACACAAGCTACAATGAAGTGTTGTTTCACACTGGAGTCGGTACAAAATCTTTCTTCTGTGGGCAGTAATGCATTCTGTTGTAAAGTAGTGTTTTCATCTTGTTGTGTTGTTCGATCAGAAAGTGAGAAGAAACCCAGCATGAGGCAGGCTTCTGCTGTCAGTTGTACTTTGCACATAAAGCTACAAGTGTAAACTTGTCCTGGATATTCGTAGGGAATCTTTACTCAACTCCACAGCATTAACAGCACGCTGCCCATTCTCACTCTCAGCAAACGGCAGACAGTGTTTCATGCATGGTTGCCACTGATGCCCAGCTGTTATTCATGGTTGGGCTGAGGAAACAAACTGTATTTACATTACTGAACTGCATCAAAGCAAACACCAGTTTCCAAACTGGGGTAGATTCTGTGGAAGTGAATACGATTAGTTATTTTTCAGTTGTCATTTGTGTGATTAACAGCCCTATTGCACTGCCAGCCAAATCCTTCCACAGAATTGAGAAATGACATTAGATCTGATGTTTTCTCGAGAAATTTATACTATATACATCGAGTGATTTATGCTTTACTCTCAATTTGGACTGTACGTCCATATTTAGCGCTGGATGAATTTGATGGAAACTGTTTTTCACCCATTAAAACATTACCACTGCTATTGAAGATTTTCATTCAGCATTTGAAAGGTTACCCATAAATATAGGATATAGGATAGTAACAAGAAGAGCAAAAGGCTAGGTTAGGAGATTTTCTTTTCATGTTGCAAAGAGGTAGTTGATGTGTAGTTCAAAAAATAATAATCCTTACATTTGTTAAAATCCCTTTATTATCAGAAGGATGTCCCAAAGTACTTCACAGGATATATTGCAAGGTGGATGAATGGGTGTTTTGTGAGCAAACCCAGCAGCCAATATACATACGTCACTGGCTCATAGACAGCCATGAAGTGAATAACCATGGAATGACAAATATGAGGTTGAAAATTGTGACATCCAATGTGATAATTATCCCCGATGGTAATTTGGTGATAATTATCACATCATCGGAGTCCTGGACATCAGAACATTAGACATCCTTGAACCTCAACAGCTTCATCACTTGCCATTGAAGTTGTATCCAGGACTGTGTTAATGTTCTAGTCATGTTCCAAAAGCGCCTTTTTCTTTTTTTTAAAAAAAACTTTCAATTTATTTAACAAATTTGCTTGTTTTGTGTTTCAGGACTTGGAGAAGAAGGGATTAATAGATAAAATTCACATGGTTCAAGATATTGTCATCTCAGGACAAAACATTCTAGATACAATAGCATCATTTGGAGAGAGAATCAAAAAGTAAGTATCGTGGCTGTTTTTAAACTATGTAACATGATTTTACATACAGTTCTTCATTGTAACATGATTTTAATTTGGTTGATGCTCAATTTCAATGTAAGTGCAGAGTACAAGAATATGCTTTATAATTGTCAGTGAGTAGTTAAGTGTAGCCAATATAAATATATTGTCTTATCAAAGCCATGCTTAGCCCCTTTGTGAGATAATTTTTTGATCTTGTTAAAGTTACAATTTTATATACATTAATGATTGTCTCAATATCACTGTATTCCCTGAAAGTTTGTAAGGTATTATTTGCACTGTCTTCTGCATTCCTGAAATGGCAGGTAGGCTGACATGCCACTACCAATTTTCCTCTCTAACTGCCCATTGAGAGGTGCGTATAGGTAGCCTTCCCTTAGCCCCTTGCCCAATTTATCAATTTGACTGAGCAGGGGAATCGATAGTTTATCATACAATGATCTTGTTAACGTACTGATCTTTTTGTAACTTGTTTATAATGAATTGTTGCTTCTTTTGAGTGATCCATGCATGACAGCTCCTTTTATATAGCCAACTTTGCGGGGTAATTCTGTTGGCCTGGTAAACACTAAATCTATCTTGTACTCTGTTTCACATGTTGTGTCAAGAAGCAGTCACTGATTACATCAATACGATTTCTTGTATATTCACCCTGCCCTTCTGAGTGCCCCTGATCTGACCACTTTAGTTAAGTAAAGAATCCAATAAAACACAGTACAGTAACTTTCAAAATGTTGCAGCAAAATCCATTAGACAGCGGTTCAATATCTCGCTCAGATGATCAGAGCTACATTGCCAGCAAAGCGTGTGCGTTGAAGACAATTCTTCCAATACTAGAAATGGCTTGTCTACAGTAGGAATTGAATACTCTTGAACTGGATTAGATGGGGGCAAGAAAATACAAACTCTATAAACTTTGTTCTTTCCAGATTTACCTTTAAGTGGATAAGTTGCCTTTGGCTTTGCATTGTTTGCTGGTTGTAAATGATGTTTAAGAAGGAAAGATTTTAACTAGTTAAGCTTCAGCAATACCCCAGTGTATGCTTTGGGCGTTCCCAAGCCTTGGCTCTTGCCAACCTGAACCTAACACTCTCTGGAATTAGGTGAGTGGGGTGCATCCCTCCCGGGAGAGAGTGCACATTCCATTCCAGACGCAGGGATTTGCATGACAAACATGGTTTGGGTACTCTTAAGCATGGTGATGGGTTTCGCATGTCAGACACTCGGATGACCAAAAACGGAGAGGAAGTATTTTTTCTCTTATGTTCACTAGGTTTCTTGAAAGTGAGAATAAGCCTTCAGTAAAATATTCTCAATGTGTAGTCCTTTAAAATCACCATTCACATCATACACTGAATGTCTGGGCACACAATAAAACTGTCAGTGATCATATATTGTTCTGATTTAATCAACAAATAAATAGTTTTTGGTCATTGATTTTGTTCATAATCATGTCTGTTGGTCTTTGTGTTTTCCAATACCTTTTTGCAATTTAATGACACTGTAAAAGCCTGTAGCAAAGACTGGAGACATACCTCAATTAACAAATTTATTCTGTAGGATACGCTAAAGTGTGGTTATTAAATTTGACTGCATGTATATGAATATTCATTGAACCAGCCTCCATCACATGATTAAACATTCATTAGACAATCAATCAGCCTTGTCATAAATTCTGACAATTTATAATTCGTTTGTCGTTCTCAAAAAGTGAATTAAGAGAAGGAATTTTAATTCTCTCTAAACTCATTAGCTTACTTTATGTCAATCCCACAGTGCATTTATAAGTTAACAATGTACCTAACAGTTTGAATAACCATAAATTTACCTTGCCTTAGTGGATCTATAAATCGAGTGTGGATAATACTGTTTACTATCTATGTTAAATTCATTTATTTGTGTTTACTTGTGCTTTGAGTGTAGTTTCTTGTAGCAACAGCTTTGCTTGACATTTTATTCTATACCATGGCAACTCTCTGGGAGAGGAAGTTCTTCCAAACTTTTACACCTAGCCACAACCTTGAAGCCATGTTCTCTTGTTCTCGAGTTCTTTTCCAGCGGAACGAGTGCTTTACAATTAATTTTCTCAAACCCTTTCATTATCTTAAACACCTCTATCATATCACCCCTCAACCATTGTTGCTCCTACGAGAAGAAGCCTAACCACTCTTGCTCTCCTCGTAGCTATATCCTTTCATATCATCCTTGTGAACCTCCACTATCATCCTCTCCATGCTTCTTATTTAATTTCTGTAATGCGCACCCAAAAGTGCATACAATATTCTAGCTGTGGCCAAACCAGTGTCTTACACTGATTCATCATTATTTCTTTTCATTTTCAATAATGAATGACTGAAATCCAAGGCAATGAAATTTTACTATTCTGGATATTCCTGCAATATAGGGAGTGGTATGTAGCTCAATGCCTGGATATGTTAAAAATTATTTTGTATGAGCAATCCCATGCAGCAATGAGACTATATCTTGGATCATACTACATTAGTTTAAGAAACTATCGACTTATAGGCTATAGATCACATCACAACACATAAAGAGTTTCAGAGGTAGAGTGTCATTAAGTGTTATTCTAAGTTGATTGTGTCCTTGAGTTTGCAGACTATTAGTGAGCGACATGAAACAGGAGTGCAAGCACTGGGTTTCACTTTGTGCTTACACCAATGCAGTAATTAATTATTGCTTAGTTTATTGACAAACAGACAGCTGTCTGCATCCTCGCAGTTATAATGTATTTAGGACGTTCTCTTTAACTCTGTCCCAGGTGCATTGAAGTAGACCTCGAAAGGGTGATAATGAGGCTGTGAGCATGTTATCCGATGTATTTCCCTGGGGTAACTGGGATTTCAAACAGAAGAAATTAGTATTATGATTCTACCATTGGCAAATGCATATATTAATGTAAAATGATTAAAGTTTGATTATGCCATGTCACTCTGGATTTTTAATTAATAAGTTAGTTTTATGTGAAATAGGTGCCTTTTTGAGGCTTTTTCCATCCTGTTCTTTGTACCAAAGAGGATTAATTCACCATCAATGCAAGACCTACGTTTAGAATAGGAGTTCCAGGTTTGCTTTTATAAAATCAGCTCGGTTTCAAACAAAGAGCTTTAATGTGAAAGACTGATGGGGAGAGAAGACTTTCAACAACAACAACGACAACTTGGACTTATATAGCGCCTTCCACGCCGGACGGCGTCTCAGAGCGCTTTACAGTAACGGATCCCGGGGCCGAGCCAGGGGAGGAAGGTGACCAAAGGCACGGTCGAAAAGAAAGGGCTTCAGCAGAGACCTAAAAAATGGGAAGGGAATATGCAGTAGGGTTCACAGTTGAAGACAAGTGATGATAACTGGGACAAAAAGAGATCTTTCAGTCATCTGCACCGATAATGAAATAGACTATGTCCCTTTAGTAACCGCAGCCACAATGCTGGAGTTGAATCTTTGTTGTAGAAGGTTATTTTGAGCTTTGCAGGGTTACCCATTGCTGGCGGATGTAGGGAGTGCCAGGATTTGTGATACCTGTCCGGGAGCAGTATAATAATAATCCTGCGATTTGATAAAGCACCTTATCATGTTGTCAAAACCTCTCAAAGTGCTTCAAAGGATTTGCTCCACAGTGCATTTTGCCTACAAAATACATAGTCACTACACTTCCCAGCATATCTTGTGAAGCAATTTGAGACATTTAATGATAATAATAAAATGCTCTACTATCAAACGTAAGGATTATTTTATTTTCAGTGACATATTTGTAGGCGATCACAGCAGCCAATTTGTGCATGGCAGTGTCCCACAAATGGCTGTGATGTGAAAGAGCAATTTTTATCTGGGGGATTGTTGTCCAGGACACCAAGAGAAATTACCTTTTTCGAATCGTGCCATGGGATCTTTAACATCCATTTGAATAGGCATACACAGGACCTGGGTTTAACATCTCATCCAAAAGACGCACCTCCGATAATTCATTGCTCTCCCTTTTCATTCTAAGTTTCACTTTGTCACTCTTGCCTGAGATTTTGAGAGTTATCACGAGGATTTCAGAGGGAAAAGTGGGTGAACAGGGTCACTGACCTCACAGCACTTTAGTACCAGTTTTGCCAGAGAAAAGGATCAATAAAATCTTGTATTATCTCTGGCAAATTCAATTTGATTTATTTTAAATGGAGAAATCATTTACTCCAAAGCTAAATCTTGTGGAAATGTGATCAATTTTTTGTTTCCACGGGTTCTCAATTCGCCTGTTGTACTGTAGATATATAATATATATATATTTTTAAAAAAATACAAAATCTACCCTCAGGGCAATTTTATTAATTTCCCACCCACTTCAATACACGCCTGCCAACCTCACAATAGCCGAACAGTGGACAAACCCCCTGGAAGTGGTTTTAAATGGGATGCACATCATGTTGACAATACAATGTCTGTTCCGATTTACATTGAGCAAGAGGGAGAATTTATATCCAATAGATTTTACCTCTGCGGCCTCGCCTCACAGTGCAAATGTAACTGCAGTAAATCATTAGATGTGTTGATGTTTTTTAAAAAAAAGTTTCACTGAAACTACCCCAGTCGATTCAAGAAACGTAATAAGATTATATTTGGTCCAACTGATTCCTTCTGTAAAGAAATTAGATTTTTGTTTGCTCAGTCTGGTGTCTTGACGCTCCATGGAAACCCATCATCATGCTTAAGAGTATCCAATCTGAACTGAGTGCCATGCATTCCACCTACACCTGGAAATTCCAGTGAATTTGAACGGAATCTGCATACTCTCCCTGGAATTGATTCCCTTCTATAAAGAAATTGAATCCAAAGTACAAAAATCCAGTGTGCAAAATTCCTGAAGCAAGTTGGTCATTGAAAATAAACCTTCTGGATCCAAGAATAAAATATATCCACATTCTTATTTTGAGAGCAAAATAATTCATTATACCGAGTGAAAGGTGAAATTAGGACTGCAGGGCTTCTCACAATTCACCACTTACGTAATTAACCATTACACATAAGAAAAATCCCTTACGTTTAGACATCTGCCTTTCCAGGCAGGCACTTAGATCTGTCTGGTTAACACAACTCAACTCTGATACTCCAATATAGTCAAATATCAGAGAATTGCACATCTCCCTCCCTCCACTATAAATTTAATTATAAGAGCTGAACAAAAAGTTTATTAATGCTATCAAATCGTAACCCAGATGATATCTTAATGATATCGTAATGATTTGCTGCTGTATCCATGTACCTTTGCTCTTCCCCTTCTGGGCTGGGTTTTCTGCATTGTACAGTATTTTGTTTTATCGCTGCACAACATTGATATGATTTTCAATTCCATTTAATTGTTTAATAATGTTTGCAAGAACTGCGATACCAGTTGAATCAATGTAATTGTTTCTAAGATTAGTAACCTGGTGAGTTTTTCAGTCAAATTTAGCAGCTTTTGTATCAAATTTAGCAACCCATGTGCCCAATATAAACAGGAAGTTAATGCTAGTCAAGTATTATCTCTCTCCCTCCCTCCCCCCGAAGGTGTTAAGTCACACTGGGATATGTTTCCACAGGAACTGACTGCCCTCTGGTACATTGCCCAAAGTACCATTCTTCAACTGTGAGATGAGATAGATAGATTTGGCAGGCGATTCGACCATGGGGGATGTCACAGCTGAGCCGCTCCTTTCCTCACCTGATGTCCAGTCACACACACTTCCTCCCTCTCTTTCTCTAGTCTTTCTTTTGGATCATTGGATTCTTCCACCAACCCACTTTTTGGCGTTAACCATTTTCCTTAATTCGTCTTGTATAATTCCCATTGCTAGCACTGACTGTTCTCGTAGACACAGGTGCAAAACTGAAAGCCAAAAGAATACATATTAGGTAATACTTTTAAATATAATAAATGCATTAAAGAGCTTTATGAAATAAGGTTGGTTAGAAATGAAAGTGAATGCTGTTACATAGGCAAATGTTGCAGCTAATCTTGTGTTAGCGACATTCCACGAATAACAAGGGCATGAGCAGATGGCTTGAGTTTGGGGGTATATTTGGGTGAGGAGGGAAATATGAGTCAGGATTTCTGGGAGAAAGACACTGTGTTTCTTTGAAGTAGAGACACAAGGGTGGGCCTTTTACACCTGGTATCTGTATCACAAGGCAGTCGGAACCTAAATTAATAATGCAATAAAATAAAGGGATGCTGATTTGGAAATAAATAATAAACTTGTATTTCATGTTGAATGTTATGGTAAGTAAAGACACCAGCAGTGTCCCAGAAGAAACAAAGGGTAACATAATTTTTTTTGTAAGTCAGGTATTTTAAAGAATGCCCAAATTAAATTTGATATAAATTAACAAGGGCATTCAAAAATTGAAGAAGGCAAAAAAAAAGAAAAATGAATAACGAGTACAATTTTAGCAGGACATACTCTAATGGTTAGTTTCTGAGCTATATTTTTTACATGCTGTTCCTTGGAGTGTTCCTTTTACTGGGACAATACTTAATCTATGTCATAATAATACTTACAAATCAATAATTATGTAAAGTGAGTTCATTTGGGAAAACTGCAGAATGAATCCAGTGCTCCTAGGGTTTATGGAAACTACTTTTGTCCGCGAGCTGAGATTCGATTCTGTTCTCGTTTCCAACAAAGGCAATAAACGAGTGAGTTTTCTTAAAGAAATATCCAGTTTTATAATTGTGTGTCTTTCCATGCTCAAATCAAAGGAATATAATCCGGATAGGAAATAACATGTATTATGAATGAACTGCACAAAGATTACATGAATGTTAGTTGCAAAATTAATTTTGATTTTCTCTTTTTTTAATTTATAGTGTCTTTATCTGGTCAGTACCTTTCCTGTCCAAGCTCGCCTGTTTTGTGCTCGCTATTTGCACAATTGTATTGTATTTTGTTCCGGTGAGGTACCTCCTGTTGATCTGGGGTAAGAATGTGTTTGAATTAGTCATAATTGAACAATAATAACAATTTTATGCTTTGCGCAGGGCAATAAATAGCTTGCAAGTGAGTTAACTGCTGGGGCCACAAACTGAGAAGTTTATATGAAGTATATTAATCATTTACGCTGCATACGCTTTGCACAAACAATCACCTTGCTCTCCCTCCGAAGCTCTTTTGCTGAGTTAATACTGGATCTAACTCATGGCGATTTCTAGCAGGATTTGTTAATGACGAGGGATTCCAAACAAGAAAATACATTGCGTCGACCCACGCAAACTTTACTCCAAAAATAGATTGTGCCGAAGCAGAGTTGCTGTGATCTGAAATGAAGTACATTTGGTTTCTTTAAGAAATCCTATTCGAAATCGTCACATGTTCGACCTCATTGTAATAGTTTTTATATATTGTTCAGAAGCTATGCCTATGTGATACAGCCAATACTAAAACTTTTGAAGCTTTATTCAGATTGCTACACGAGCCATAATTCTATGAAAGGTGATCTTTCATTTCGCCGTCAGTAATGTAACACTTTGCTAAATGTCGTCCACGCAGGGGAAGTGATTCAGTTGATATCAGTAGATACTTCATTCTCACACGTATAGACGCAGATGGGCAGGGTCGCGATTGTGGTGAATCCTTTCATAGCTTACAAAAGAACACTGTCACATTAGAAGTCTGAATGTTTGTGCAGACTTGATTTCAAACCATTCAGACAGATGGTTTTTTAATCCTTGAGCAGATTAATGAAGCAATGTGACTAGGAGCAGCAATTGTTAAAACCATGGCACCTGAATTCATTGCTGCACATTTATATATAGTTGAAAATGAAAGCTTATCCCGGAAAGTCCTTAATATCCTCCAACCATGCCTGAAATAAACCCACGGCCCATTAACGATCAGGGTTATTGAGGTACTCGGAAAAGCAAAAAGCAAATAGCTTGGTTCTGTTCCTCCACATATGCATTATAGGTATATTGGTGGAACTCCAAAAACAATTAAACACATTGCATACATAGATATTATATATATATATGTAGCTATATATTACATTGTAAATTAGTGTGATGTCTCTCTCACCTTCCACAATGTTACGTAGTTGTATTCTGCTAGGTGACACCTCGTGTTGTCTGTCACTTATTTCTTATTTGGACAAAACACTTTTCCAATATTGGAAGTGCCTCCAGCTTGTCAAGACTTGTTTAGATTGTAAAATATTAATATTTAAGAAGATCAACAGATGTTTTCTTCTTTTTTTTAATATTTAAAAACAACACACACCCTCTTACGCTGTTTAAGTGTGAAGACAGCAGGACCAAACATGTTGAGGTCAGGAGCTGACTAAAATCCACTGGAGTATTGTATAGTGGTTAAGAGCGTGGAGTGGAAATGTGTTGCTAATAAACTTCGATTTGAAATGCGGAAGCCAAACACTAATCTTATCTTTTGGGAGTGGTGAGGGCTCTCCTGCTGCTGCTTTTGTAATGGATTTCGCAATTGAAGAAAATGAGATTTTATAAAGGGGGTATTTGTTAATGAACCCAGATGACAGAATAGAGAGTGGTAATAAGGTTGAGACTTGAAGGCTGGCATACACGTGTGACTGCAGCTTTGTAATTGTTTTCTCACTAATTTTCACTTGCAAAACTGTTCCTTCTGTCCCAGTGAATGTTAAAAAAAATTCTGTTGACAGGCATGCACAAATTCACTAAGAAGCTAAGAAATCCCTACACCATCGATAATAATGAGTTGCTTGACTTCATCTCCAGAGTTCCATCAGACATCCAAAAGGTGAGTGTGATAGAAATATGTAGCGTGCTAAGTTTTTTTAAATTTTGAAAACATTTGAAGTGGATGCAGATGTATGGTATATTGTCTGCCCCCCCCACTTGCTTCTAAAGCATACATGCAGTTTGGTAATCACTGTATAAATGGTCACTGCTGAATAACCTTACTGCTCTAATACAGCAGGTACAGCTGGCACTTTAAGACACATTCCATTTAAAAAATGCGATCTCGGGGCTTTTGAGGTGCTTTATGTGACATTACTGGAGTGGTCAATATGCTCTGCTCAGTCATGTTTTCAGGAAGCTTTAGTAATGGGGGACAGCAGTGATCCTGATCCTTAACCTCCCACCAGCTTAATGCCTCTGTTCAGCAGTGTTGCCACTTCTCCCATTCACCAGTCATGGAATGTTATTAAGAGACAACACTATTCCATCCATGAGTCAAATCAATTTATAATCTGCAATGGAAGATCCTAAGGAGGGCATGTTACCTCTGTCTTCTGAGAGGATCTTTACTGAGGGAACAAAACAACAGGATAGACATGGAGCAAGGTAACAGAGTGATAGGGAGACCTGGAAAGAAGAGAAGAAGAACTGATGATGCTGTGGTTGTATTTTTGGATTGAAAATTCACCACCCTTAATGTTTAACCTAAAGGTTGGTTGCTTTAAAACCCACTGATAATGATTCCACAAGACACATTAATGCACTATCCTGCAGCTGAAAACTGGGGAAGTATACAATGTTTTGTAAACATTGACAAAAATGAATGCCAGTTGTTTATAACACGAGGCAATAACAATTGAATAAACTGGCTAAAGGCTTTTCATGAGAATTTTCTGATTTTTTCAGTTGTTGGTAACTCTATTTGTAGCAAAGAGACACTTCATTACGCTGTGTGAGTATGGAAGCAAACATAATTTTATCCCCGGTGATAGACAGAATTATTTAAATTATATTTAAATTGTGGAAATGAGCTGAGACAGTGGAATTCCAGTGCTATTATACAGTGTGTGATTTCTCTTACACTTTCTTTCATTCCTGTTTGGTTGTAAAACACAATTGCATTGTTTTGTGTGTTGTTTCCATTGTGTAAAAACACATTTTTTTTTAACAAATCACAGGATGAAAATTGAGACCTGTGATGTGTTTAACCCATTGTTGAAAAATGTGATCAGTTGATGTCTTTATTGGCGACTGGTCTACATTGGATCGCCAAACTGTGGTGTATTTATTCAGCAGTGATTGAAATTCTGGTTCACAGAAGTAGAGTGGCAGCTACCAGTTTACTTTTTATTGAAGCATTGCCATTTTGGATTGGCTGGGGCTAACCCTGCATCCAGAGGGAAAGGCAGCCAATTTTCATATGATTTGATATGTAACCTAACATTAGTCAGTAGTTTTGAGCATCAGTTTTCATCATGACCCCAATATCCGTAGAGTATTATGGCTGAGTTTCATATGATTGCGTTTCTGCGCAGTTCGCTGTATCAAAGGATTGTTGAATACTTTTTTTCAGTGGACCTAATTTGATGACTTGCATTATTTGCATGGCCAGAATGATAAGTCAACACATTTTGAAGGGATGTGAAAAAACTTGAATCAGAACAAATTAGGGGAATACAGATTGATAAACTGTAGAAGGGAATACAGATCGATAAAGAGTAAAGGAGGAATTGATGCCATTTTTCTTTATTATTTAACTTACTCAATCACCAATGCAGCTTATTCATGAGTTATAGATTTCTTTAACTATTATGGACATGTCAAATATAAGTAGGAGGTATAACAGCCCATCCAAGTTAGATCTGTTTCTATAATCCAGCTAAATATAGGTTCAATGTCTTCCTTTTCGCAATTAATAGCCTGTGTTTCTCTGTCCTAAAACTGATTCATTACCTTTGAACCTTCCTGAGTTTTCTTTTCTGTTCTCCTCTGGGAACCATTAGCATGTACAGTACTGGGGATACCTAACTGGAACATTATGTCTGTTTGTTTTAACAGGTGCAATACACTGAACTGAGACCGAGTAATGGGATCAGCCCTCTTAGGAAGAAGAAAAGCAATTCATAGCTCGCTTGCCAGATGAATCGCTGTTGCTTCCAGTGGTCTGGGGAAGATACCACTTCAAAGAGTACCCATCTACAATTTCCCAGTTTAGAAAGTACCATCTATCGTGGCACCATCTTAATCAGCCAGGTTTAAAAGTGACTCTATACCAGCGGAAAGATGTGCAATACTCTACGTTGAACATGCACAATCTGCACACAAGTTGAATGTAACATTTTCAAGATATTAAGATCCTTTAGCACTATAATGTATATATTGTATTTTATAAGAATTTTTCTCCTATGTCATCTTTTCTTTTTCCATTCGCACTTTTACATCATGAAATTAGTTCTGTTTCATTTAAAAATACAAGTGAACTTCTTTTCTTTTTTCATTTACTGAGTACATTGTTGCCTTCATACTTATCAATCTCTCACATCCCGTTCAAGACGTTACAGACAGTTTTTGTTGCAATTCTTAAAGAGTTACATAGTTTATTTACTATCCTGATGGTGAATACTGTGCGATTATGTTAAATTGTGATCATTTAGAAACAATTAAATGGACAATATATTCTGACACCTTAATGATTAACTTCATGTTGAGAAGTTACAGAGAGGATCAATGCTGAGGTTAGGGGCAAATATGGAAATGAATATGATACAAAAAGTTGTAAAATTGCAATGCATTGTTAAAGAGGTAGAAAAATGCTATAGAAAGTTAGGTTTCATTTGTATTTTTGAATTAATTTGCTATCGAGCTTTCTTAGTGCTGCTCTTTCTCAGAGTCTTAAAAAAAAACTAAATTTGGTTGATTACCAATACTCTCATTTTAATGTCAGTAATTTTTGAGATATTGTAACCTTTTGTATCAACGTCTCATAATGCCTTTGCTGTTAAACATTTTATCAATGTTGTCAATCATAGTGACATCGATCTGTAGTTAACGCCTCTGTTTCACATTGAATCAGATACGGATTAAAGTGCCAAACGGCCGTGATTTTTTATTTGCTGTTCGTTTGCATTATAACCATTTTTGATGTTTGCTCTCAAGGTCTCAGGTGCTAGGAGAAAGTTTGGTTTGTATGTTATCACAAGTGAGGTTTTCTAAGAAAACTGTGATATCTTTGAGGGTTCCTGATCCTAAATGTAAAATGTCAGCTGCTGTGATAGGAATATAGCAGGATGATGTGCCTGAGTGTGTGTGTGTGTGTGTATCTCCAATCCCTGACTAGAATCTTTGGATTACACCCCTCCAGTCCTATTCTAACTCAGCATAAACCTTTATTTCAAAATGTTTCCCTGAACCAACTTAATAAATTTCAGGTTTAATCCTGTTTTGGGGGGAAAAAAAGCTTTAGAACTAGGTGCAGGTTTGGACTTGCTGCAAATATATTTAATAAAATGGCAATGTTTCTGTTTTATGCAATCTGTGCTTGAACAGCAAAGCTGTTTCTTGCAGCTTCCTGGCCTGCTTTCAGCTCCACACCTTGTCAGGAGAAGCAGGAGAATTCCACTTCAGCACTTCCAGGAGGGATTAGCCCATTGTTGGGCAGCTTGGCAAATTCGAGAGTCTTCTCCCTTCCCTATTTGGTGGGACTCGACTTGGTGACTCGAGGTATTTATCAAAATGGATTAACTCTCGCTACTTTGGCTGTGCAAGGTGTGCTCTTTGTTCCCAAGCAAAGCATGTGGAATAACTGCTGAGCAGTAGCAAGGCATGTCTCTTGAGGGACAGAGTGCAAACCAGAGATTGAGGGTCCCTGAACCTCCAAGTGGCCCTGGTCAAGTGCAGCACTGGTTAGCAGCCTGATCTTTTCCTTGTAGCCCTTTAGTGAACTGAATGGTGCATACCATGGCGGGGGGAAACTAGAGAGGGAGAGAGAAAACTTAGTTTCAAATTATAGAAAACAGCAGGTTGTTAATACTACTCTACATGTTGTTGTTGGAGGTATTTCATCTCAGTCTTAAGAGCTTTGCAGTATTTTCTGAAGAGCAGGGTTTGCCACGCTTTTTCTGTTCTTCCTTATGTGCCACACAAAAACAGCTGACTGAGACATTGTTAGCATAGTCCATAGGAAACAAAAACGATGTATTCTGCCTATGAAGGAAATTCACTTATATTTGACAAAATGACTTTATTCCGGTGTGTATCTATATTATTAAAGTCATTCGATCATAAATATATTTTAGATCACAGCTGTGTTTGTTTCTGTCCTATTTTATTTGATCATTCCCCTTGCACAAGTGCAGTAAGTACGGTTGTTTATCACAGCCAGGAGTCTGAGAATTGCAAGGCTGGCAGAGACCGTCTTCAGAGAGACTGGAAAAGTAATTCCATTCAATCTGGCTGCTGTATGATTTGGGTGGCGATGGTCAATTGACCTTTGATATAAGGAACTAGAAGTAGTATAACCTCTGGCTTCATCTTTGATCAATATGCAAATGTTGGTTTGGTGCTTTTATTGATTTTCATCTGTCTTTTAACTATGGTCTCACTGATCTGATTGCTGGTAGTTTGTAAACTGCAAAGGATCTGTGAAAACAATGCAAATTTAAAGGCTTCCTTGTATTGTAATTTCGATTTTGTTTGCTGGATTCAGTGCAAAGGTCTGTCCAAAAATGGGTTTCAGTTCTAACACCAGAAGAAAACACATCCCTGCCCATTCCACCAGCATTCCATTGAATACACCAGCAATCCTTTCTGTTTGTGGTTTTGCTGCTAGATTAAGGCTAGCTTTATGTTTATTCATAACCACTAAGAATTATATTAAGATTGCTCAATTCATTTTACATACAGCCACCAGTATGGTAAAATGCATTTAGATATATTTTTGTGCTGTAGATTGATGATAGTATTAAAAAATATGTCTCCACGTCGAAATTGATACAACACATCCCTTTAAATAAGGTACATGAATGTAACCTATTCAGCCATTAAAGTAATTAAACATCTATTTTGCCATTATATTAAAGAAACCAAATGCTTAGAAACTAACTCCTTTCTTTTCTTGAAATCATGGACACAATTTTCCAGCTGGTGATATTGAGATTGGTAAATTCACTTTCCATTCAAGTCAGTTTATCTTTTACCATTGATTGTAAATTTCCCTTCTGTTGGGTCAATGAATCGTTTGGGAATATGGGGCCATTGCTGAAACAGGGTGTTACACAGTAAACAGGAGACAAGATAGAAAGGCCATAGCCATTAATTACAGCCTGGAATCAGGTCCTCCATTGAACTTGATTTCAGTCATTCGTAGCATGTATAATTTGGGTTTTCATACCAAAACATTGGTTTCCTTTTTTTAAAAAAACAGCCCATCAGCAAATGTCTTATGATTCTTCCATTGGTTTTCTCCTGCTGGCAATGGAAGAAAACAGGCAGCAAGTCCACTTGGGCAGAGATTGATCTGTTTAGTCTTTAATTCACAATTGTAGTTTTGGGTGGCACCATGTGCAAAAGTAACAGCCGCATGGTTGTCCACAAAGAGGCAAAACTAAAATGCTTTGTCTTGACTTTAAGAATAATTTCTGCTCTCTGATCTTTAAGAAGACTAGAACATATCTGAAATAAATATTCCACAATAAATGCATCTGAAACTTTTATAAATTATGCAACATTTGTATTGACTGGCACAGAATAAAATTGAATTTTATTTTTAGCATCTTGTCTCTCATTTTCTAATTAAAATTGTTTTTATTCTGTTTCCTCCTTTCCTTCCTTCCCCTCCCCCTCTCCATCGAATAGTTTCTGTTCCCTTCGACATGATATCTTCCTATCTAGGAGGCCAGATGAACAAATCACCGAATACTCCACAGCCTCAGTCTTTTGAGACAGATTCCTTTGTTCTTAACCTTTTTAAAGGTTTCTAAGTCCGGAATCCGATCTTTGCAGTATTCAGAAAAAAAACAGTTGCAATAAGCAATCCCTCCAAAGAGTGAAGGGGAGGATGTGTGGTTGTCTGGCCGGTATTATTCCTTCAGCGTGTTAGTTTTCCCAAAGGTGAGAAGCTTTGAGTCACAAACCTAGTCACACACCTAGTGACCTGACTGACAGAGGATAAAGCTCAGTGCTCGTGGGAGGGGGTTAGCCAGCTTTGGGTCCAGGGAGTCAGCAACCTCAAGTGTCAAGTTCTTGGTAAGGCTTGAACCCACAGCCTTGTGGACATGAACAAATTCTACCATAGCTCCAGCATAACTTCCACAACATAGCACTGTACAATGTGTTGATTCGAATGCTTCCAAGCTGCAGCTACTGGAAAGCGTATTTTCCACTTAACATTTCTAATTGAAAAGCTTAATTAAAATCTGCCAACAGATGTTCTGTGACTGAAAGAAATGAGAGAAAAGCAGCACTGGGAGGGTTAATGTTTAAGTGAGATTGCCAACAGATGTTGGCTATGTGCCAGAATGCTTCCTTTACCTACCCCACTCTCACAACTCCACTGTTTACATATTCTAAAAGCATGTGTCAGTTTGCACAATTTTTCTATGGTTCACTCATTTTTACTATCATGGGAAAGTTGGTTGTGAAAGTAACTGGAAAAAACTAGGTGAGTGAATCTGATAGCAGAATGGTTGCAAGCACTACATGAGGCGCTATGAGCCACTCTTTTGGAATAAATTTCTCTTTAATAAATTATTGCAGCGTATTGATAACTTGACTGCAGCAGATGTTTGCACATTAATCCTATTGAGATGAATTGCATGTTTTCTTGATGTTTATCTCCAAGTTAACAAGAAAAGCAGCGTAAATGAAGTAAGCAGAGGGTAAGTCATAAGAGGCTGAAATCAAAAGGTGTTGAGGGGTGCCTTCTAGGCTTTGTTCCGCGATCCTTCTCACACTCATTTTACATAGGTGACCTGGATTCACCGACTCAGTCAAGGCAGTTAAATGTGTAGATCACACCAAGCTGGGGGAATCAGTATAGACTGCTACTGTTGTCCAAATTGACCTCAGCTGGGTAATAATTATTATTATTATTACCTGGAATAAGCCGTACACCTCTGGTCACCATAGGGTAAAAGGCCATCCTAGCCCAAGAGACTTATCCCGACTGTTCGAGCAATGAGCTGTATTCCTATAGTCTGTGTTAGCAATATTTCAGCAAATGTTGGTATTGGTTAGGAAGGAGAAAAGCTGAATTTTTAAAATAACAAGCAGATCAAGTGTGTGTGTGTTGTGTGTGAGGGAGAGAGAGAGAGAAGGGAGTGGTGGCGGGCAGGGGAAGATTGCCTCTTTTATTGTTTCCTGCTTTTTTTCACCACTTTTTGAAAGAATGCGTGTGTTCCTGGATCTGTGCACAAGAGTTCATTCTTCCGTATGCTGGTTCTAATCACACAGGTGATCTCCGAATGTTGCATTTCTTTATTGACAAGTTCATTTTAACTGAACGGCTTTGTCAAAGTGGCAGCAAGATGTAAACCATAGAATTGCATCGTTTAAACAAAGAGGTGGGGTGCAGTGGGGGGAGAGGGGAGAAGAGAGGAGGAGGATGAAAATAGCCATTCAAAGATTAATCTTGAGTCATGTCATCTGGACAGTATAATAATTCGCTCAAATGTAAATACAGGTCTGCGCTCGTGAAAGGGTTAAAGGGTGCTCACTGAAAGCTGTCTAATGTCTATGCCTCTGTAATGCAGCAGTTATGATGAAAGTTCAGGCATTCACTTTAATGGATAGGGTCATGGCATTTTTAAAGCCCTTTAACCCTGCTCCAAACAGTGCATTTGAAGCGAGCATGCTGTACCTACTATACCCAAGGGGAAATCTTCAGTCTGCGAGGCATACTGTGGACCTTGCTTGAGATGCGCACGTTGGAGTTTTGAGGGGGGCGATAAAGATTTTAGAAGCCGCACATAGTATGATTTGGTAAAGCTTTTTAAAAAGCTGCTGTTCAAACCAACCATCACATCAATGTGCATCACATTGGTTCTCAGAATAGACCCCAAACACCCACACAAGAAACTTTCCTCCAACTCATTTTTACCATCTTTTGAAGTACTTTATAAGTGACTGAATTATGATAAACCAGCTAGGCTGGATGTACGAGAGAAGAAAATGTAAAGCGACATCACATGCTCCATCTCTTGTCTCCCCTTCCATCCCCCTTCCAACCCCCCCCCCCCCCAACCACCATGTCTGTCCTATAGCGCATTAAAGTAGCAATGAATTATCAAGTCATTACTAGGTGACAGTGAAGCGATCACAATAGAATTTTAGTAAGAGCTTCTCAGTATTCAGTGCTGATACTGACACTTCAGAGAAGTACTATGAGGATTGTCGGTTTGACTGCATCTCAATAGTATCTCTCATTTTCTGTTGTTATCTTCCCTGGGACTTTTTCTATGTTCACACTGAAAATAATTTTAATGATGTCCTAAGGTAACTTGACTGCCACGTGATAACAGGGATTTAATTGTGGTAGGAGGACTACTAAGGTCTTTGCTTTAGGTATTTTATCAAGATTTAGTCTTTTTTTGGTCAATAAACGCATTACTTTTTTTCTGATAGTTCTTTGTTGTTAAACCATCTTTTAAAAAAAAATGAATGCTCTTCTCTATATTTGTCATGAATTCAACTTACAAGTTAGCTTTACTTATCCTAAATTTCAAAACAAATTTACTTGCATGTAACCCTTGCATGCAAATTTACTTGCATGTAAAGTATTCAACGTCTATACTATGATATTTGTGCAATTTTTTCGTTAGAAAGTAGTAATAAAAAAATCGTGGGAGATGTAGAATAAGTGTCTGCTGTCCCTGCTTTGATCTTCTAAAGAAGTTGTCTATAACTGCTGCGATAAATCGTGTGGGTCTTGAGATTCTGGACCTTATCAATGTTTGACAGAACTCTTTGTAGTGAAAGTAATAGCTTATGAGATATATGAATACCAAATGCTTTTCTTCACTATTTCACTCTCCATCCGCGATAGCTCTTCTGAAAGCAACGAGAGAGGTAATAATAATCATAATCCTTGCATTTGATATAGCACCTTTCATGTAGGGAGGACATCTTAAAGAGCTTTATAGGATATACTGTAAAGTGTAGTGACAGTATTTTGTAGGCGAACGTAATGATAACACATAGGCGTGAAGTGGAAAGGGTATGGTTTTACTTCATCCTTCCAGTCTGGGTGCATTGCAACATTTCCCATTATGACAAATGCAATCTTTAATGAATTTTCCTACTACAATTTCTTCCTCATTATGTTGAAACCAAATGCCTAAATGTTTGTTGAATGAAACGCATATGTTTTCTTTTGACTCGAGATGTAGCTGGGCCGTTGTATTGTAGGCTAACAAAACAAAAATGTTGACTAAATCAATAATGATAATAATCCTTGCATTTGATATTATCACATGTTCAAGACATCTCAAAGCGCTTCACCGAATATACTGTAGAGTGAATTGACTGCATTTCGTAGGCGAAAAGCGGCAGCCAATTGCACACAACAGTGTCTGACAAACAGTCATGGATTGAGTGACCAAATTATTATATTTTTAATTTTTTTTAGAAAGGATTACTACCCCCAGAAAAGTGATCCACCAACTGACTAACAACTACGTTCCTATTTACTGCTAGGTAAACCGATAACTACAAAGTGCATAAACTAGGGATATTTAGTAACGCCGGAGAAACTTTAAAGAGAGTGTATTTGAAATCTGTTCCCGATTATTTATTACAATAAGTTTAATTAATCACTTATTACAATAAGTTTAATGGCATTTTACTATGTAAATGTACTTTAACTTTTATCGGTGCATCAACAGATATGATTGGAGGAAACAAACATTCTAAAAATGTTCCTTCAACTTAAAAGGAATTTTACCAAGCAGTTTGATTTAGGTCACCAGGAGACTGTTTCAATAAAGAGCAATTGCTATTTCTTGAGTAAAAAGGCTATCCTGAAACTCCAGTTACTCAGATTCCTCCGTTGATGGCAATGCCCAATCATCACGTTCTTCAAAGTGAATCTATTAGAATAATGGCTACCATTTTTAAAGCAATTTCAGGTTACAGTGTGTGAGGGAATCATCCTGTCAGCCGCTGTAGGTCAGGTCCAATCCCCAGCATCCAAACTGACTCGGTTGTCCATCCTTTGAGATGGCTGTGATGTCTTCATCAGACTGTCAAAGGCAGGGCCTGAAGCAAGTGGCAGGTCCCCTGGAGCCTGTCAAGCTTGGTTTCCATGGTACCCCTTCAGGCAGCACTGTAGGCTCACAGTGCTAAAGGACCCCTGCAACCTGTTCCAGCAATCTCTGTAATGTTAAGCCCCGAGGCAGGCTTCAAACCGGCATTGATGAGCACAAAACCTTTACCTTGTCCCAGGTACACAGCTTGTCACTCCCATAAGCAGTGTGACATTTCTTAATAGGCCAAATGTTATTTAAGCAGTTTTTTTTTTGTTAAAGGAGACCTTTTGCTTATGACAAATGCGCACGAGGGATTGAACAGAAGCTTTCAAATGCATTTTAAGAAGTTATTCGACTTTGATGATTTTGTTTATTGATTGCCAGGTTCAGATGCATCAATCATTTGAAGATTATATATCCAACCATTATGTTTGGACGAGCAGCAACTCGATATAACTCTAATGGTTAGTAGAAGGTAAACCCCCAAAGTTACGTTCCTCTAAAAATAACCATTCTGGATTTGTCCAAATCACCTTTCACTGTGATTTTATTACAAAAACAGATCCCTCTTTTTAATCTGTTGTTCCAGATGCTATTTTTCTCGCTGCATCAGGAACTGATCAAAAAGCTTGAATATTTGTTGAAAATATTCAATTCTCGTGTAAGGCAAACATTAAGTCCTGCGAAAGTTAGAGCTGATATCAGCGAGAAAAATAGCGGTAGCTGACCTCACTGGCACCTGACTTGTTCTGAGCTGATGAAAGAACTCTCTGAAAATTGCAATGCTTTCCCATTGCCAATTGTGATCTTTTAATAATCAAACTAATGCTCTGGACTCTAAACGCAAGCCCACAAAGTGGTTTATTCCTTTTAATTTTCAGTAAAACAAAGTTTCTAATAAAAAAAATCTTTAATGGCTTCATGAGACAATTCTAGGTATATTCCTTTCTCAACTAAGTGTATTCCTGAAAATTGGATAACAAGTTAAATATTCATTCATAATCACTGATTTAGGTTTAATAGTTTCACAGAATAATAAACAAAATTCTCCTCGCCTCATAAACAATAAACTGTGCTTCATGAAAAAGATTTTAGTCCAAATAAAGTGATCGTATATTGGAAGTGTGAAATCATAGCTCAGTACAGTGAAAGGCAATTGGGAGCTTAGATCTTTCTCTAATTTCCAGTCTATTTCTCATTTGACCAGCGCTGAATCTCCCATTTTCTCTTACATGAAACGTAACTTATAGAGCAACGTTTTTGTCCATTCTGTACATGTTGTGCAATCATATAAGCTAAGTTTCCTTTGTAAGTGATTCCTTTACATCATAGTTGTGTTTGCAACCACTAACATGGTGGCAGACTCTAAAGCACTGGAAGAGGACAATATTTTGCGAGATTATTTTCATAATACAGTATAATTTTGAAAGCTGCAAAGGACATTAAGTTTTTAAAAGGATTTAAATGAAATGCTCCAATTTTTTCCCTCGGTATATAAAGGGGATTATCAGCTCGGTGACTTGCCTAACTATATCTTATTAGGATAGAAAGCATGAAAAATAATTGGCATTTTCCCTCTTTGAAACTCTTAAAACGTAAAGGACAAATCTATTGCAAAATGATTTCAAATGTTTAATTGGGTTCCACCTAATCTCCTTATGCCATTTCAATGTGATTCCTATGTTATACATCACGTGCCCCAGCAATTCAGGGTTATTACTAAGCTTATTTATATAAATATATATGTATAATATACATTGAGTAAGAACGATAATGAAGATTAATGTATGGATTCTGTTTAAGTGGAAGCTGAGATCAGTTATATTTTGATGAGGTTATTTGACACTATGGGATGGGGGCAGATAAATGTCCGTTATCCTCTCCTGCGAGGCAAATAGCCAATGCTGGTTTCTAACAGAGTAAAGATAGTAATGTCAAATGTAAACTAGGAACAATTTTCCCAAACCCCTCTCTCACATGATTCCATTTGCAAAAAAAAAAGCCCACATACACACAAAAAAAGTAATTTAAATGAAGTTCTTTATCAGGATTAATAGAAGCTAAAGGTAATTTGCACACTGAGTGACTCCATCTATTTCACAATAGTAACTAGTACTGTTATATGAATTCTTCAGGACAGATCACATGAATGTTTCACATGTTGGCTAAAACCCTCCACAAAAATGTAGTGTGGCTACTGTTGTAATGCTGTATTAATGCTGCCTGTTCTGCATGGTTGCTAGAACTTGAACCTTTCCTTGTGCAGTTGCTGTTAGACTAATGTGTTTTCCTGACTGGATGATGTCGCTTGCCATGCTACGTTTCACTTGTTTAAAGTATTTACTGGGCACTCTAGCCAGGGTTTGCTTACAATTAGTCTTACCATAACAGACTTTTATGGGAATAAAAGGACATCTAAAAAAAAGGTCCTTCCTTTTGTTTCTTGTGTTTGGATTGGCCCTGATTTGCCAATGCTAGTACCTTGTGTCTCAACCTGTAATAGCTTCTAGGTCAAAATATTCATATATATTATATATAATATATATATGCTACTGATTCACATTCTGTTTGAATACTGTGTGATATATGCTTTCTCAATCTATCACATCCTGGAGCCCTCTATTGGATACTGGTGGTGTAACTGACATACATTGTAAGATAGGGAATAAGCCAAGAATCTCCTGCCCCCCCAAAAAAAACAGTCACGTTCTTCTGCTATCTATACCTTCAATGAAATTGCTGTCATATACTTTACGTCACAAATTACCTTTAGCTTCTGTTAACCGTGAATCACTGACATCAATTTCACAGGACAACGGCTGAGAGAAAGTTTTTGCATCAAGTTGTCATCAGTCATTTCTATATTGAAAGAACGAAAGTTGAAACTACTGTATTATGTTGAATATAATTGTATAACAGTGAAAAAGGCATGAAAGGTAGTAATGCAGTATGTGAGTTCACTCCCACAGCACATGAATCCTGATGCTGTAGATTTGTTATAATCTTGTCTTTGGGAGCTATACAAAAAAGCTAATTAAAAAGGGGTTTGTATATGGGTTCTCTATTAGTGAGGGAGTCGTAAACAATCTGTGTTATATCCAATGTTGCAGTACATTAGAAAATGTTAGAAAGGAGTTCTACTGTATACCTTATGAGTTCATTACCCATTAAACAGCTGGAAGAACAAGCTTGAAACACTTAAGTACCTGTCAGTGATGCTGTAATCCTTCAGGTCAAACATCATAATTAGGTGTAATGTCTTTTATGCTACATCAGTTAGCATGATTTTCGTATTTGGGACAGTAATAAAATCTGCCTATCAAAAAAAAACTGATTGCTAAAGTACAGCAACATATTTACAAGTTAGTTTTATTTCAGCAGTAACAGCAAGATATCTCCAGAACATATTTTATCATGGTTATGAAATCACAAAATCTCACCATCACACTTCACCAGCCACACTCTGATATCACTGTAGCACTTTCCCCTACAAGCCTAACGGACAAGAGGTAACTTTTATGCGTAAGGAATATGTAATGTTTACGTTGTAATCTTAGCATTTGACCGAGTGTCTTTCACATCGGGAGGATACCTCAAAGCATATCATAGGATTTAATGTGAAGGGTAGTGTTGGTGACTGTATCCTGCATTTGGGACATCCGCCCTACGTGAAAGGCGCTCTCTAGATGTAATTTTGCTAAATTTTGTTGTTTACAGCAGTGTCCTAAAACAATCATGAAGTGAATGAATGTCCAATCTTATTTGGGAGAACGTTGGCAGGATATCAGGTGAAACTCCCTTCTCTTTTCAAGTAGTACCATTGGATCTTTAAGGTTCACCTGAACAGGCAGCTGGGACCTTATTATTATAATAATAATAATCCTTGCATTTGATATAGCGCCTTATCACGTCTTCAAGATGTCGCAGAGCACTTCACAGAATATACTGTAAAGTGGGCTGACTGTATATTTTGACGTCGAAACCACCTTGGTTTAATGTCTCATCCGAAGGAAGGCACCTACAACAATACTGTACACCCCCAGCATTGAAGTGTCAGCCTAGAGAGTTGTGAGTTCAAAGTCTCGACTTGGGGCTTGAACCCACAACCTTTTGATTCAGAGACGAGAGCACTGCCAACCGAACCGGTTTGGCACCTAATTACCCAAAATAACATCTGCTCAATTCAAAGAGACATTTCCAATTGTACCACCATACATGGAAGAATTTATACCAATTGTAAGTATTATTATTATTAACTTGTCCAGTTCTTGGCTGGCATTCAGTGTAGATGCTCCCCATGCTGTACTGCACAGTCTTAAGATTTGACAGGTTGGCAGATTGACCGGCTTGTTATGCATTTCTCATCACTTGATTCCAAGCAGGAACTACAAGCATTCAAAGTCTATAGCTAGCCCTAGTTTCTGTCTCAGAGTAGATAGCATAGAGTTGTGAAGGCAGCAAAATGACTTCAGGAGAAGGTGGGTGGGGGGAGATTTCACATTTTTTTATTAAATTGCACGATTTTGCGAGATTTTGAAATCCTCTGTGCTCCTCATCAATCTTTTTATGGAGTCAATGTACCATTGACACATTCACCTGTTGGATTCCATTAATTCCCACAGAATTTTAAGAGAAACCATAAAAACCTGCAGTAGCTTTTGAAACCAAATTACGTGGGGGCCAGTGACAATATTTTTGATAAGAGTTGCACAATCGTTAACACCGGATCCAGTGAAAATAAATAAATAATTTGTCTGTGAGATCAGAGCTTGTGAGCAGGAATGTGAAGGAGCTTGGAATTTTGGTATAAAATACAAGTTCAGCCAACAAGAAAGGATGCCTGTGCTTTAATTTTAATGATTTTCAGGCATCGATCAGTCACATTTGAGGACACTGACTACATTTCTTTCTGTAACGCAGGTGTTCATTAAAGATTTCCGAACCTCTTAGGCATGCCCGGTGCTGGTACTGCAATCAGAGCCACGATCTATTAACAGTCCATACTAATTACTGCCTTCAAACAATTCCTGCAGTTCTATGACACAATATCCTTTAATTTCTGATAAAAAAAAGTCTTGTGATACTGCAATGTTGAAGGTAATTAAGGAGCCCTTTACAGTCCACCATGTTGTGATCATGGCTCTGGAAGTACAGTTGTACAGACGATTCATCGTGTTTGTTTTAATTATGTTCTGCGATGTTGCCCACAAGAGTCCAATTAACGGGCGACAAATGCCTGCCTCATTTTCATGTTACTTTCACTAAGAGAAAGTAACCTATCTCATAGTCCCTGGCCTCCAGTCATCCAGAGTACTGCCGGCTTTTTTTTTTCCGTGTTTCATTTTTTTTCTCCAATTATAGCTTTGTCTTGGATGACATCAGTATGCCATTGAGGTAGCCTCTCTAGATTCTTTGCCAGAGGCAAGTGAATACAGTATTCAGTGATGATGTGCAGACCATCCGGATCTGTTACTCTGGGACTATTTGGATTCTGTGCCTGTACTGGGATGAAAGGGAGCTTAGGGCTGATTTTCAGTTGTACTGACACATGGGATAGCCTATTGAGACAAATGCATTAGGGCCCTAGCATGTGTAGCACAAAAATGAGCTACTTCATGCAAAGGGATGCGTATGTGAACTAAGTGAAAATGTTACTGTACAATGTGATTCTGAATCAGTTATTAATGTTCAAGTATAATTGTCAGCAGCCTTGATTCGGCTAAGGTGCTTCATTATATTGCCACCCTCATTAACTCCTAAGTATTTATGCTTAAAATTTCCAGTGATTTTAATAGACTCCCGCATTAGGCTCCAGGAGCCTATCACACCCATTCTTGCCCGGCTCCACTGGTTTGCCCGACCCCGAAGTATCAAATTCAGGATCCTAGTCCTCACTTTAAATCCCTCCATAGACTTGTTCCACCCGACCTCTGTGACATTCTAAAACCCTTCCAAATCACCCATTCCTTCTACTTGGCAGGCACTGGCCTTCTTCATGTCCCCCGCTCTGCCTGCCCCACCATTGGCGGTTGGTCCTTCAACCTTTTTGCCCCCATCCTGGAGTCCCTTTCTCCTCACCCCTTCTCTCACTTTCTTCAAGGTCCATCTCAAGGTGTCCTCTTTGACCATATCGTTGGTCATCTCCCACCCCACCAATCTAACACCTAACTTGGTGCAAGCCGTCAAAGGTCCAATACAACAGGACATCCTCCTGATGTGGAAGGCACTATATAAGTGCAATTTGTTGTTTTTGTGATGGCTTACTTTCACACAGAAGCATTGTTCTCTATTTCATAATATACCCTTTTATCCATTCGTGCAGTATATACTACCTTACAGTGCTCAAGTGCTCCACTTTATTCAACATTACACAGAGCTAATTTTGCCTTGCTAATAAATCCCATTACCTTTTTTGATTAAAGCTTATTTCAGAACTGTGCCATCCAGTCACTGTATTTTTCTGTTGGTGCAAGATGGTAGCTTCCTTAATTTCATCCTGATTTATCGGTTCCCAATGTTTAGTCTCGTAGAATTGAGTTTCCAGATGAGTGAAGTAGAGTTTTCAGTGCCTTGGGACATCCTCCCGACGTGAAAGGCGCTCTATAAATGTAATGTTGTTGTTTATTCATTTATCTTCAGTATTATTTGAGAAGAAAAATTGTTTGTTGTGCACTGCTCAACTGATCAAGCTGCATTGCAGTTTGGAGATATTTCTCCTTTATCATTTTGTTTCTAACTTTAGGGTAAAAGTATAAATGCACAAAGCTTTAAATGCTAGGGTGACCGAGCAGCCAGCAATTACAGAATGGGCTTTCCACCCAGATGGTTATGTAGTGGGGCCCCAGGCTTGCTTGTCACTAAAATCTGCTTGTCGTAGCTGGAATATGTTTCCTCAGGTCTTGGCTGTTCTACTAGGTAGAGAGCATCCCACAAGCAACTTGTTCTATCTAGCAGAAAGATCCAGCTGACTCATTTCATGACTGACAGACCTCTCAATGGGACTGGAGGAAGCAACGTCCCACTCCCAGCCGCCTCATATCCGCACACATACACGGTAAGTCTCATTCTCCACCCTCCCAGAGACCTAGATATGAGACATTATATTGCAATGCTTTACCAGGCCTTCAAAATGGAATCCTCCAGTGCTGGCATCACTAGCATCATTTGTTTGTGACAAACATCCCACAGAGACTAACCAGCCTCCTGGCTCATTGAAGTCATGCAGTGCAGTGAAGTCTCGTGTTGAGAAAGCAATACAATTTTAAAGTGGACAAAATCTCAAAGGATATCTTGTTATTTTAAACTTGGAGTGAGACACAAGCTTGACAACGTTGATTCTGCAGAAGGCACAGTAGCCCTGTTGAAACTTCAGGAAAAAAAGTTATTTTCAGTTTTATGACCGTAGGACTTTAATAATGAATAATAGCAAATTACCATTTTAATTAGTGATCCATAAAATACTAGAACATTGTTTTATTAGGCAACAAATCATGTACTTTCATAAAACCACATGCTGGTCACATACTTATCTATACTTTATCTGATATAATGTGCATTCCTGTGCTTTTCACTGCCAAACAGCAAATATATTCAATCTAATTTATATTCTTTACCCTTTGCCAAAAAACAGCTCTTATTTGTCAGCCTGACTCAGTCATTGGTACTCTCACTTCTGAATCAGTAGGCTGTTTGTTTGAACCTCATGTTGAGGACTTTGATCTGACAGTCTAGGTTGGCACTCTGGCACTGTTCTGGTGAGGGGAAGACGGCATTGTTGGAGGTGCCGTCCTTCTAATGAGATGTTTAAACCAAGGGCTTGTCTGCCTGTTCAGGTAAATGTTAAAGATCCCCTGGCACGACTCAAAAATAGAGGGAATTTCACCCAGTATTCTGGACAAGAAACTCTCAGATAAAATTGATCATTCACTTCAAGGCTGTTTGTGAGACATTGCTATGTGCAAATTAATTGTTGTGTTCACCTGCAAAATACACAATCACTACACTTCACAGTAAATCCTGTGAAGAGCTGTCAGACATCCTCCTAACACGATGAGGCGTGATATCAAACGCAAGAATTATTGTTAATCGTCAAAATATTTCATTTCAGCAACTCGTAAGTTATATAAAGCAAAATTTTAGCCGGCTGTAATCAATTGATCTGTCCATTACAGAATAACTCTCTATTTCTATGTGAGGCAGAAGCTACACATTTCATCAGAATATCATAACAAAAATTGGAAAAAAAAGAAAAACTATGCACTGAATATTTATCAGTCTTGTCTCCCTGAATTTTTTTTTAGAAATATGCTAACCTTGCCAAACTTGTCAAATGTAGTGACCCACTAGTATGACAGACCTCAAAGGACTCTGCATTTAAGCACATTGGGATTTTAATGCAAAGGAGTGTATGCAAAGTTGTCTTTATGAATATTTAGAAACTGAGGGATGAAGGCAAGGACACCTTGAAATGATACTTCACGAGCGCAGTGTTTAAAGAAAGCTCAAAAGTTCTCACTATGTGGAACACTATTTAATGTGTCCCTGTGTACATTTTCCAAAAGAATGTAAGATATAGGACACTTCAGGTTGGCAGTAAGGCAGATCCATCTCTTGGAGAATTTAATAGGACTGGAGATAGTGAGAAAAATGTCATGGGCAAGATCATAATTTCACAAATAATTATTGATTCTCACAAATTATCCGATCCAATTTTAATAGCACCACCCTTTATTCAAACAGTGAGTCTTCAAACAGATGACTGAAAAGGGCTATCCCAGAATGAAGTTTTGCAATTTGACTTTAGCCTTGCAAACTATTTCTAAGTACGGTGGACAGATATTGACCAGTCCATATGACTGCTGGATGTGATTTCTGACTGTTATGGACTGCTAATGACAAAGCCTCACATAAATGATGCAAGTCTGCAGAATCTATTTATTTCAATGCTGAAACTAGTAGACAGAACAGGGCAGGACACTAATTGGAAAAAAACAGAAAAAAATAATCGATTAATCTGTTAAGAACACTGCCAATTGGTTTGCCAACTGGTCAATGTCGAGTTGCTGCAGCTACTGTCAAACTACGCACGCACAGGGGAAACAAGCTAGTTTGCAAGATGTTTTTGAGGTTGAGGTTGATTGACAGGTGAGTGACCCTTTAATAAATATATGGGTGCAGAATTCTGGAGTTTGCTTGGCAGATGCAGAATTAATAATTAACAAGCACATATCTGTAGTCTTAATTTTTTTAGCTGTACATGTTTGCTCAGCAAGAGCAGCTCGCTCATTGATGATATTTTGATTAATCTTTCCTTTTTGTCTGTGACGGAAAAGCCCTCCGATAGTTATAAATATTAATATATGGTAAGAATAAAGGAAATACATGAATCTTTCAATATCTTATGCACTGGACCTCCACTAAATCCTTAAGGAACTTGGTTGTATTTTTGCACTTTGCCAAATCATGACACAATTACAGTTTTCATTTTATGCAAATAATACAATTACTAAGAAAATATTTGAAGTGTTTGTCATACTATAACAAAGTCCCCCATATTGAGACTCCATGTAAAATACTGTGTCTAAAAGCTGCAGTCTTTTCATGTCATTTCTCTATTAATGAGAAAACTCCAATGTACATTTATATTAGATGTCACATTACGTCCCACGGTGGTATTATGAAGGGCTATTCTATATTGATTTATAAACACACACACATTTTTAAAGCAGGAAGATGCTTTGCGGTGCAATACATCAAATAGTTTGGGAGATATTATAAACCGAACCAAGTTGAAGTGGTTTATCAATATTATCTGAACTTTGAAACCATTTCTGTCTTTTATTTAAACACAGGAATTTAAAACATTTACAATGCAATAGGAAGAAATGTATAGGTATTAATGGGGCTCAACAGTAACAGAAAATGGAACCTTGTGAGTCAGTAAAAGTGATGTGATAAAAGATCATATTGCTCACAGTGAATGAATACCTCATCATGTGACTCTCACTGAACTAATGGACCAACCCAAGTATCGTGAAGATTTATTTGACTTATTACTGACAAATACAAAACTCTGTACGTGTTATAAAAATTCATGGCAACATTTGATGCATCCCAATTGCCACCATGTCTATATTTAAAAGGGAATTCAGCTATACAAGTATTCTAGAATGTATAGAAGAGCTGCAGACTAACAGGAGCTACGCACACAACAATTAGAGAGTTAAACTGTAGGGATTCAAACAATTTCAAGTATATGTGTAAATCAGGACTTTGTTATAGATTTCTGTTATAGATCCCTACTTTATGGCTATTTGACATTGCTGTTCGTAAATTGTCTGCTGAGTTTACCTACAAAATACACATTTGTTACACTTTACAGAAAATTGTGTCTAAAGCGCTGTATGAAATGCAAGGATTATTATGGGGCTATTATTTATTTTTATCTTAGTAGGAAAGGCCTACAATGTATATCTGTATGTTAGACTGAATGGGTGTTTCCAAATGCAAGTGTGTGTCCACGTGTGACTGCATACATATATCTGTGTAGTTATGAACGGTTAGATGTAGTTTATGTTTAGGCATCTATTCACCAGTTACCTCATCTCACATTACAAAGTCACATGATTCACAATATTCTGGACCGGTGATTAAATGGGGGGTGTGGGGTGGGTACGTGGGAGAGAGAAGTAAGAGGTACATTCAAATGCTAGTATTAGTTGTGAAAACAGCATAGTGCGAAAGTTCACCTTAGAAATTAAACTTTAATAGTCCAAAGTTACACATGCCTAATAGGGACACACCCAAGCATAATTATTATAAATAATTATAAATCCTGTATGTTTTTTTTCTTCCTGTACCCTTTACCTAGAAGCTCCTTTGATTTGGGCATTCTATTTCCATCAGGAAATTAAATATGATAAACCACAGATGCAGAGAGAACCACCCAAGTTCTATTGCTACAAGTTATAGGCTATCATTTCCCTGCGCTTAATATCACTCGGGACTATTGACATACACAGCTACTTGGAAGTTAGCATTCACCATCTGTCTATCCTTAGAATTTCTTATTGCTTCTTATAATCTTACTCCGAAAAGTCCAATAGCCCATTCTTCTTCATTTTAAAAGGTACCATTGCACTTTACATTCTATTACGTGTAGAATATTATATTATGTTATTCTCCGTGTTAAAAAAAATGTCTTGCTGATGCAGAGCCTAATTTTTTTTCCCCTTTTCTCCGTTTCTTAGATTTTCTTTGCACTCTTTTCCTCGGAGAATTTTCGGTCTAACACCAGCTGTCTTGTATTTTAACATGTGTTTTCAAGGCAGCACTCCATTCCGAAAGGGAAAGATACGCTAACGTGCCGAGCGTGACCTTTCATCGAGACTCAGCATTCTGATGAAGGTTCATAACCAAATGTTAACCTACTTTTCCCCTTTCAGCTGCTGATTGACCTGCCGGCCGTGGACTTGCAGCGCTTGTCTGTTTCTTTTTCATTTCAGATTTCTAGCATTCCAGCCAGGATGTTTCCTAATGTGGCAGCATTCCAAAAACATGGAACCATTGTCCTCGGCCCCAGTGAAAATCTTCGGCATAGGATTGTAGAAACGATTGGGAGATTTTAATGGAACTTAAGACTAACAAATATTTTCTGGCCTTTTCTTTTCTTGAGAAGCAAAGACAATTATTTAGTTTGTTCGGTCTCGAGCATGTCAATAACACACCTGCAAGTAAGTCTCCCAACCTGATGCGATGAGAAGATAAGTGCAAGGGGTCAACTTTATTGCAAAATGTATAATAATGTTCTATTGTTTTAGCTGTTTAGTATTCTGGTAACAAGTTCAATCCCTCACTTTTTTTTCCCCCCCGATTTAATCACCGGCCCAGAATATTTTGCGTTACTTTCTTTGTTTAAACAAATTCATCTAACAATGGCTTTCAATTTTACTTAGCTGTTCAATTTGTTAGGGGAGGGTGGGGGGGATTGGGGGTGGGTGATGGATTCAAAAGACATTTGTACCCTGCAGTATTCCCTCTCCTGATCTGGTGGCCCCCTTTCATCCCTCCCTATGATAACCGCTCGCCTTTGCAGATTCTCTAGAGACCTTCGGGGCAACAAAGAAGGCAACGCACGCCTCCACAACTAGAGTATTGTGAAGCTGCTCTGAAGGTGCACAGACACAGCGAGTGACGGGCAAGAGCACCGTGCTGCAAATCCAACCAGCTATCATTACTGAAACAATAACACAAGCAAGCCCTTGCCGGTCCACGACATGTTCCACCCCGTGGGACTTAAAAGTTACCACCTTAAAAGTTCACAGAGAGCAGCGTGACTGGAATACTGCTTGTCCTATCTTGTTGTGGCCCTCGAAATAGTTCCATGTCTGAGCGATTAAAATCTCCCCCGTTTTTGGCACCTGTCATTCAACAATCCTGTAATCAGTTACATCTGCCACCTTCTACTAAGGAACAGAACTATGTGTAAACAGTCGAAAGACTCATATTCAAAGGTTGCACCATTTCCTGAATTCTTTCCTTACACAGCAATTTCCCCTTTCCATGCTAACCCAGTAAGTATAGGTACAGCAGTGTTGCAGCACTTCTGGTTTGTGCCCTTAGTCTTATTCAACTGCATTCCAACCTTTTCTAAAGTAAGATGGAATTCAGCCTTTAATTCAATCAACATTGTTGTGTTCTTTAATACTCTTCCTCTGTATGCTCTCTCCTTACAAATTTTGCCCAAGGCTGCAGCAATAGGCCTGTCGAAATGTAGTCAGAAGGGTGAAGACTTCACACTGTTTTGGCTCAACATTGTTTGACAGATTCCATTGTCTCCTTTAAGACATGTCAGGGAGACTGTGTCTGTCATAAACAAAACAGACCAAATTATCCACATTCCTTTCATCTCAGCAAAATGAATGCAGGTAAAAGCGTTGTACAAAACTTTTTGTTGGCTCATATGATAAAAAAAAGGATTGGTTATCTTTAAACTTCAGTGGTATTCTTACCCTTTCATTGATAATGGGGTTTCCAACTGCTTACTAAGTGCAGATGGTTCCTATTCAGACCGACCTACTGATGGGAGCTGTCATTCACTCTCCTCATTCTCTTACTCAATTACCCACCAGTTAGTGCATGATAGCCACAACTTAAAAACATTTTTTAACTTTTTGTTTCTTTATGTTTTGCCAGGCTGAAGAAAAACCATAGCAGGCAACCAACTGAATGCTCTGAAGCTTAGATAATGTTTAGAAAGTGTCCACGGGTGGTGTGTGTGGGTGGGTGGGTGGGTGAGGAGGGGGGGAAGAGTGTTGAAGAGAATTTTTATTTGGAGAATTTCCTTGTCGTTTAAAAATCTACAAGCAAGAGTTTATTTTCGGTAAGTGAAATGTCAAAGCAAGCTTTCCGTGCTCGCTTCAAAACTAAGGTAGGTTATATTTCCCATGGCAAGAGACTTATTAGTACTAATATAATTATTAGCAAGTCACTTTCTGTTAGGATGAACATTTAGCATAAATAAAACTGAAAAGCAGCATAAAGTTTTACCCAAAGTAAGTTTTAGACACTTTCCTATTTTCCTAAATAATATATATACTTAAAAATCATTTCACAAAATAGTATTGGAGTGTATGTTATCTAAGACCTTAATTGCTTTTTTTTTTACGATTGATGGGTAATAATTAATCTGTACCAGTACACACATATTTTAGTAGCTGCGTGGTTTTGTTTTTATTGACTGCTACTGTTGAGCAGAACAATCACCAGACTGGAATTTAAAGATTTAGAGTTTATACATGCAAGAATATTAACAGTAGAGAATTGTTAACGTAGGCTGAGAGCTGATTTTTCTCCAATTAGAGCGTGATTACAATTAGTTTGGGTTTTAAATACAAAGCGTAAAGGAATCATTGGAAAGCCAACGTTTGTGACAACAAAAATATGTTGCATACTCGTAGCTGTAGATGGCACTACCAAGCCATGGAAGGCTGAATCAGCTACTGGCATTATAACTGTTCAACTTGCTATTATTGCAAAGGGCATTTTCCAAAATCCTGTACTTGATGCTGTTATTTAGCCTACACAGGATCGACTTGAAAGATATGATAAATCGAGCATCGTGGTACTGATTTACTTACACTGGCCACTCATCAAAATAATTTTGTTTATTTATAAGATGCAACTTTTTGTTGTTGTTCATTTTTGATGTGATGTGAAGAGAGAGAGAGAGAGAGAGAGAGAGAAAAAAAAAGGTTTTAAAGTTTGGAGCCACCTTGTGAAATGCAAACATGAAACAGCCCACAACATTTAATTTTTCCTGGTTAAAATGGGGCTGGCATTTAGAAAGCAGGAGTGAAGTTTGATTTGATAGAAGTCTTATTTTTTTTTGTAATCAAGACCAGATGCTGCTCAGGCACTTCTGAGGTGTACAAATTAAGGCACTGCATTTGTTTCAGTGATTCACAAAGACATGGAAAAGGGGTGAAAAATAAGCAAATGGATAGCTCTAGAGATCTCCCTTACATCATGCTTATTAGCTGTAATATTTAGGGAGCTCAGCCTGCGTTAGGGCAATGAAAATACACCACAGTATTAGAGACTGCATATTTTAAACTCACTCGATCAAAAGGGTTAAAAGGGCAATAATGAAAATTTAATCAGACGAGCACAACGTTGGCTCGTCAGCCTGGTGTGGTTTTTTTTTTAGAAATTCTGTTTTATTTGTAAAACGTGTATGCATTGCTAAAGCTCTTTGTACTGCATTAGCGTAATTAGATCAATATACACATATATGTATTTATATTTCAAAAAAAAACCCAACAACTGATGTTTCACGCTGTTTGCAATGCCTTGCAATGGATTTGTGCTGCTGAGATCATTTTGTAAGCTTAACACGGTGCCTGTGTGCCTTCATACCCCAACCCACACCCCCATCACCCACCCACCCAACCCCAACCCCAGAGAAGTAAGTGTGGTCCGTTTGAGAAGCTGATCACTGGCCCCAAAGTACCAGGGTCCGATCCAGGGTCGAACACATCGGTTTGTGCCACATTTGCCTGTCTGGTAGGAAGAGATGAAAAGGGATCACATTTGAAAAGAATTCTGCTAATCCTCTGGCTAATGAATTTTGAGTGCTCGGTGCAACACATGAGCATTTCATCGAACATATAGTTTTTTTTAAAAAAAAACTAGGATTTTGCATATTTTATTATTATTATTTTTTTTTTGGTGGGGGGTGGGGGGGGGGGGCATGTTGGGTGAGGCACTGGATTTCCAAGATTTCCAAGTGTTGGGGAGAAGGTGGGAGGAGGGGGAAGGGAGGGGGGGGGGGGGGTGGGTGGAGAGACAAAAAAATCTTATATTTGGCTTTTTGTTTGATCCCAGAATGTACTTTTCTTGTGGCTCCAATGATGCATTTTAGAATAAAAAGTGGGGGAGAGAAAGAGGGGGGGAATCACTGGCGATTGTATCCATTTTAATTTCCACCGCTGTCTCAATTGTCTGCTGTTCTTCACTACAAAGCATCTGTGCTGCAAACCGCAGTGGATGATGAGAGATGGTGGTGGTGTATGTTGTGTGTGTGTGTGTGTGTGATGGATGGGGTGGAGGATGGAGAGAGGAAAGGAGAAGGACCTTGTCTGTGGGCTACAAACAGCAGGTGATCCAGACTGCAGATGAAGCAGGAGGTTGGTGCAGGGGGATACCCTACAATCAGCCTTGACACAGCTATGGTGTGGGGGTCCCCCAGAATTACTGGTCAGGGTTCATATCACCACAGTGAATATCGTGGCATTCCTGCTTAGGGGCCACTATTTAGTTAATGCAAGTCGGATTTATTGGAGGCAGATCATTCAGGGGGAAATTTCCCCCCACCACCCCACACCCTTGCAATGGTTTATACAAAGGGAAATAAATTACTCTTGTGCTAAGGTAGACATTGCTGATATTATGTGCCAGAATTAGGACTTAAATCTTAGCATAAGGGCTGTGTTTTTTTTTGTCACACACTGCTCTTAGCCTGCAGTTTGCTCAGGTGTAAAATACCATATGATGAGTCAGTCAGTTTAATGTCAATATATAATTTTGGTAGTGGAGCTTGGAGTTCTGCAAAGGATAACCAGGAAATCTTCAGAAAAAAAGTTTTGTGGTACAGATTAATCAGTTTTCATTTCAAAGTGTTTTATTTTTTCCAACTCCCTACATAAATGCAAGTAATAATAATAGAAGCATTCTTATTATTTATTGTAAGTTGTTGTTGATCACTGATTCTGATTTTCAACAACAAACAAATAAACTTGACGAAAACACAATCCTGACAAATTGAGTGCTGCACCAACCATAATGTATCCTTCTCTTCCTTTCCCCTTATTATAGCCTTAGTCACATTAAACATTTAACAACAATAGGATCTGTAGGTGAATAGCAACCTTATTGTACATGAACTTGGTGACATATGTTTTCTAAGGGGAAAATCCTATTATAAGAGTATGTTACCAATGCCAGTAAATTTCCCAACGGAAGAAAAATTTACCCCACTGGCTCCTGTCTTGCTTTTTTAAAAAAAAGTTTAATTAATTTAAATTAAAAAAAATGAAACAAAACAGCATCTGTACTTTTGCGCTGCATAAGGATTTCAGTAAAATAAGAGCTGTGCAATGATGAGTCCTCCCCGGTGCCCACACAAAGCATGTGCTCCATTTCACCTAAGGGACAACATTTGTACATTGAAGGGAAATATCTTCTTCCTGTTACTTTAAATGTGGTTTCTGTCTCAGCTGTTTCCTATGAAAATTAAACGAAGCAAAAAATGGACAATTCATATCAATACATTTTCTGTTAGCAGGGAAAATATTACGCATTATATTTTGGGCTACTGAAGAGTTTCAGCGTCAAAATACAGTCACTACACTTTACAATATATTCTGTGAAGCACTTTGAGACATCTCAATGACGTGATAAGGCGCTATATCAAATGCAAGAATTACTATTTTTATTGTTGTTTTCTACTATTGATGAAAATTTATTTGCCGGCCATCATAGAATTCTTTCTTCCCGTCGAACAGATGCAAGGATTTACAGAAGAGTACAAAGAAATAAATCAGGGATACCAGCTTTTTCTTTTGAGGGGTGGGGGAAATGGCCGAGTATTTTGAAATGGATATCATTTTGCCCTTAAAATCATTATTTCCACTGACGGTGAAAGTAAAAAGGGATAAGAAGAAATTAAGCATTTTCCAAAAATATGATGTCTGATTTGAGGGCAAATAACCATCTCAAGTCAACTGGGACAAATCTTCTGTTGGCTCCTGACAATCCTTCATCTCTTTCCCCCCCACCCCCACTTCTCTGTCTAAAATGAAGCATTAAGATATCGTGGCATGACTGAGGATACATGACATCCTGTTAACATGGAAATGTGGGTGTACAAGACCAGACGAGAGCACTGTTGGACCACCTTACAAAGTACAAGGAATTCCCCTCTCATTTTTCATAGCCTCCCCTCCATAGATTTCTTCACCAAATGGCCATCTAATTTGTTCTTGAATTTTCTGACCCAATCCACCTCCCTGGGTAGTCTATTACACATATTCACCCTGAATTTACTTACTGGAATATTTATTAAACCCTGCGGGCACCCAGTGGAGAATAGCATGAAGGTAGTGGCATGCTATTACCTTGTGCAAATGGAGCAGTAAGCTCATCACTGGTACCAGCAGATAAGGCCCTGAACGATACTACAGTATTAGGTGAATATTTTATACTTTATCCTAACTCTCGATACGCTATATTTTCCCTTAGCACAACCGCAACTGCGGAGATTTACAAATGGAACGATTGCATTGCTTGGCATTGCAGCTACAAACTTCTAATGTCTCCCCCCTCCTGAGTCTCACCACCACTCACCAGAAACATTGAATGGTTTCTGTCCTTACCAGGATCTGCCAACATTTCATCAAATCTCACGTTTCCTGAAATCTGTACTCTAACCTTACCATTTCAGGGAAAGACTGGTCACCCTGCAAAGTGAAATGTCATTTGTCTGTGGGCAGAAGTCTGCCACAGTCTATTGAAAGGTATTTGTTAACAATTATATGTCTATTAAGCAGCACTTGATCAGTCAATGTGCAAATAGCTGGCTCTCTAGGGTTTAGCTATTGACAGCTGCCTGCCAATAACCAATCCAATATGCTTCAGGAAAGAATGCGCACAAGGAGAAATTAGGTGGACTGAATAATCATTAGTTTAAAGCCTCCAAGGCCCTACTTTATTTTTTAACTTGCATCATAAAACATGCTAAGGTAACTGCTATCGAAAGAAACATTCTTGGGAAGAATAACATATTCCAGCTGGCTGTGCTTGCCAGGGTGATCTGGAGTTGCTTTTTAGATTATGTTAGAAGTACTCCTAAAAAGAGATTAGATCTGAAACATTGTGCTGTTCATGCAAAATGTTCACACTGCATCTCCCTTGTAATGTAGTACCATCTTCAGGCTATAGTGCCATTCTCACTTAAGCTGCTCCTTTGCTCAGCGAACACTACTCTGTTTCATATACCCTACCCTTTCTGCCCTACCATAGGTAGGCAAGCTTTCAGCCATTCTGCCCCCACTCTCTGATTCTCCATTCTCGAATCCCTCTGACTCTCCATCTCTCCCAGTGTTCAAAACCTGTCTCAAGATGGCTCTGACTGCTCTTTCGGTCATGTTTCCCCTCCCCATTCTCTTCAGTTTCCATCTTTCATCTCGGATTGGGCTCCCAGCCAGCAGTGTGAACCTCCTTGAGACATGCTCTCGATCTGAAAGGTACTATATAAATGGAAAATGTATGTATTTACCACCTACAAATATTTTCAGATTGGATTTTTTCCCCTCAATGTTGTTCCCTCCTTCCAGTTCCACCCTCGCCATCTTCCATGTGCCAATACACTCATTTAACAAATGATAGTTTCTCTATTGATTTCCCCCCCTTTATATTGCCTCTACTGAGCAGTTCTACTGTGGATTTACTGTAATGCAAACAGATCATCCAAACTATTGGGGCCTTAAATAGAAGTTATGCTCCTGAAAACAACTTGTTCTAAAGCACGTGTTATTTTGAATGCCTGTAATTGAGTATCCACTTTATCGTTGAACCACATGGTAGAGATTGGTTTCCATTTCTCTCTCCCCACCGTTCATTAGTATTGCTTTTATTGTGAGAGAATTTTTTGCAGCATTCCCTTCACTATCAAGATGACAATCAACCATTCCCAACACTATGATACAGCAAGAGAGGACTGTGATAGTTACAGGATTGCAATTTAGAATAATGTTTATGTAAACCTATTTGCTTTCAACAGTCTCAAAGGATGACAATAGACTTTGTCAGATTAAACATGTAGCATGGAGTAAGAAGTTCATTACACAAAGTGAAGCTTCCTGTTCACTTTGCCATAACTTCAAAAGAAAATAACGTATGAGACATAGAACCCATTGGCTATTTTGAAATATTACAGATTATTCTACATCAATTCGGATGAAGAAGTTCCTTCTGCCCACTTGATCTCATCCTTCCAGAACATCTACCCTTCCATCCTCCCAGAACAGCATCAATCTGCTTTTTTAAAAAAATGAGTCCGTTGTCCTGGCTTCAACCAATGGAAGCTGTTTCAAAGACATTATCACTTTAAATCATCTTAATAATGTTAATTATAAATTCAGGGGTGGAACATGTTTCCCAAATGCGCACTTTGAGGATTTAAAAACATCCTTTGACATGAATAAGAATTAGAAAGCGATGGCTCGGTATTTACTAAGCACTTTTTACTGGCTGTGCCAAGAGTGACATAAAACTCAAAATTAAATTCAAGTGCAGTATTAATGATTCTCTCTAGCTCTCTTCCGCTATATCAATAGCAACCTCTCATGCTTACAATGACCTTTTATTACTTAAAGTAACATTCTTCCTTTAATTGACCTTTTTTTATCACTGCCAAACTTGTCATCCATTGGGCTTTTAATAAGGGTGTGTGCCACAACTCTAGTATTTATTAAAGAAAAGCTTTTTCTGAAATCCAGCCTAACTATGCCAAAAGGATTATTGCATCGTAACAAGAGAATAATGTGAAATGTGTTTTTATCCTCTCACCAGAAAGAAAAGCTGTTTCTTCCCGTCTTGTACCAGTTTACAGTCTAATTGTAAGTACAACAGCATCCCTCGCATAATGTTCCATTTTGCTGTCATTTTGTTATATTAATGAGAGAAACATCTTTTGAAAAACACTGCATGTAAACAACTCAGCATCAATCATACCATTTCTGATGGGCTTTACAAAGTTAGTGCATGCTAAATAAAGATTTAGAATCTGATGTTTTGTAGTTTTGAAATAATAATAATACTTGCATTTGATACAGCGCCTTATCAGGTCTTTGAGACGTCTCAAAGCCCTTCACAGAATATACTGTAAACTGAATTGACTATTTTTGAGGGTGAAATAGTCTAAATAGCTCCACAGTGGTTCTGTTTTTGAAACGCTTACAGGTGTCTATTACAGATTGTCTATTACATGTGTCAGCCTGGTGAAGTTGGTAGCACTCTCACCTCTGGGTCAGAAGGTTGTTGTTTCAAGCCCCACGTCGGGACTTTGAGCTCACTGTCTAGGCTAACAAGTTAATACAGTGATGAGGATGGGAAACACTGCATGGTCAGAAGATCAAACCTTTTGGCATTTGAATAGTACTATTCAAAATATTATATTTGAATTTATTTTGGAAAAGCTGCAAAGATTGAAACATTCCAGCACTATTTATGACTGTAATTTGGTATAAATAATTTATACAGCTTTAATCCATATATGCTTAAATGGATATATTTTATTCCCTTTGCTCAATGGACATTTTGGGTGAGAAGGTTAATGAGTAAAAGCCTAATGAAGGTAAAAAAATATAATGTATTAAAACATTTTATAGGTTTTGTAAAAGGCATTTAAAAATCAAGAGGCATTCACTTCCGTACTACCAAATACTACTGCTGTATCATTTTTAGTTTAATCCACACCAAGCAAAAAGATGCAAAAGGTGATGAGAGAAATTATGCTCTTTGAATCGTAAATCAAATCTGCTGTTTTACCACTTGTGACATTTGATTAAAGAATGCAAAATAAAGTATGGAAGCGCTGCAAAGGTAAACACGGTCTTTTAGGAAATCTTATCAAATAGGTTCAGGGACACTCTTAACACTGCTCATACTTGCTGCAATCCATCTGCATTCATAAACCTGCACTATTCATGCCAGCTGCCATGTGTTATCTAAAGCTCTGAAATATTTTACATCCATTAATTCGGAATTACTCCAATTACAAGCTTTCGGTATGCCAAAGCCCCTGCACAACAGAGATGAGGTACAGACCACACCGACGCACCAATCGCAATGCTTCCCTGACATCAGTACCAGATGCAAGCAATTTACTTTTATTTCTGCATATTCAGTTGGAGGCAAGCACCAGCATCACCTCTGACCCTAAGCCTGCAGGATTCTAACCTCCCCAAATTAAACCTCTTTGCTCACTTATTCTTTTGCGCTGCTGCACCACTAAACATGCATTTCACTCCATAGCAACCCAACACGGGCGTGCTAGCTCATACAACCAACCTAATCAGCAATTATTGAGAAAAATACAGTACTGTCATATTATTAGATTCTGTACAGGAAGTACAGTCAAGGTCTGTTACTCTCCTGTGAATCTCTTACAGTCTACGCTTAACCAGTTTTATACCACAATATTCTGCCTTCAACGTTGGGCCAAAGTTTCATGTTTATTTTTACCACAGAATATCAGGTACAGCTGTAATAAAATAGAACTCTTTGAAGATTGTGTAAGCAAATGTATCCTTGACATGATAAGCGGTAAAATCATAGCCAGCAGGCATACTTGTGTGTAATATCTGTACCATTTTGATGACTCGACTGAGGATTTTACATTCACTTCTATATGGATATGAGCCAAAAATCAGGGCAGTCCATGTTTCATTATACTTTATACTGAACACGATTCCTGATATCATCTAAGCTATGAGGTTTTATTACCCTTTGCTATGCACTAAATGAGAAGATAAGGACCAATAAATAAATAATACACTACTGCAATTTTTGCCCTGAAATGACACTGTACTATTATAGAAAAATATTTTAATAATCTTTGCATTTGATATAGGACCTTTTCATATCTTCGAGACATCTCAAAGCTCTTGACAGAATTTTACTTTGAAGTGTAGCGACTGTGTATTTGTAGGTGAATACGGCAGCCAATTTGCACACTTTAATGTCTCACAAAAAGCTGTGAAGTGAGTAACCAATTTTATTTGGGGATTGTTGGCCAGGACATTGGGATAAACTCCCTTCTCTATTCAAATAATGTCTTGGGATCTTTTGAACAAGCAGAAGGGACCTTGGTTTAAAGTCTCATCGAAAGGATGGTACCTCTAACAATGCAGCACACTGCATTGGAGTGTCAGCCTAGACCGTGAGTTCAAAGTCCCAATGTGAGGTTTGAATCCACAATATTCTGACTCCGAGGTGAGAGTGCTACCAACTGAGCCACGCCGTCAATAGTGTGCCTGAATATTCACTAGAATTCCCACTGACTTATCTGTGAAACTCCTCTTGTGAAAGTTGATTATATGGGAGCAGAGCGCCTATGGGGTTGATTTATGTCCAGTTAACGGAAGGGGCCCCATTTAACGGGATTAAGGAATCCTGTTGGAGGATTAGACCCGGGTCTAATTTGGCCCAATGTTGAAAGCAAAATGTTGTGGTATGAAACTGGTTACGTGTTTTAAAAAATCATAATATTTTGTAAAACAAAAATAATATTCCTCGCATTTTATATTGCACCTTTCACATCGGTAGGACATCTCAAAGCGGTTCACAGCATGTACTGTAAAGTGTAGTGACTGTGTAATTTGAAGGCAAAAATATTCCTGAGTTGAATTCTATTAAAAAAATAATGGGAGGAACATAATGAACTTCACATTTTGTAATGTTCTCAGAAAAGAGCACTGGATCCCGTGGTTGCTTCTGCTTCTGTTCTCCATGCCCTGCTTCTTATCGAATTTATACTGTTCGTCTTAAGCTATTCTACGGTCTTCCAGTTCGCCTGCCTTCTCTTCAGTTTTGGTGTGACAACCTCTTTCATGCTGCTCGTCGGTTTACTGACACAGAATGTGGGGAGGGGAAAGTGCCAAACATACAGGAGAAATAAAGATCAGGGATGGGTACAAAGCAAACAAATAGAAATTTGCACTCACTTTTAATCTGGAATTTGCAATTTTTTAGGCTAAACAAAAATAAAAAATTGAACCCTGATAAAAAGGGGGTCAATTATAAAGATTGATCTTTTTGCTCATTTGCAGTGAAAATGTGGATTTTTTTTTAAAACTAGTGAAATCCATTGTGGAATGCTCTACATTATTTACACATCTCTTAAGAATGTGATTTCTTTTTGTTATAAGGTAGGAGCCCTCTTGCTATTTGCTTGCTGTTGAGGCTGCTGGAAGTGTAAGTAAGTCTGATTCTGAAGGGAAAAGTCACTTTCTCTTCATGGCTGAAGACTTACCCCTTAACCCTTTGCCTTTGGAATGACTGATAAGAGCCAGAACACAATTTCCCAAAGTGGCTTTATGACTACCAGCTGCCAGGGAGATTTTATTTGCTAATTGTTATAAACAATTACACGGTAATTTCAGATTAGAGCGATTGTAATGTGCAGTTGCACTTCTGTTTATTAACAGGAGCCATTTTGAAGGGATTGACTTGCTTGGTGTCAATGGTGATGCACAGAGCTTGGTCGACATACAGCAAATGAGGAGATCTGTGTTAGACAAATCCCACTGAGGTTCAGAATTAATTCTTTAACCGCAATTACAATTCAGCATCGATATAATAAAAATATAACAGGATTAAAATGTAATTGTCTTTTCAAAACATTTATTTTCAAGTTTTATTCTATAATTATTTTTGCTTTTCTGCACTATCTAGTTCTGCCCCCTAAAATGACATGGGCCATTCCCTATTTGTAAACGTGAGCGGGCAGCCTGATTTCAGGTTCTCTGTCTCCGCTGCTCAAATAACTGCCTGGATAGAGGTATGTGTGAATTTGGGATGAATTATTCACAGTGAAGAATATATACCAGAAATCTAATATATGATGATCATCTCTTTGTGTGGCCTCTGTAATAATGTATGGGAAATACATTGTGGAAAATGCTTTCAGGAAAAAAACAGGTCTGTAAACATTGGTGTACTTTTCCAGCACACTAATGGGCCACAGACTTTCTGTGGATTCAAAAAAATAGATTTCTCATTAGACCTTCGTTTACACTGAAAATATTATTCAATGCTTGTGCAGTTTAGAAGCTTCATGCTCTGTGTGATGGGAAATTTTGAAAGACACTTTTTAAAACACTTTGAGACGTTCTCCCTGAGTGAAAGGTGTCTTGACCCATGGCGTTTTCATTTTAGATTTTAGTGTTTCTTTTCTTTTAGCTTTCAATCTTTGAATGTTGGTGCAATCGCCATTTCCGATCTTGCCTTTTATTTTATTCAGTCAACTTTCTACATTGGTAGAATCTCTTCTATTTACAGCAACGGCTCCCCTGTCTCTGATTGCCTTGATCCATCCTATTTCCATTACAACCTTCTCCAGTCTTTGGATTGCTGCATGTTGATCTCACTCTGCCATTAAAATACAAGATCAAATGCGAAATAAAGAAGGTAATCAATCAGGTAATTGTAGATCTAGTGGTAGATTTGGAATTTTAACAAGTTGGTAATCCTGTATGTCAATCTATGTAGTTGCATGAGGAACTGACAGAAAGATTTGTGGTACTTGATAGGAACCACACATCTATTACCTCTAAGGATAACAATCCAAACTGCTGCTGAAGAGAATCTGAGACCCAAAGGATCTTCAGTGTTAGTTTCATTAGTTCAATGCTATGTGTTGTTGGATTTAGGGAAATATAGCAATTGTCTTGCTCAATCTAACCAAGATGTAAATGAACTTAGAGTGTCCTGAGTTTTTTGTTAACATATTATTTGTTCTTATATGTTCATATTATCTTCTGATGCATGCACATGTGCTAAGATAGGAAGATTACAGTGTGAAGAAGCTTAATGGAAACACCTCGCCATGATTCATCTTGGTCCAGAATTTCTACCGCAAGCAATTACTGAGTATCTTGAATAGTTTTTGTATCAAAATCATCAGCTACTTCTAAGTACTTTTCTTTAATGTGTAATATTTCTATCAGTGCCCAACTGCTGCTTCTAGTATTTGTTTAAACGTTTAAGGGTGAATCAACCATCGCTGGAACCATTCTCCCATTTCATCCTGTACTCTGTGTGCCTGGATCTGCCACCTTTACTCTCAATGGGATGGAAGTGCTGTAAGATAGGGTATCCTAACATTTTGAGCAACAACAATGAAGACAAATGGTTCTGAGAATGCTAAAATTGTCACACTGTCACTATGAGAACAAGCATGAAAGCTAACAGGTGGAGTGATAGGGGTGAAGGCAGAAGCAGCAGTCTGGAGAGGAGCTTTGAAGCTGATTTCAGGATAGCAGAGAATGGAATATTTGAGGTAGAGACATGACAATGAAAGTAAAAGGAAAATTGAAACACATCAGAGATGTGGAGTGACCTGGAATATCTCTGATGGCAGAAACAGAATAAGATATAGCAAATTACATCAGCATTGTTTTCCAGTTTTAATGCATGCAAACGGCATTTTTTAAATATAAAGTTGCCATTATTAGACATGTACTTTAAGCGCTCTGACACACTACCCTGAGTGAAGGGCGCTATATAAGTGCAAGTTGTTGTTGACCTGAAATGTTTTTGTCTTCATTTCTTGAGCCTAAAATTGAACATATCACGGTTCCTACCAGAACCTGGAAGATGCAATAATACTCTTTATCCCAATAACTTGGGGGAAAGTATGTGTCATTACTATATTTATAGACTTACAGATTCATAGACTAGTAGTAAGATATTTAAACGTTGTGAAGCATTATTGTAGTCCTATACCTCTAAGTTACTGGGATATTTACCCAACTTATGAATGATTGCCAATTACGTAAAATTAATACCTTATGCAGCATACAGAGTTAATATGCAATGTAAGAAGTGAATTAATAATTGATAACTAAAACAAAGGCAGCAGTTTCCCAGCAGCTCTTGAATATCATACCCTCGAGGTTCAGGGAATACATGTGAACTGTTTGTTAGAAAACATATCAGAGGCATTGCCACCAGAGCAGGTCTGTAAGCAGTTATGGATCGTTCTCAGCTTCCCAACACTCATGCCAGTGACCCCTTTCGCCTCTGGTTGTGCTGAATCCATACTGGTACTAATAGAATCAAACACAGTGCGCACACGTACTCAGGGAAGGTCACCTAAAACAGCAAACAAGGCTGCCATCCTTATATAGCTGAGTCACCTCTGCCCTCTGTCACCTGAACTCTGCCCCTAATTTACAAAAGGTCATTCTCTAACAACTGGTGTTTGCACTGGTCAGCACAAATTTCGAAGGTGGAAACAACATTAATAATCAAGGCAGCACTATTATGAAATGATTACAAGGCTGGCTACATCTGGTTTGCCTCAAGGATAGTGCAACAGCACTTTTAAGAAAGACGTGTGCCAATGCTGATGTGAACAGTGCTTTAAACAACCCACTTGCAATTTAGTCTTCAAAACAATAGCTGCTTTACACCAGGTTCAAATTGTTATTCATTTATTGTTTTATTGCACAGAAATGAGTTTAGAGCAGTCTTAATGAATAGTTGAATAAACCTGCCTTGAATTTTTGTAGGCATTTACACACCTGGGTTATCTTTTTGGGGACCCTGTTTCTTCTCCACTCCCCAATGTGTTTCTTCATAAATCTATGTTGCACAGATTTCCTGAAGCTACACGTTATAAGCAAATAATTGACTTCAGTCGAACTTCAGGCATGTAGAGAAAACACTTAATGAGTATTTATTCGCCTATGAGACACATTTTATTCTGTTTATTTTTATCTACGTTGTCTTGGGAAAACATATATGGAAATGATGTAGGTGTCCACTTTCTGGGAACAGTGATTGTTACTTAACCAAACAACACTAAATAACAGTCCAAAAATCAGCCAGCATTCAATTTGGACCTTTATGAATCCTAAATGTTTTTAACACTGAATGTCAAAGAATATCATTTGAGAAGGTGTGTGTGTTTCCTCTGTAAGTCCCTTCATGCATTGTAGAAGAGTCTGCCATATTGATGAGTGTGAATTTGGGTTACATTACTCTTTTTATTTTTGCATGTCAAAACTGGCCTGGTAAGCATGGATCGAGCAGATAATATATTCTTTATTCTGAATTATACAAGTCATATAATATATCACGAGGCTCTTTATTCTCCTTGCAGCTCCGAACAGCAAATTATTTCCATTATTTTACCCTTCTGTGTGACACGTGACGTAATTATTCCACTGTTCCGATGTTAACGTACGGATGGTTTGACTCGTGGAATTTGAAAACTATATTCAATACAGCACTTTTGATCACATCTGAGCCCGAAAAGATAATCATAAAATGTAAAAAGCTTCTATGACAGGGATATTTGCCTGTTCAGGTTGACTGATAAAGATCCCGTGGCACAACTCGACAAGACAGTTTCTCCCAGTGTCCTGGCCAAGAATTCCCCAGATAAAATTGATCATTCGTTTCATGGTTGTTTGTGGGACGTTGCTGTGCACAAATATGCTGCCTACTAATACCCAGCCACTACACTTTAAAGTAAATCCTGTGAAGCGCTTTGAGAGGTGCTCCTGACATGAAAGGGCACTTATATCAAATGCAAGTGTTATTATTAGCAAGAGAAATAAGAAATATTGGGGAGTAATGGTAACAGAGGATTCGGTGAATCCAGATGATGACCATAAATCAACTTCCTCATGGTTTATGGCTGGGTCACTTGGTTACATTCCTACCTTGTTACCCATTCTTTATCATACTACACACAACACGGAGACAACTAGTGGGATCGATCTGAGCCCCAAAAAAACATTTCTGAACTCCTTCATAAAGTTATATGATGCTTCAAAACTTTTAAAGCAACAAACTTGACATATCCAGTACTAAACAGGAAGATGCCTATCTTCACCCTACACACTGCACACCTCATTCAAAGCTCTTAGATTCTTAGTGACGGTAACAGCACATAAACGATTCTCACCTCACTAGTTTTTCCATAATTTATGAGCAATCTTAGCAACAAGCAGTAGTTTTGTGTATATCACTCCACATATTGTAAAAATTCTGAATCATTAGTCCAGTTTCAGTGAAGTGAAGCTGTTAGAGAACCTTAAGAGGCATTTTGAGAAGCACAATTAATGAAACACTATTGCAATAAAACAGTGATTGGATAAATTTAATGTAATCAGACTTTCATTCTATTAACATGACTGTTGGGTTTACATGAAGTCCTTTAATTTTGTCTCTGCTGCACTTTATTTCGACTTGCGTTGAACAGTTAAGCACAATGCACTACCAAACTGTTACGGAGTGAAAGCCCCTACTATGAGCTGTTCCTATGAACACCACTAGTCACATATGCCTTTATTCAAAACCTTCTTTATTCCTAGTACATAAAAAAAATGAAAATGAAAACATGGCCTTATTACTCTACCCTTGGCTGCTCGGTCCAGATAAAAGGAACAATAGCTGTTTTATGTAGAAAGGGTTTTTTCCCAGTCAGCCCCAGAGATCTGACGGATTATACTATGCCTCACCCTCCAAAATCCCAAGCCATGGTTGGAAGAATGAACAGGCAGAGTTCTGTTCAAATTGTGGCTTCGCGGCTGGTCCTTCTTTCATCCCATATTCTCCCACACATGCCCTTATTTCTCTCGTATCACCCACCAATGAGGGTCCATCTGTAGCAGTGAGTAGGGCCCACATCAAAGGGCTTCTCAGCTAGCAGTTCACAGTTAATGCTGGCACTATTGAGTGCAGGAGAGAAGAGAGAATGAAAGGCCTACTCCTTACACAAGGATGCCAAAGAATAGAACAAAACCCTCTATTCTCTCTCACAGCATAATACCACAAATCAGAATGCTTGTATATAACACATCTGAGGATTTTCTATATTAAAACTCTTCAGTTTACAAACAAGGAACCTAAATGAGAAGAGAATCAAACCTAAATAAGAAAACAGTCTACCCTGAACCTCTCCGATATTTAATTCTGTAAAATTAAAACCTGCTAAAAAAAATCCTCCCACTGTTATCATTTTCAGCTCCTTGCAATAAATGGCAGACAATTCTATTATGAATGAGTGCGTATCACTGTATGGGTTGCTACAGATAACTTCAGGCACATTTATTACGAAATGCAATTTGATGTGATGCATGTGTCCGGCAAGATTGGGTCAATTAATAAATAATAAATGATAAAAGGTTAGATTTGCTCCTAATATCATTTGTGCTATATTGTTCCCACTTTGATGTCAACACAGGTTGTTATCATGTTTGACATTATCATATCCCCACACAAGTATTGTATGACTAAATTTTTTCTTATGTGATCCCTGTCATTCCTGTGAGACTGAAGCCAGTGAGTATGGAGCCAGCAGGAGCATGCGTTCAGTGGGGAACAAGGTGATAGAGGGAGGTATACTAGGATGATATTGGGGACGATTGGTTTGGCCTACTAGCAGATATTGGAGGAATTGGGACTTTTTTTGCTGGAACAAAGAGGTTTAGGGGTGTCTTGATAAAGGCCTTTAAAATTGTGAGGGATATGATAGAGTTAATAGGGAGAAATTATTTCCACTCGTTAGTGAGTGAGTAACTAGAGGGCATCCAACGCCTTGGGATGTCCTCCCGATGGGAAAAGCGCTATATAAATATAATTGTTATTTTGTTGTTGTTGCATTAATTTAAGATAATTAGTCTACAACAAGTTACATTTGTATAGTGCCTTTCATGTCAGGAGGACATCCCAAGGTGCTGGACAGTCAGGGATTTGGACCTAAACTGGGGGTTGGGATTAGGAGGGGTGGAGGGCAAGGAGGGTACGGATTGGCGGGTGACCAAAGGCACGGTCAAATAGTCACAAATTCATTTTACAGTTTTGAAATGTAGCCAACATGAAGGGAAAGAGTATCCAATCTGTACATACCTTTTTTCTGATTTGTTTCCTCCCCAAAAGCTCCACTTTAATATTCTACTGTTCTGTAATTAAAAAGCTCTAAATATGTGAATACATTTTTTGCATTCTGGGGAGGAATAACATCCAGTTCAGCAAGATTTGGAATAGTGAGAAGTAGCACCTGCTCATTATAAGCTATTTAACCATAATTGGTTACAAACCAACGTTCTCGGTTCAATTAAGTTTCAGAACTTCATTAGTTTCTCTCTCTCTTGCAGACAATCAGTTTGCTTGTTGAGTGTTCTTATGAAATCAATGATCATTGCATTTTCCATGCGGGTTGTGTTTTAAAACACGAATGTTAGATTAAAACAGTGGCGCTACATGCTTATTACCTATTTTGCCCTTTCCTTTCCTGAAAGGAGCGACTTTCCTCGGACAATGCTTCACCAGCAACTCTCCTGTATATTGGTCTTTATTCTTGCGTGAGCCGAGATAGTGTGTGGTAGTTTATTTAACAGGTTCGTTAATACCTGCACGCTTTCCAACAGGACAATGATTTGGAGTGGTAGTCCTGGTTCAGTTATTCACCTCTCTAGACTGGGTCAACCACACTGCCTCCACTGGTTCCCTGAATGAGAACATTTAACACAGCACCATGAACCAAGGGTCAAACCTGAGTTTCCTAGGCTGTTTGGCTCCGCACCACTGCACAATGTTACTTACTCATTTTAACCATGTGGGAGATACTGCATTTTTATTTTATTATCTGAACCACTGTATTGAACAAATGATTTATAATAAAGACTTAATCATTTGGGATCAGATACAGGTTTCTGGTGGTAGAAAGGAAACATCACTGCAGATATCTTGTGTTCTGCTTAAACTGAAAGTATCATGCCTTGTTTGTGTATTTGTCTCTAGAAATCAGTATTGGACTGAATTATGGAGACAAGGAAATATAATGTTCCATCTCGTATGTCACAGTTTCAAATCCTGAGCAGCATTATTTTAGGCATGTGTGAATGGAAAAGCGTATAACAAAAAATAGATGTATCAGAGTAAATGAAATCAATGAAGCATAAATTAAAGAGGACTACAAGTGCAGGGCTAAATTTCAAATGATACAAATGTGGATGGTTAGAATTGTTTATAACCTAGGAGGTACCTGTATTATGGTCTTGTCTCAAAAGGGATGACCATTACAAGGAAGTGAACTCCTTATATTTAAGGCCTAGTGCGTTTATTTGGGAATAGCAGTTGGCCAGATTATTCATGATTGAGATTTCCATTGGTTCAGGCTAATTCAAATGGGAACCAACGTTGTTTTATTCATTCCAAGGGGAACCAGCTGTGCAATGAATTTGTGAATTAATAGAGCATTTCATAAGTGTAGGAGCAACACTCATACATATAAACTGAGGGATTTTTCTGTGTTAGGAATACAAACCCAAATTAAACAGTGATTGACTTGACCAGTCAATTCTGCATACAAGCAGTAGAGTCATTTTGGATGTCACTTTGTAATGCTTGAAATTCTGACAAGGACAGAGGAAGGCCTTGACTTTGTTTACAAATGTAAGGGAGTCTGCGAATGTTCTCCCTACTAGTTCAACATGTAATTCTATATGGAAGGATGTTTAGAGGTTTCTTCTGTGGATAATCGCCCTGGAGAGAACACCCAGTTATCTAGAATGTAGATAATCAAGTGAATTCTCCCTCCGTAGTTCTGGACACTTTTTATATTCTAACAGCACTATCTCAGCTGTATGTTCATCTAAGACAGTCAATGGAAAGAAAGATATTAAATAGTCTAGAATGTAATCCCTGTTTAAGTGCTGTGAAACTGTAAGCAAACTTGTAATAAAATATTGACAGATTTTTCTAGCAAATTGGCACAACGTATTGTCCATTACATTAACCTTAATGTCCTATGCATGTACTCGGGGGAATTTTATTGATCCTTAAGTGAAGTGAAGATTTCACCTGTTCAAAACAGCAAATATTAAGAAATGCAAAAACAAGGGGGAGTGAGTGAGTAGGCATCCTAGGAATTCAAATTGCATGTTCTCAAATGATTGTTAAATCATTAGAAATATTGTTCATTACTTTTACTAAATCTGTTTGTTAATTAATTACACAATGTATTGTCTTCCAAAAGTGTTTAACTTCAAACATTTAATCGTGCAAGGAGCTGATGAGACTTTTTTTTAGCATAGTTGAACTACCAAAAAAGCATTGAAAGTATATTGAGACTAGAAATGGAATGAAAAATAACAAATGTGCTGACTTGCTCACCAATTTTGGAAATTTTTAAACATATAGTTTTAGTACATGGTTATCAGTAATGCCACTTCCCCAAGGGCTGTTATTTCCTCGGTGTGAGGTTTCAGTGCTTTTTTCACACGTGGGCAGTAACAATTTGAGGTCAGATGTAATGTATATTCTGCCAGGAACCATTTGAAATCACACTTGGATCCTACTCATAGATGCTGAGCTATATTATCTCTCCAGGGGTGGTGAGTTCCGGTTATTCATTCCCTTGTGACAATCATCTTAAACGTGCTGCACGGTACATTTACGGGATCTATTGCAGTGCAACTTCTCATTTTCTAATGTTTCTTCACAACAGTAGTTCAACTTTAGCCAGGTGTAAAAATGACGCTATCTTTTTCATTATTAGGATTGTCGATATGAAAGAGTTGTCAATCGGTGACGTGACAATCTAAAATTATACGGCGGAAGATTATTGCCATTTCTGGAATCGGATATCAATTAAGATAAGAATTTACAAGTGATCCACGGTTCGCCTCCTTTAATGCAGCTGCCATATGTTGTAAATAATTGCACAGTCTAATTACCAATTGAATTATGTCGTGTGGCTACAACAAAGGTATTGACTTTTTTTTAAAAAAAGATTGCTTTATGTTCCTCATGCACTGAGGAAAAATCAAAAATAATTTAATGTCTCATGGGTTCTGGAAAGTAACTGATGCTCCAGCGAATTAGGAATTGACTTCCTACTATAAGTCCAAAGAACAATCATCAGTGGGACAAGGGGCAGTGGTCTTTGCCCTTTGAAAATGAGTTGAGACAAAGGCATTGGATAGAACGTCGTTTCCAACAGACAAATGACCACTTGTGATGTAAGAAAAAAAGATGTTATTGACTGCTAACACTCTTGAACCTTGTATTGATCAGCTGCATTGATAGGAGTGCTCAGACACTATTCCATTTACACCGGAGTCACTAAGATGAATGGCGGGAATTAATCATGTCATGATACTGCAGTAAGTCCGGCTTGTTATAGAAAAATATAATGCTCTTACTGTCATGTTTCGTTTGCACTGTACAATTATAACTTTTAATCTTTCAATAGCAATTTCGATCACCCGTAGACACCAATCCATCAATGCCTGCTTTTTTTTGTTTAGGTATTTTATATTGCTTGCTTGCATGGCTATTTGGATCAGTATGTTGCACATTGTATTATATATTAAATTATTCCTTATATTGTATGCATAGTCATGTCAAAAGAAAGCTAGTGTTAAACTAGAAGGCTGGCCCCAGTAGGTTCTTTGTCTTTAGGGAACTGACTCAGTATTCCCAAAATCTCAAACGATGTGATGCCAGCATAACCTGCTGTCCTACCCCTTTTTCCCATCCTCCTCAGCTCTCCAACCCCCCACCCACCACCTACCCCACCATGCTCAGTTGCCCATTCAGCTGTGTAAAGTGCTTTGAAACGTCTTCCCAATGTGAAAGGCACTATATAAATGGAAATTGTAGTTGTTGTTGGGACCCCAAACCTTTAAACGCACAGAGGAACTCAAGCTGAAATCCGACTAAAAGACCAAGAATGTTCAAAGCCCGTTCACGCTGTGAAATGCCAGAAAAAAAATACTGCTGCTGTTTGTTTCTGAGCACAATGAGTGTGTCCATTCTGGTCTTCATTCCACACTCCTACTAGAATGGTTAATCGCAGAGAACGGAGGGTTGAAATGAAAGGAGTCATTTTCTGAAAAAAAATTAGGCTACCAGAGGTGATTCCATTTACCATTGTCCACATGGCGTCCCCTCCAACTAATCCTAGAAAGCACAAAGGACCAAAAGAAATATAGTTCAACAAACTGGAAAAACCTTGTTACTAGGAGGCAATTAAATTAACATTTTCATCATAGCATTAACTTGGCAGAAAGAACTCTTGCTTGGTCACTGTAGGTGTTTTCTTTATTTAAGCAACAAGAGGGAATGAGTTTCTTGATGTTGACTGTCAGGGCCTTAAATGCGGTAATTTTTGTGCAAGGAGCACAGCTCTGGAACACACAGAGGCACAGCAGTCGCTGGTCTATAGCAGCGGTGTGTGTTTTGCAGGCATTGAAGCTGCCTTGATTTACAGGAGGTATTGTTCAGAAGGGTAATAATCCTCAGCATGGGGGCTGGGAGCACTCTCGTCCTCTCCCACACACATACACGTGCAACTCACATGCCATGACGCAGGCCTGGAAGGAAGTAACAAGCTGGTTGAATGTTATCTTTATCAAAATGAAAGTTCTGGTATTTAGTGGCAAAACAGCTTCATGATGTTAAAAAGGCTGAAACAAAACAGGACTGAAACCACCAATGAAAGGCCACAGGATCAGACTCAGAGAATTGATGAGGGAGGTGCAACTCTTGTTCTTAAGCGTGTGATTGAGCCCAATATGACCTTATCTGCCATATTATTTCAGAGTGTTGAATTCAGCTTTAATGTTAAAGCTGCATTTATGAATTTGAGAGATTCTGAAGGCTGTGCTAAATCTAAACAAAATGCTATTTATTAATATAATACATGCCAGAATCAGGTAAACCCTCAGTGGTGGTTTTAGTAGTCCAGCTCCTGACCCAGTATTCCAGAGCACTGCTTATGATGGACCAGTCTGATGATGGATGTCTATTGGCAGGATTTGGAGAAATAAACTGGGAACAGGGTTTTGTTTCCCAATTGGCTCCTATTAACCCTGCAAGCCAAAGCCTTACTGGTTCATTTTAGCTAAATAGGCAGAATAAAGATTTCAAGACAGCGCTCTCAACAATAGACCATGCAGTTTTAGTTGGTTAATTTTCAGCAGCTACCCTCAATACACACTCTGGGGTTACCAAACCTTCACTCTTGCAAATCTGGACCCTAATACTCTCCAGAATCAGGTAAGCAGAGTGTGTCCCTCCAGGATGAGAGTGCATATTCCAATCCAGACACAGAGAAATTTCCACATGGAGGTGTTGTACATATGTGGAACTCTCAGACTGGTTTGGATGCTGTTAAGTGTGGTGATGGTTTTCTGCATGTGTCAGACACCCGGTTGACCCCCCAAAAATTGTGCTGATGTTAGTGTTTTGCATCGTTTTCTTTGTTTCTTTGACTGCTTGCACCTGCATTCGCCATGTACCTGATATTCATATGTATAATTTGTGCTGACACTGAAACTCAGTGCCATTGCCCTTTAGTGCCTAGCATTCCTGATTTTATTAAGAACAGATTTCACCTGGTTTGAATCAAATGCAAACCCTATGTAAAGCATGGATGACAATCAACAGACCAGAGTGCTTCATAACAGCTGAATGCTATTTCTTCAGAGCAGATCAGAAGGCAAAGGAAAAAACAATCAGCAAGTTCATCAGCCATGTTTGCTTTGCTGAGATTGTCAGGTTGATAAGTCTGTGGGAGATTTAGATTGTTTTTTATTAAAATAAATCAGGTGTCTCCTACTCAGGTTCAGTGAATTTATCCAGTAAGTAGCTGAGTCATACAGACTGGAAGATTTCAGGTCTATACTGGTATCTGATCTCAAATAGCTGGCAAGACCAGTGTGACATTGCCCAGATTAGAGAGGGAAATATCAAACAGGTTTGCCCCCGTTCTGATTGTTCTTCTGCAACCCATTGTGAAGGTGCTGGATTGTGTGTGTCTATGCTGGGTGAGGGCAGATCAGGCTTGTCTGTCCTTCACACCCTGATGAGTGGCCTGCCCTATTCTGTGACAAAATATAATGCTGTGCTTTTGGCCTCTTGATATCTTTTAAATGATGAAGATTATATTTTAGGTCTGTCAAAGTAAATTGCAAATCTATCTGTGTGCTCAACAATTCAGATGGGTGTGGTAGATCTGCCATTCGGCAGATTAAATGTTTTTACAATGGAAGCAACAGGAGCAGTCTCTGGCTGCAAGTGTTCTAAGGAGCAGAAATTCCACTGGCCAAATTCACTGACCGTGCCAGAGCATATTTATAATGAGGAAACCACCATTGCATAGGCACACCAACCATGGGCACCATGCACTCCAGCCCGTTAAAGGACATAACTCACTTTAGTGTCTTCTGTGAAGCACTTTGAGACGCCTTGAAGACGTGAAAAAGCGCTATATCAAATGCAAAGATTATAAAAATACTAATAATTAATCCTTTGATTTGAAACAACATCTTTCATGCCAGGAGGATGTCTCAAAGCGATTTATTGTACGGTGTTATGAACATGTATTTGTAGGCAAATTTAAGGGCCAAATCTAATTGAAGCCGAATATCCCTTTCAATTCAACTTAGAAAAACACTGAAGAAAATTTTGCATGTTCACTTTAAGGATTAGATGATTGGTATCAATTTCAATTCAAAGAACATTAGGGTACTACCTTAGGAGGAAGTTTCTTTCAGTTGAGAATATGTTTTATGAAAAAAAGGAACAAATTAATTCCATGGTACTTTTTCAATTGAATTCAGTCAGGTAAATGTTGGTGTATGAAAATATAATTTTATGAGATAAAGTAGTACTGCATTATTGTTGAGGGACATGGAGTGGAGGATCTGTGAATGAAAGATCTAGATGAAAATGCTTGATGGACAACCCTTCTGGTTTCTCCTACAGAAACAATGCACTAATTTTAGCTGGGATTTCACTCAAAACAGCAAGAAAAGGTGATACTCAAACCATCGAAAAAAACTCAGGTTAATCTCAAATCATAAAAATGTTCCTCTAAAATCAGGGGGCAGTTTAGAATACATCATTACTGTAGAGTTGTAAACATTCACTCAAATAAAATATTCAAATAAAATTGGTCATTCTCTTTGTGGCTGTTTGTCGAACATTGCTGTGAGTAAATTGGCTGCCGCATTGGCCCACAAAATACAGTCACTACAATTTACAATACATTTTGTGAAGTGCTTTGAGACATCACAAAGATATTGTCAAGCACTATTTCAAATACAAGGGTAATTATTTTTAAAAAGGGGGAGAGGTCTATTTTGTGATACACATTGAGACATCCTCCTGATGTGAAAGATGTTACACCAAATGCAACGATTATTATTTGTAAAGATATGTTTTGTTAGCTTTTTTTTAATATATCACATAAGCTTTAATTCTGATTTTCTTTTCTTTCGGAGCAGTGGGTTAGGCAAGATGTGTTTTTTGTGTTTCGCATGGAACCAGTTCAAAGTTAGTCTCTCTCTCACATCTAGACTTCAGTTCACATTTGTTCTGCATACATGCCTCAAGTCATGAGTTCACGAGACACACAACTGTTTGTTTCAGAATAACACCTGATCAAAAAAATTAATCACGATCCAACAGGCCACGTGACTGGTATGACTGGTACAACCACCCAGCTGTTGTACATGCCTAGGAAAAATGATCTTTTACTTCAGGGACGAGGCTGCCTTTCCATTTCTCTCTACAATCGCTATCCAGGGTTTCCTGGGCTGGAGTTACATTGAAATCTGTCTTAGGACTTAGAATGTCATAAGTAGAATTTATTATACTCCGTGACCTTGAATTAGAAGGTAGCAGTCATGTGTGTATTGTCACAGGAGCTGATGGTCATCTATCCATTTATTGTCAGGAATCCCAAGTATTATAACAGTCATTTTGTACTGCTATGCAACAGCTTCTTGTTGACAGATTATTGTTTTCTGTACTTGCATGTCTCTGGTAGATTGATGTGTGGCAAACATGTCAATATGTTTTGTTTAAACAGCTTGCAATGTCTTATAGATGTTTGATTTTTTTTAAAAAAAGAAAGATCCTGCCCTTAAGACTTTTCGAATGAGTACTTGGATATTGTGGAAAAAGAAACAGGAGTGCAGAGTTCAGTGCAACCCTTGTGACAATCTTGCACATTGTCTACGTCTACAGGAGAGTGTGCACATTCCATTCCAACAATCTGTCTCTGGAATTTCCATGTGTAAGGTGGGATGCATGAGATTCCCAGTTTGATTTGGATAGTCTTGGGAATGGTGATTGGTTTACGCATTTCAGACACCTGTCTGCTCCCCCTATTTAACACTATCTGTGACCTTACCAACCTCTTCGGTCCCTTCGTTCAGCGAGCACTGCTGTGAAACAAACCTGCTTCATGTCCACTGTCCCACCATCAGTGGGTGAATGGGCTTTCAGCCATTGTGCCCCCGCTCTCCTGTAATGTATTGTATAAAAACTGCTCTCGGGAGGAAAACATAAAAGCAGTTGTGAAACTTTACCAACAGGAATTGCAATAAAAAGTTCAAGATGACTTTTAAGAACAGAAAAATCTAAAATGATAGATTGTTGTTAACAATTCGTTCTTGTATAATTAATATCATATCTAATGCTGTTCAGTTTATCCTGCTGTTTAAGAAAAATACAGGAGGGTTTTTTTTCCCCCAGTGTAATCCTTTTGAAGTATGCACCAAAGTAAAAATTGTATACCCACTGTGCCAGACATATAACAATATCAACATAGCTCTAGTGAAACAGCAGTAACTAATCCAACCATTTATTATCATCACACACAGGATGCTACTTCCTAGTTGAAATCAAATATTAAATGGAATAGCCAGTATTTTACTGTATTCCACAGCTGGGCTTCCTGGCACAGTGTGCTCTGTTTAATACCATCAGTGTAAATAGTCAAAGCCAAAGCTAATTTTGCACGTACCTAGGTCAGGCAATAGCTGCTCTTTTATGGCCACTTAAGTCATCCAACTTCAAAGCAAGAGATGAACAGACCTCAAGAAGTTGTTTCAAAGCTAACAGATTAATTCCAGCATTACTTTGAAAAAAATCTGGTTGAACTGTGTAGTATCGATGTTCAGCTGAAAGACTGTGGTCAAAATACATCAATCACAGAACACTGGGCTATCTGGTGACAGCTGGCGTTCTGCTGTTTGTAAAAGTCCTTTTACAACACACAGCTTCTCATTTCTACACACTATCAAAGTAATTAGCTGCCAAACAGTATGATGTACACCACAGAGTACCAGTGCCATTGTGGATTAAAGTAGATGTCTCATCTGACACATCTGGGCACGGAAACTAATCGCAACAGCTGCTTCTGCCCATATGGAAGCAGGGGTAGTGTTATGGAGTGCTGAGTCTGTGCAATACCAACTCATGGCAAATTATCCACCATTAATCCAAGAATCTGACCACCAAACGTGCAAACTCTATCCTAAACATCTGTATGCGGTGAAAAGGCACATTCCTGAATGTACGAAAAATTAAATGAGATGGTATTTTATCCAGCTGGACTGCTAGTATTGGTTGCAAACTTATTTCAATCAAAACCTGCTGAGGGTTCCTTTTAACACATGTTGAACCATATTACGTCAGCCTGCCTGTGTTCAGAATCTATGTTAGAGAATTGTTACTTCGGTACATTTCTGTAGGCCACTGGCTGAAACAGGATACAGACTTATCAGACATGTTACAAATTCCTAGATTGTTTAATATAATTATGAAACTTGTAAACTATTAATCTTCATAATCAGTCTCCTACTTTCATGTCATATAATTCTGAATAGTTTCTCCCTTATTCTGTATTATTTAAATAACATTTATTATTTTGGCACCTTGTTATCCTAATTCAGAAAGTTTGCTCTCAGAATCCACACAAAGTGTGTTACAATCCTTATGGAAAATCATAAGCAATACGTATTTTCTATTCAAGTTTAAATTGCTGTATACACTGAAACATTTCTGGCCAATTGATAGATCCTAAGTGAAGCTGGGTTATCGTAAGAATGTTTTTATTCTTTTGGTCTTGTGTATAAAATCTTAAACTAAATCAATAGAGAAAAAAAACAGCAAGCATGACCACTAATCCTTTCCAGAACTCCAAATCAATAATCTGCTTCAACCAAATTTATCTTTATTTTCATATCAATCATTTCCATAATAGTCAAGGAAAATATTTTAATCCTTTATGTAAATATTTATGAAAAAAAGCTGTAGATCCTCAACTTCAATATTTAATTCAACAGCTCTTCAAAACGTAATTAGAAAAGTTACTGTAATATTTGAAGTCAGAGAACAGTTTGCTGTGTGACTTATTTAATGACCTGGAGGATACTGAAATAAATCACCAATATTCCAAAAAATGTCCTCTTAAAGCAAGGTGAAAAATTAATGGTTTCATTACCAAAAGCAACGTGATTTCTGGATGATGTTCTGTGCAGTGAACAATAATGACCGTTGATTTGATTAAATCAGACTCGGCAAATACTTTTAGCATTGGCGTTCCCATGTTCGTATTTTTTTTAAGGTTATAGATGATCGTGTAACATTTAAAAGTTCTGTACAGCCCAACGTACAACATTACTTTTGTGTTAGCATGATTCAAAAAAGCGTTCTGGAAAAAGAAGAATTTGGGCGGACATGGGGTGGGGGAAGGCACGGTTTCAAAAACTCATTTATAATAAAAATTTAATTGTCTACAGCTGTAATCAGTTCATGTTTGATTAATCAACTAATTGTAGCTCCCTCGATGCATTTGGTTATATATGAGACTGTCAGCCGTACTTAGAAGGGGTGAAGCTTTGATACCCACCCACCCCCATCCCCCTTTCTTCTTGGGAAACTGAATGGCTACTGATAGCAATTAAATTGAATCAATACTCCATGTATGTGCCGGTGGCATTTCAGTCATATTTATTTTAAATGCAATTTGCACGCATACAGCACGTTGCAGACGTGATCAGTGAAATGATTCATGTAATATCTGACATAATTGAACACCTGATACTGTATCTCAAGAAACTGTAACAAAACAAGTTGACTTTGAGAGCTGTAGCCATTTTTAAATTGAACACCCAGGTACTTTACAGAAAGGATATCAGTGTTAAGTATTTTACAGAAAGAATGAGCTTATTCAAATATTCAGCAAATTTCTTGCAAGGTACTTAGGAACAGAAGAGGGCAATGACGTGAGATAAAGCATTCTCCTTGATGCTGACTCCTGTGTACATCCCAAATGATGGACATAAACATAAAATAGCTCGTGGAAGATGTAAAAGGGAGTTCAGGAATACCTTCATTACGTATAGGGTACTGAGAAGGTCGAATTTGTTGTCGGAAATGGTGGTCAAAGCAAAATGCATTAACGCATTTAAGAGGAAGCTTGAGGCCTGCATGATGGAGAAGGGAATAGAGGGGTACTGGAAAGGTGGACTATAAATTATTTTCACTGAATGGCCTGTTTTCATGCTGTGTAATTCTAAATTAACAATTAATTAGAATTATAATTCAACAAATAAAATTACAATACCATTCTCACAAAGCCTCAATAAATGCATGGACTTTACATTTATGAATAATGAAACATTACTAAAAGATTCAAATTGATCAATTATTTCTTTATTCAAAAGAAAACGCATTTTAAAAAAATATATTTTTGGGAAATTTTTACTGAACCGATGAGAGATTTTTATATCTATGTATTTTTTCATTTGGTAGCCTGAGGTACAAAGTATGTTAGCATAACATTTGATCAATGACCATCAAACAGTTTCTGCAGCGAATAAAAAGCAGACAATCTAGGCAGAACCCTTACTTAAAGGTCATCATTACCAAGATGGGTGAGAGGTTACAAAACTATTTCCTGTTAAAGATGCTTTTGTTGAACATTTCTTGGGGCTAGACAATACACCGTACTGTGGTACGTCATTTTTCGTTACCTCCAAAACACACTTTTAAAATCACACCTAATGACATCTGATACAAGTCAAATATCAGGGCAATTGAGGGTCATACTTGCAATGAATTGTTAGCAATTTTCCTCAGGTTACAGTATGATAAGAATTTGTGCCTTGTGATAGCTTCAGGAAGGCAGTGTCTGTGGACCATTGCAGCATCAATCAGTAACTAGTTATTGGGTGGTTACGCTGAATAGATAGTGGTGCTTTTTATGTTTCCTGGTGAGCTGTGTTCACGGGGGATATCACACAGATGGTAATCTAACCAGCATGACTATGGAGTCCCGTAGCATAGTCGTTAATGCACATGCTTCGAAAGACCTGGGTTCGATCCCCAGGCGGGGAAAAACCTTAGGTAGGTATCCTTACTCCACATGCCTCCATTTATCTAGCAGTCCATTGGCAGATTGCTATATGGGGGTAATAATCCCTCAAAAAAATTGAGAAACTCCCTTCTCTCTTCAAATAGGGCCATGGGCTCTTTATCATCCACTTGATCAGGCAGACAGGATCTTGGTTTAATGTCTAATCCAAATGATAATTTGATTTATTTCTGATGTGTGATCTTTGCTTTATGGATATGTATATATATATCTTAGTTATTTTCATATATTATTTTATTCCATGTGTTACATGTCTGTGAAAAATGTATTGTCACCAGAATACTGACTAATGGAATTGGATGGGTTGCAGAACATTTTTGTTTCCAAAAAAAAAAGGAACGATCACATCAGAAGATGGGCTTTGTATGTCCTTCAGCATCCTTGTGAATCAATCTTGTATGAACTACAAATGACTTCACTCGAAAACAAGAAAAATATTATTGCTCCTAGCTTTTCAATTTATCTGTTCCTAAATGGAACCTTGGAGGGACAAAGTCCAACAAAAAGCTTCACTGGATCAAAAGTATTGAGTTTATTCTAACTGCCCTTGGAGAGGAGGTAAAATTCATTTAGCTCGAGACCCAAGTGCCATCCTTTCCCTTAGGCTAGGGATGTTTCAATCCAATGGCATTCCATTAATAACAAACAGCATTTCATTAAATTACATACTTTGATCCTAAAATGCAGTCTTGTTTTGTGTCCTGACTATTGCAAAAAAATCTCTATGGAATTTGACACACTGTGATCTATATAACATTGTATACAATTTTACATATTGCTGTGATATATTACAGTATATTATTGTTTCTTCCTTTTTTTCCTTTTCCTTTTATTTTTCTCATCAAGGAGAGGGCTGCTTAATCTCAGGAATATGATCCTTTTCCACTTTTGCCTTTTAATGTCATCGCCAAGCAGTTGTAGTGTAGGTAAAACCCTAACAGATACAGAGGAAAACTCTTGTACTTTGCTCTGGTGGCTTAATCTCAATTTCAAAATGTGGTGATCAACGCATTGTCAATAGGTGCTGAAGTACAGGCACAATGTACTGTGAACGTATATCCACTAAGAAATGGGTCGAAATTGTTCAAACTGAAATCACTTAATAAAAAAAGACACAAAGTGATCTTTTGAACTCGGATAGTTTAAAATGAGATCCCAAAAGTGAAAGGCCAGGATGTTGATGCATAGTGTTACCCAATCAATCCCCTATGCTTCCTCTTAGTTAGTTACTGAAAGCAATCATTTGTTGATAGGGTAGATCTTCCAATGTGGAGCTCTTTGAAATTTATTTCAAAATACGTTTGGAAAAAATTTGCAACTTGACAGTGTTAAGTAAAACCAATTGTCTCATATTTTATATCAGCTGTAGAATATGATGTAGAATTAAAATTGAGTCCAAATCGATGTTTGCATGTTGAAACTGGTTTTGTTTATATGTGGCATATGCTGGTATGTAAATCAATGATGATTTATGACTCAATTGTGAATAAAACTACAGAAATATCTGCTTCTATATTTTCATATTCCATATCCTTTAGGCTGCTTTATTTAAAATCCTGTTTAAAATTCCCCAAGATAGCTTTTGACATTAAAATGTCATTTGGTGCTCTTTCACTGAGAAGCAAATATTCATAGCAACAGCGACCCAATCTAACTATGTTACCATGGGTTCAGTAGTTGCTAAGTGCCACTGTATTGCAATTAAAAGTCTACAGGTTATTTTACTTTGCTGTAGACTCAATAACATATCGTGTATGTCACTTGTACATCATATTGAAAAAGCAAATCTGCTGGGTTTTGATAGTTTGGACATCAAAAATCATAGTTTCATTAATAATATTGACAATGTATCTCTTTACAGTGAAGTAAAACTTTGATCCTTGTTGAAAGTTGTCAGTTAGGTACTACACTGAATGTATCATTAAAACAAATATTACACTTCTGCAAAGACTTTGAACTTTAAGGCAAAACAAGTTACGCAAATACTGTAAACTCCTGATAACTCGTCACTCCGAGGCAAAAGGACTCAATGATGAGTTGTCAGGAGTGGAGAGTTAGGCATAAATAAATACATAAATAAATGTGTCTGGGATAATGATAACATGATAACTTAAGTAATAGTGATAAGTCAAGCCAAGGTCAAGGTGTCAGGAGTTTACTGTATGGAATACACACCACATACACCTTTATGCATCAAATTAATTTCCACTATCCTTTTAACAATGAAATAAAGGTCACTGCAGTACCTCCATTTTTAGTATATAGTAATTGCAGATCTCTCCTACCAAACAGGAAGCACTGTGAAGCTCATATCAATATAATAAAATAATATAAACAATATATAATAAAAAACAAACCATACAGTTGTGAATGAGTTGTAAAGTAGTGTCACTAGCGTGATTTCCAAGTGACTGTTGTGTTTTAAAAGGACGTTTGTATCCAAATGCTTGTAACCAAATGTTTGCTCACAAATACAGTTATTTCATTTTACAACTGTTGCCAACGGATCGCTTTGAGATGTTTTGATGTTATAGGTGCAATATCAAATGCAAGATTATTATTACTATATACTCTGACTCAGAACAAACTAAGACTTGAACCTGTGGCCTTTTGTGCTGCACAGTTCATTTGAACTAGAGATGTCTTTATCTACTAACCCATGAAGTGTGTCCACTTGACAAAATGTGAGTCAATTGATCAAACTACAAACACAAACCAATCTGTTATGCTTTATTCATAAAACTAACCTGGAGGTTGTAAATTGGTTTGTTGTTGTGTTTGTTTTTTCATATTGATTCAGAGTGACCTTATTGAAATCTTTCAGATCTTAAGGTTTATAGACAAGCTCTCATACCTTACTCAATATGTTCGAGAAGTCCAAAACCACAGGTCGTTGTTCAAACTCAGAAAAGGAGAGAGTGAATGGATAGTTAACATTTAACTATTTTATTCTGTGTCTAGTTAACCTACATAAGTGCTTGACCTGGAAGGCAGTGGAAGTGGATAATGTGGTTATTTGTTAGAGAGAATTGCGTGGATATTTGGTGGTAAAAGCGATTAGTAGGAAGGTGAAATAGGGATAAATGATAAAATAAAATGGCCAGGCCAGTTAAGACAAGACAAGCGGCAACCCTTGGTGGAGCATGAGTGGCACTCATTTATTTAACAAAAAGCGCAAAATGCATATATTTTCAAAATCTGTTTGAGACCCTTTGACACATTCTGGTGAGCCAATTTTGGTCATGACCTACCGGTTGAAAAATCCAACTCTAATACATCTCTTAATTCAACAAAGGATAGCAAACTTTCTTTACACAAAGGACAGGATTCTGTTCCCACAATCTGAGAGCGAGTTCAATAAGTGTAGATATGACATGGGAAGCATTTCAGCAATATTCCATGTCTTTTTTTGGATTGATTAAAACAAAATGTTAAATAGAAGCTATAAATGGTTCTCATTTTCTTTTGGTCACGTTACTCACAGCTGTTGTGTTCATGTTGCAGTCATTATCTGGAAGGAAACTGAATCATGCTACATCTCTGCAATATTGTAAAGGATTGACATAGACTACATCAACTTCAAATGACTTAATGTTTTGGACTATACTGAATCCAAGAGGAAGAGATAGGTTTGCAGCTTGCCAAACATGGCTACCATCACTGGACAAATATAGCCTTTGCTATATCTATGATATATGTTGCAATATGTTGCTACCTTTGATTAGTAGGACTAACTTTCTTGAGACATCCACTCTGCTGGATTAAACTCTTTTAATTTGGATACCCCTAACTCCTAACCTATGTTTATGTTGACTGTTCACTAAGGTCATAGAGAAGTATGAGCAAAACCTGGATCTTCTCTTAATGCATGCAATCCATTTGGGGTTTTTAAAAATATTTAAGGTATTTGATTCAGGGTTTACTCATTATGTCCACTGTGAGTTTCTGCTAAACTGTCCTCTTCAAATTCCTGTTTACCTTCTGTTATATACTGTATTTCAAACAAATGTTCTTGTGTTTCTTCTGAGGATCTTCTATGACCTTATTACATATTTGCAGCGTAGATGAAAAGGTTTCCAATTGCCATTATGCCTTCCTTGTTGTGCTCTGAACTCTATTTGCCTTTTGATTTTCTGCGGCTCAGGTTAGCTTTTGGTCTTGACAGAAATAATATGATCAGTTTAGCTGCCTCAAGGTAGGTATCACTGATAAGATTGCCACCTTCTCTAGTGGAAAGAAATTCAGCCCTAAAGGAAGTGTGGATGGCTGGAGGCCAAATGCAAAAACACTCAACCTTTTGTTGACTATAAGCAAGTAAAAGAACAAATTACAATGCCGATCAATCATTAGTTGACAACCTTGAATGTATACTGCTTTTTCAATACGGTACCTGTGACATCTTAGCATTAATTTCTTCAGTCTTGTATGAGCTAAATGAGATCATTATTCATTGAAAGCATGGTTGGCGTTTATATGTAGTTTGAATCACACTTGTAATAGTTTTACAAAGGCGAGTGATAATTAAATTATTTTTAGACCTATCCTGGGGAGGATGGCGTGGTGCTTGAATCCGCCCTTCCCCCTTTGCACAAGTTGTACATCAGGTTTATTAAACACAGCTGTTACAGTTGGCATGGCAGGCAGAGCAAGTAGAGTTGTTATTAATGCTACAGCTACAGTTGGATGGTTGGGAGAGCAGGGATAGGAAACTAATCTGAAACTGTTAGACCAGACATTCCTAGTAACCCAGCTGGTACCTGAGTACAACACAGAATCCTGCAACCCAAGGCCAAAAAAAAAATGTCTTGTCTATGATCAATATTCACAATTCCAAACTGAGTGTGTACTGTGTGTACAGCTGTTTGCCATTTTTAACTTGGATGCACAATCAGCCACCAGTGGTGCAGATGTGTGTATTACTAGGGTAGCACATGTGTACCCGCTGCTTAAGGAAAAATGAGCTGTTACATCCCTGAAATTACCCATTTGATCTTAACAAAGACTATGTTCATTTTATGATTTGAATTTTCTTTTTAAGTAGCTTGAGAAAATCCATCCAATCTTATGGCACATTTGTTGGACATAATACAAAAGGTCACAAATGACTCATATTTGTACCTTGTTCTTTTAATCTCTTACGGCAAATTTATTTAGAATTGAACAGTACTTTGGCCATTATCCAGCTACCTTTTGCCTTAAAGGAAAATGGTTAGCTTTTTTACATTACAAATCACTGTAAATTATGCATCTATATGGTCCATTGGGAAAAGCTTAGAATGTCTTCCATCCATCTGATGTAACCCATTCCAAGTTTTGTGCTACTGTCCGCTGTATTTGATCTGTCTACTTAAGTGCAATGTGAAAAATGTGGTGTGGCTTGAGATTTATGTCAGCCAGATATATCAATTCATCAAACAATTTGTAACTTCTTTTCAAGATTTTTAAACTTACCATTAGGAAACGGAATGGGCAACTCCAGAGGCAGCATTGAAATCAACTCATTCACAGAGGTCAAATAAAAAGTTTTTTTTTAAGGAATTATATGAGGAGTTTGGACAGTGTTCTTTAAGACCTAAAGAATATGATTCACAATCGACGAGTGGGCTGATCTGATAAGTGAGTTTTTGGACAACAACATGAGTGGGATATAATGCGATCCCGTGTGGCTTTAAAAAGCATTCTGTTTATCCCATGCATTAAAATCTAATTACACAAAGAATTAGATGAAGTTAATTAAATATGATGTCTAAAGGCTTTGGAGATTATTAGGAACTCTAAATAAGATGAGGGAGGCACATTGTTACGTCATAGACTTTGTCAATGTTAGAACCTGGAATCACATTTCCAAAATACAATTGCAGGATGAACAATGCATCCACGATGTGCACTTTAACCGTAATATTTCTGCAGACATTGGGGAAGCAGATTAGATAAGCAGGTTGCTCTGTCCTTGAATATTTGGTGAATTTTGTGTAAAAGACCAGGAATGTCAGTACTGGAGAAATTGCACACTGTACCACTTTTGGCGCCCAATATCAGCATTGACCACTTCCAGAACCAGCATGGTAGGGTAAGCTACAGAACAAAGCTCCCTCTATACTGCTCTGGCAATGTGCCTCAGCCCTGAGCCAGAAAAAAGCATCCCAAGTGTCATCAGTAATGCATTTCACCATTTCTCACCAATCTGCGGCCTCTTAGAGTGAGATTGCCAGATTAAGTAAATCTTGGGTTTCCGAGACGACTGAAATTTGATTGAAACTGCACAAACTTAGTTCATGTAAAATGTTTACGGCCAATAATCAGAGGAGACTTTCATTCCATCAGTCTGAGCGGGATTCGAGGTCCAATGTCTAGCCCATTGTGCCCAGTTCTTTTACTCGATTTATTTTAATGAAATGGTGTCCTGCAGAAAATCAACCTATGTGTATTGAGCTGTATGAAACATTGATCGAATAAATATAAAACTTTGTCAATTTCAAAATGACCTCTTTTACCAGCTCTCAGCTGGAGATTTACTTTATCCTTTGTGCTTTGATTCCGGCACAGCTGGAGAACGAGCAAGGCTGAGGTCAAAGTCATACGATGTGGCATTAGAATATATGAGAATTCTCATCAAAAGATTTTTCAAAGGAAAGATATTCCTGTAATTAGAATGTGATGCAATTTCCATGAAATGTTCATATTTTATGGAGGTGACATTCACACACGATATAAATGAGAATTCTTTATCTTAAATTCGAGAACAAAAGTTTCAATCGTTCTGTTTTAACAGTTCCTTTATTCTGTTCTAATTGAGGCCGGGGTAAATGCAAGAAGCATTGAAACTGAACACTCTGTCAAGATTAGAGTAGCAGACATTGATAAACAGTTAGTAATTTCATCATTAAGACATGACATTTATTTCCTGATATTTTCAAATTGCTTCAAAATATTAGTAACATTTCCTGCTGTCAAGCCTGCTGTAATTTAGCATTTGCTAAATTCAGTGTCCATTGTACTGTGGCTAGATGTAACATATTGATATCACAATTACTATCACCTTGTAAAAATGAAGACAAATTACTTTCCGAAATGCACACAAGGTCTATATAACAGGAATTTTTCAATGATATATATATACCTTTAAAAACTTGTATTCATTTATGTATTTATAGTATGTATAAAACTGTTTATATAAGATTGGGAAACCTAAATGTCTTAGTCTTAATTCTATTGATCCAAAGCTCCACAGCCCACATTCTTTCCTGCTTCAAAACCTATCATTCTAGATCTCGCCAAGCTCCACTGTCTCCCTATCTTCAAACCCGGAAGTTTTGACTTCAAAGTTCTCAACCTTATTTATAAATCCCTACACATCCAGGTACCTTGCTTTCCCTGTGATCTTCTCCAACCCCACTTATCTACTTTTCATTTCCATTTGGACAATTTCACCAAATGTAAGTCCCCCATCCCCTTCTCCCCTTCTTACCATTATTGGTAGCCTGGCCTTCAGCAACCAAGTTTCTAATCTCTGGAACTCTTTCCAAATGTGGACTCTTCCCAGATTGCAGTGATTAACCATGAGAAATGCTGTAAAAATTGTACATTAAATAAAATAGGCCATTCACCTCACCAACCCCAATTCCACAATCCATTGTCATCCATAACATATGTGGAACATCAGCATTTCTGTAATTTTGGGATGTTATGCATTTTTTGTCACTAAACACACAAACCAGAAAGACACCTGGATTTATATGCATGAAGGGGAATGAGTTTATTTTACTTCTGATGTATTCAAGTCTGAGTGGTAGTAAAACCATTACTTTAATACCCAGTGGAAATGTGAGCTGAAAGTAATTCAAAGGCATTTTATGTGCATGTAGTCTTGCTTCACATTTGACAGTGCAGCTGTACCTCTCACTTATATTTGTATTGACAGTTACTCGATAGCCATCCTTTAGATATGCAAAGGATCCAACTGCTAATGCATGTGAAATTCAATCTCATTATTGAGCAAATTAGTGTATGTTATAGCAGATTTTAACCCTTCATTATCTCTTTCTCGGTCCTTTAGTGTTTCTAATTGACTTAATTCAACTCGTGATGTTGATTTGGTAATCTGTTAGAGAAGTGCTTCACGCAAACTGTTTGCTTCAGTGGCGCCCAGGGCTGGGCTTGGTTTTGATGCCATATGGCAATAAGGACACTAATCTCTAATTATGACAGAGCATGCTAAACTCGTGCTAGAAGTGTACATGCCTTCATTCCTCCGGGTCTGGCCTCCTTCTTGTCCCCCGAGTCCTCCGCTCCACCCTCGGCGGCCGTGCCTTCAGCCACTATGCCTCGAGGCTCTGGAACTCCCTTCCTCACTTCCTTCGCCTCGCTCCCTCTCTTCCTATTTTCAGGTCTCTGCTGAAGACCTTTCTTTTCGTCCGCGCCTTTGGTCACCTTCCTCCCCCTCCCCCTGGCTCGGCCCTGGGATCCGTTACTGTGAAGCACTCTGAGACGCCGTCCAGTGTGGCGGGAGCGCGCTATATAAATCCAAGTTGTTGTTGTTGTTACATGAAATCATGCGTCCAATGTTATCTGAATTGTGGCACTAGACTGTACAATGTAGCTGAAGTGTGAATCGAGAGACTGCCCAAAGCTCTTTGCTGGTGGTGCTGTCCTTCAGCTGAGACTTCAGCTGAGAGAGGTTTTGTCTGGTCTCTTCAGATGGATGTTTAAAGCTTCCATGCCACTATTTCAAGAGAGAAGGGATTTCAGGAAACCTCAAGAAAGTAGGAATACTTTGAGGTTTCAAATCTACTCATAACCAATGTTCTAATTAATAACAATTAATGATCTAGCATGCATTTTATGGCTGCAGATGTTGCTAAAATCATGGTAGGCAATACAACAACAATAAGATTACATTTGTATAGCGCCTTTCACGTCGGGAGGCACTGGACAGAGTACAGCATTTCAGACCTGAGCTGGGGTCGGGAGGGGAGGGAAAGAGGGGTGGCCAATGGCATGATCGAAGAGGAGGGTCTTGAGGCGAGACTTGAAGGAGGCTAAGGAGGGGGCGATGGAATTCCAGAGGTTGGGGGCGGAGTGGCTGAATGCTCTCCCACCAATGGTGGAGCGGGTGGGTCGGAGGACGTGGAGCAGATCGGAGCCGGCTGAGCGGAGGGAACATTGAGGGTGTAAGATCACAGTGGAAAATAGATACAACATTGGCTTGAAAAATGTGACACTTGATTTGGTAATTATCGCTAGTGATAACACATCACATATCACAATTTTGAGAAGCTGTGCTGAAGTAAGAGAATGCATAATGTTAAGGTACTTTTAATTTTTTGTTCACATTAACTTTTTTAGTTTCACAGTGGAGGATACAGTTCTGAAGTCAGATATTAAATACATGAAGGATTACATGGATGAGGATACAATAGTAATTCGGATGGATGTGGAGATCATGTGGATGCATTTAGCTTCATCAATTAACAAGCATTGGAATGGTGCAACGAAAGTCACAAAACAAGGAAGATCAGATAAATCTTCAAACTCAAAATAAGTAATCCTATAATTTGTAGATAAATTCATAAAGTACCCAGGAATATTAGATCACACCAACTGCAGGGCTCCAAATACCTTTGAGTAGATCAAGGTACAATCAACACTGATATAAAAAAATAATTTGCTAGTTCAAAGCTTGTGCTGTCAATATTATTATAGCCTGCTCCATCATTGGTGATAAAGTGATAGTGAGGGATGTCAGTAAATGGTTTTGCTTTGGTATTCGCCTTGGTTTAGGGAGCTGTATAAAAGGTACTATAAATTACACTTCTGCTTTATGAGCGTTGGTACAATATAAAGAAAAAATAAGATTAGGTGTTGCAAGCTAGTTTTACGGTCAGTGAGCAAAGTCAGAGAAAGGGATTAACTTTAGATATTACTCAGGATATGTGGAGAGTAGTTATAGTATCCAAGAAATGGAGTTGATGAAATTGCTCTATAAAGAGATATTGGATGTCAGCAGATCAGAAAGTTAAAAGAAAAATACTAAAAAAATGTGAGCTGGATGGAGAAAGAAACAAGGACTCAGAAAGTGGAAACTTCATTGGAGATGGTCAAAATAAATAATAATGATGATGATAATAATAATGATAATCCTTCTATTCAATATAATACCTTTCATTTAGGGAGGATGTCACAAAGTGCTTTACAGAATTTACAGTAAAGTGGAGTGACTGTGTATTTTGTAGGTGAACGCGGCATCCAATTTGTGCAGAGGGTGGGGGGTTTACCAGCCTGGTTTGATGCCCACACAGCTTATTCTGCTCTGCTCATTCAGTGTAACAGTAATTCTTTTGATGTGCCTTTTTCTAATATAAAACACACTTTGAAAGGTGAGCTATGTTTTCTGAATTTAACCCTGTGCATATAAGTGCTGCTTCAGCCACCTTTACTATATCAGCCTGGTTAATTATTCCCAGTTAGTACCACTTATCTAGTTAAAACAAGTTTACTGTTTAAACTGCATGTTTTTCAAACATCAACAGAATTGACAGAAACCTAAAAGGATGTTAAATCTAATTATAATTCTAGTAACTGCGTCATTTTTAAAAGGGTGCTGACAGATTTCCTTTAAGGATAAGTCTCTAGTCTCTGACAATATATGATTGTCTGTCCACTCCAGTCAATTTACAATGTGGAAGGAGGGAGGATGATTGATATTTGAAAAGAGAACCACCATCCAGCTTTCAGACTGTAACACAGACCTTCACCGTGCATGTTATTGGTGATAGGATGATAAGATGTTATGAAACTCTGCTTCCAATTCAGACTGAAACAAGCTGGATTGTTGTCATTTTTTTCCAGATAAACTTCGGAAAGCAACTAGTATTTACTCAATTGTGTGGCCTGAATTTAGAAGAATTACTAATGAAAATAACCTTAAGGATTATTCTAGCTACAGTTTAAAAGACTGGGAAATGAAGTCAGCCTAATAATAATCCCTCCAAAACCAAAAACAATAATAAATTGGTCATTTTCAATCTACAACTGTTTGTGGGACATTGCTGTGCGCAATTGGCTGCCGCGTTCGCTCACAAATATACAGTTAATTCACTTTACAGTGTGTTCTGTGAAGCGCTTTGGGACGTCCTCCCGACGTGAAAAGTGCTATATCAAATGCAAGGATTATTATTAGGATTAAGTTTGTAATGCCTGAGAAAAGCACCGCAGTACATATAAGGAAAGATAGTGTGTAGTGTTTTCAGAAACCTTAAGAAATTTGTGCTCAGTGGAGGGCTGTGGAATCTAAGTCATTCTGTGAAATTGGTGTGAGTATCTTCTGGAAGACTTCACGATGAGAAAGAATATATCACCATCAGGAGGTACCTATTGCATCAATGGTAAACTATGTATCCACAAAATCACAAGAGAGGATTGGTAGAAAATACAGTCTTTTGGCCGATTTGATCTCATTTTTCCAGTACCCCCAACCCTGTTATCTTCTCAGTACAGTATCAAGCTATTTCTTGAATGAGTCCAGCATCTTGACCTCAACCATTCTTCTCACCAACTCAGACTTTATAAAGTGCTTTAAGGCGTTCTGCTTTATATAAACTGTTGTAGTGTATATGTGTAAATTGTTACTTTTTATTGCAATTCCATTTTCTTTCTAATGATTGATGCCATTAGGTTTCAGTTATTGCAGTCAGGCTAATAGGGCTGTAGATGTCAGATATAAAAATAATCATTTGCATTTGATATAGCACCTTTCATGTTGTTGAGATGTCTCAAAGTGCTTCACAGATTATATTGTAGACTGTGTATTTTGTGGACAAAACACACGGCCAATTGTACACAGTACTGTCACACAAAGAGTCGTGGTCTGAGTGACCAACATTTTTTTTGGAGAGATTATTACTCCCAGAAAGCAATCCGTCAATTGACTAACAACTGGATTCTACTTACTGCTAAGTAAACGGGCATGTACAGAGGCTGGTTGAAAGCATCAAAGTCAGCTGGTGAATTTGTAATGCCTGAAAAAGTACTGTAAAATTATCCAGTATTTAAATCTCAGATAAGGAGTGATTTAAAAGTGTAATATGATCTCTGGATTCAGGAAACCTTTTTGTGATTTATGATATATACAAAGCCCCGATGTGATTGCAACCTTGTAATTCACTCTTTCCGTCCATTATTCTCCTGGGGGGAGGGGAGGGAGGAGAGAGGAGATAACTTGTGATCAAATAGTTATCATATCGACCAAAAATGTGGTCAAAAACAGTCAATTGTTATTGATCTCCACGGGGATAAATACTCCTGATTTTGACACAATGATCAGACCTGGAGACCATATAAAGAAAAGGATTTCAACTTTTAAAGTTATGCTAAACCGGTATTTTGTCAATCCATGCTGAAATGTGGGAATGACTGGCTCAATTAGTTGCTATAATCCAAATTTACAACAATATGTGTGAAGTGCAACCTCTTTCAATCTATCCATTACAATCTAAACATAATAACACTCTTTTGTATTAAATGATAAATCTCCAATGTGACCCATAGGTGGATTTTGGACAACTGGTCATTGCAATCTGAAGCAAGTAGCTGATTGAGTCTAATGTGCTCTAAGTGAAACAAGATCAGGTTAAGCTGCACTGGTGTACAAGTCTAAATGTACCACAATTAACTACTGACAGCAGTTATTGTCTGTTACCATGGCATTACCCTTCTCTCATTTCATGTCGCAGCATATGTAAAGTGCTTGCTGTTTTCAATTAGTAAGTCTTTCATTCATTTGGAAATTGTACTGTACTGAAGAGCTTTACATGAAACAATTGAATACCAAACCTCTCCAAAATTTAAGAGTTACTGGAATTGGGTACATATGGCCTGTATATAAAGAGCGAAGATCATCTTAAATGCAATGACATTTATTGCGGATGAGTTCTCAATGTATGTGGATGACACCCAAATCTACTTCTCCTCCTCCTCCAGCTTCGACTCCAGGTCAGCTGATGTTCTGTCAGCTTGTTTATCAGACATCGAGGCCTGGATTAACGTCGACAAGATGGAAGTTATACTCCTTGGCTCCTGTCAATGGCTTTTCTCCTGTGGCTCTGACCTGCTCAACTTCCACGGCCAATCCTTAAGACTTACCGAACCTATACATAACCTAGATGTCAGGTTCTATCCCCAGCCCTCCTTCCTACCCTACATCTGGACCCTGACCAAGACTATTTTCCTCCACCTCTGTCACATTAATTGCCTCCACCATACCTCACACCCAATGGAACCGAAACCATCGTCCACACTTTAGTTGCCTTCCGCCTCGATTATTTCACCTTGTTGGTCTTCCTAGCTCCATTTCCCACAAAATTCAATTAATTCAAAACTCTGCCGCTCAAAATACACAGTCACTACACTTTACAGTAAATTTTTAGAAAGTCCTCCTGATGTGAAAGGCACAATACTAAATGAACGGATTATTATTAAAGAAGCTAGATACGTTTTCAAAGAGTAGCACACATTACCATTTTGAATCTGGACACATGGAGTACAATGAAACAGTGTTTCCATTCATTTATAGTCTGTTGCACAGTGAAATGTGGCTCCTAATCTAGCACAAATCAATTCCATACCTTTAGATTTAGAATAAATTGAACTGTACCTTCATGGAGGACAAAGGAACATCAGGCAATGACAACAAATATAGTATGAGCATTATCTCTATGGTTAAAGCACAAACATTAAGTCTGCATAATATTGTGAGCAAAACATTCCATTAGCATTGATCTGGTAACATTAGCACTTAAACTAACCCAGGGTAATGCTGGGTATTAATGTTACTGCAGGGATATTTTTAACTCGGCATCCAGTGCTACACCATCTGCAAAAGCTGCCTTAAAGCGATTTGAAACCGTGATGAAAGAACTCAATTAATAATAGGTTTATACTACAGGTCAACTAGGGGCAACATGCCTGGTATCACAGGCCAAACCCACAGTGAAACTGAACTGATGTACTTTGAAGTGTGCCACTGAGCACTGAACTCTTGCTGCTGCAAGATGCCTCGTCCTCTGATGCCAGCGAGTTCTCCTGTGGCTGGATCGCCAGAGCTGCGCAGTTTTCCATTCCACTCATGCAGAATTGTAGTTTGCATTGTTTCGTAATTTAACAGCTCAGGATGCCGGAGAGCTGCCAGCGCAGCTTTTGTACCACGCAGTTTGTTTCTTTTCATACTATTGGGATACCTGCAAGACATGATTTATGTGGTGTATTGCAGCAGGTTTGAGTTTGGAGCAATGCTCAATAGGCAGCAAATAATGTAGATCAGAATGCTCATGCATGAGCCATTTCATAACATTGCTTGATAATATTCTATGGTAAAAATGTTGCAGTTGCAGGCTGGCAGAGGAAGAAATATGGTTGTTTGCAAAATTGTGCAATGAGCTTGGGCAAAGTTTGGCACAACTCCATCATAATGAAAAGTCATTCTGAAGAAAAAAAGACCTTTTAGGTGAGTAAGAGGTGAAGGATGCAAGGATTTTTTTTTGTTTTTAAATTAATTCCAAACTTTGTGGGAAATGAAAACAATACACTTGTCATAAATTCAACCAAATATTTTACTTTGTAAAAGTAAAATACAAGGTTTCAAAACTGCAAAATAGGTTTGGATCGTTTCCGTTTCAGCTGCAGAATGGAACTGGAAACCAAATTTTTTTTCTAAAATAGGGTCACAAGTTTTAAAGCTCAAAGAGCAAGATGCGATAAATACTGTTTTTATTTTAAACAAATGGTAACATTCACATGGTTGAACTTTAGGATTTTTTTTGGTTGTTTTATATGAAACTGCCTCAATTCACAATCCAAATTTAATGTGAATTTGATTTGTGCAATTAATTCTCCGCTGACTGTGTTAAAACATGTTGCACAAAACCAGTCTTAACGTGGATTTTTTTTCTCTCTGACTTGATTTTTTTTCTGACTTGAATACACAAAGAGAAATAAATCTTTGGAAAAAGTGGAAAAGATTATATATTAATTTCTTTTTCACTGCTTAAATTGGCTGGAAGTGGAGCGTAGGGTTATAATCTTGAGCGTAACAGGTCACGTCACTGCACATTGAAAAATAAAATCTTGGTTACTGTTGTTGCCAGACAGTTAGCACATTCAAAATGGAACTTCGAAAGGTTGACAGTGCTGAGCAGATTGCAGTGTACTTTTAAATGGAACCATGTCCTTCAAAGAAAATAGATTTTTAAGAAATCAGCATTTCGTGAACCTTCGTGTGTTTGAAAAAATCCATTCAAGGTTTTTTGACAATGCCTCTTTTAGATGGTGATCGATTTCTATTGTTGATTTTGCCATTGAAAGTAGCCTTCTTCTATGCGCCTTCAGAAAAGCGCTATTAAACATCTCCGATTGAAAGGAACTATCAATGTTATGAAATTAACACTTTCATTTCATTTTCTGCTTGGAAAACATTTATTTTTATCTATCTATTAGGTGAACTCCTCGTGTTTTGTTGCTGATTGTGTGGACCAGAATGAAAATGTGAGACATATAAAACATACACTATGCATCTTACTGGCTTGCTTCATCATTGTCGCGACAGAAACTGTTATGGATACAGCACTTCTGTGAATAGCATACATGCAAATAATGTATTTAAATGTTCTGCTTGAAAACCGCGTTTAAGCCATAGTAACTTCCGTAACTCTACAAAAGGGACCCTCTGAAATCTATTTTGTTTAACGTAGTGGATATGTTTCTTTTTTTTAATATTAATAATAATCATCCTTGCATTTGCCTTTCATGTTGGGTGGATTTCTCAAAGCGCTTCACAGGATTTACTGTAAAGTGTAGCAACTGTATTTTGCAAGTGAACTTACAGTCAATTTGCACACATCAATGTCCCACAAACAGTCATGAAGTGAATGACCATTTATTTTATTATGTTTCCTTCAATCAGCACAAATGTTAGCACAAAGGTATTTAAATTTCAAGTATGATAAATGCATTTGGTCTAAGTAACAAGTAATAAATCGTGTGCTGGTAACTCTTGTACCAAATTCTGTTGCTTGATTTATATGGAACTTTGGCAAGCTACAAAAGAACCAGTCAAATCATTCTTCTGTTGCTATAAACTCTTTTGCGAAGAAAACAGCATACATTACTATTCATTAGCACTAATACTGTCTGATTATGAAAAGGCAGAAAAGTTCATGTGCTATGATTCTTAAAAGCTTTAATGCCTGCAATTTGGCTTATTAAAATCAACGGTAACTTCTCACAAATGCTTTGTTCACTAGTGCTTTCAATGTAATGCAGACTGACAGCAATATTCAATGAAAACATTTACATTCACAATACCGCACAGCTAATAGCACTACTTAAAATACCTCAGTATTTGGCTGCCATCTCGTAACCAAGGTCATGCAAAGTGACTGTATTGACAACATATATAGAATAAATGAGCCGAAGTATTGGCCATAGAAGCCACATTTTATTCTTTCTCAAAAAGACAATGAAACCCATTTTGGAAAAGAAAACCATTTTTAAAGCGTTCTTATCTGCAATTCAATGTAGATTTGTTGTAACCATCGTTTTAAGTGGATTGCTACAATAAAGTTTAGAAACATCCTAATAAAGTATGCAAAATGTGGTAGCTGTAGAGCTTAAGTTTCGCTAATTCTTTCTGATAGCTCCCAGGAATGAACAATAGGCTGGCCTTGTTCAGGAAGTCCTGTCACGAATAATGCTGGGAAGAGTTCCAATTGCTAATTGTGAGTGTTGAAACTTTGTTGATGTTAGGTTCTGTCCATCCTCCTGGGAGGACATATGCAAAAATACATCATCTTAGACAAGGTGAATTTCAAACATCTTGCAAGTAACACAAGTTCGTGCTTTGAAACAGTGTTGTAACTTCCATTAGCTAGAATATTTATGAAGAGTTCTCTCTCTTTCTCTGTCTCACTGTACAACAAACATGATGAACAACAAACAACGGGGAGCCATTCATACTTCTTGGTGTGATGCGAACAATCTGGACATTAATCCAAATAAAGAATCTAGGGTAACAGTCATTCAGTAATAAATTCAATAACAGAATCCAAGGCAGTTTATGAACATTATCTGAATCCTAAGATTGTATTTCAATCTTGAAATTCTTATGCAGTGATATACTCAAGAGGGATGAAATTCTTCTTGTAATTAAACGTATTGATGACAGAGTTTGCTTAGAATCTATCAATCCGTTTCTCACACCTTGAGCTGAACACTGTAGCTCAACACAATTTGATATCTGTGGCCAGATCCTCTATAGACCCAATATCTGGATTGCACTGTAGATGTTGGACTGTTTACTATGGAAGAGTAGCGTACAATTAAAACACAGTTGGCTTACTGTACTTCTGTAACTAAAGGCCATTTGCCTGCTTCATGAAGCGATTTGAGACGTCAATAATTTTGAGATGTCCTGTGCTTTGGGCATATCCCAAACTATTATACCACTTGTGAGAAAAGTTGTTGTACAAGTTGTCAAGTAGTTACATGTAAATCCATTCCTTCCAGTGGTCATCAGACATATACCTTCCATCCCCAGCAATTGGATAATGCTATTTGGAGCAGATTTGTTTTAGAGGAATTGTGGATCTCTATTCAGCACTTGTGTTGATGACACTGTCACTTAATTCAATGATGGTGGCCTCAAACTCTTCCAAAAATGCCCAATAGTAAAATTACTTGAATTTACCCTGTCGTAATTGTCTTAATTGGTGTTTTAGTCCATTGGTGCTAAATGTTCACTGCTGAGATATATGTGGTTCAGAAGATTGGCTGTATTGTCAAAATAGTGGTTAAATGTTTATTACTGATAAGTTTTTGTGCTCTCCACCTGACAATAATCAAGTGAAATGCAGATCAGGTATGGTGCCTCACTGATACCCGGTTAACTTAGTAAAGAGTATTTTTGTAATGCTGGATGGACAACTCCAAGTCAGTGCTGGGGTGTGCTGCATTGTTGGAGGTGGCAGCCTTTGGATAAGGCCTAAAACCGAGGTCCTGCCTGCGTGTTCAGATAAGGTCCCATGTTACAGGTGCAAATTGTATCAATTCAAAATTGCCATTAGACGAAAGATGCAAATCAGGTCATGCCCTAGCACCTCCCCACCTCCCTGACCTGCTTTCCCCCCACTTCTCTACCCACCCCCTTCGTTCACCCCCACATCCCTCATCCCCATCCCCTCCGCTTTCAGCCATGATACCCTGGCACTATGGAACTCTCTGCCTCAATCCCTCCAACCTTACCCCTTCCTATCTGTCTGCAAATCATACCTGAAGACCTTCCTCTTTGACTGTGCCTCTCCTTGGCTCTGCTTCAAGCTCTGTCATTATTCAGGGCCCGAGATGATAACCTGCATTAAAGGCGCTAAATAAATTACAAGTTGTTGTTTAACCAAAAGGAACTTATTTATTTATGCATCCTTTTTTATTATATAAAAAAGGCAAATCCTTAAAAATCCTTTATTTTATTAGTTGCCGACTGGCTTATCCTGAGTTCAGGTCATGTAGAGGAACATGAGTTCAGAGTTTTTTTTAAAAAACTAAGTAAGGAAATTACGTCCCCATTAAAAATGATTGTAGTGGAAATTATGGAATTTGGGTAATTGCTTTGCTCTTCCTCTCCACCTCTTCCTTCATTTAAATGAAATTATTTTCTTCCTTTTCATAATATTTTTGCATTTTTCTCAATTTGTATTTTACCAGATGCTATTCCCAGTCGAACAGCACATTTCATGCTCGCTAAAAAAGGGTTTGAGTTCTGGATGATATTACTTTTCTGAATGTCAACATTTTCCTGTCCTTTACAGTTTCATAATTTGTGATAACCGTTCAACGTATGATCACCCTATAGAAGGTGCTATATCAAATGCAAAGATTATGGCTATTATTCAATTATTAGTGGAAAGGTTTATTTTTGGCATTGAAACAACTAAGGAGACAACCAGGCCAGAATTAGGAGTGTCATATATTTCTTCATATAATGCACAACTCATAAAACCCATTGCAGAGATTTCACATGAAATCTATTTTTCATTGAGGATGTTAATTTTCTCCTTTGCCAAAAATAGGGCAAAACTGTGACACGGAACACATGATGCAACATCACTTGCAATGCAGTAGAATACTTGGAATTATATTTCTTACCCCCCCAACTCCCTCTGCACTAGTTACACCAAGTAATTAATTAAAATATTGGAACATAGTGACCAGACTTATTTTAAAACCCAAATATATAAGGGCTCAAATTGGTTCAAGGCGATAAGAAAAAAACTATTTTGAGCTTTTCTTTGCATTTTCATATCGTCGCTCCATGTCGATCCACAAAGAATAGATTAAAGTGACCATGGCATAGTCAGCCACATGAGGCAACAATCCCAACTGTCAAACTAGCTCTGATGATTGGATCAACTCTGATGAAATAAACGCTGACTGCTGACTTTTGCAATTTCACGCAGAGCCTCTGTGTCACCAAAGTGCCTTTTCCAAGATTGAGATATTTGTGAGCTGTCATCTTTGATAAATAACTGCCAGGAATGAAGCCACAGCCCTTAGCTCCAAATTTAACAAGTCAGGACTGAGTCTGCAGAAATTCATCACATGTGATAGGTGATTAGCAGTGAGATCATCCCCGTAACGTTACCCAGAAGACCGAGTGTCAGATACAAGTGGCAGAGGCTGCAAGAGATGCAAATACATTTGAACAGAAGCGATGACAGTCTCAAAAACACTTCATTCATCTTTGCAAATTATACTGGGGCCAGGAATTGACAGCATCTTTTGTGGCATTTCCGTGAAATCCTCTTTACCTTCCATCCTACTAATCGAAGGCAAGTGGTTAGAAACAGCTATAACATTGTCTTATAAAGTGATGCCAGCCTGCAAACTTGTCTTGATGTTTGCACATTTCCAACAACCACAGAGTTAGCTTGGGCTGCAGCAGCTTGTCGCTCTCAAAACCCTTTCCATCTTTTACTGATAATCTACGTGTTTCCAAAAAGATTATATATTTTTTTTTAAAAAAAGCTATGAGCCTTTTTCAGACTTCACCACAATTTTCACATCTGTCTGTCACTGTTGTGGAGGATCTGTAATATCTCACTTACCTCGATGAGATCTTCTGGAGTGTTAGAACACCATAAAAATGAAGTTAGGGTTGATTCAGGAGCTACTTTGATATTGGAAACACGATTGTCCAATTGGCGTATATTTTTCCACTAAAATATGAAGCTCCTGTGTGTACATCCTACCTGGCTGCTTAGCCACAACAGAGCTAGTTACTAAGGTTTGGTGCATGTGCAGCTTGTTGAGTAGATTTGCTTTTCCTCGCACCAGGATGACACACTCATTGTGATATTTTAAACTGCAAATACTGCCTGCCACACATTTACAAGTGGATCAATGATGTTTTCTTCATTCTCCAATTGCTCTGCTTTCTGACTCCACTCAGACTTTCTTGTGATCCCATCGAACGCGAAAGTGAGCTCCTCTTGAGATGGCTGGGAGCCCAATTTTTTTTTCCCCTTCGCATATATTATAAAGGAAGGGAGAGATGTTCTGCCTCTGCTACCTGTATTGCTTTCTGGACACTGAGCCAGAAGGATTGACAACATGCTGTGTTTGGCTACGGTGCACATTATGCGTTCCTATCCCTAGGGGGAGATGTTCCATTGGCATGTGGAGATGCATCAAATGGTTTTGACGAGGAGACGAATGGCTTGTGAATCTCACTGCTCTGACCTTATGCATGCTCATGCAAGACTTATTAGGGCGCTACAATTTTTTTCAAAAAAGAAAAGCAATTCTAATCATTTTAGGCCTATTTAGCCTTCTTCCCTTGTTAAAGCTGCATGGTTCACACCTGCCTCGAGAGGAACACATGCTATTCAAACACAAAGCTACGCTGGGTATTGAACTCATCAGTGCAAAAAGTCAATTTGTTACAGAACGGTCCAAGGCAGGATTTTTTTTCCCCAGTTATCGGCCTTTCATTTGCTCTCTGCTGCATTCATACCTTTGAAATGACAGTGGTCTGTAGAGCTGCCTGTTTTGCCCAGTACCTGACATGAGAAAATAAATTTGCAGAATGCTTTTGTTCACAAGCACTCAGCATGATATTACACATCACAATGAAGCACACGGATGCAATGCAATAAAAAAATGACGCATTGCTTTTCTGGATCTTCTCCCTCTGCAAACAAATAAAGAGTTGCCAAGATTTTTTTCCCCCTTCCTGGAAAACACTCGCAGTTTAACTGGCAAATTACAGGCTAACACCAAGGAAACAATAAAGAAAAAAAGGTTTCAATCTCATAAACTACAAACAACATAAGAAATGCAAATCCTCACACTAATGCTTTTAACTCTTTTTGGAATGGAAGTTACATTACAGTCATATTTCATAATCTAATATCATCTGATTATTACTGTTATTTTAGTTCAAGAATATCAAGCAATGATTTAAATAAAGCATTCTACATTTGATGTAATTCGACTTTGCAACAATCATGACTGGAAATGTGTAAACATTTCAAGGAAAGAAAGCGAGTATTTTGCAAGCTGTAATCATCTTTCTGTGTTAAAAGGGTTCAAATTAATGCCTGCCACTCTGTTACCCATATCCAACGAGCTTAACTTTTATTTAGAAATATGTTTTCAATTAAACTACTGGATTAAATTAATGCATCCACTTGTTACATAGAGGAACAATTAGTGAAAGATAAGCAAACCACCTCATGTTCTAAAAAGGCCACATTAACAATCTGTTAAAAAAAAACATTTTTAATTTGGATTCATTTTCTTATTGTGATGAGAGCTGCCAGTGCAATGAAAGATTCTCTGACTTTATTTGCACTCAAGTGTATGCGTCTAGTAATTTGAGAGTAGACGTAGCTCAGGTTAAAGCTCCTGCTACACTTTCCTAACAATCTGCGTTAACCCTCAACCTCAGGAGAATGCACCACAATGGTACATGGATGTGACATGTCGATTTCTCGCTCAGCCACCTTGTGACCTTTCTGATTGAGACTGCCAATTAGTACCAAATTAGGGTGAGTTTTTTGTTGCGGTTTATAGCTACTAGTAACTGGATAGATCCTACCCACCTCATTTCATGTCGAAATGCTCTTAGAGAGAGGGAGAAGAGAAAGAGCAAGCAAGCCTTTTGCTCTGTGTCATCCGAACCTCTGAAGTTTATTTTCTGACACTTTTAGGTCAACATATCGGACAGGGGCTGAGGTACCACAGTGGGTTAGAATAATGCCCTTTCACCTCTGGGCCTTGGGTTGAAATCCATCCCGAACTGTTGATTGCCTCTTTCAGATAAGTGCAGCAGTCTTACATGGCATAAATTTGTCCAAAAATAACCCAATTGTTCACAATCACAGATGTACAGTGCGGAAGTTCCCAAATTTAGCATTGGTTATCACATTATCACACTATAATTCAGAAGGCCATAACTGTGGTCCTCCTACCAACTTAGCTGAGAGCATCTAATTTAGCACACTCCATTGATCAAACCAGAGAACATCTTGGTACTGCCCTTAGTTTTGGGCAATGGCCAAGACAACTATCCATGTTTGTCACACATCAAAGCTATCTTTTGTTGTTCCGTTAATAATCCAAATGAACAGTATAATCTTAATCAAACAGTAAGATTGTTAGAAATTATAAGCAACCAATTAATTGCATAATATATTCCTTGATGTAAACAACCTGTGAAAGAAGCGTTTGTGTTTGAGTTTTAATTTGCTGCGTAATACAGCGCAAAGAGAACCACAGCAAAAGTGGAGCATATGTAAGGATTTCCTCTGCATGAAGATTGTTGGCCATTGCAGGGCAATGCTGCAGTGCAAGTATACCTGTCAGTGCAGCTTCTGACAGTCTGTGACTTCAAACCAGACTACTGCATCCTTGCATATTATCAGGGTCTGTTCTGCAGCCGTAAATTCAAAGGGGTGAGCTTTACACACTAAGATATCTTGCAAATATGATCAATTTGGCTGCTTGGAAATTATTGTAGATTTGAGATTTTCTATCTCCTTTGTTTCAATGGTATTCATCTGGTTATGAAGCTTTCTGTTTCTATTTCCCATCTTATCTTAATTTTAGATGCACAGTATTATACTACTGAACTCGCCTACACCCCAGTGCCACCCAGTGTCAACTATACAGTGTGTGAATTTATCTTAGATGTGCTCCAGAAACCATCGTGCATGAGAATGCAAGCGACTCTGAAAAGTTTTTAAAGATTTAAAACAGCATTATTCTGAAATGGGATCCATATTTCAGCATAAAAGTCGTGTTTGGAAGAACACTCCCAGTAATCCCTGGTTACTATAAAATACAGTTTGGGAACAACAACAACAATAATGGTAATTAACCAGGTATTTCCTCCACTTAGCTAGATCTCGCTTCCAGTGATATTTGCTCCACTATCCCCGATTCTAGCAAGTTGGATGCAATAACAAAGACAGAGTGCTTTATCAAGGCGCATGATCACTGTTAACTTACAGTGACATTGGTATTCTCATAGTACATAATCGATAAATCAAGCCCAATATGTTCTCTACCCAGTTAGTAGATGGTTGACAGAGACAGTGATGGTTGAATACAAAGTGGGTAAAAATTCACTTCATGGGTGTTTGTGAGACATTGCTGTGCGCAAATTGGCTGCTCTTTGGTCTACAAATACACAATCACTACACTTTAATGAAATTCCTGTGAAGTGCTTTTAGGTGTTTTGATGACATGATAAGTTGCCGTATCAATTGCAAAAATTATTATCATTATTGAATGGATCCAACTAATTTTGCCACATTATATGTTTATGGCACTGAAAAGTGCTGGTGGTATAAAATTTGGAAATTACATAACTGTATTTTCCACGATTCTATAGCGTATGCAGTGCAATGCTAATTATGTTCATTTTGCTCTAATTTTAAGCAGTTTTTTTACAATTCAGTGAATTAGCTAACAGGAGAGATTGGCTAATATTTTCCTATACTTTCAGAATGTTTTTCTTGCTACCCACATATATTTTGTTTTGACAGTTGTGTTAAATGAAGTAGGTACAGTGAAGGGTAAATCTCTGTAGATAGGAGCTGGCATACTCTCCACATGCAGCAAAACCTATTGTATAACTATCATTTACATATAAAGAGAAAACATCCTATTCTGTTCAAAGGGATCAGAGTGGAACTAGCTATTTCTTGCTGTTTTCAGAGAATATGCCATTTGGATTAAGTTGTCAAAGTACCTTATGAATTGAACACAGAAAAATGTAATTCCAGAATTAGCACTGTGCCATTTTAGAGTGTCACTTATAGGGCTTATGTATATTACAAACTACCTCACTGTGGCACTATACTATTATATAAACCCCATTCACACTGAATAGGTGATGGTTTTGGCATAAATCTATAGTTCAAGAAAGAGCAATCTAATTATTTTACGAAGCAGCCGAAAGGAAGTTTTGTCCTTGCAGGTAAAAAATGATTGGATTCAATCGATATGGTGAACTAATTGAACAGACAGGTGTGGTATCTATTTTTTGCTGGCTTAAGACCAGCAGATGGGAAAACACATACTAATATAAAAAGAGAAAAGGGATCAGCATTGAAGTTTGAATCAGCATCAAAAATTCTATGGTGATTTCGGTCCAGATCATGGTGAAGAGATTTGGTTATAAGTGAGACAGACAGATAAAAAGTTGATGCCTTTCAACTTAAATATCTGCAGAAGATCAAAGGGGTGAGCTGGTCAGATAAAGCTAAGAACTGAGTGTAGCTGCTTGATAATGGTACATTGGTACATCAGCATCAGACTTCAGTGGTACGGCTATAGCTTACGAATGGATGAACAAAGACTGACAGAATCAATGTTGCATGCTGTAGTTGTTGGGAGCTGAAGAGTAGTAGACCTAGATTTGCTGGATCGACCTCCATTAAAGCAGACATTGTAATAGCAGTCGCCAAACAGAAGGCACAGCAGAATAAAACAGAGCGAATACTGCAGGTAACTCGTAGCATGGCTTGGTGGAGTTGAGAGAAGTTCAAATAACTGACTGGGAATATCCATTCACAGATATGAATGACAACTCACACATTTACAAAATTTTTTTTACACCATCAGGAAATTTCAGACTCGGCGTACAGTGCAACTTTTAATGGCTATATCTTTCTACTCTTATCATTTCTTCAGCTGATGGGTTTAAAATCTTATAGTGTTATCCCCTGTGTATGATACTTTTGTGTAACAACATCAAAGGATTCTCAGTGTCAATTCACCTATTGTTAAAATCACAGCGTGTTGTCATTTCCCGTCTACAGTAGTTAGAAGTAACACGCAATGATATTTTGATATGACTTTTTTAAAAACAAATAATGAGAATAGGTAACTTGAATAAGGGTTATTGAGCACTAGGCTGGGGTTGTCACAATATGATTTCATGGCAATATGACAATTATCAACATTGTGAGATTTGAATGTTTTTCTGACAACAAACAATTGCAGACACTCTGAAATATACAATTCATCAACAAGCCCTGTGGAAGAGACCCATTACTATTTTCTATCAAAATCGAACTGGTTAATAATGGGAGAACAGCAGAAAACTATTGGTACCACTGTATTGCAGTTTGTAGTGTAGTTTCTATTCCTTCTCAGAAAGAGAAGGGAGTTTCTCCCATTGTGCTGAAGAAACTCCCCCAAATAAAATTGATCACTCACTTCATGGCTATTTGTGGGACATTGCTATGTCATATATGTCATCAGGAGAATGTCTCAAAGCACTTCACGAATATACTGTGAAGTGTTAATGTGTATCTTGTAGGCAAATGTGGCAGCCAATTTGTGCACAGCAATGTCTCACAAACAGCCATGACCGATTTTATCTGGCAAATTATTTACCAGCACATCTGGAGATACACCCTTCACTTTTTGAATACTGCCAGAGAATCTTTAACATCCGGTTGAAAAGGAAGACAGGACCTCAGAGGCAAGATTGAACCAAAGGAGCCAGGCTGACACCTAAACTAATGAACTTGATGTAACATTCAAAGGCATGGGAGAAACAGGTCGCGGTGTAATATGTGCTGTAGTGACATAATGAATGAAAGTATATGACACACAGCATAGGTAACTGTGGAAAGAAGTATGAATATAGGACTAGGTAGGATGGTATGAATGCAAATATGAGAAATGGTAGGGAGGTGACAAAACCGTAAAAGCTTAAGTTGAAGAAATGACTTTCAACATATTTAGAATGCATATGATTAGAATTGTCCACAAAATACAGTCATTGAAACCTTGCTGTATTTCCTGTGAAGTGCTTTGAGATATTCTCCTAACCCGAAAGACCCTATATCAAATGCAAGGATTCTTATTATGATCCTTAATTCATACTTTTAAATGCTGATGCAATCAAAACTGATTGTTTTTTTTACCAAATTGGAGATGTGAATTTGAATGAAATAAATATTAATCGACAATATTATCCAAGATACTCAGATCAAGAAGGTCTTGCCCCAGTTAATTCAAAAAGATGAACTGGATTTACAAAGGGTGTATTCACCACTAATGCTATCAATCAGTATACAAATATACTATGACATACAGAGCACATGAACCATCAAGCTGCAAACATATTTGTTTAGGTGCTGAGAAAGCATTTAATAGGGAGAAGTGAAGATGTTTCTGGCAGGTTCTTTATCATTTTGGCTAATGGCTTTAATTTTATAAAATGTTGTGTTCATATTAACTTACAGAATCAGTAGCCACATTGAGTTGTTCCCTCCTATCTTTATTGGTAGTTAGCAACACAGTTCTTAACTCTTTCATATGTAACTCTAACATAAGTGGATCCAAGGTTTACAAGGATTCAAAATTCTTGAGTTTTCTTGATGTGTCATCCAAAAGAGATCTGACTGGATCATTTCAACTCTCTTGGATTTATTTGATACATTTAGGTTAATTTATATAAGATTAACTGGGGTACTCAAAGAAAAGTCTATATGCTTTTGTCTTGACACTGAAAGGAAAAGTGAGTGACTAATTATTTCACTGGTCTCAGGCAAGTCTCACTCCACTCTTAACATGGAGTCTGACATGGACAACTCTATTACATTTTATGATCAGCCGAATCTGATTTGAAGTGGTGGAAACTGACCCACTTATCTTTATGAGACAGAACAAATACATAGTGTTTGTCATCAACACATCCTTAATGTGTTCCATACAGCTGGTTAAGAACTATTTGTGGGCAGGAAGAAGCTCTGTATTGTAACAAATAAATCAAGGGCACCTAAATTAAAAAAAGAATCTTGGCAGCACCACAATTCAAAACAGTGGAGAGAGATGATAGAAATCAAATAATTGGAATGACACCAAATAAGAGAGAAAAATGTAGTAGGTGATGCGATATTTATCACTAGTTATAATTATTACATATTGCTTCCACCCCCACTTCAACCCCCCCCTCCCCCCATATGTGTTATAATTCTTAATTTTTTGGTAGAAACTATTTAGAGGGTATTGATACATTTTATAATGTTAAGATGCCGGAAAGGATAAGCTGGCGACGAAACGGAACACTTCATTAAAGAGAAGCGATTGTAAAGTTTGCAATCAATTT